>NC_048600.1:11924139-12597889 GCF_003668045.3 Cricetulus griseus | reverse complement strand
TTGTGAAATAAGATAGGGCATATGGATAACATGGCTTTGCTTCCAGGCTGTTGTCACTGTGTGTGCACATGGGTATCAGGCACACAGCTTTGCAGAACTTTTGCACTTTTGTAAAGGGTATATAAAGGCAGAAAACTATTGGGGCAGTGGTTTCAGAGGACTTTTAGGACCACTTTTGGGAGGGGGAAGATGCTATTTTGGTGAGCTAGAGAGCAAATGACATTGCAGAAATGTGAATAGCTATTTCTGCTAGAATAGCCTGTGAGAAGGCCTTCACTGATGTGCAGTGAGGACAGGTAGGGTATTTCTCTAAGGGAGAACACCACGTCAACTGTTCTTAATGATAGAATTTGCCTGTCATTTGTGTGTATGTGTATGTGTGTGTATTGAATTGTATTTGTTTGTTGTTTGAGCTATGGTCTCATTATGTAGCCCAAGCTGGTTTGAATTATACTTGAAATAGAGTCTGTCATGCATTTCTTTTCATTCCATTTTGAGTTACAGAACTGAGTAAGACAATGTGGAAGGCAATGTTTCTCACCCAAGTGTGCCCGTGTGTCTCAATTTGGGGTGGTTTCCTGCAGAGGAATGCTGGTGCCTTATAAGTGGGTGTTCACATTGATGCCTTTTGTCAGGGAAAGTAATCCCAGAGGTTTGATCCACTGAAGGTACTGGAGGAGCCATGCAGTGGACCCAGACAGACCCAAGGCTGTAGTTTAGAGGTTATAATCGAGGAACATTTGGCTGGGGACTCTTCCTCCTTCCTACAGTCTCTTAGGAAACCATACAAAGAGATGAACTTAAGAGCACACTAAGTGTGTGCATTTTTGACACTTCCCAGTCCTGTCTAACTGATCTTAAAGACAGCATGTGTATCCAGGCACTCCCAGTTTCTTTTTATATAGCATACTATTAGCAGCAAATGAAACGAATTTCTTCTTTATTGGGCTTTAAAAACACAGGTAAAAAAGATGGCCCCTGTAGAATGAAAGTTGAAGCACAGAAATGGTAGCAGGAAAGTGCTAGCAATGTAATTTATATAACTTTAGATTTTTCTGTTTTGCAGATTTCTTAATTTGAATACTCTCTAAAGTGCCATTTTTGTGTCAAATATGACAGATGATTGTCATAAACAACAAATTTCATTTTAGGATGACAGCATATTACTTGTGTTTGGTTAACAAATACACCGATATAAATTGTTTTAAGGCACATATTAAGCTTTATTGGGCAAAGAGATAAATATTTTGCCCCTGTTAATGTTTAACTCCAGTGACAGTAAATCTTTTAAGTCCACAGAAACATGAAGTCATTGCACAACGAGCAGTACATTATAAATGTATTCTCCAGAAGTGATTTATGTATCTGACTTTTATGGTACTGAATTTCAAAACCTCATAAAAAGTCACTTTAGAGAAATGTCATGCTGACCTGTGTGCGAGAGGTAAAATCTGTCTGAGTGATCACTCCCATTCCAACTCCAGTTTTAGTTACAGATACATTTGAATACTTGTGCATTGTAGCTAGCAGGCTCTTGTTAACTCAGTAATATGGAACACACATGTGACTTGTGTATTAATGACTTTTCTGAGATCTGAGATTTTTTTTTTTTTTTGCCCCACATGACATAGTTTATTTCTTCTGTGTCATTGATTCTTCTTATGGTGCAATTGCAAAAACTTTAGTGTGTCTGGGACATTGTCTCGCAAGAGTTGCAAACTTACTGTATTTATTTAAAAGAAACTCATAGCAAAGCATCCTTAATATATGGCTGTTTTAATATTTTGGCATCTCCTACACATTGACTTATCACAGAAGATTTTTGTCTTTATTTTACTTTAAATGAAGTACTGTTTTCAGAGATGATTTCCTTAAATCCATCTGCACTGAAAGAATGTAATTAATCTGACATTTTGTAAAGGTTTCATTGAATTATATTCTTGTCTTATGCTGTACAGGGGTAAGTACTTGTAAGTATTCAGCTAAGATTAGCTTTAGGATGTGTTAAGGAAGAAGATAACAGTACATATTTTATGATCAATATATTTTAATTAGTCAATTTTCAGATGAACTTGCCCATCTGTAACTTATAGTCAGGATATGCCCAACTACAAAAAATTGTAATTCAGATGGATAGAAGAAAGAATTTTGAATATATCTGTGAGAAGCTCGTAGCCAAGAACATGTTGGTATGTGTGTGACCTAGTGTGTCAACACATTCCACAGTCCTCAGGGCCAAGGGAAGCTTGCCTCGGACTTTACAAAAACAAATAATTCCTCTTTTAAGCTTTTTCTTTCTGACTAAAGTAATTTTGTTATCATTTGTTTATTAGCCACAATGAGTTAATTTAGATTCCTAAGTAAACATGTCTTATTCTTGTGGAATTTACAGTTTTAACCTTACAGATGGCCAAGTTCATGTGTAAATACTTGTTTAGGGCATGTGGACACCTGTTTCAAGGTTTAAAAACTTTATTATGTCTACCATGGCAGATAGTTATTCTGTGGGTTGATTGTGGTTCGAGTTTGCCCAAAGGAAAGGGCTGTGTTGAAATTTGCTTTCAAGGGCTTTATCACCCTTTCTTTTCCAGCCCCATGATTGTGTTATTTACCTGCTATAAAACTTCACTTACAAACAACAATATAGGAACTTGTTTAAGATGCATTTTGCCTCTGTTCAAGTTCATCATTTCAGAAGTCCTTCAGGCCAGTCTGAGATGTCCCATAAATCTCCAGTACCCCTTCTTGACTTTAAATGCGAGTTTATGATGTATGTGTGAGTACATACCACTGTAGAAGCCAGAGGACAACCTAAGGTGTCAGTCCTCACCTTCTGCCTTGTTTGAGACATAGTCCATCTTTGTCGTTCATCTCTGCATACACTAGGCTAGTTGCCCCATGGGTATTCTCCTGGTTCTGCCTCCCATCTAGATGTAGGAATGCAGGGATTACAGTATGCTCTACCATGTACTGCTTCGTATGGGTTCCAGGGATTTGAACTCAAGTCTTCATACTTGTGTAATAAATATTTTACCCACTAAGTAATTTCTCCAGCCCACAGAATAATTCTAATGTCAATTTAAATAAGTTTATTAATAGAGAAATACCTTGATAATGGAGACTTTAGGAGACTTTAACTATGAAAAGACCGGGCAAGGAGTCAGTAGGTTTTTTTTTTGTTTTGTTTTGGTTTTGTTTTTCGAGACAGGGTTTCTCTGTGGCTTTGGAGCCTGTCCTGGAACTAGCTCTTGTAGACCAGGCTGGCCTTGAACTCACAGAGATCCACCTGCCTCTGCCTCCTGAGCTCTGGGACTAAAGGAGTGCGCCACCAACGCCCGGCTCATTCAGTACGTCTTTTCTGGTGAAGTTTCAATAAATATCTGGTCATGTATGTGGTTGGAGTTAAGTTCCATCTTTAAAACACACACCACACACACACACACACACACACACACACACACACACACACACACACACACACACACACACACACACAGTTTCTAGACTGTGGACTTAGGGGCAACTTTTTACCCATTTCTAAGCTCATAAGAGAACAGATCATTACCTCTCTCTGCTCAGCACTGCCTATGATGTCACCCTTCCACAGAATCCAGCCTCTCTGTTCTTGCCATTAGAGGCATCCTCAGGGCAAGGTTTTGCCACTCATCAGTAACACTTTCTGAATCTGTTATCTTAACCAGAGGATTCTATCACATCATACTGTTAATTGAAAATAACCTCTGACCAGAAAGAGCATGCAGTAGGAATCTGGGCATTTTGTGTACGCATACAGACAGTGGAAGAAAGCATGACTCATATTTAAGCCATAGATTGTGGGTGATGTTTTCTATTTGTATTTTCTACATTGCTGAGGAAAAAAATGTATTTAAGAGAATTCTCAGAAAACAGACTGTATGCTTGTAATTAATCATCAGAAAGTAAAAAGTTCCACTCTTTCCGGCAGCTCCTTCTCATGTAGATTGGAGTCCTAAGTCCTCTCCTGCCACTCAGCATAGTCTTCACAGGAACACTCTGCTGATGCCTTTAGACTCTCTGTGCACGTGCCCTGCTAACCCCAGGGCTCAGTGTGGACCCCTTTGGCGGCTGTGGGTGTGGTTTAGATAGCCCTTGGGGTTTTGTTCTGTTCTGTTCTCCCAGGCCAGGAGGCTTTTGTGGGATAAGTTTAATTCCCAGGAAATTCTGAGATGCCCTCAGTCAGTGGTACTGAATTCTGAGGAACTTGAAAAACTCCACTGTTGCTACACCCAGACCAATTAAATTCTAGTGTCTGGGGACAGGCCCCAACAGCTATAGTCCTGAAAGCTCTCTAGAAATTTTAGTCAATACACTACTTAGGGTGCAAGACCTTATGTTCTCATACTTAAGGAACCTTTTGGAGCTTCAGGGCCAACCTGGAAAAGTAGTATCTGTACCTATTGTTGCTTGAGTACATGTCTTGTGGGGATTCAGGAGTAAATAAAGGCAATGTTTGCCTTGTGCCAGTGCACATGTGTGTACACCCCCGCTTGCCTTGCTGTGACAATTCTGAATTCTCAGAGGAAAGGCATTCTAATGCCTGGAACAGTGCCTGTCCCAGGAACTTACCAAGAAATAAAGTTACCGGGTTCACCTTCTTTCCCTCTAATTTATTGAAAATGGACAATGACTGTATCATGTCGTTATTTTACATTTCTTGATTTTTGAAATTTCATTCTCTGTCTCTGTTTCTCCCTCCCTCCTCTCTTTCTCTGGTTCTTCAAGACAAGAGTTTCTCTGTAAAACTTTATAGACTAGGTTGGCCTTGAACTCAAAGAGTTCCATCTGTCTCTCCCTCCTGAGTGCTGGGATTAAAGGCATGTGCCACCACCTCCTGGCGAAATTTCATTTTTAAATCGGTACATTAAAACAAAAATTTTATATATTATTGGGGTACCATTTGAATTTTTCATGTATGGATATCCTGTATTATTTATATCAGAGTAAACATGTGAAACTCCTTAAACACCTATAATTTTTTTATGGTTAAAACCTTAACAGTCCTTTCTTGCATCTTTTTGAAGTATGAAGTTAGTTACTGTGGTCTGTGGTCAGTCCTTAGTGCAATAATAGCCCACCAGAACTTTTTCCCCTATCAGACTTTATTTCAGATCTGTTAGTGGCCACTTCTCTTGATTTTTCCATTCTCTACCAGCCCTGGATGGCTCTGATTCTGTGGAGGAAGACACCTCCTGTGGCCAGAACCATTGCTTGCACAGGGTTATGGTGGCTATGATCAAACCAACACCCCAGCTATTGTATCTAGAAATAGCAAACACCCTCAACTAAAGGGCACTTCACTCTGGATGAGCTTAATTCTTCCTTTGAATGAGTATGGCTTGGCTCCCTTTTGTATGTAGGACATTCTTCTAGATGCTGGAGGTCCCCCAGGGAACTTTAACAGATTCTCCAATATTGCTGAGTAGTTTTAAAATTGAATTTTAGGTCCTGGTTTTCATTCTTTTGTTGATAATCATATTTTGATCTGGAGTTCAAACGATGGATTTCTAGGTATTACAATAGACAATGAAAGCTGTAATTACCTTTGAAGTTCTGATAAACAACCTGATGATGAAAAATAGTTATTTTTATTATCCTCATTTTGTAGCTGAGGGAACACTTTTAATACACATTTAATAACTTGCTCAGCCTCATAAAGTAGTGCCAACCCAGCTGGGATTCAGTCAAGGTCCTCTGACTTCAAATCCTATGAGTAAGAAGGCTTAAGACTCCATTCATTACCTAATGGCAGAGTGAGTCCAACATTGTAGTTTAAGGCAGTAAAGGTAAATACTGTTAAAAATTTAGTCTCAATAAATTGCCCTCAGTGATGCTAATGTACATTTTGAAATTACCTAGCAGTTTACAAAGGTCAACTCTGGTGTTTAGCTCTTAGGGAGTGAGAAGGGAGAGAGAAAGACAGAGATTAAGCTATTTCTTTCTTTCTTTTTTGCCTTTTTTTGTTGTTGTTAACTTTATTTTAAGGAATATTTTGGAATTTGGATTCTGACAGTGTATTTATATCCTCAGATGAGTTGGCAGGACCATGGCTGAAGTACTTTGGGTTGGGCTTTCAATCTCTGGGGTTCAGATCATCTCTGAATAATTTTTACCTGTCTTTGCTAACAGGAGTCACGATTCCTTAATTGTTAACACACAGGTAAAAGGTAGTAATCACGAGATGGCCAAATGACAGTGTGCTGATATCTGGTCAGTGACATTGGGTCTTCGAGAAGAGTAAATGTCTCTTTGTGGTTTCTCTTCCAGCTGCTGTCTTTATGTGCTGCCATCCTTCTTGCTTTGAGAGTATTTCCTTTTAGACAGGTAGTTGGGGCTATGCTCTAGCTCAGGTCAGTCCACATGAGCTGTAGCTCTTTAAGATTTCTGTTCTTTTTCGTTTTTATTTAAATGAGAAACAAGCTTGTTTTACATGTCAATCTCAGTTCCCTCTCCCTCCTCTCCTCCCCTGCCCCCCACCGACCCCCTATCCCAACCCTTTCTGCTCCCCAGGGAGGATGAGGCCTTCCATGGGGGATCTTCAAAGGCTGCCATATCATTTGGAGCAGGGCCTAGACCCTTCCCAGTGTGTCTAGGCTGAGAGTGTATCCCTCTTATGTGGAGGGCTCCCAAAGTCCATTCATGTATTAGGGTTAAATAGTGATCCACTACCAGTGGCCCCATATATTGTCCAGACCTCTGTATTGACCTCCTCCTTCAGGGGGTCAGGAACAGTCCTATGCTGGTTTCCCAGCTATCAGTCTGGGGTCCATGAGCAACCTCTTGTTCAGGTCAACTGTTTCTGTGGGTTTCTCCAGCCAGGTCTTGACCCCTTTGCTCATCACTCTTCCATCTCTGCAACTGGATTCCAGAGTTCAGCTCACTGTTTAGCTGTGGGTGTCTGCTTTTGCTTCCATCAGCTACTTGTTGAAGGCTCTAGAATGGCATATAAGGTAGTCATCAATCTTATTATCTAAAGGCAAGAAAAATAAATTTGAAAAAAGCCATATGCTTGGAAAGAAGTGAAACTATATTTGGTTCTAAGACTATAACTATATATGTAGAGACATCTAATTAATTTGCCAAAGGATGTAGAACAACATATTAATGTCAAAGTAATTTATTGTATTTCGTTGTATTAACAGAAAAAGTGGAAAACGTCCTATATTCTAATAGAAAAGCAATACCATTTAAAATAGCTTAAATACATAAACTACTAGGGAAGAAATTTAATTACATGTTTAGAGAATTTTTACATTGAAATCTACAAAATGACTTCTAAGAAAATATGGAAGGTATTTTTTTGTTTTGTTTTGTTTTGTTTTGTTTTCCGAGACAGGGTTTCTCTGTGGCTTTGGAGGCTGTCCTGGAACTAGCTCTTGTAGACCAGAATGGTCTTGAACTCACAGAGATCCGCCTGCCTCTGCCTCCTGAGTGCTGGGATTAAAGACGTGTGCCACCAACGCCCGGCGTGGAAGGTATTTTAATAGTCTATGCTCCCATTACATAGTTGGTGGCTCTGCATCTCCAAATCCATTTGGTCTTCCAGATTCCCACCAGAATGGCCCACTAAAGCTTTGTTTACAACATCCTGGAGCTTTCCAAATTTTAAACTCATTCCTTTCACAAAGGTCTGTGAATCACATAGTCAGATTTATCACAGGAATGACTCACTCCTTGGCACCTACATGTTTTTTGCATTAGTTATGTTTCTCATCATGTAACCAATACCTAGTGACACACCACTGGAGAAAACTGATCTTCTCTTTCCAGCAGGTATCAGTTGCAAATAGTTTCTTGGTTAAGAGTAGAACTTTGTTTATACTTCCCTGTCTCAGAACTGGGGTTTTATCCACTTTGAACCGCTCTGTGTCTTGTGTGTGCTGTTCTATTGTATCCGGAAGATGCTGTTTCCTTGGAGACATTTACCATCTCTGGCTCTCACAATCTTTCTGTCTGTTCTTCTGCATAGATCCCTGAACTTTGAGAGAAGGGATTTGAAAAAAAAAACAACAAAAAAACAAAACAAAACAAAAACACCCCATTCAGGGCTGATGCCCTAAAGTCTCTCACTCTCTATACATTGTCCAGTTGTGGCTCTATGCCAAGGCTGCTTACTCTCCTTTAACCTAACAGTAAGGGTGTACTGCTGAAGACACAGCTTCCTTATGTCATCAACCATGGAGAAATTGAGCTGCTGCCAACTCCTCCTGAGTAGCATTTATGGTGCTGAAGGCACTTTGCATACCACCAGAGGAGAAAAGTAATCACCACTATCTCCCAGCTACAAACCCTGCGCGTCCTATAGCAAAGACCTGTCTGCAAGATGTACTGGTGCAATAATGGCACAAATTTTATGGGGGTAATCAACCAATTTTGATTGAATTGAAGGTTTACTCTGTGAGATAGAATGAATAGTTGACTGTTCTAAAGTGGCCAAGAACTTGAGACTAGATAGACCATGGGCCTAGGGCAAAGACTAGTACTATTATTTTGCTAAATGAAATTAGAAAAAAAATGATTTCCAATAACATATTGTTCTGCCCATCAATCATAACTTTGCTCATTCCTCATCCGAGAAGCTACTGCTTACAGTACATGGTAATTAGTTAACAAAGGTATCCACAATTGTATATACGTATTTTGCCTCCCTGTAAATCTGTGTATCATCTGTGTGCCTGGCATCCCTGAAATCCAGAGAGGACATCGGACTTCCTATAATTTGAGTTACACACAGTTGTGAACTACCATGTGGGTACTGGGAATTGAACCCAGGTCTATAACAGCCGGTTTAGGAACAACTAAATGCTGGACACATTGAAGAATCTGCCAGTCCTTGGAATTCTCCTGTATTTGTTATTAAAGGAAATCTGGAAAATGGAGAATCTGAGAGTCATTGATAAAGTAATTCATCCAATGGACTCTCTACAGCCTTGATTGTCCTTGCCTTCTCTGTTACTTAAAGAATTACCTATTATAGTTATTAACTTAAAAGACTACTTCTTCACTATACCTTTACAAAAAAAAAAAAAAGATAGGGAAAAATTTGCCTTCACTGTGCCTACTTAACAACAATTCTCAGCCAGTCAAGAGATATCAATGAAAAGTTCTCCCACAGGGAATGTTAAATAGCCTCACCATGTGCCAATATTTTTTACAGCAGCCATTGGAAATAATGCATAAGCAATTTTCTCAGTCTATAATTTACCATTACATGGATGACATTTTATTATCTGATTCAAATGTAGATTATTTAGAAAGAATGTTTGAGGAAATAAAGAAAATTTTGCCCTGTTGAATATTACAAATTGCTCCTGAAGAAATACAAGAAGAGATTCTATTAATCATTTAGGCTACAAAATAGGTTTACAAAAAAAAAAAGGGGGGGGGCAAATTACGAGAGATCAATTGCAAACTTTTAAAGACTTCAGAGATTGCTAGGAGATATTTCCCATCTCTGGAACATTATGGGGATAAAACCTGATCAACTGACTAATTTAAATAAAACCTTAGATGGTGACAAGGACTTAAGTAGTCCCAGGGAATTAATAGCTGAAGCTGAGAAACAGTTGTCATTGGTGGAAGATGAATTACAGATTGCACATGTGGATCATGTGGATCCAAATCTTAACTGCATTCTTGTCATATTGCCCTTTAAGCATTCTCCTACAGGACCTTTAATGCAGAGGGAAGATATTATCTTTGAATGGGTTTTCTTACCACAAAAAAACAACTAAAAATTTTAAAACTTATGTGGAGATCTTTGGGGTCTCCTGGCCTAGGGACTGTGGGCAAGTCGACTTGCCCCAGGTGGATCAAGCCATCCACAATCTGCTGACATCTTGGTGTTAGTCCTGTCTCCACCCGCTGGAAGAGGGAGTGGATCAGACATGCCTGCACTCACCGTGAGACCCATCAGAGTATTGGACCTGCTTACACCCACCAGAAGAGAACCTTGGACCCATACCCACCAGGAGAGGAAGAGACCACACCTGTACCCACTGGAAGAAGGGATGTATTGAACAACAGAAAAACCAAAATGATGCCACCAGAATCTAGGGACTTTAAGCCAGAAAGACCTGAAAATCCCAACAAAGAAGAAGCAGAAGAGAGCAACTTTAAAACAACTTCATGCAGATGATAGAGACCCTAAAAGAGGAAATGAGAAAATCCTTTAAAGAAATGGAAGAAAAAACAAATAAAAAAAAAACAAGAAATGGAGGAAAAGACAAACCAAAAACTGCAACAAATAATTCAAACAGTACAAGGTTTGAAAGCTGAAATAGAGACAAAACACAGAACAAAACAAACAAACAAGCAAGCAAAAAAAAAAAAAAAAACAGTCTGAGGGAATGCTGGAAATAGAAAAGCTGGGTAAACAATCAGGAACTACAGATGCAAGCATAACCAACAGAATACAAGAGATGGAAGAGAGAATCTCAGGCATTAAGATACACTAGGAGAAATAGATTCATCTACAAAAGAAAATCTTAAGTCCAACAAATCCCTAACATTAAATATCCAGGAAATATGAGACACTACAAAAAGGCCAAACCTAAGACTAATAGGTATAGAAGAAATCCAACCTCAAAGGTGCAGAAAACATATTCAATAAAATCATAGAAGAAAACTTTCCCAACCTGAAGATAGACATGCTAGTAAAAAATAAGAGGCTTACAGAACACCAAATACAGTGGACCACAAAAAAGTCCCCTCACCACATAATAATCAAAACACCAAACATAGAGAATCAAGAAAGAATATTAAGATCAGCAAAGGAAAAAGGCCAAGTAATATATAAAGGCAAACCTATCAGAATTACACCTGACTTCTCCATGGAAACTCTGAAAGCCAGAAGGTCCTGGATAGCTATTCTACAAACACTAAGAGAACACGAATGCCAGCCCAGACTACTATACCCAGCGAAGCTATCAATCACTATAGATGGAGAAAACAAGATATTCCATGACAAAACTAAATTTAAACAATACATGCCAACTAATCCAGCTCTACAGAAAGTACTGGAAGGAAAACTCCAACCTAAGGAAGTTAACTACAGTCACAAAAAACATAGGCAATAGATAATCCCACTTTACCAAAAGCCAAAAGAAAAAGTGGGGTAAGTCCACACACAATACTACCACCACCAACAATCCAAAACAAACAAGAATTAACAATCAATGGTCTTTAATTTCTCTCAATATTAACTGTCTTAACTATAAAAAGACACAGGCTAATGGAATGGATAAGAAGACAGAATCCATCCTTCTGCTGCATACAAGAAACACACCTCAACTTCAAAGACAGATGTTACCTCAAGGTAAAGGGTTGGGAAAAGATTTTCCAATCAAATGGACCCAAGAAAGAAGCTGGTGTAGCTATCCTAATATCTAACAAATTAAACTTCAAACTAAAACCAATCAAAAGAGATAAAGAAGGTCATTTCATATTCAGCACAGGAAAAATCCATCAGGATGAAGTCTCAATTCTGAACATCTGTGCCCCAAATACAAAGGCACCCAAGTTCCTACAAGAAACATTACTAAAACTCAAATCACACACTTATAGTGGGAGACTTCAACACCCCACTTTTACCTCTAGACAGGACCACCAGACAGAAACTTAACAAAGAAGCAAAAGAACTAACAAGTTATTACCCAGTTGGGTTTCACAGACATCTGTAGAACATTCCATCCAAAAACAAAAGAATATACCTTCTTCTCAGTGCCACACGGAGTCTTCTCTAACATCAACCACATACTCAGCAACATAGCAAACCTCAACAGATACAAAAAAATTGGAATAACCCCCTGTATCTTATCAGGCCACCACGCTTTAAAGTTAGAATTCAACAACAACACAAATTTCAGAAACCCTACAAACTAATGAAAACTGAACAATGTGCAATTGCAACATGCCTGACTCAAGGAAGAAATAAGGAAAGAAATTAAAGACTTCCTAGAATTCAGTGAGAATGAAGACACAACATTCCCAAAGTTATGGGACACTCTGAAAGCAGTGCTAAGAGGAAAGTTCATAGCACTAAGTGCCTACATGAAGAAACTGGAGAATAGTCACACTAGAGAATCAACAGCACAACTGAAAGCTCTAGAACAAAAAGAAGTAAACTCAACCAGGAGGAGTAGACCAGGAAATAATCAACATGAGGGTTGTAATCAATAAAGTTGAAACAAAACAATACAAAGAATCAGTGTAACAAAGACTTGGTTCTTTAAGAAAATCAACAAGATAGACAAACCTTTATCCAAACTAACCAAAAGGCAAAGAGAGAGAACATGCAAATTAACAAAATCAGAAATGAAAAGGGGGACATAACAATGGACACTGAGGAAATCCAGAGAAGCTTCAGGTCATCCTTTGAAAACCTGTACTGCACAAAATTCAAAATTTTAAAGGAAATAGACAATTTTCTGGGTATATATCACTTACCAAAATTAAATCAAGAACAGATAAGCAATTTAAACAGACCTGTAACCCCTAACAA
The DNA here is from genome assembly GCF_003668045.3 of Cricetulus griseus. NCBI lineage: Eukaryota > Metazoa > Chordata > Mammalia > Rodentia > Cricetidae > Cricetulus > Cricetulus griseus. The sequence continues at coordinate 12,585,351 of NC_048600.1, read as the reverse complement.
AATAGAAGCCGTCATCAAAAGTCTCCCCCTCCCCCCCAAAAGAGCCCAGGGCCAGATGGCTTCAGTGCAGAATTCTACCAGAAATTCAAAGAAGAGCTAATACCAATACCCCTCAAAGTGTTCCACACAATAAAAGCAGAAGGTTCATTGCTAAACTCCTTTTATGAGGCTACAATTACCTTGGTACCCAAGACACACAAAGACACAACTAAGGAAGAGAATTACAGACCAATCTCCCTCATGAACATTGATACAAAAATACTCAATAAAATACTGGCAAATGGAATCCAAGAGCACATCAGAGAAATCATCCACCATGATCAAGTAGGCTTCATCAACGAGATGCAGGGATGGTTCAACATATGAAAATCTATCAGTGTAATCCACCATATAAACAAACTGCAAAAGCAAAGCCACATGATCATCTCACTAGATGCTGAAAAAGCCTTTGACAAAATCTAACACCCCTTCATGATAAAGGTCTTGGAGAGTTCAGGGATAACAGGAACATACCTAAACATAATAAAAGCAATGTACAGTAAACCAGCAGCCAACGTCAAACTAAATGGAGAGAAACTCAATGCAATTCCTCCAAAATCAGGAACAAGAGGAGGCTGTCCACTCTCTCCATATTTCTTCAATGTTGTACTTGAAGTTCCAGCTAGAACAATAAGACAACAAAGGAAGATCAGGGGGATACAAATTGGAAAGGAAGAAATCAACCTTTCACTATTTGTAGATGATATGATAGTTTACATAAGTGACCCAAAAAACTCTACCAGGGAACTCCTACAGCTGATAAACACCTTTAGCAAAGTGGCAGAATACAAACTTAACTAAAAAACATCAGTAGCACTACTATATACAGACGATAAATGGGCTGAGAAAGAAATCAGAGAAATATCACCCTTTACAAAAGCCTCAAACAACTCGAAATATCTTGGGGTAACACTAGCCAAACAAATGAAAGACTTGTATAGCAAGAACTTTGAGTCTTTAACGAAAGAAGATACCAGAAAGTGGAAAGATCTCTCATGCTCTTGGATAGGTAGGATCAACATAGTAAAAATGGCAATCTTGCCAAAAGCAAACTACAGATTCAATGCACTCCCCATCAAAATACCTGCACAATTCTTCACAGTCCTTGAATGAATAATAATCAACTTTATATGTAAAAACAAAAGACCCAGGATAGGGGCTGGAGAGATGGCTCACAGGTTAAGAGCACTGACTGCTCTTCCAGAGGTCCTGAGTTCAATTCCCAGCAACCACATGGTGGCTCACAACCATCCATTATGACATCTGGTGTCCTCTTCTGGTGTGCAGATATACATGGAAACAGAATGTTGTATACATAATAAATAAATAAAATCTTAAAAAATAATTTATATAAAGAAACAAGACCCAGGATAGACAAAACAACCCTGTACAATAAATGAACTTCCAGAGGCACCACCATTCCTGACTTCAAGCTGTATTATAGAGTTATAGTCCTGAAAACAGCTTGATATTGGCACAAAAATAGACAGATGGACCAATGGAATCAAATTGAAGATTCAGATACTAACCCACACACCTACAAACACCTGATTTTTGACAAAGAAACTAAAATTATATAATGGAAAAAGAAAGCATCTTCAACAAATGGTGATGGCATAACTGGATGCTGGCATGTAGAAGAATTCTGATAGATCCATATCTATCGCCATGCCCCAAACTTAAGTCCAATTGGATCAAAGACCTCAACATAAATTCAGCCACACTGAACCTCTTAGAAGTGAAAGTGGGAGGTACCCTTGAATGAATTGGCATAGGAGATCTCTTCTTGAACATAACATCAGTAGCACAGACACTGAGATTGACAATTAATAAATGGGACCCTCCTGAAACTGAGAAGCTTCTGTAAGGCAAAGGACACAGTCAGCAAGATAAAATGGCAGCCCACAGAATGAGAAAAGGTATTTCCCAACCCCACATGTGACAGAGGGCTGATTTCCAAAATATACAAAGAACTCAAGAAGCTAGTCACCAAAACACCAAATAATCCAATTAAAAATTGGGGTAGAGAACTAAATAGAACTAAATTCTCAATAGAGGAATCTAAAATGGCTAAAAGACACTCAAGAAAGTGCTCCTTAGCCATCAGGGAAATGCAAATCAAAGCAACCATCTTGCTCCTGTCAGAATGGCTAAAGTGAAAAACACTAAGGACAGTTTATGTTGGAGAGCACTCCTTCACTGCTGGTGGGAGTGCCAACTTGTACAGCCACTTTGGAAATCAGTATGGTGGTTCCTCAGGAAAATGAGAATCTGTTTACCTCAAGACCCAGCAATTCTACTCTTAGGCATATATTCAAAGGATTGCATATTCATTCAGCAAGGACATCTGTTCAACTATGTTTTTAGCAGCATTATTTGTAATAGCCAGAACTAGGAAGCAATCTAGATGCCTCTCAACTGAAGAATGGATAAAGAAAATGTGGTACATTTACACAATGGAGTACTACACAGTGGGGAAAAAAAAACAGTGTAATCTTAAAATTCGCAGGCAAATGGATGCAACTAGAAGACACCATCCTAAGTGAGGTAATGCAGTTAGGAAAGGACCACCATGCTATGTGCTTACTCATATATGGATTTTAGACATAGAGCAAAGGGTTACCAGGCTACAATCCACACCGTCAGAGCAGATGGGAAGCAAGGAGGACCCTAAGAGAGACATACATGGTCCCACAGAGGAGGGGAAAGAGACAAGGATCTCCTGAGCAAATTGGGAGCATGTTGGTGGGGGGATGGAATTAAGAGAAAGAGAATGGAGAAGAGGAGGGGAGAGGAGGACATGAGGGAGCAGGAAGATTGAGTCCAGGGAAAATACTGGAGAGCAAGAAAAGAGATAACATAATAGAGGGAGCCATTATAGATATAAAGAGAAATCTGGCACTAGGGAATGTCCAGAGATTGCAAGGATGACCCCAACTAACAATCTAAGCTACCTTAAATGCCCTTCCCCTATAATGAGATTGATAATTACCTTATATGCCATCCTAGAGCCTTCATCCAGTAGCTGATGGAAGCATATAGGTAACCACTGAGCTGAACTCCTGGAATCCAGTTGCAGAGAGGGAGGAGTGATGAGCAAAGGGGTCAAGACCAGGCTGGAGAAACCCACAGAAACAGTTGACCTGAACAAGGATCCCAGACTGATACCTGAGAAACCAGTATAGGACTGACCCAGACCCCCTGAATATGGGTGTCAGTTAGGAGGACTGGGAAGTCTTTGGGGCCTCAGGTAGTGGATCAGTATTTATCCCTAGTGTTCAAATGGACTTTGGGAGCTCACTCCACACAGAGGGATATTCTCTCAGCCTAGACACATGGGGGTGGGTCTAGGCCCTGCTCCAAATGATGTGACAGACTTTGAAGATCCTCCATGGAAGGCTTCACCCTCCCTGTGGAGCAGAAAGGGGATGAGATAGGGGATTAGTGGGGGGGGGCAGGAGAGGAGGGGAGGGAGAAGGAAATGGGATTGACATGTAAAACCAGATTGTTTCTAATTTAAATGAAAAAAATTGTATAAAAAAGCTTATGTGGAAAAGATCTCTGAGTTGATTCTAAAAGGAAAATTCTAAAAGGACTCTCTTAATCTCAGGGTCCTGGGTTTGTGCCCCATGTTTTTTGCCAAAATGTAAAATGGAGTTCTTAGTGGGTCTAAATGATACAAACCTGGTGTCAGATGTAGAAGAAAATGCTGAGAGATCAGAGAGAAGAAGGAGCAAGCCAAAACTTTCTTTACCTCCTTAGCTTCTCAGCAGAGAAGAGTTCCTGTTTCTTTCTGCTTATATCCTTTCTCTGTCCAGCCATCTCACTTCTGTTTCTGCTCTGCCATCTCATGTCCTGTCTGTCTGTACAGGCCTTCAGACCTCTATGGTTAGCTAGTGGCAAGCTCCATCCTCTGATCATCAGACAGGCTTTATTTGTATAAGCAATATATCACCACAGGGATCCACAGCTGTGTATGAGTGTTTCCCCTTACTGTAAATCTGTGTACCATGTGTGTGCTTGGTATCCATGAAAGCCAGAGAGCACATCAGATTTCCTGTAATTCGAGTTACAGACAGTTGTGAACTGCCATGTGGGTGCTGGGAATTGAACCCAGGTTCTTTGGAAGAGCAGCCAGTCTCTTAACTGCTGAGCCAGTTCTCTGGGCTCGTAATATGTCAGGTTTATCAGCATTCTCATAATATTTATTATTTAACAAACATCCCTCCCTTCTTCCCTTTCTCTTCCTATTTCTGATAGTGATGCTTTGAATATCTTGTAAATGTTTTTAATTATGTCTTTGGAGGATATACATGTATGTGTTTCCAGATGGCATTTATGAAAGATTAGCCTAACTTCCAAACAACATGAAAATGTATTTCTGTGTTTAATCAGTACCCTTGTTTTCTGTGGGCTTGTCAAGAGAAAAGCCCTGCCTTGGAAAACAAGCGGATCCTGAGTGGGATGGTCAATCCAGGAAGGTCATAGTACCATGTATTGGCAGGAGATTGAAGTTAGCCAAAGAGAGCCTGGTTACAGTAATTGGCTAAGAACATGGTAAGAGCCAGGTGGGGCTGTAATTGTGGGGTAACTGTGATGCCTGGCAGCAGACAACCAGGACAGGAAAATAAAATCCAGATTCATTTACTGGAATATGTAGAGAGTACATTTTTGATCAGAAATAACCAGGAAAGACCTAGAAAACATAACCATTTTCAGAATCTGGTACTGGATGGGAGGTGCCCTGGTTTGTGGGACCATAAAGCAAACCTGTAACCTAGGTCTGGTTGGCTTTTTGTCATGTTTGTATCACTAAGTTAATCACTCTAGCAATCACAAATTATTTCCTAGACTTGTTAGGATGTGTGTCTTTTCCCGATCCATCTCTTAGGATGATTTGATTATATCTGGTATTTAATTCTGTTAAGTTACATACCATGGTACTAATTTTGTATCACTTTACATTTATCACCCTTGTGTCTTTTGCACTCTTTCTCTATTTTGATGATTAATATTATATTTGATCTGTTTGAGGGTACAGAAATTTTATTTACAGTGGCATTTGAAAATATGTGTGAACAAGGGGGAACTCTTGGTCTCCAGACTGATAGCTGGGAAACCAGCATGGGACTGATCCAGACCCCATGATTATGGGTGTCAGTGAGTGGACCTCAGAAATCTATGGGGCCTTTTATAGTAGTTCAGTACTTATCCCTAGCATAGAAATAGACTTTGGGAGCCCATTCCACATAGAGGAATACTCTCTGAGCCAAGACACACAGGGGTGGGCCTAGGCCCTATCCCAAAGGATATGATAGACTCTGATGACACCCTATGGAAGGTCTCACCATCCAGGGGGAGAAGAAAGGGTATGGAATAGGTAGGGTGTTAGTTGGGGGGGGGGAGGGAAGAGGGGAAGGAGAGGGAACTGGGATTGACATGCAAAATAATCTTGTTTCTAATTTAAATAAAAATGGAGAGAAAGAAAATATGTGTGATACATTTATCTTTGTGGGGCTCATAAATTTCCGACTCTAACAACTGGATGGAGTGCGGTAGGCCCACTCTTCTACATACATTCCCACTCTTTAACCTGCCCACATGCCATGAGCTGAATAGTAAATGTGTCTTTACTTCCTTCCCTCTCTGTTTGCCCCCTCACCCTGCCTTCATTTCTAATGGGATAGCTTCAGGTTTCCATATCCCATGTGTCCTATTTATTTCTGAATTCTGTTTTTGTCTGTTTTATCCAATACCATATCTCTTTATACATTTGAAAACTTGATAGTTTGAAACCACTATTATAACTTTAATGTTTTTCCTTTGGTAGTTTCTGCCTCTTTTTCCAACATGTGTTTTAATACCAATACCAACTTCCGTAAAATCAGTATTTTATTAAATCTCCATAATGATTTAGGGAATGTTGTCATTCTTACTATATTTAGCTTCCCCAGCATGGAACAAATTATATTTCTCCATTTATCCATCTTTCTTGAATTCTGCTGTCAGACTTTATGTCATCTTTGAGTAAGTTTCTAATTTTCTGATTTAAATTAATACCCTCTTAGTGAATTTTTGTCAGTATTATAAATGATCTCTCATCTACTACATGTTTTAGTTGTAGCCCATAGTATTCAGGCTTACAATGGTTCCAAATAGGCTTTTATCCTACAATTTGCTGAAATCATTTGCTATCACTAGTTATTTCGAGTGGATTTTATTGACTTCTGCAATCATATAACTGTAACTTCCTGATATAGAGCTACGGCATATAAAACATGCCTTTTCTTTTCTTCCTGATTTATCAGCTCTTGGCCTTTGGCTAAGATTGAGTGTAGTATCTTTCTAAGTTTATACTTATTAATTCTTTCTCCTTTTTAATGATTAATTGCTCATTCAACCATGTAACTACCCTTGCTTTCCAAAGAGCCAAGAAATGAAGGAATCAGATTACCCTGTGGAAGGTGCAACCAGCACATAAGTAGAGTAAGTTATAAACATGTGATACTCCCTTTGGGAGATGAAATGGATCCCAGGCGAACAGTGTCAATCCTGTTTGAATGTGTCCATGTATCTGAGGAAGTAGTTCATAAACTCTAAGCTAGGGAGAGGTTGGCAGAAGAATGTAATGGAATCAAAATTGGAATGGTAAGTAGTTTAACATTATCCAAGTGAATTATGGTTTCACTAGTGAACTTTAAATATTCTGTATGGAAGCCAATGGAGCAGGACTTAGTGACAGACTTAACACACTCTAGCTATTCCCATTTCCCCACTGATTGGGTTATTTCTAGGGTATTGAATCTATTAAAATGCAAGTCTTTGTCTCTTCTTGTTCTGACCTTTGGCTCCATCAGAACCCACATACCACATAAGGGGTTTCACTGCTTTATAAAAGGACAATTCAGGGCTCAGAGTATTCCATTCCTGAACTGTACTTTACCATACAAAATAATGGGCTGAGTTTTATGGTACAAAATTCATTTCCCATGTGAATGTTGAGTAATTTAGTGCTCAGTTAATTTTTTAGAATATGTTAATGGGTTAGCATTCTGGTTGTACTGTGTCACCCACCCATGCACTATGGCTTTATGTTCATGTTGCCCTAAAGCCTCCTAGAGAGACCCTTGTGTGCATCCTCAGGGCACCAAATGATGCTTTATTTTTCTGTGCACATTCATTGAAATCAAGACATGATTCCTAAGCTTTTTTCTTATGTGATTAATTGTATCGTTTTCCTTGTGTCTATTCATGTAGTCCAAGAATAAACTTTCTTGGTTCACAGTGGAAAATTATTTTAGCATAGTTTTTCATTGTACTTATTGAAGATTTTTGTTATTAGTCATAGAAGTTGGGAATATCTTATCTATTTCTGGAAAATAAAAGCTATATTTGCCTGATGAAGTAAATTGAAAAAAGAACATTCTTGCCTATTTTTGGAAAGCTTGAAGACATACATTCTTTAACAAACTCATTGCCTACTGATAGCCTTTTAAAAAGTTAATTGTTGATACTTGTATTGTTATGTCATTCACGCAAGTTTGTGATGTTCTAATACCTTTTATACTTTTAATCTCTTTTCCATTTATTGCTAAATTTACTGGTACAAAACTAGATTTATAATGACCTAATTATTTTAAAATCCTATTTTCTAACTTACAGTATTCAGTATGATTTTACTGGTGCATGTACTTTGCTTGTCTGCTCTTAATTGCTTACTTTGCCTTTTTAAAATTTCATTTTTTAAAGATGTATTTTTATTTTATGTGTAGGAGTGTTTTGCATACATATGTGTATGTGTGCCACATGTATGCCTAGTGTCCTCAGAGGCCAAAAGAGCTCATACCCTGGAGCTGGATTTGTATCCCAATGTGAGCCACCATGTGGATGCTGAGAACTGAGCTCAGGTCCTCTGAAAGATTAGCAGTTGCTCTTAACTGAGCCCTCTCTCCATCTCCTGCCTTTTCTAACTTTAATTTGATGTTGATTCATAGCTCTGGCCCATGAGGAGTGCTGTGAAACTCAGTCCAGGGGAACATGTACAAACCTGGCCAGGAAAAAGTAGGTCCCCAAAGGCATCAATTGAGCTGCTCCTTGCTTGTCCTGGGCAGGAGGGACCAGACCAGAAACAGGTTCTATGCAGATTGGCCAGGTTTTTCCAACAGAGTTCGAATACACAATTGGTAACATCTTTTGTTTAGTGTCCACATCAGGGAACAGGAGAGTCAGATAGTATAGCAGTAGCTTGGGTAACAGTGACAATGTTGGTAGCTGTAGAAGGGTACCATGTTCTAAATTACTATCCAGAGAAGGTTGATATAGCAAGGAAGCAGTAAAGTCATGATTCTCCCTAGTCTGACCCCAAAGTCTGAGATCTTTTAACATTGCCTAGCATCTAACATGCATGGACACATTCACACACGAGTCAAGCAAATGATATGGTGGCGTTATGACCTCTGGACCTATGACAAGGGTCATCTGTTTTTCAGGACAGGCTTACCATACTTCATGTTGACAAGGACTGGCAGATATATGTTGGCAGATAGAGTGAAGCACTTTTTTGTTGTTGTTAACAAGACAATTATAATTCTAATGCATTCTGTGTAGTTCTCTGCATCTGTTCTAGAAGTAATATGGGTGAGTTTATGGAGCCAAGTGATGCTGATGGAGAACCAACACGTCTTGCCAGTGTCTGTCCAACTGCCTGGGCTGACTGTGGAACCTGCAGATCTCCTGACATGGTCCAGATACTAAGCCATAGCCTGTACAGGCAAGCTATATAATTTTAGTGGGAAATAATCATTTGTATTCTAATATCACCTTCATAGAAGTTCTAGTATTGGTACACATTTTATACTGTTTATAATATATTAGTACAGTGATCCATGGATATAATTTGAATATATAGAAACATTGACATAAAACTCAATACTTCTTCCTGATTGTGTAGGTTTTAAATGTTCAAGCATAAATGTTCTAAGTCAGTAGACCCCAAACCTGTCTGAGCAGTTCAGTGTCCAGATTTCCTTACCCCCAGAGGAAAGATTCAGGGAGGCCCTCCCTCTCCTTCCCTCCCCTCCTTTTGCTTTCTTCTTCTTCTGTTATTTTTTTTTTTCAACCAGCACCAGCCTTGAACTTCTATGTTAAGGTATAGTCTTGAAAATCACATTACTTTATAGTTTCTGGGGGAAAAAAATTCATGGTGCCCATTGCAAATAATTTATCAGAAACAAGGCGGTGACTCCTGTAATACTCTGAAGATTCTTCATGAAGTGGCTTACTTGCTTATGGTTTGTGATTCTTGGTAGAAAGGCAAGCTCTCAGAGGCGGACCCTTGCCCAACTTGTTCTCTCCTTAACCTTAGAACAGATCCTGGTCCATTGAAACACCTAATAAGTAGTTGTCAGAAGACTGACTGAATTGTAGCTTTCCCAGTTGTGTTGATACCATACCAACGAAAGAACGATTCTGCTGTCCTGGTGCAAATGTGTAGGATCTGATAAGCTATTGAGTACACTGCTGGGCTGGGTTGCTTTGTTATATGTCCATCCATTCTCTTATTTTCTTAGATTTTGAATAGTGTTTCAGAAAGTAATAGAAGGGGAAGGTTATGTCAAGATCCCCTTTACCTCATTTCTCATTCCAAGGTCCTGTGTCTTTAAGAAAAGGGCTAAGTAACTTGGTCACTCTCCAGGCCCAAGAGGAAATGGACTGTAGCAGTTGTGCCTTTGTGCAGCAGATGTTTTGGTTGGAAAGGCTATCAGCCATCTGACTCATAATAAATCCTCAATTCCAGTAAATTCCCAGTTTTCAGTTACAGTAGGTAGGATGCAGGAAAACAGTGTCTTCCACTCCGGGATCTTTGAACTTGTTTCACATATTACCACTGTTCCCGGTGCATTACACTGCACAAGAGGATGGAACACCAGGGAGGTCAGAGCAGTTCCAGGAATAGACACAGTCAGTTGGTGTTTTTGTGAGAGACCGTTGGAGGTAAACCAAAGCCACTGGCCTCCCTGACCTGGGACTAACAGCAAGAAGCATACCCTGCTGATTTTCCTATAGCTTTCTTCATTAATATTGCTCCTGAATTAGGTTAATTTGAATAGCTAATATTAATTTGAATAATCAAGTTGTTCTTATTTCCATGTCCTATTTGCATTCTACAGGTTTTTGTTTTGTTTTGGGGATGTCCTTTTCCCCCAGAGAACTTTGAAATTAATTATATAGTGCTTATATCATATCTTTCATTTTAGACTATGGCTTTTTGGGAAGGTTTACTCAGTATATGTGTACATCTCAAAATTTCAGGAAGATTTTTACAGCTAGTGTTTCTGATGGACAAACTATAGATTTATAGAGGAATGATGAATGTGCCCTGTTTGTACTGCGAGCATGATTGTATGCGTTACTGATTCAGTGACACGGTATCTCATTCTCCCTCTGCTGTTGTCCAGCATCCGGGGTTTCACATCATCACTTAGATGGGAAGAATATCAATCTTCACAAAGATATACAAATTCAAAGCTTCATTGCTTGTTCAGTCCTGTTTCTCCTGGGCCAGAACATGGCTGTGATTTCTGAGAGCTTCCTAGGAGATCTGTTTCTAAGTGAAACACAAGAGTTAGAAGGTCACCACTCTGGAGCTCCTAATATTTCCCAAGTGTGATCTTTGGCCTTTCTTATTTAACATAAAATTATTTTTAAGTAGTTACATTTAGCACTATGCTCCTCCTTTGTAATTTGTTCTTTCTATTTTGATGATCAGCTGGATTATGGATCATAGACTCCACAAACTCACTGATCATAGGGCATTAAGAAAGCATTTTTACTTTTGCATTCTAAGGTACATTTGTGGAGCATCAGCATTCAGGGACCTTTCTCCAGTCAGAGCCTAGAAGAAACATTGACCCTTGGTTTACCCAGTGTTGACAAAGTCATGGTAAAAGGGAAGACTACAGCATAAGGAAGAAAAGACAGAAACAATTGGTTCTCTGAGATCTCGTTTCACTCATATTCATCTCTGCCACAGTAAGCAGAGAGATGCTTGTACCTAGTGAGGTCCTGGACTGAGGGGAGAAAAGCATGGGCTATGATCTAGATGATGGGATTTCTTTCTAGATGCCCTGTTGATATGAGCTGAAGACTCTGGTCATTTTGTGTGGTATCTTTGAGAAATGTTTAGTTTCCCAGTACAGGTGATAATAGTTCCTATCTTAGTGAATTGTTGGCAATCATGTCAAGTCATGATACACAGCACCTAGATAGAAATGAGCCTTATACCTACCTTAATGAATTGTTGGCGATTATGCCAAGTCATGACACATAGCACCCAGATAAAAATGAGCCTTATGAGGCAAAACCCATGAGAGGCATTGCTAACAGACTTGACTGTTCTGGATATGAAATCTGGACTCCATGATCAGAGAGAGAGGTCATCTACCCTACTAGGTTGCTATGATAAAACTCAGTAAGGTTCCCAATTGGAGGGAAACAGCAACATTGGAGAGAATTATTAAGCCCGTATCATGGGCTGATAGTTGTACAAGTTTTATTATGTAATTGAATATAAATGTTCTGTACACTTGTAAAGAATGTTAATGTGTTTATGTTTTCGTAGTTTGTTTTTTTTCTTTTTTTAAACAGGGTCTTGTTATGAGTCACGAGCTGGTCTAGTCACCATCTTCCTGCCTCAGCCTTCCAAATGCTGGAAGATCAAGCATGTGTCACAACACCTGACTCTGGGTTTCTGTTTTAAAAATTTGTGATCTTCTCTGTTCTCCCAATGCATTTGCATTTTTTTACTTTTAATTTTAAGTTAAAGCTATAATAAATTTACAACGAAATATAGACAGTATAAACGTATCTATCCTTTAAGTCATTTTAAAATAAGGGTTTACCGTGATGGACACAAGCTCTATATGCTTCGATATGTACTCTTACAAGTGGAGATCCCTCCTGGTAATTATGTATGCAGTTTAGGAAGTTAACATTGATACATTACTACTATCCTGTTCTAAGATCCATTCAGATTTCACCAAGTCACTACGAGTTCTTGGTAGCAGAATAATTCCCTGTGAAATTATGTATTATCTTTAGCTGTATGTCTTTTCAGCTTGTAATAGAACTTCAGTTTTTCTTTGGCATTCACAACATTTTTTAAAAAATATAGGTCATTTATTTGGTAAACTGTCTCCTAGCTTGGGTTTGTCTGATGTTTTATTGTATTTCATCTATGAATCAATGGCAGGATAGCATAGAAATTAGCTGCATTTTCTTTCTTTTCCTCTCAAATGCCTCAAACCCTTTCTGCTTGCCTCAACTTATGATAGGCTCATCACTTGTTTGAGGGCCTATCTATCATAATTTGGATCTTAAGTGTCCCTCAAAGGCCCACAGTACTCTCAGAGGGTAGTGGAACCTTTAGGAGGTAGGGTTATTATGACCCCAGTTCCTCGTCCTCTTCTTCTTTCTGCTTCCCTCTCTACCCTCCTCTTCTCTCCCCTTGCTCCTCCTCAGCCATGATGAGATATACAGGTCGTTTTCATCATGTGCTACTGACAATGCTGTGTTATGTTGCCTTGGCTCAAGAAACCCCAGTCTGAAAATTCTGATACCATGATCCAGACTAAGCTTCTTCCTTGTGCACTGTTCCAGGTGGTTTTGTCATAGCAATAGAAAGCTGGCTAATGTGATGTCTACCATGATTTTTACTATAAAGTCACTCCACCTACTTTTTATTTGCATATATTTTGTTCTAAGGTCTTTTGTATTTCTTCTTTATCTATCTTTATTGATAACCATGCACATATTGATGCTTCTAATTCCAGTTCAACACATGGACGTGGGGCACATTCTATCTTTTCCTCTGAAAGTGTTAAGTATGATTCCCATGATCTTAGCGTGTTATTATAATAAAATGTGTGGATTTATTTATTTATTTTAATTACTCATCCCTTGGTATTGAATCATTCTTCAATTATTGCTTCTTCTCCCCTGCCCCCTCCCTTGATGGGCATGTCCCTCATTTTGCTTGAACTTTGACATGCTGTACCAAGTTACCTTTTATTCAAATTTACCTTCTGTTGCTCTTGGAATAGAAAGTGTTTATTTCCTCTTAAACTTTACTGTTTATTATCAAGAGAATTCAAAGCAGAAACTCAAGGCGGGAACATGAATATGGGAACTGAAACAGACTCTGGAGGAATGCTGCTTTTTGGTTTGCTCTCCATGTTTGCTCTGCTTGCTTTCTTATATAATCCAGGACTACCTGCCTATGGGCTGCATCTTTCTACAACAGTCATATATCAAGAAAATGCCCCACAGACACTCCCACAGGCCAGCCTGATCTAGGCAATTGCTCAAGCGAAGTTCCTCCTTCCTAGGTGACTCTAATTTGTGTTAAGTTGACAAAACCAATCAGCATACCTTTCTGTATAGACTTCCTTCTCACTGCTCTGGGCCACTGTAGAGCTTCTTCTTCTACCCCAGGTTCAGTCATGCCCTTCTCCCTCCAGCCTTCTGAAGCTCTTTGGATACAGTAGGTAATCTACTCTTATCACGATCTACATTGTCACTCCTTTCACATTGTCCTTAAAACACAAAAACAAGCTCCCTAACTAAAATGCATCAAGGTTATTTATGGTCGGGCTAATAAAGTTGTTTAGTTTCATCTTTTATCAGTTCTCCCAGTATCCCGTGCTTCAGCCTTCCCTAATAGTGTCATGCCGGTGCCTTGTGCCTTTACTGCAGGCATCCTTCTTTCTGCTTCCTTATCCTTTTGATTCCTTAGAGCACTGCATCCCCTCCTTGGAAACCTCCTGGAACACCCAGCTTTGCCCTCTGTTTAGCATCCCTGCTTAGCCCTTCCATTGGGGTGTGCCTCTCTTAGAGCACACATTTATTATAACAGACTTTACCTAGCATTTATTTACTTATTTACTTCACTGCCTGTGACAGTGTGTCTAGCCATGGGGAAAGCCCGGAATGTTCTGTTGAGATCTGGGGAAGTTCCCTTTGTCCTCATTTGTTGCTGCTATTATCATTTTAACAAGTTTTGTTTCTTAACGTAGTTTTTGAAAGCTGGTCTGGATTGCTATGCATGTTTTCTTGTATCCTTACCCATATGTGATTAAGTATAGAGTCAAGAAACCCAACTTAAGGGCTTAACCTCTTCTGCTGTCTTAATTGCATTCTTTAATATCTATGTAGTAGAATTTTTTTTTTTTCTATTGACTTGAATCCACACTGTGGACTTTAATTAGAAATGGTAAGCTGTTCATAGCTTCCCTGGAGAATTATGCCTTGAAAGAATCCTTCGCTACTTTCAGCATCAGTTATGCATCGTGAAATGTCACAATTTCTCTTCAGAATTTCTTTATAAGCACAAAGCTGCAAATGTTCATCAATTGATCTACCTCAAACCACTATTAGTTTAGAAATGAGAGGAACATTCTTCAGTAATCCAGGCCAATGAGAATGCCTAACTCAATTTATACTTCTAAATCTGGCACCAGAACTTCTATAATTGGTAAAGTTTTAGCAAATCCACCTACTCAAGATCTATGCTAAGTCCAACATTTATAGTGGTTCATTTATGGAGCTATTAATATCATGTCTTTCCTCATAGGAATATTTCTACTCTTCATAATTTACTGCAGAGACACTTTCGCTCTATTCTTCCTCTTTTGGATCTTGTATTTCCTTTTTGATTCACACAGGCCTCAGCACGTGACAAAGAGTTTTCAAAGCAAATTTGGATCTAGAAGAATCATGTAAAGGAATTTCAGCAGGAGTCAGCAACTCTGAATTTGGGTTTCTGCCCTGTGACTCACTAGATCTGTGCATAGCATAAATCACTTTCCTTACCTCAGTGTCTCTGGGAATCTATGGGGTTGGAATTTATGCTTACAAGGTTTTCCTTTTTAATATAAAACAGATAGAATAATAATAGCTGCAGATGAAGGAGGGACCAGGGCCAGGAAGCATGTCCATTTGGTTGCCCTGGGCTGCTCTGATAAACTTGTAAGATGTCCAGACTCTAGTTCTCCTGGGAACAGAGGGTGCAGACCTCTAAGACTGTCCTGCCTTTAATATTTTCTGGGTTTGTTTTTAATGAACTTCCATTAACAGTAAGATTTCCATTTTCCTTACCGATTTTTTCTATCTTGCAGGCTCTCCCTTTTAAACATAGCAGTTATCCTTATGATTAGACGGTACCTCACTGTAGTTTGGATTAATAACAGCAACTTTTTGTGTGTTTACTGGTCATTTGTATATCTTATTTGGAGAAATGCCTCCTCAGGTTCTCTTCTCATTTTAAGATCAGATTGTTTATTTTCTTGTTGAGTTTCAGGAGTTCCCTGTATCCTGGATATTCATTTATTATAAAATATGACTTATAGACTTAGTGTGGTGGTACATGCCTTTATTCTCAGCACTTGAAAATTGGAAGCAAGCAGATCTCTGAGTTCAAGGCCAGCCTGGTCTACCTTGAGTAATATTTTCTTTCATCTGATAGTTTGTCTTTCTATTCTGTTAACACTAGATTTTGAGGTATTAAATTTATTCATAAAGCCTAATTTGTCAGTTTTTTCTTTAATTGTCTATGTACTTATTCATAAACCTAAACTTCACTAGGTCTAAATGTTACATAGTCTCCTAGCCCAGTGAGATATCCTACTTCTTTCTCTGAAGTCATAGGGTGATAGCTCACCCTGTTTATTTTCAGTTCCCTGTTTATAGTCACTTCTGTGTTCTTTTCTTTAGTTGCCAGACCTCTAAGCCAGTGTGTCTGAGACTTTAATGGGCACACAATTGCTCTAGCCAGTGCTTAGTCTTAGAAGCAAGGCTCTGAACTTACCCAGCTTTCATATAGACTTCATTACATACACTATTCACGAAAGTCACACCACACCCTCATTTCCAGCTGCCCCCCTATTCCTCTGTCTCTAGTGTTTTGAATTCAAGAGCCTGAAATATGGAAGAGGTAGAGTGGTCTTCACTGGAAAACAGTCAGTGTTTATTACTTCCCTTGGGCTGGGAAGGCGAGAGCTTTGCTTGCCTTCTATCTCTTCTGAAAGTTTTCTTCTTGGGATACATGTTACTCTCTTGCTTTATCTCTCTCTCTCTCTCTCTCCCTCTCCCTCTCTTATAAAAAGAAAGAAAAAAAGAAAGAAAGAAAGAAAGAAAGAAAGAAAGAAAGAAAGAAAGAAGAAAGAAAGAAAGAGCTTAATAAGACTGGGGACTGGACAGGAAAAGAGCCCAAGTTGTTGATTGCAAATCCACAGAAACAGAATGAATTCTTCAACCTCTTCTTTTAGGGCTTTTGACCATTATCGTGTTGTCCTGTCTTTGTAAGAATTCTTGCCAAAAGAGAAAAACAGCCTTTCTCATTTTCATGTGTTTTATCTATTTTTTGAGGAAAAATTGGTTGTTGCCATTTTTTGTCTTTATTGTGTTTATCACATGGTTAGTAGGTCATAAATGAACAAAGCCGTGGGGACACCACTTAGTGTGTTGTTTAGAAGCTTGTTAGTTTTAGGAAGTTATGTTATGATTAGAAATGGCAAAAAAAAAAAGATTGCCTTTGCCTTTTTGTGCTATAAGGTTCACTTGTTCAGTTGTATAACCTCCTGTTCTCCTTATTCCTAGGGATAATCTAAACCGAGAACCAAGTTATCCCAATTGATTTACCATCTATCTCTACTGGTTACAGTAGAGATAGTCTGCTTGTAAAGTCCATTTTTGGTTTAGTTGTTTGTGAGAAAGTATACGTAGTCATTCAGACATTTGCCATCAAGTATTGGCTGTCTATTTTTGTGGAGCACACCATACTAGGCAGTGAAAATACAAAACTGAATGAAACGTGGTCACTGTTTTTGAAGAATCCAGTCAGAGAAATGGCAGGAGCACATATGTGTGAAGAGTGCAGACAAATAGCTGGCCTAGTGCAGAGGAAAGCCATCACATCAGGTGACAGTGCTGGGAGTCTCAAGAAGATGAAACAGACTTCAAAGACTAGGCCCAGCTGAAAACTTAAGGGAGGGAGAGGAGGAGGGGGGAGGCAATCAGGATCAAGAGGCAGAGTAGAGAGCTAATAGAGTGTCAGTGTGGGGTGTGGGGCCTGCCATAATTAGGGTTAGTGAAGAATTAGATTAGAAAGCTAGCACAGTAGAGCTTGAATGAAAGGCCAGTGTAGACAAGTAAGAGCTTTTTAGGCTAGAGCAATGGTTGTCAATCTTCCTAATGCTACGACCCTTTAATACAGTTCCTCATATGGTGGTGACCCCCAACCATAAAATTATTTTTGTTGCTGCTTCATAACTAATTTTGCCACTGTTAAGAATCATAATGTAAATATTTTTGGAGACAGAAGTTGGCCAAAGGGGTCTCGACCCAGAGGTTGAAAACCACTGGTCAGAACCCATATCTACTCAGGACCTTTTTCTATAGCCAGGTCCAGAGAGATGTAGTTCAACCCTTTCATTCTCTTTCTTCCCTTTCCCTGCAGAGCTCCAGGATGCCATTTATGCTCTATAAATAATACCAATATGCAAATCAAGAAATGAGTGGTCCCTACAAGGGGAGAGTTTCTAGCAGACTCCATTCTTTGTCTTTTAACACCTGTGGCTTGTGTTGGTCTCCATGTAATAAAGGTATAGTGCAAGGTAGGTGAAATAACTTAGAAATAAGTATTGCCTAATTGCTGTGGGCACCAGACAGTCTAAGCCACAAGAGCTGCTGGGTGTTATTGAGTAGTTTTCACTTCTAAGGTCTTTCCCTTTCTGTCTTCATGCCTAGAATTGCTTAAGAACAATCTCTAAACCCCAGAACTCAAAGCAACATGGAGAGGAAAGTGTGTAGTTTTAATACCAGAATAAGTGGTCTGGTAGAGGAAGTGATAGCAGATCAACTCTGGAAAGAGTAAGAGAAGTGAAACTCCCATTTCTTGAATACGTGCTTTCTGATGGGTTCTGTACTTGGCACTTTCTTATTCATTTGCAAGAGCTGTGCAAGCCTGTTGCTTCCCGTAATACCACATTTGGCATGTCATATGGAAAAAAAAACAAAAACATGTAATCTCTTTGCAATTTTTTTTCTATAGCTAAAAGTTCACCATATTTGGGCAGTTTTCAAGTTGCAGGACAGACTTGTAAAAATTTTCATGTATTCAAAAAGCATATTGCTTTGAGCATTCCACTTTTAGCATATGTATTTCATACTATTTTGTTGTTTTTGTGAAGAGGAGCAGAGAGTACAAAGGTGTTCTGGGATCCAGAGTAGGTTGGGGTCCATTAAGATGGGAGGCAGCAAATCCAGAGACAGCCTAGCTTCAGCCAAAGCCAGCCCTGCTGCAAGAGACAAATCTAAAGGGCTTCCTCCTGATTTGTGTGTAGCATGTATCACATCTTCACCTAAGAACCTCTGAGGCTCTGATTAAGGGTCCAGAATTACATAGCATGTAATCAATATTCCACAATATTCCAGCAACACAGGGATAAGCTTTTTTTCCCCTCTCTCTCTAGCACTTCTGTAAATTTGCCATGGAATCATCTATGTCAGTCAGTTCAATAATTTTTTTAATGTGGGTTATAAGCAAAGAAAACCACTTCAGGCATCTAGGGCAATTTATTAGCTTTCTATAGCCAGGAGCAGACTGAATGGCCAAACCACAGCAATTGAAGGGACACATCTGTTCTGCATAGGCCTAAATAAAGTTTCGCTGTTGCATTCATTTGTTTTATTTGGTTCTTGAATAAAAGTCAGGTTCAAGGTTTGTATTGATATACCTACATAAAACTATAATCCAGAGGTGTCCAAAGTGCAGGTCAATATAACTTGTTATACAGTTGCAGGAATTGATACATAGACAAACCCAGAGGTCTTGTCAGATTCATTAAGAGTAGAATTATTGGAGAATAGGGAAAAGCCTGTGTTTCATATTCTTTCTCAAAAAGCTTTGATGAGTAGAGAAGTTTGCAGAAGCAAGAAACACCTTTTGCTGCCAGTGAGAACCCAGATGTGGCGAAGGCTACACTCAGCCTCTTCCAGCCTCCTGGAGAAGGGTGTGCACAGCTATTAGAGTAGATCTGGACTGCCCAGAGAAGAATGGCTCTTTGGGTATGTGTAATTACTGATGGGACAGTAATTGACCAAGAAAGTTTGTATCATCATTATTTTAAAAGAGCCAGCACCCCCCACCCCATCCTGTTTATTTGAACAACATGTGTTTTGGTTTAGCTTTCTAAACAGCAACATACCCAACCCAAGGAAAAACACAACTTCACAAGCAGATTCCTGCATGAATGAAAGCTGTGCAGTGGCCTTTGTTCAGGAACAGGGACAAGATACACATTTGGTAAAGTCTAAACCCATACTGCATCTTGACTTCTGGGAGTAATGAACTCAATGTGTTGCATTTGGAAGATACAGGCAGGTGGCAACAGGTCATTCTCAAAGAGTTGGCTATTTCAGGAACATTGGTTATCACTCTGATCTGACAGTCAGCACTTCGTATTTTCACTGAGCAGAAGGTGCCTAACCACGTATTAGTGAAGGATGGCCAGCATTATGATTTTAGAACTTGATGATTCTTATCAGTGCCCTTGGAGAAGCCATCCTCTTCCCTTGAGTCCATGTAACGGTCAAATGAATGCATTTTATTTGGCAGTGTGGCTTCTGTAGCTTTTAGTATTTATATTGTCATGACTTAATTTCTTTCTCTCTAGTTTCCAAAAATAAACAGTAAATACACGATGCTTGCATATTTCTGTCTATTTTCAATACCCACAGAATGCCTGTTTCAGTCAGGGCTACCTGTTTGGGTAACAAGGAAATAAAAAAATGGATGCTCAGGGTCCTTTGGACCATACAGTGTTTAGACACTAATGGGAACAGCAAAATGCATAGTAACCTTTTCTGGCTTTCCTTCACATGCCTGTCCAGGATTTTTGTGCTCTTCTTTGGCATCAATACTGAATCTTCTTTGGGCCAGATAGTTGAGTTGGGTTATGATATCATCTCTCAGTCTAGGGTCTAAGCCAACAGACAAGTTCAGAATTCATGTGCATCATTTAATCTCTTTGAGCCTCAGTTTCATCTCCAACCTACCTTATAAGATTGTTAAAGTACTAATGAAATGTTGGTTGACTAATGACACCAAATAAATTATTGTTAGACTTGATAAGGTGGAAAGTTTGAATATGAAGTTCTCCCAAAGAGTGCACATATTGAATATTTCTTTACCTACTTACTTTGGTAGCTTATGGAAGCTTCAGGAGGTGAAAGTGGCAGGGCAAAGTAGATGATGGGGAATGTGTCTTTGAAGGTTATTATACTTGGTCCTTGTGCCTGTGTCTGTCTCTCCCTCCTTCCTGCCCACTTGCCACAAACAGCCTCCCATCAAGAAGTACCACTTCATTCCAGGCTGTCTTCAACACAGAGCCATATGACCATAGCCTGAAATCTCTAAATCCTTAAACCAAGTAAGTCTTCCACCTCCTAAGCTATTCCCATCAGGTGTTCTGTTAAGTGGTGAACGTTCACTAGCACAGATTTCTACTTGGTCCTCAAGAAATTCAGTCTCTTTGGAATATAAAGCCCCCTCATATAGTATGGGGAGTTCATGAAGCAACATGGTGCAAGGGACCCAGGGAGGCCACAGGTCAGAGTACAGTTGAAAACAATATTAATAGAACAGGTAAATCTACAGCTCAATAGAATTTAAAGATACTAAAAACATAGCAGCTAAGAAAAGAAAGAAATGGCCTGTGGAGATAGATTAGCAGGTAAACATGCTTGCTGAGCAAGGCAAAGGACCTGAGTTCAAATCACCATTACCCTTTATATCAATGTATGGCTGTGCCCGTGTATATAGCACCAACATGGGGTGGGAGTGGGTGACAGGGAAGAGAGGAGGGTCTGTGAGTCTTGCTGGTCACCAGATGAGCTCCAGGTTCAGCAAGAGACCCTGTCTCAAAGTAATAAGGTGAAGGGTGATAGAGTAGTACACCTGATGTCCTTCTCTGGGATCTGTGTACAATCAGGAATACATACCCTCACACATATGTGCATATCACACACACACACACACACACACACACACACACACAGAGAGAGAGAGAGAGAGAGAGAGAGAGAGAGAGAGAGAGAGAGAGAGAGAAGGAATGATGTATAGAGGTATTAGTTAAAATCTAGAAAAATAAATGGAGGATGATCCAATTTATCTGGATTAGGCAGGAGAAAGAAAAGTGTTCGTTTCCACTTGACAAAACTAATCAGAAGTGACGCCGGTAAATACTACCTATATAAGATAACTCTGCCTCTGTCCCTCTCTCCCTCCCACTCCTCTCATTTTAAACAAGAAATCTGTATATGGTGGAGATGAGTTGTAACTGAGCCTTCAGAATTCTTAGCCCAGTGAGTGCTTGTCTTCTCTGATGTGTGGATAGGAGCCCAGGATTGGGAACCACCAGCAGCAGGGGCAAGGCACAGGGAGACCCAGCTATGTCTCTTTGGCCCAGATTTCTGGTCTTCCTTTTGGATCTGTTTGCATTCTGACTCTACAGCTTTCTCTGGCACTTGCATATTTCCTGGCATTTGAAGGAAGAGAAAGGGACCTAAATTCAGAAATGTCAATTGCATTATGGAACAGAATAACCAAGGTCTTGTGCACATCATTTTCCTTTCTTACATGTTCCTTCTGCTTATATTTAATCATATTCATACCAGATACAGATTGGTGTCTTAATGCTAGTAGACTCCAAAGTCAGACCTTGCTCAGGATTCCTTAAGTTGATATGCAGCGCAGTGAATCAGGAGGGCCTTGTATTCTAAATCTCTGTCTTAAGTAATGAAGGGCCACCCCCAATTCTCTGTCAGATTCTCTTTGTTTGCCATTATTAGACGTCATGTTCTCCTTATCCCTTACTCTGCTTTAACTTTCCTCTTAACATTGGTAACATACTATGCATTCCGTTTATTTATTTAATTAATTGATTTATTTATTTATTTGACAATCTTACTCTCTCCCACATGAAAAAAAAAACTGATTTGAAAAAATCTAAATTTCCTAAGCTGAGGGTGCTGAATCTACATACATTAGGTTCCAGAGGATCTGGCGTACAGACTTCTCAGGATGTCTCTGAATAAGATTTTGTTTTAGAAATGTTTAATTTGTTTGTAGCTTCTCAAAACCCTCACAGTTTTCCTGTAAACAATATTCAGCCCTCATTTCATGGTAACCCTAGAAATCCTGGTCAGTCTCTAGTCTAGGTTAGTACCACTTCAGATGTGACTCAGATGGTGCAAACCAACCAGATTTCTGACATACTATATAATAGCTTTATTATAGTCTCTTGTGCCCACAGACTGGTTTTGCCAGCAACACTTATAGATTGGTTGTAAGCGCTTCTCAATTGAGAAATACGGTGGCTTTTTTTTTTTTTTTTTTGCAGTCCTCCCATGTGACCCATAGTTAATAACATTTTTTTGATTCAGCTAATGTCTGTCAGCAATTAGTTAATTGGTAGTTTGTACCCATATTGACACTAATGTTCTCAACATATAGGGACTTGTTTAATGGCTTCTGTCTTAAAATGATTAGCATATCAAAGGAGTACCACATAATGATAAATTATACTTGTATTTACTTTCATTTCCAGAGTTAATTGTTATTTTTCTATAGTCTTTTGATATTTGCAAAGAGCCTCAATTGAGAATAATCAAGCAAGTGAATCATGACCTAAAACAAAATGTTTTCTCATTATATTAGATGTAGCCTTGACTGGTACCATTTTTCAAAATTGAATTTTCTTTAATAAAATATAAATGATTATAGTTAAGAACACTTGAGATAAACACCGAAGATCTTCCTAGTTGAAGGGACTTCCTGTTTAGTTTTATACAATGCACCTGAAACACTAAGAGTTTTCATACTAGAAAGGCAAGCACAGTGGTTAATTTCATTCATTTGCTTGTTCTGTTATTCCTGCATTAATTGTTTCTGGTTTTCAACTAATTCCCTGTGTATGTGGTAAATATTCATCATAAATATCAGGAACCCCTTTCCATTATAGTCAAAGGCTGAATCAGAAGCACGTTGGGGTCTCAGCAGAACATCATAGCTATTATTACTTTGCCATGTATGTGTGAGTACCTGACACACTTTTGTGGAGGAAGAAGGCAACATTCTGTAGTTTTAGCAGATTTGGAGTCTTTTCCTCCCATTTTAGCCTGTGGCAGTTTCAAATGGCGCAGATAGAAGCCCTGAAAATGTATACTTGTACATTTTAAAATGTCCCTTACTACGTTTTAACCATCCCCTGTTTTCCAAATGGTGCCATTAGTGGTTGCAATAATCATCTGTAATGCTAGCTTCTGAGAACCATGGTACAAGAGCCTCTTTTCTAATTTCCCAGATGGGAGGGAACACATGTACAAGCCTGTTAGAACTGCAGAACTGGAAACAGCACTGTGTGGATTTGTATTTTTGGAACTTTTTGAGCTTATTTAAGCACCCCAAAGCAAACTTAGCTATCCATTAGGAGTCAAATACCATTCAAGGAAAATCTGAGTGTCTTACTAAGAGGAGTAAAACACTGCAGTAGTTCAGAAGATAAGTCAGAAACAACTGGATCGGTGTCTCCAGCGCTTTTTCTGCAGGCTGTCAGATTTAAGGGTTGACCATGGAATCCAGAGTCATGCTTTTGAAGGATTGTCTTCAAGCATTTGTGTTCTTTATTTGAATGATAGAGAAAAGGATGATTAAAAAGGAGGCAAGAGAAATAATTAGAAATTATCCATAGGCATATGGATGAAGCTGCTACTGATAAAGGACCTCAATGACCCCTGGGGTTTTGTCTTTTGTTTTGTTTTGGTTTGCAGTGTGTTTTTGCAGGTTTTGTGATTTGTGTTCACAGCTTCCAGTCTTGAACTGTCACAGTAGAACTCTGAGCCTGACACTAAATATGATGACCCCCTCTACACTCATATCACAGAATGAAGCTCTGTGGATGGCATTTCTTTGATCTTGGATATTCTCGAAGGGTTAGAGTCATATAATTAGGTGGTTTCTATTTGTTGAGTACCCTAAGTATTTTTTTCTAAGTTTCATCCCCCATTTTATAGAAAAGAGGATTCCCATGTTGAATATTTTACTCTCTGTAAAAGAACAAGGAGACTTAAGAAAGTTTAGACTCCCAACCTGGGCTCTGCTGTTAAAACCATCAGTGTCCAGAGAACTTTGTTGTCAGGGGAAGGACAAAGGTCAGCACGTGGTCCCCAGACTTTGATGCTAATAGCAACTGTAGGAAAGTAGGTTCCAAAAGTTATTATCAGATGTGAAGAACAAAAGGTAGGAATCCATATTTTTTAGTCTTCAGCTTGTACAGTCTGCAAACATGGGGGTTTGTACTGCCAAGCACCATGCTGTAACCCTCCCCTCATCACTTCCTGTCCCTCCTGCCTTCTCCCCCAGTTTGAATAAAGCAAGCAGTAGTGGCATACACTTTTAGGCCCAACACTGGGGAGGCAGAGGCAGAGGCAGGCAGAATCTCTATGAGTTAGAGTCCAGCCTATTCTACAGAGTGAGCTCCAGCCTAGCCAAGGCTACACAAGAAACCCTGTTTCGGGGGGGGGGGGGAATTAAGTCTTGGGTGAATATTTGAGTTGATGTACATTTTGATTCTGTCACTTTCCATATTGAGGATACATCTTTGTATAATACGAGGCACAAAATGACAGAAACATGTTTGGGGCCAATTCAGAATTGTTGAAAATTCTGTCCTAACCCCAAACCAGAATTAATTGAGGCTTTTTTAAAAAATGAAACTCAAGTCAGCAATTCGAACAGTTCTTAAAATCAAACATTATAACTCAGTAGAATCCCAAAATACACTGATTTGTTACTTGCTGAGGAATGTTGTAGAAAAAGTCTTTGTTTTTGTAATTAAATCATTGTGTTTATATAAAAACACTGTAGTTTGTAACATACAGTGTGTTGAGTTCTGAGGTCAGGCATTTTAGGACACATTTCTTGGTATGTATGGTGTGATGGCGTACATAGTACAAGGAGTGCAAGCTATATGTTAGGACCAAGACATTGTGAGGTCATACATGCCTTGTAAACAAGCTCTGCTTGAAACACCTCGGATGAATTTCGCATTTGACTTGGAATGAAACTTTGGTTTCAGAATCCTTTTCCTTTTGTCAAGATTTTCATGCCTCCCTCAGTTAGTTGCATTGAGCTGACATAGAGTCTAGCATGATTTCCCTCCTCTCTTCTACTTTTATCTGTGTTTTATCTAGAGCAGGCCATTTGGCTCAGCAGAAAACTCTGCACCCATGAAGCCCATCCATTTTACAGTTCTTCTTCTAGTTTTCACTTACTCCAAGTGTTCCAGAGACCTGTGATCACAGACATGGAGAGCCATGCGTTCTCCGGCTCCAGTTCCCAAGATTCAGAAGAGGGAGTGGGTTTGGACAGATGGAGGCCTCTGCCTGAGGCTCTCAATGCTCACACACAGTTCAAACCTAAGCTGGGACACCTTCCTTGTTTGTCTGAGCCTCCTGTACCCAGGACCTTTGAACTGATGGAGAATTACAGGTCAATTTTTACTGTTTCCAACATGAGAACAATATCCAGTTCCAGTGTTTTAGGTTTTGTTCTTGACTTGTAGACACTGCCAGGTTACTAGGGGTTACGGAAATGTTGAGTATCAGATTAAAGTCATTATGCTTTAGAGTTACTCTGACTCAGCATTTTATTCAGAACTCTGGCAGAAAACTTGATACCTGGCAATAATCATAAAGCACATGCACGTAGATAAAAGTTCTCAGTTTTGATTCAGTACACTTCATCCGTGCATCATCAATACTTCGTTGAATTAGTTCTGATTTTCATTTTTAAGTCTGGTATTCAGTTCTTATCGGTTCAGTTTACCATTAACCTTAAGGTGTCCTCTGATAGATTGATCAGTAGTTGTTATTCTTAGATTAATAGAGAATTTGCTTAAAGTAGTCTCACAACTGGACACATATGATGAGTATGTGTCGCAGTTCCCAAGTAAATCATCACTTTGTTAACGTAGATATGCACCTACCCCCACCCAGCCTTTTGTCTATATAGTTGCTGGCATACTTTATATTTCACAGGAATATATTTCCTCTGGATTTTTGCTATTTAAATAACTATAGCATACTACAAAGGTAGGTATAATGAGGTTATTGGGCCCATATTTTAACATTTTGTAGGTGTTTTAGGATATAAATTATGTTTTTAGCAATATGATTACTCAATGTGTTAACTCTGCTTCTGTCTAATTTGTTACCATAATATTCATTCCCCTGCTTCACTGGGAATATGGGAACAAATTAAATAATTGAGGGCTGTGTGCCTTATTGTGATAGGCTTCAGTTTAGAAGTTTAACTCCCTTAGGAGTGAGGAAGGGTATGCTGGGCCATTTGGTTGAATGAAGACAACTCACCACCATGGTTTCATGCCAGTAGCTGTGAGCTCATCACTGATTCTAGAGTAAGCTGGGCATGATGATACAGGCTGCATCCCTGGCTTTTGGGAGGCAGGAAGGCCAGCCTGAGCTACATAATGGGACCCTGTCACAAAACAAAAACAAAAACAAAAACAAAAACAAACCACAAGTGTTCAGAGAACAGGTGCTTATATTGTTTTTCACTTCCTTTCCAAGGATGTAAATGAAGACCCTGGAGAAGATGTGGCCCTCCTTTCTGTCAGTTTTGAAGATACTGAAGCCACCCAAGTGTACCCCAAGTTGTACTTGTCACCCCGAATTGAGCAGTAAGTGTCAGTGTCATTGACATTATGAGCCAGATGATTCTACTCAGTAAGCCATGTGTCTCACTCTTCCTTTTATGAAGTGTGAACTTTTTTTAAACTTTTTTTAGTTTTGTTTTCTCAGAAATTTGTTTATTGAGGAATTTCTTTTTAAAGATAATTTTCTTTTGTGAGGACACAAGTCCCCACACCTGAGTGTCAGTGCACCCACTTGGATGGATATACCAACAGAGGCCAGAAGAGGGCATCAGGTCCTTTGTAACTAGAGTTACAGGCAGTTGTTAGCTACACCATGTGGGTACTGAGATCTGAACCAGGTCCTCTGCAAGTGTAGCCAGTACTCTTAACTGCTAAGCGATCTCTCCAGCTCTGGATTGAAAGTTCTGGTGGCTTAGTACATGAAGATAATATTTGCAAGTGTGATTAATCTTTTGGTGAATCTTTTTCATGAAATGTGTGGTCTCTGTATTGTGCCTATGAATCCTTGAGAGAATTGTAAGTACACAAAGTCTCAGGGTGTCTCCAGGGGTTTGTAAGCAGTAGTTGTAGCCTGAAAAGGCCTGCTGAATAATATCTGTCCTAATTTATATATTTGAAACTGGCAGAGTTATTTGTGAAAGTATAACCAGTTTCTTTAAAATATTAAGCAAACATTAATTGGAAACTGATAAAGGTAATATTAGAAGTAGATAGTTTTAAATGATGATGTTCGAGTTCTTTCTTTGTTTAAATAGCTCTGTATGGTTTTTTGCAATGTCTGGTCACATAGTAAAAACAGTTTGCTATCATACTTGTGTCTAACCAAGTATCTTTTCTCATTAGTAATGACTTTTATAAAGGCTCACTTTACAATGTGCTTATTGTTGGCTAAATGCTTTAGCAGTTTATTACACTTCAAAGGATGCCTAGGTCCATTGAAAATGGATTATAAACAGATTTGGTTGGGAACTTCTGCTGAGACACATTTTTCATCAACAGAGAAATTTTTACAGGTTCTGACTGAAATGCATTATTAAAGTTCTCTGTAGGTTATTTAGTCAGGGTTGGCAGATTTTTCTGTCTGAGAGTAGATGTGGTTGTCGTCTGATATTAGTATACTGAGCCATTTTCATGTTCTCTAACCTTGGTTGCTCTAAGTTATGAGTCATGGACACCCCAACTTACAAATTGATATGATGCAGCCCTTATACCCCAATGTGGGAGATTGTGAAAGTCAGTAATGTACAGGCATTCTCTCATTTATTTATGTATCTCTAATAAAAGCTAGAGTGGGATTTTACAGTAGCAAGACTGTATTTTGTCCTGCCCAATGCATGAATTTTTAACTTAAAATACTGACCCATGTTAATAAAAGGCCATAAGCTGGAGACAACAATGCAGTATAAAAGGAAGAGGTTCTAGAGTCAAACAGAGATGCATATACCCAAAATTTGGCCTCGGCAACTTGTAAAGTATTAACACCTTGGATCTTATTTCTTCATAAAATAGAAATACTGGTACCTATTTAGTAATTTTATTTTTTAGAATTCTATTAACTGCTGTTAATAGGGTGTTAAGGTTAGAGCCTAGCACTGGGGCAACCCCCACCAAATAGTAGCTATTCGTGCTCTCATTTTCGATGAGGGTTCATGGCAAATGAATGAGTGAGTGAGTAGGTGACAAGGAAGAGTCAGAGGAGAAGTGGAAAGGATAGTATGAAGTGAGCTTGCCCTGTTCATGGACAGTTAGCATGAACTTAATGAGTTAATTCAGATGTTTTGATGATGAGAAAGTTAGAGAAAAACATCCTAAGATGTCTGAGAAATGAGTATTTAGCTAACCATAGGCAGATAATTGCCCTCTTAGAAGAATGTTGATGGTGAGGGGGGTGGAATGTAGGGTCTCACACATGTTATGCAAATGATCTGCTGTTGAGTTGTATCTCCAGTCCAGTGTTTACTGTTTAGTTAGAAATTGTTTCTCAGGCTAGAGAGGTGGCTCAGAGGTTAAGAGCTCTGGCTGCTCTTCCGGAGGTTCTGAGTTCAATTCCCAGCAACCACATGGTGGCTCACAACCATCTGTTATGAGATCTGGTGCCCTCTTCTGGTCTGCAGATATACATGGAAGCAAAATGTTGTATACATAATAAATAAATGAAATATTAAAAAAAAATTGTTTCTCACTAAATTCCCCAGGCTGGTCTTAATGAAGCTTAAGCTGGCCTGGAAATCCTCCTACTTAAGCTCCTGAGCTGCTGGGGCTGCCAGCCTGCACCACTAAGCCTAACTAGAAAGATTTCTGTTGTTCTCCTGAACTGAAGTCAGGATATTTCTTTGAAGTTACTGTGCCGAGTTTGCAAGGAAGCTTGCTAGTAGAATGTCCTTATTCTAAAGACCTAAGATGTGGTGAGACAACTTGAGTGAGGAAAGGTATATTTTAAGTCACTTTTCCTATTTCTAAAACCCAGCTCTTAGGCTGGGTATGTTGGCCAAACCTTTAATCCCAGCACCGTGGAGGCAGAGGCAGGCAGTTTTCTGTGAGTTTGAGGTCAGCCCAGTCTACAGAACGAGTTCCAGGACAGCCAGAGCTACACAAAGAGGCCCATCTCAAAAACCAAAGCAAAATAACAACAACAACAACAACAACAACAAAGCCAAACAAATAAACAGAAGCCCAGCTCTCAGTTTACCTCTCCTTATGTGGAGGGCTGGCTATAGCATGTCTTTCCCATCACTTTTCTGTTGTTCCCTTGACATAGTGTGTCTTCGAAGCTGAAGTGTTCTCAGCTTCTCACTCCTGCTACCCTGTGCCTTTGGTGTCTAGAGCTTTTCCTTTTGGACACAGTGTAGTAGTCTCCCCATGCTAGGGAGATGCAAGTATTCTATGACTTTGTTCAAATGCCCCAACACTGCCTCTGAACAGCCTACCCTCCCCACCACACTAAATTTCTCTTCACCTTACTATCTATCTCCACGTGATGTGCATTTCTGTAATCCTTTGCTGAGCTGCACGATCCTCAGGTTGTTGAATAAATGTACCATTCCATAGTGCCTTCCACAACAATGGCTTAATTTTGAGTCTTATAAGTTAGTTTGTACTTCTCATTCCCAAATTGGAATAGCTATACTGAAAGCTTTAACATTTTTCTTGGTTAGTACAAATTGACCTAACGCAACTATATTTCTAATACTAAAGCAAACAGCCAGACATTACTGTATTTTCAAGTAGAAGTTCTCAACGTGAGATTTTAGAGGAGGGTTAAAATGGAGAATGGTAAACTTCAGGTATGGCTCTGTGAGGGCTTTCACATTTGCTAAATTGATTTCAGTAGTTCCCTTATCTGTGGTTGTATGTTCTGACGATCTCATTTACCCACAATCCACTGATGTCTGAAAATATTAAGTGGAAAAGTTTAAAAATAAACAATTCATAAGTTTTAATTTGTGCACCAACTTGAGAAGCCTTATGAAATCTTGTGTGGTCCTGCTCCATCTTGCCTGGGATAGTAGTCACCTGTTTGTCCAGCTTTTCCATGCTGTACATGCTCCCTACCTATTAGTCATTAGTAAATGTCTTATCAGATTGGCTGTCATGGTTTTTCAGTGGCTGTGTTCAGGAAACCCTTTTTTACTTAATAATAGCCCAAAGTGCAAGAATAGTGATGCTGGTAATTCAGACATGCCAATGAGAAGTCCTGGCTTGCTTAAAATGATTTCACTTCAAGTGGAGAGGTGAACATTTTCAACTTGTGGGCTGGGCAATCACGATGGCTGGGCACAGTGGCTGGGTATGGTGGTACATGTGTTTAAATCCCAGAACTTGGGAGGCAGAGGCAGGAGGAGGATCTCTGTAAGTTTGAGGCCATTCAGTTCACTCAGTTCTACAGTAAGCAGATCTTGTTTCCATGAAATTGTGGAGGAGGAGAAACCTGTGCTAGTTTTCTCTTGCATGTTAGACTGTAGAAGTTGTTATTGTTTTGTTTCGTTGTGGTTATTGTTAATGTCATACTTTATATTTATAAATTAAACTTTGTCATAGTTAAGTACGCATATAGCAAAACCCAGGGTATTTGTGATTCAGTACTGTCTGTGGTTTGAGGCATCGGCTGAGAATCCTGGAGCATATCCCTCATGGATAAAGGGGACTGTTGTATCCGCTAATTCTTGCAGAGTTCAGAGCATAAAAGAGGAATAATGTCATTTCAGGAAGGCGATGGCCATGGGGTAAATTTTCAGAACTGAGTGAAGGGGATTAGTATTATCTTGGACATTGTGTTAAGCTTTCATTTGATACCTATGTTTTGTGTTACCCAGCCAATTCTTAGCTGTGGGAAAGGCATCCCAAACTAGACTCAGCTGGCTGTTGTCTAGCTGAGGGTCTATTCCTTTTGGTTACTGCTATGGTGCCTTCTGAGAAGTCCCAAGCCTCATGCAGGGTATCTCACAGGCATTAACTCCAGGAGACCAAGAGCCTGTTACACATTATTTAAAAATGGTCAAAAGAAGTCTAGCTTCTCTACCTCCCAGTACATGGGCAAAGGGAAATTCCAGGCCTGTCTGGCTATTATCACTCTGTCCCAGCTTGTCTGTGCAATAGACAAGGATATTAACTAGTCCCAGAAATAGAAATAGAAAAATACTACTTAGGGTGTTGTCATCACATGAAGGAAAAGGGATCAATTTGTTATACTCTAAAGATTTTAACAATATGAGTACCAAATGTCCCCAAATTAGACAATCCCCACGAAAAAGAACATCTGTCGGATACATTGGTCAAAAACTCTCAAGTGCCTTATGATTTTATGGTATTCTGAAATCTGTGTTTTTCTAGGACCCAGGAATAGTTGCCTGGTGTCTTTAACAGCCCACGGCACATGGCTTACATGCCCTCAGGGTGTGGAGATGCCTATTGTTCTCAAGTCTCCCACTGTGCACACATAAGATTGAAGAAGAAACACTTCTGAAAAGAACTTCATGTTCTTCAGGCATTATGAAATAAACATATTTCATGTACTATATACATTTGTTTTCCAAGGAATCAAGACCAGTCCTTTGATTTAGACCTTAAGTTCTGCTTGTTGAAAGAATGAAGCCAGTGTGAGTTATGCAAAAAGAAGGCAGAGGGTGAGGACAATGAGGAGGAGGATTTAGCTAGCGGTCAGAAATGCAAAATATTAGATTCTGGTTGCATATTAGAGAAGGGAAAAATCGTTTCTAAACCAGTTGCCTTGCTTTTTCCTGGCAGAGAAGCTGTGGATGTTAAGGGTTACATCATCAGAGCTGGCACTAAATGTGCTGTGCCTTCCCCTCAGTGCAGTGCCAGACTCTTGGCAGTTCCCTCGGTGAAACGAGAGGTGAGATGGGCACCTGAGACAGCACAGTGCTCATCTCAGAAAGGTGTGGGCCCTGTCTTGGCTCCAGCCAGTATATGGGAGTGGTTTGAAGAAAACCAGCTTCGTCACTCCCTGTGTCATTCCCACTCAGTGCATAAGAAGAGGACTTTAGCCCCTGAGGCAGACCAGGTGGCATCTTTCACAAGTACAGAATTTGTTTTCAGAACTTTTCGTTGTTAAGTTACAGTCCTCCTTGGAAAGAAGTACGCAGAACTTACCAGCTCATAAATGTCCGCTCTTAGTGAGGCCTGTGTGCCTGCACACAGGCATGTGGTCATTCTTCAGCAGGAGCAACCCTGCAAGAACTGACCAAGTGCAAGGCCCTTTGCTGGTGTGCCCGAGGCTGTTAGAATAGATGTGATGTGGCCCTGTGCCCTAGTTTGCTTAGAGTACAGTAAGAGGCATTAAAAACAACCACAAGTTGCTACTTGTGGTTAGTGAAGAAGACACAATGAGACTTGATGCTAGAAGCCCTCTGTCCCTCCACTTATTGGGTAACAAACATGGCTTCATTTCTTCTTCTAGAAAGGGGCACAACTTGGTTTTAATTGTACCTACTCCAGTGAAACCACAGGGAAGGGCCTTTTGTTGTGTCAGCCCGAGGTCGATGCTCAGTGAATGCTTTTCAGGTTGTAGAAATAACTCAAATAACTCAACCCGTGTAAGAGCTCAGAGGAGATCGCATTTCCATCCCACCTGATGAAGGGAACACTGGAAGGCTTTACAAGGCCTAGCTTTTCTAATGTCACATAACTTCTCTAGAAATTAAATAAATAACACAGTGACAATATATGTGTTTAGTGCTTTCAGATGTTCAAGTTGTTATTCATTTTACTCTACCATATGACGTCATAATGGTATTCCCAGCATGTGCTCTCTACAGAGCTTTCCCTCCCCTGTCGCCTGGTGTTCTTAGACCCTTCCTGGTCTCCTTCACTGACAGTTTTGTTTATCAGCTCATTAAATTGTACTAAGCTTCATTTCCATGCTTCTATTGCTTGATCATGTTTTTATTTTTATTTTTAGTGTGTGTGTGTGTGTGTGTGTGTGTGTGTGTGTGTGTGTGTGTGTTAATGCAGGTGTGTGCATGCCACAGCATATACATGGAAATCAGAGGACAACTCTAGGGAGTAGGTTGTTTTCTGCTACCTTAGAGGGTCTGAGGATCAAACTCAGGTGATCAGACCTATGCTCAAGTACCTCTACTGGCTGAGCTGCCTCGCCAGCCCCTATATCATTGTCTTCTTAAATATTTTTCTTTGAGATGTATGTCTGTGCACCATTGGTGTGCAGTGCCTTCAGATGCCAGAAGAGGAGGTCAGATCTTCTGGAATTGGAGTTACAGATAGTTGTCAGCCACCACACAGATGTGGGAACCAAAGCTCTGGAATAGCAACCAGTGCTCTTAGCACTGAGCCATCTTCCCAGCCTCCCCTTAGCCCCCAGATCATTTTCATGGCCTTCTTTGTGGATGACTCCCTGGTCTTCAGTTCAAGTATTTTTTCCCTAGCTAAAAAAAAAAAAAAAAAAAAAAAAAAAAAAAAAAAAAAAAAAAAAAAAAAACTGCTTTTCTAGTCATTTGATAGATATTTGTGTTCATAATTCATTGTCACCTCAAATTCAAATGTCTAAGTTAGAAAAATGCCTAAAACCAAGCTTATCATCTTGAATGGGCAGCATTTCTTCCTTACCCTGTCTCGCTTTCTCATCCTCTGGTTCTCTTGGTTGCTCGGGTTCATATCTCACAGGCATCTACCACACTCTCTCTAATGCTGGAGTCCCTTCTCTATAGTGCCTCTCATTCCTTGTCATTCCTACCTTTATCTGGTTCTGTCTTTCTGTTGCCTTGCCCCTTGATGGACTCTTGACTCTTGCTCACTTCCTGTTTGACTTCCAGTTAACTCCCCATTTTAACTTTCAATTTATTTCTGTTTGGCACAGAACTGTCACTGCCTGAAGCTCCACTCAAATGTGTTCTTGCTCAAACAATCCTCAAGCAATTCAGCTAGCAGTCTGGCATTCAAGCAATTCTGTATGGCTAGCTGTTCCACTCACCTTTCCATCCCCATCTGGACATTTCACATAGCCTGCCATTTAGCCAAATGTTTTGTCACTTTTTTTTCAACAGACTTTGTGTTTTTTCCATATCTGTACTTTTGCTTAGCCTAGTCTTTGTTCCAGAGAATTACATTTGGTCCCCTCTCCTACAGGGTCTAAAACTGTTCTGCCCATCTTTTTAGGTCTTGGTGGTCATCTCTTCCATGGAACTTTCTTTACCACCCACAACATGCCTTCTAGTGAGACCACACAATTTCCTCCTATGTTCCTGACTCTCTGGACATATTGTTTTATTAAACTATAAACTCCCTGTCATTTGAGGGCTGGGAAAGACACAGCCCATCTCCTGCCAAGCTGGCCCTACCCTAGCCCTGCTACCTACTAATGTAACTTTCCAGAAGGACAGGGATTGATTATCTCTGTGCCTAGCAAGGCGAAGGATCTCCATAGTTGTTTGTCATTCTTGTTCCTATGAACACCTTGTAGCCAGCAGCTAGCCTCCTTGGTGGTTGCTGGGCCATGCTTCTGGGAGGTTGTTCTTTACTTTGTAAGTGCTGTCTCACCCGAACCCTGCAGGTTAACGTGGTTTTGGTCTTAGGCTCTTTGAACTTACAGTCCCTTATCTCCTCCAACTCTGGCCTCTCTGGCCTCCTTTTCCTATTGTCCCTGGCAACAGACATGGTCTTTTAGGACATGTAGATGGGTTATAATCCAGAGGCTGGGGTACACTGAAATTTGACTCAGGGACTAATGAAAAGGGTATAGGAACCTGAAAATTAAATTAATGCTATTTGAAATTATAGGTAAGAAAACTGCATTCAGATAAATTAAATAAAATAATTTAAATTTTTTTTAAAAAAAATTAAAAATATTTTAAAAATTTAAAATTTTAATTCAATAGGAAAATTCACTGTATTGTGATTTTATTCAAATGCCCCACTGAATTTAATACCTGGCAGAGTAGAGCATACCATTTTAGATGTTCCAAAAATTTTTTTGAGACCAGACCTTGTGTATCCCAGGTAGCCTTAAATTCACTATGTAGTCAAGGATGACCTCGACCCTTGATCCTCTACTTCCTCCACCTCCCAAGTTTTGGGACCATGGGTATGATCACCTTGAGTGCATTTTCAAATGTGTTACTTTGAAAATGTGTGACTAAGGAGATTGATTGGGAAAAGAAAAAGAAAAAAAAAAAC
The DNA here is from genome assembly GCF_003668045.3 of Cricetulus griseus. Taxonomy (NCBI): domain Eukaryota; kingdom Metazoa; phylum Chordata; class Mammalia; order Rodentia; family Cricetidae; genus Cricetulus; species Cricetulus griseus. The sequence goes on along the minus strand of NC_048600.1, from coordinate 12,549,871 downwards.
GTAATTCTTGTCTTTGAAAAAAAACAATCTTTTGCCAGTTGTCTTGAAAAAAGAGGCCTCATATCACTAGAGGTAATTTTGGGTTGGGATTTAAGCAATACAACAGCATAGTAAACATGACTTAATTTAGACATACTCATGTTTACATGAGTCACTCAAATAATCCTATAATAAATATTGTGCTTCTGGGGAGTTTTGTTCCCTTTGATAAATATACAGTATAGTGTATGCTAAGACAACCAGCTGTCAGGGGAGATGTGTATTTGCTTTTGGTGGAAAGAGCTGTCTTAGCCTCTAGGGACTTAAGATGTTCCTTTTACTGGTCTGGGAGCTGGGCCAGATGGGTTCTTCGTGACTTAGAATGGAATTCTGAAAAGTTCAGCTAGTTTTCATTAGTGAGTTTGGCCCTTTGTCTAGCCTGTGCCTCAAGAGCTCGGCCTTTGCTATGAAACATTGCAAACAAACTTCTATGAGGAGAAGATCAATCAACCCCTAAATGTCATATGTTTGGCAACTTTCTGGTGTGCAGCTTCCACCTCCCCAGCCTCGGGTGTCAGTGCTAGCTTAGTGGTTTTGCTTAGGCGTCTTTTAGGCAGAAAATATGACTTTACAAGTAAGATATGCACAAATCTGTGATAACTCAGATCTCCTCGGTACATTCGGCCTTGGGCTAATTTTCTGCCCTCGGTCACTTCTGTACTTTATTTCTCTGTTGTATAAGGACTATCCTGCACTGGAAGATGCACCACATCCTTATTCAAAAGACTAAGCCTCTCATCTTCTGTTCAGCATCTCAAGGATTTATTTAGACCAGTGTTTTCTTGCAGGGAAAATGAGAAATTTGTGATTTTCAGTTTACCACTATTTTTTACTAGCAAAGCTGTGAGCATCGGTCATTTCTGTTTGATGTAGTTGCTGTTCATTTAAGTTCACAAGTAAGAAACTACTTCTCTACAGAGAGTTGTCAATGGAAGTTTCTGTCCCGCCCAGTCTCAGAGCCGTTTAGTCCCAAATAAATACACAAAGACTTATATTAATTATAAACTGATTGATGGCTCAGGCTTCTTATTGTGTAGCTAGCTCTTAATTATTAACCCATTTCTATTAATCTATGTTTTTCCGTGTGGTCCTGACTAACTGGAGAATGCCCAGACTTCCTACCTTCCTGGTAGTTGCATGGTGTCTCCCTCGCAACTCAGTCTCTGTGTTCCTCTTCCCAGAATTCTTCTAGTCTGGTAGCTCCACCTATACTTCCTGTGTGGCTACTGACCTATATCAGCATTTATTCATCAACCAATAAGAGAAACATATATTCACAGCATACAGAAGGATATCCCCCATCAGAGAGTCTTCGATATGTAGTGATAGTTAACAAAGACCCTGGACAGTTTTATAGGTAGAACCAGAGAAGTTAGAGTGTAGAAGGGGAAATGTCCTAAGATTTTCCTGAACTTCCAGCCATTAGTTGGAAGGAGTAGGATGCCTCTCCAACAGTCTAAAGAAGTCCACACTCCAACTGCAAAGCACTGAAGACTAAATGCACACCAGGTTGACATTGGTGCAAGAACAGTTTGCCAAAGACGGCTTTGAAGATCTGATGAGGGCCCAGAAAATGTATAGAAACACAGGGTTTAAATATAGTTTTGAGAATAACAGACTCTCCTGTAGCCAATTAATGTAACTCATTAACATGCAAATTATGGGGAGGTTAATATGATCAAAGTATATTATGTATGTGTATGGAAATGTCACAACACAACCCACTAGATCGCACAATTAATATATGCTAATAAAATAGAAAACAATGTAAAAATAAAAACTTAAGTTAGATTGTTTTAAGTGAAAATTACCATCTAACACTGTCCACCCTGCCACCTTCCCCCAGCTCTGCTCTTCTCCCAATGTTTGCTTTTACTAATGGCCTACTACCCTTCTAGTGGCATCAGCCTTTTTTTTACCTTCCTCTTGCCATTGTTTCCCAACTAAACAACTGCTGGTTGATTTTGCTTCCTTGCTGCCCCCTCAAGGTCTTCTCCCTCTCTCCAGCCCCAGGCTCAGCCCCACCAGGGCTCCTTTTTGTGACATTAAGTTTCCTAAAGCAGAACTCCAACCCTGTCATTTTCTCTCTGGCCCCCTTTATGCCTCTTTGCTGAACACATCAGTCTAAGACATGCTGTATCATCATGTCTGAGAAGTTTCAGTGTCCATCCTACATGTCGCCCTTTGAGAACCCTGTGTTCAGATGCCTGAATCAGAGATGGTCAGACCAGGGGTAGGTACTCTTTTTTTTTTTTTTTTTTTTTTTTTTTAGACAGGGTTTCTCTGTGGCTTTGGAGCCTATCCTAGCACTCGCTCTGGAGACCAGGCTGGCCTCGAACTCACAGAGATCTGCCTGCCTCTGCCTCCCGAGTGCTAGGATTAAAGGCATGCTCCACCAACGCCTGCCTCAGGGGTGGGTACTCTTAAAGACTTCCTGTAACTTGAGGGGAATAGGACTACTGATTTAAAAGATTTTTTTTCCCAGCAAGGTTAGGTATTTTTTCAGCGGAAGGGCTCTGGGTTACCTAGTTGTCTGTCTCACTAGAAATGTGTGTTCATGGTGTCCTCTTCAGTCTTCCCCCACAGACTAGCTGTCTGGCCTTCTGGAAGTGCTGAATGATGTTCAAGTGCTACCCTAGTCATTCAGCTGTTCAGAGTTTCCTGCCCTTCATTTCTTGTGCCTTTGGATTAAACTATCCTTGGAGAGCACTGTGCTCTCTCTCCTTATTTCCTAGCATTTTCAGGCCAGTTGCTATTCTAGACAGAGAGGCCCTTAAAACAAACCTGATTTCATCATTCTCTCAGGTCAAAGCAGAGATTACTCAACAGCCGTGTCCAGCCCAATGCTTTTGCCCGCATCTCTCGGGTATCTCCCCCATCCCTGCTTCCATCCAATCCATCAGTCGATGTGAGCATGCTATCTTCATCTGGATCCACTAAGCCTTTTGTTGCACCTGTCTTGTTTCGATTACTCATCCCCTTTCATCTTATATGTCAAATGAATGCTAAGAGTAGAAAGCCATGTATAAAACAGGCGACTAAAGATTATGAAGCAGGTGGCCTCAGTGTGGTGAGCAGGTTATTTCAGTCCTTTCTAAGCGTGCGGCTGACAGGAGAGCTTGACTACAAAGAGGTAGAGCATTAGGGTGATAGCTGTTCTGTCACAGCTGTAGTAGATGCACAATTCTGTATTTGTCAAACCCACAGAATTGTGCACTATGAAGAGCACATTGTGCTGCTGGTAAAAGATAATGTCTAAAATGTTTCACAGACTCCTAGAAATGAAAGAAATATGTATTTCATATTAATAAGTTATGAATTAATAATGCTTTTCTTTCTTTTTGAGTTAGGGTCTCACCATGTAGCTTGGGCTGCTCTTGATCTCTTAATCCCCCTGTTTTGTTTTGTTTTTATTTCTAAATTTTCTTTTGGGGGAGAGGTTGCAAGGGCAGAGGGCAGAAGTGAGGGAACTGGAAGATGAGTGGGATTCGGATGCATGATATAAGATCCACAAATAATCTATAAAAAGTTAAAAAATAAAAAGAAAGAGTGAATGATTTGGTGTCTGGTTATGGCCCCTCTTCCTAACTGGCAAAAGACTGCCTACTGGCTATGTCCTCATCTGACAGAGAGAAGTGCTAGCATGGCTTCGTTTGAGTATAAGGACACTCATCCCATCACCGTGACTATAATATACTTAAGACCCTACCTAAACTGTTTACCATCCAAAGCACCCAGCCTCCTGAAACTGTCACATTGGAGTAAGGGCTTCACCATATAATTTTAGGTGACAAGAGGCTGGAGAGATGGCTCCACAGTTAAGAATACTTGTTGCTTTTACAGAAGACCCAGGTTTGGTTCCCAGCATCTGCTACAGCCACTAATGTATGTGTGTGTCACATTTATTCAGTGTGCACACAGCATTTGTTCAGTCCTTTCATGATAATCTGTGTGTAGCACAGCAGTACACCTCTTCTGCCATTCTTTAGCCCCACAGTGTTATGAAATAAACAGATTTGGAATGCTTGTTGTAAAGGATACATAATGAATGATTATTTCCCCAAGGACCCTTTATTCAAATGTATTAATATTTGCTTAAGTAAAAGAACATTTTAACTCCCTTCAAAATAGCTCACATAATGACTATGTTAGGAAGTTCTTTTGTCTATTGTTTTGTCTCATAGTGGGATGACAGATTCATACGGAGGTCTGTCACTCTTTTTCCGTCTTCCCACTCAACATAAACACCTAATATAGTTCATACCATACATGGAAAGAAGTGCCTAAGGGGAGCAAGGCCCCAACACTGGGGAGTGCTTGGGTTTGGGCTCTGACTTCCATGAAGCTTTGTGGCTCAAATCGAGAGGCGGCATTATTTCTCTCACCAGTGAGTGGGTTTCTGTGTACACAGTAATGAAGAAACTGTCACCTGCTTAGTTTTTAGAATAGAATGTGGCTACAGACAGAAATATATTTCAGGCTGGTTTTAAAGTTGTTCCTCTCCTCCCTTAAAAGCACATTGACTATATATCAGCCTCAACATACTTTCAAAGGGTAATTATTTAGTGCCTAAGTAATGCCCTGGTTCCTGATTACAACTGTTTGGTCTAAGTGGGTAATGACTAAGGCTCCTACTATGTAAAATTTGTATATGAAGTAGAGCTCCTTGTATTGCTGTTGGAGGAGGAGAGGTCTAACATACTGTTGTCAGCTTTTACTGTGTGGATTTTATTAGAGAGCATGTAATTTGATCCTGCTATGTCTGATTTTGATTCCCATAATAAAGGGCTAATGATTATATTGGAGTTTTCTATACTTATTAAAATTCAGACACACTGTCTTTTACCAGCAGCACTAATGACTTAGTGAATGGAAGACCTTTGATTTAAAACAAAACAAATGATGAGCCAACATGTAGTGAACAGGGACATAAGAGGGAGCGAATGATTCCATCTGTGAGCATTATTTTTTATAGACATTTCAACAACGTAGAGGACATCCTTAGAAAAGCTTAAGCTCTGCTTCGCCCAGTTGAAGCTGGTCCACACTATTAACTTGGAGATGGATATGTCAGTAGAAAAGTTATTTCACTGGCAGTCTCTTTTTCCTGTATGCAAAGAATTTTTCCCTCCTGCCTTTTAATCCCTCCCCTCCCTACTCCACCCCAATCTTTTAAAAGTATGATGTAAGGCTGGATTGTTCTGTGCCAAGTTTTCACCCTGAGAAGATTTTAAAGCCATGTTTCTCTGAGGAAAGGATTTTTTGACCACATGCTAATAGAACTTACATGTTCTTATTCCTTCTTCTGACCCAGTAACTTTTCCTAACTTTAATTTTTTTTCAGAATTTAGCATTACCCATTTAATATATTTAAAACCAAGGAAAGACGTTTTGAAAGCTTCTAAAGCCTTATTACTTATATCATATAATATTTCATCTCAAAGCCAAATCCATTTAAAGTTTTAGATTTTTCTGTTCCTAGACTTAAAACCTCCCAGAATATTTGAATGTAGATATTAGATATTCTGATAACCACCTTCATTGTTGCCATTCTATTAGGGTTATTTACCAGAAACTATTCACTTAATTTTTGCCAGCTGTTAAAAATTTTATTTGTTTGTGTGTGTGTGCATACACACGTGCACACATATGTGCCACTGCACAGGTATCGAAATGAGAGAACAGACTCAGTTGGAAGACTCAGTTATCTCCCTCTACTATGGAGATCTTGGGAATCTAACCCAGGTTGTCAGGCTTGGCAGAAAATGTCTTTAGCTCCTGGACCATCTCACTACCCTCCAATTTATTTTATGAAAGAAGAAATAAACTTGTAAGGGAACATCGATGCTCAAACCAGCCAAACTTGTTGGGAATATTTCAGTATGTTAATAACGTAGGTGTCTGTCAGCAGATAAACAGATGGAGAATTTGTAATATACCTCTTTCCCCTCTCTGTCTCTGTCTCTTTCTCAGAGAGAGAGAGAGAGAGAGAGAGAGAGAGAGAGAGAGAGAGAGAGAGAGAGAGAGAGAGAGAATTATTCAGCCTTAAGAACATAGACCATTTTGCAACAACTTAGACAAACTTAGAGGCTATTATGCTAAGCCACATAAGACAAACATAAGAAAAATACTGCATCATCTCACTTATATGTGTTCTCCTTTCTTTAAAGGTTTAGCATATAGAAGTAGAGAGCTTAGGAGAGTGGAATGATGACTACCAGGGTCTAGGAAGACACAGAAGTGGGGAGGGTAAATTAGAGGACATGAACTCGCAGTTGTGAAAAATAAATACATTTAAAGGTCAAGTATATACATGAGGACTTCAGTCAGTATTACACAGTGCACTAAAAATTTACTAAGTATTATTATACTTAATAATAAAACCACGAAATGTGAAAACTTTGTTATATTTGAGCAGAGGAATAGGTATGCATGTGTATGAGGCTTTGTTTCATGCTTTAAGTGCCCTTTTGGTAAGTTTGAACATTTTACATGAAGTTTATAAGATACAGAAATGCTGCTTCTTTTCTTGTTTGTTTTGTTTTTTGGTTTTTTCGAGACAGGGTTTCTCTGTGTAGCTTTGGAGCCTATCCTGGCACTCGCTCTGGAGACCAGGCTGGCCTCGAACTCACAGAGATCCACCTGCCTCTGCCTCCCGAGTGCTGGGATTAAAGGCGTGCGCCACCAATGCCCGGCAAAGTGCTGCTTCTTAAAGCAGTTCTTCAGCTTCAGTTGTTGGTCTGGATGTTGAGGAGCTTGGCAAACTAATTCTTTCAGTCCTGACAGCAACCATGAGGTGCACCTGGCAAGTGGTAGTCAGTGCTATTTAAGTCTGGGCAGTTTGACTTTGCAGCGTTGACAGTAGGGACCAAAAGGATCTCCTTGGCCTTAGTGGTAATGGTTAAGTGTTTTCCAAGGTAAGTCTAGGCTTTTAAAATGTGAAATTATAATGAACTTGTTGGGAACAAACAACAACAAGAAGGCATGAAGTTGGGAGGGAGAGGAGAGGGGATGCACTAGGGAGAATGGGTGGATGGGCATGGTGAGAGGATGTGATCAACATACATTGTAGAAATGTGTGAGACTTTCAAAGAAGAAAAGGTACTATTTAAAAACTAAACTCAGCTCTTAAGAAGTGAAAGAATCAGATTTACTATGCATTTCGAATCATCAGTGACTGCATACTACTTGGTAGAAGCCCTGTTGTGCATACCATACTTGGCATTTTGGGGAAGCTGCTGAACATTTGGTAGCTGTGAAGCGCTGCTCAATACTTTAGTCCCCACACAGCTTCTCAGCCTCTGCACTGTTGACAGTGTGGGCTGAATCACTATTCTTATTTAGGAGGAGGGGTTATCTCCCCTATTCATTGAAAGACATTTAGCAGCATCCTTGGCCCTTCCCACTGGATGTCAGTAGCACCTGCCAGCCTTGACAACCAACAATATCTGTATTATTCCCTTTGCATAGGGTGGTAGAGAGAGGGTATGGGGCAGTGGCAGGAACATCTTCAACCGAGTGTCTACTAGCATAAGTCTTTGGGATATTCCCAGGGCCTGTTTTTATCTGTGTTAAGCTTCATAACTCCTTCATTCATGCATTGAACTATTTTCATCTAATTAAAGACAGTTGTACCTACACAATGCACAGTGATTCGAATGTAAAAGAAAGCCTTGCACCCATTTTACTCCCATCCTGTATCCAACTCCCCCTAGCTCCAGCCCCCAGTCTGTCCACCCACCTCCTGCTCTCCCTTACTCTCAGGAGGGAGGGCCACAGTCCATTAGGTGCTGTCCTTTGGAAGTGTGAGTCTTGATTTTAGTTATCATCTTTTTGTCACTTTTCATTACTGCTCATTATTCACAAGTCAGTTCTCTGGTTTCTCATGGATGTAGCTAAGGAGAGAGAGCATTTTGCATGTTTATGCTTTAAAGCTCCTTTTGATAGCTTTATTGGAAGGGTTCTCCAGCAAGTTACTTTGAAAGATTTTGCCTTAAAGATCAACAGGGCACAAAACCCAATTTACCTTTTACTCAAATTCTCAAGTTTTCAGGAAATAAATGTAGAGCCTTTACTCACTGCGTGTTTGGAACTCTAGTCTGTCTTAGAGTTGTTGGTGCTGGAAGCTCAGTACTGAGAGTGCCTACCTAACATACTAGAAATAAAAGTTGTTTTCATTTTGGCAAGTCATTTTTAACTTTCCTTATAATATTTACTTAAGTCTACATCTTTGTGTAATAATATTCTCATTAAAGTAATTAAAAACACTTAGGGTTTGTTTGCTTATTTGTTTGCTTTTTTTGTTTTTGTTTTTCTAAACAGGGTTTCTTTGTGTAACAGCCCTAGCTGTCCTGGAACTCACTCTGTAAACCGGCAGGTCTTGAGCTCACAGAGATCCACCTGCCTCTGCCTCCCGAGCCTCTGCCTCCTGAGTGCTGGGATTAAAGGTGTGTGCCAACACTGCCCAACCATTTAGGTTTTTTCATGCCCCCCCCAATCATTTTTTTTAAAAGAAATACATGTAGAAAGAAAGATGTTAAAATTTTAAATTTGGTCCCATTGGGAAGTTTTCTTAGCAGTATGTTGCATTTCTCAACATGGATGCTGCACTCATTCTGGTTTGTGGTTCTATGTTGTATAGTGTAGGACAATTCATACCATTGGGCCTTGCCTGATGAATGTGGCTCAGTAGATTTTTAGATGCCCCATAAAGAGCTCTTGTCATCTCACTTGAGAAAAAAGGTAATGTTGTTTCCTTTGGGCTCAATGTGGTGAACTAGTTACATTGTTAAGCTGTCTGGGAAGCTTCTTTCTCTTCATAGAAGAGGTTTTTTGGGGGTCACAGAAATAGTCTCATCTTCCTCTGGTTGACTGGCTCTTTGCTCTCAGAGTGAGCTTTCACTTGGCAGGGTTGTGTGTGAAGCAGAATCATGAGCTCACCTTGGCATACTCTAGACTTGACTTTTCCATTCTCAGACTCTGAATAGGCTCCCTAGAGGTATCTGTTTACCAAGACTTGTTTTTAAGTTTACTAATTTTCTTAAGTGTAGAAAGCCCCTCTGCTAATAAGATACATTCCAAATTGTATGTGTAGGTTGCTTATTTGGACTCTGGAACATGTTTTGCCATGGAAACCATTTAGTACATAGTTAGGTTACCAAGGAAACTGGATGTACTGAAGGAGTCCATCAAGCCATAGTGCCTACTTAATTATCTTTTGAGAGACAGAATCCAACCTTTTTCTTTCTCCTTGGTGGCTACTAGCTAGACAACTCATCTTGTTAGGGAATGAGTCAGCCGTGAGCCAGCTATAGAGGATAGATCCACTCAGTTCACATAGTACAAGCCTGTATACCAGGAGTCCTCCAAAGTAGAGTCATCTCTCCCTTGTATAAAATAGAAATGTAGAGCAATCAATAGCCAAGCTGTCACTCATTGCTGAATTATTACCAAAGTGCAGAGACATTTCCCTTATGGTTTTTGGTACTTGCTCACCTCTCAAAGCCAGGGAAACATGTTGGTGTAAGCATAGGGCAGATGAAGTAGTCTCCTTTTATGTTTTGTTTTCCAAGTTTCTTTGTGATAAGTGATTGGCTTTCTATAGTCTGTGTGAACCTCATGCCACCCAGGTGCTAATAGCAAAGCATTTCCTTACTGCTGAATGTGTCACTCTCATAGGAAAGAATAGGAGGAAACCAGGTCCATTGAATAGTTTAAAGACAAGGAATAGAAATGGCTACACCACAGTTGTAGTGGTTCTAGTGAGTTTTGTTTTGAAATGAAGCTGAGTAGTTCTTGAATGTTTGCTGTGCATGTTTATTTCCGGAGCCTGCCTATTCCTGTGGCATGCTGGGATGTGGTGATATGCTGAGCACCAGCTGCCTGGTTTTTAGCTCTTGTGTTTATCCTTGGATCAGTCACTTAATGTCTTCATTAAGAGTCATCATGGTTTCCCTCCTCCTGTCTTATCACCCTGGGACTTCCTTATTTCAGCCTGCTATTTCCTCTTTGTATGTAGCTTAGTGGCAATAATTTCACTTTACCTTTATGTAGTGCTTGGCATTTTATTTACAAAATGCACACTTAGTGATTATCATTGCAAGCTGGGTAATGTAGGCTTTGGCATCCCTGTCTCCCAGGGTAAAAATTAATACACGGGTACTCTAAAGGACTTGCTCACTCCTGCGGCTAGCCCTGAAGACCTGGAGTGAGAGCATAGGGTTCTAGAGCCACACTTCCCATGTTGTCTCCACACCCCATGCTGCATACATGTCCACTGCCTTTTCCTTAGTTCTCTTATTTCTTTGTGGGTGTTGTTAACTCTTTAGATTCTAAACTCAGCAATAAAACCATCTAGGAGAAACCTGGCCTATCTACTCTGGCTGTTTTTGTCAGTGTTGTGGGCACTTTGGCCATAGCACATTTCTCTCCTCAGCAAATTGGCACCTCACAAAAAGCCCCTGCTGTAGCCCATTTATTAGTGAATTGGTACCTTTACATGTTTTATAAAGTGAATGAATGCCTTCGGGTATTCATCTTGATGGTTAATAATCATATTTTGTTTTATATAGGATCTTTTCATCCAAAGCATCTATTATCTGCCATTATATAGGGGAGGCTGGTTACTTGTCTAAAACATTAACAGCAGAAGAGGGACAAAGGGAACAGATTTCTTTGAGGTGCTCATGTAAACTAGACACCGTCCTCGATGTTTTGCATATGTGACCTCATTTCATCCTTGTGAAGAACCATCAGAAGTAGGTGCTGTTCTGTATTTTACAAGTGAAGAGGTTGTGGTTCAGACAGGCTAAGTAAATTACAGTGTACATGGAAAATAGAGGGGATCTTGGACTCTAGCCTGCCCTGAGTCTAAGGCTCAAATTCTATGAACTCTGTTCTTTTCAGAGCTCACAGTGGCAAACAGAAGGACTGGTCTTGCACAGAGTGATGGAGGGGAGACGGTGTCATTTCTTTTTCCCGATGGTATCCAGGAATGAGCCCACTCCCGTCTTTCCCTCTCACGATGGTGTTCCGATTAACAGAGCTTGTGTGCATGTTCCACACTGACGTTTCCCAACGGTTCTTCAAAAGTGAGTCATAACTAATTACTAACCCTGAGAATGCACATGAGAACAAGTGTCATTCAGAGCAGGATGATTGGAAACGGGGTCTGGTCCCTTTCTCGACAGACTACAATTTATTTGCATTAGTTGCCTAATCGGTGTCTGGATTTTTTCTCAAAAAGAAAGTTAAGTTCAAACCTTCTCTTGGAAAGGGGAGTTGCCAGGCTCTTCTTGGGTTACCAGACCTTCCCCCTTTTGGTAGCTGTCCTTTCCACAGGGATTTTTACCAGTTTTTGTTGTGAGCGAGCACTGAGCCCTCCCTAGGGAATGGAGAGGTTTGCATGGTGTAGTGACCAGGCTATACAACATACAAGTAAGTCATTCGAGGTGGTACGTTTTCCCAAGACACGGATGCTGTAGCAGCCCACACATAACAACCTTCCCATGCTCAGAAGACCAACCTGAGGCCAACCCACCTATAAACAATTTAGGGTGAAGAGCCCTGTGTCCCTCAGGGCTTTGACCTTAGGCGTGGAGGCCCTGGAACTGGCACACTTTAGGGCTGTGGACAGTTTTTGCCACGGTCAAGCACTTCCTTGGGTGGAGCTACTCATTTCTGTCCAGGGGTCTCAGCGCTAGCTTTGATCTATCTCTCAATAACTCCCCCTAACCTGCTTTCCTCACCCCTGTCCCAACACCTATAGGACGGGAAGAGGTCTGTCAAGTTCAAGGACTTCTTCCCCTTCCCTGGGTTCTCAGCTTTCTTTGGTTTGGGCATGTGGAGGAGAAGTTACAGGAGGTGCCAGGGTGAGTGACTGAAGACATGGAAAAGAATGGGAGTGTTGCAAGAACCAGAGTGAGCCAAGGATGACTGGAGCTGCTCCCCAACTCTGAACCCAGGCTGTTCTAACAGCAGTATTGGTATTGGAGTCTGTATATAATGGTATGAGACCAGAATACCCAAACCACTGTTGTCATCACTAACAAATGTCCCATGCCGAGCTAAGAAAAGAGAGGCCTCATGAAGAGGTGTGATCTGAGCAGTCTTGAAGGATGATCACCAGCTACTCGGCAGGCATGGAGTCAATGACAGATTCCCTCCTTTTGGCTGCTGTCTACCCCAGGCTTTGGCATCAAGTTTTACAGTAACTTTTATGTGTTAGTCCTTGCCAGGAGCTCCATGTTTAGTTTGGTTGAGGGGCTGGGGTGGGTGGATAGTTGAGTTCTGCACAGCCATCCTTTTTTCATTCAGCTAGTCTCTCCTGTCCCCATTTGTCTTCACAATAAAACCTTTCAGCAATCACTTGAGCAGTTTTGTGTGTTATTCTTAGTGGGTAACACTTTGATACATTAACACCTGGCAGCATTTCACTTGACGTTGTGGAGGTTTTTACTGTGACTCTAGCATTTAAGTATGCAAAAACTCTTTCAGATTTTGGATCCCATTTCTTGGATGCGCCTCTTCACAGAGGCCTATTCACAAAATGCTTCCCCCACACACGTGTGGTTTTTATTGAGCATTCTATTGGTTCATTGTTTGTCACGCCTGTTTTCTGAGATGCTAGTTGGTGTATTTGAAAATACAGTGAGGAATATGGAGGAGCCACCTGTGCAGGCTAAAAGACTTCTGCTTGATTCTGTCCATAAATGTGTGGACTTCTCCATGTAGTATTTCTGAAACAGCTTCTTCTAGTCAACTTGGTTTTGGTCAAGACTTTGGAATTGGTCTTCCAAACTATAGTCTCTCAAGTTGTTATTTAATGGAGTCTATGGTTAAAGCTAATTAATATATCCCAGCTGGTGTGCCTGTCTTTGAGACCTCTTCAGCATATTGAACATGTTGAATCAGACCCCTGGGAACTCCTTAATAATGCAGACTCTTTGAGTCCATCTCAGACTTACCAAGTAAGAGTGGGGATGGGGAGACTCAGAAACTGACATTTTCACAGACTTCACCGGGAGTTGAATGTTCCCTAAACATTGAGAACTCTTGGCTTCAGGTCTGCTTATTACTCATCTATTTTGGAGTTATTACCTCATTTTCTCCAGGACACACAAGATGGAGACTTTGTGTAGCTCTGCTCTTCATTTGAATCAAGGGAACTATTCTCCTAGGAAGGAGTTGGGCCACACTTTCCCTGGGATTCAGCAGTCCTGGAGAAAGCCAGACTGCCAACATCACCAGAACCCGAGTTACTGGCTCCCCTTAGGACTTTTGGGTGTGTCTCTTCACAGATTTGCTAAGGCAATGGACCTACACGTGACACTTGGAAATCACCTTCCTAGGTCATAGATGACTACTTAGTACATTAGACACCAGAATATAGCTAGTCTAAGCTCTGGAGCCTTATAATAATAGTAATTAAGATAATGATACTTTGTACCGCTCAAGTGTCTTTAAACTGAGGGCCCAAAGTACCATATTAAACAAAGCATGCAACACTTTGGCAAGAGAGGTCAACGCTAAGTTCCTCACTCTTCTAGATTTAAAGCTAAAGAAAACCTTGAAGATACTTCTTTTGAATAATGACACAGTTAACTCGGAAAGGGGAAATCTTTCTTATGATTTAGGTCAGGAGAATGGTGGTGATGGGTTGGTAGTTCTCTTGGTGTTGCAGAATCCATCTTGGGTGAAAGCAGCCATATGTTATTGCTCTAATTAATGCTTTTAATAACAAGAGGTGTTCGGCTGGAAAACAACACAATTTTTCTTGCTAACATTTCTTTGTATTAAACCCCATATTCCTTCCAGCTCCTTCATTTACTTTCCTTCTTTTAGCCTCCTTTAAACATTGGTAAATTATTCTCGATGAGTGGTTCTCAACCTTTGAGTTGTGACCCCTTTGGGGGTCAAAGGACCCTTTCAGAGGGGTCACCCAAGACCATCAGAAAACATAGATATTACATAACAATTCATAACAGTAGCAAAATTACAGTTGTGAAGTGGCAACAAAAATAATTTTATAGTTGGGGTCAGCACAAAATGAGGAACTAATTAAAGGGTCGTAGCACTAGAAAGGGTGAGAAGCACCCCTCTAGATTCAGAGACTATTACAAACAGCAACTGCAGCCTTCTTGAAGACCTGTGCTCAGACCCTCTTATTTCACAGGTTAAACACTTGAGAGTATTAAATGCTTAGTTAAATAGATTTGTTTAAGTACAGTTGGCCCAGGAAGTATGAGTGTGTGTGTGTGTGCCTGGAGTGGGACTTTTAACTCTATGTCTCAGCAGACATAAAGTTGAGACTCCCTGGGGCCCTTTACAAACCCCCTTTAGTTATCACCATTCTTTTCTTCATGTTTTCTTTTATATTCCTTTTTGAGATCTTAACTTTGGACCCTCTGATGTTTCCTTGTCAATTCTGTTAGATATTCTGCCATTGCCTTATCTATAGTCTTCCTATCACCCCCTCCCGCATCTCTCTCTGTCTCTCTCTCTTTCTCTGTCTCTCTCTCCCCACACACACAAGCTAATTACTTACTTAAGAAAAACAGAAAAATACAATTGAGTACATTAAAAATAATCTTGAAGGTCAACCCCTTCAAGTGTCAAAAAAAGCAAAACCAAAACCCACCTAAATTGAAATATTTTTAAAAATATTTGAGATGCCTCAATGGGTACATTGAGTCACAGACCTGATGACCTGAGTTTGATCTCTGGAAACTGTGTGAAGGTGGAAGGAGAGAGCCTACTCCACCAAGCTGTCCTGACACCTACACATTCTCTGTGGCATACATGTGTGCCTCCCCCACATCTCTCTCTCTCTCTCTGTGTCTCTCTGTGTCTCTCTCTGTCTCTGTCTCTGTCTCTCTCTCCCTCCTTCCCTCCCTCTCCCTCTCTTTCACAGACACAAAAAGATTAAACAAAAATAAAGTTTTGAAAAAGAAAGAAGAGGTACTTGGATACTTCTGTAGCATTTGACTTATCATTTGCTTCCCAGTTGCGTCATCAGCTGTCTAAGTGGATAGTCCTGTATGGTCACAATCTGTAGGCTCCCTCAGCTGCCAGTGTATGTGCAAGTAGCACAGCTCTTGAGTGTAACTTAGAGGACCCTTTGCTTACAGATACAAATGAAGACGGCAGATTAAGAATTTGAAGAGAAGTAGACATGGTGGCCCATGTAAGCCCAGTACTTGGGAAGTGGAGACAGGAGGATCAGAAACTCAAGCTCATTCTAGGCAGCATAGAGAGTTTGAGACCAACAGGGCTACTGAAGGCCCAGACTCAGTAGCAGCCACCTGTTTCAGAGACAAGGACAGTGTATCTATTTGTCTGTCTGTCTGTCCATCTATATGAATTGCTGATGGGCACATGTACTTTAGCGCAAAAGATGATGAGAACGGCACATGTGCGTTACTGCTCTTCCCCTTCATACTAAGATAGCTAAACTAAAAGCACTGAGACAATAAACAGAAACATGCCTTGTGTTAACAATTCTTGTTCAGAACAGCTTCGTCCCATGGAACTTCATTGGGAGAGTGTAAACAAATATTTGTGTGTGAAGGGGCAGGTTCTGTAGACACTGGGCTGGAAAAGGGGTGGGGGGCCGTTTCATCCTTCCCAGCACCATAGAAAATGAGTACAGGGACAGGAAGTTCCCCACACCAACCACCAGGTGGGGATGTCAGCCACAGGCAGCTCAGTTGCTGTTTCACAGAGCTTCCAGTTCCGTCATAGGCTAGGGAGGAATTATGTAATGAATTGTTTTATATGTTGGCTATTATAGCATGAAGTGCTTGTATTTAGGCAAAATGTCTATCTGTTACAGTATTATGCTAGATGTAACTCTTCTGAGAAGAAAATTAAAATGATTTGATTATTTGCTAATAAAACAATGCTGCTCATTAATAACGCTTTGTGTTCCTCCTCCAGTACTCTTTCAAACATCACCTCCTCTATAAAGCAATTCTTGTATATTTCTTGTCTATCTGTCAACCAGGCAAAGATCTGTGCTCCTAGGTAGGTATGGCTGCCCAATAATGGTAGATATCCTTTTGAGCTAAAATTATTTTTCTATGTATGTATCCCTGCCATTTACTGGGAGGTTCTCAAGACCACATATTATTTACATGTTTCTACCAACTGCTAACAGCAAAACCTGGTGGGTGTTAGTCACAAGTTCTAAATATTTGTGAATTGTAGTTTTTCATAGAGTATTTAAGGGATATTATTCATGGTTCCTATGCAGTTTTCCCTTGGAATATAAATAGCAGATTTCCAATAAAATTATTAATTTTAGAAAGGGGTATTTACAAGGATACGATAGACTCTGATGACACTTTATGGAAGGCCTCATCATCCAGGGAGAGCAGAAGGGATATGTGATACATAGGGTTTTAACTGGGTGGGGGGATAGGGGAGGATGGGAGGGAGAGGGAACTGGGATTGTCATGTAAAACAATCCTGTTTCTAATTCAAATAAAAAAGAAAAGAAAAAGAAAGGAGTATTTACCTTAAGAGGAAAGGGCTGTGGTGTTAACTGCATGGACTGTGTGAGGCTTCTCTTATGATCCATTCCCATTGCAGCAGATGTATGGGATTTCATATGTGAAGTTTTAATTTTGGAATTTATTTGAAATACGATTTTATTGTCTGAGTTATCTTCAATAACTTTAAGTCGCCTAGTGACATCTTTGCATAGCAGGTCAAATTTCCCTCTGTGAACTTTATGGAAAAATATGGCTCATTCAGTTCCATTGATGGGACTCTTTCTTAGCCAACTTTGTTTGAATTAAATTGGTTCTCTCTCTCTCTCTCTCTCTCTCTCTCTCTCTCTCTCTCTCTCTCTCTCTCTCTCTCTCTCTCTGTGTGTGTGTGTGTGTGTGTGTGTGTGTGTGTGTGTGTGTGTGTGTGTTGAGACAGGATTTCTCTATATAGCCTTGGATATCCTGGAACTGGCTATGTAGACCAGGCTGGCCTCAAACTCAAAGAGATTTGCCTGCCTCTGCCTCCCAAGTGCTGGAATTAAAGACATACACCACCACTGTCCAACTTTTCAATTGCTTCTCAATAGAAACAAGTGTATTGCTCTACAATTTTTAGACTTCTTTCTGTGAAAATGAAAATAAGTTACTTGAAGATGTAAGTCTTTTTTTCCTTATAAAACAATATCCTAGTTATTTCCCTATGTGTGGAAATTTTTAGTCTTCCTAATCTTAACTGGAAAAGTTTCTTCTCAGCAACTTAGAAAACTGTTTCATCATCTTCAGCAAACGTTTATCAGCTGCCTCCTATGGGAAGGTCATATTACCAGTCCCATGGAAAAACCCCTCGTATCCAAAGGTGAGACTTCAGCCTCACTCTGGAAAGAGCCTTGATCTCTGGGCTCAAGAGGAGGGGAATCTGAGTTTCTAGAGACCCTATTTTTAAAATGCAGCCGTCTATTGTTTTATGCTGCCTGGAAAATGTGGTTTATTTTTAGCCCATCGCATATGAACCTGTAGATGAAAGGCAGACTGCTGTGGATAAATGTACTTTGATAGTAGGAAAAACAGACAGCTTTGCTAAAGGCAGAAGTCAAATGCATTAGCTGAGATTTCCCATTATGTCCCCTTATCCTGAATGTACCCATATTCAAATTCATTCTTTCTCTTCAGCAAACTATTTAGGTTCATGAGCTGTGGAGTCAGAAAGACCTGAGTTCTAACCTCAGATATGCCGCCTATCGAAGAGACAGTCATGAATAGTGTGTCCAGCTATTCAAGCTGTGTTTCTTCTCTGTCGGAAATACCCTGAGAATAATTTGAAAACAAACCAGTAAGATAATTGTCACAACTAGAGCAACAAGTTAGTACCATCTCATATCAGTGACCAGAAGATCACTTGAAATCCCAGTAGGCCAAGGACAAAAAAATATGATCTTTTTTCCGAAACAGGAAATAAAACAATGGACAGACCTAGAAAGATGTCTGCCCTCACCTAAGGCTTGGAAATATGAAATAAAAACAACAAAATAGCTACATCAGGATTAAATCATAATGGTTGTAAAACTATGGAAGTAAGTGCCAAATGAAGAGATGCACCGGGGGAAAGAGAACACAAACCAAAACAGAACAGGAGATGTAAGTGTTGGACCACCGACATGGCTGATAATCTGTGTCTCATGCTGGCCCTAACAGGTAGTTCTGGTCTTTGATCTATGTTCTTTTGTCAGTGTTGCTAGGAGTGTTCCTCTCAGTGGACTGGCCATGTTATACACTTATATTTGTGTTCTCCATTTCTTGGAACATTCTGCTCTCTGTCTCAGTTACTTAGAAGTCATGATTTATTTGTTTGTTTGTTTATAAGATTGGGTCTCAGTGGCCTCACTCTCTTCTTCCTACCTGGGCTTCCCGAGTGCTGGGATTACAGGAATAAGATACCCATCCAACTCAGAAGTCACATTCTTACTCTTGGAATATTATAAAGATAATGTAATATGGCTTGAGACTCCTGCTGTACTCATGAATTCTCCTTGCCAAATGCAGTCTTTGCCTACATCATTGATATTTTTATTGCATAATTTACATTTCATATTTTTACATGGGGTTGTGGAAGGATTTTTAAATTAAAAAACAATTTATAGTTGGCAGAGCTGTAAATTTGTGCTCATTCTCATTATAAGTTTTGCCCTTTCTCTGTTTGAGGTTATCACTGGCATTTAAGTTGTCTGGCAGCCTCAGTTCTGCTTTGGTTTACACTGTATGATTTTATTGGTATGAAAAGTATTCTTGTGGCACTTAAAACATCAGCAGCATTCTCTTTTCATTCAAATGGCCTGGAAGAAAACATTGGAGCTGAAATCCCTGCATTCTGAGGGAATTCCTTTAGGTCAAGGCCTTCAGGAATTTGTTTTAAGAAAAATCTATAATCTATTGAACCATCATTGTTGATTGCCTACCCCATGCCAGATACTCTGCTGGCACTGTTCAGAGATTAGGTTAGGACTTAGAGAATAAACCAGAGATGTCCGAGCTCAAAAAGACTGTCTCCTGGGAGAGACAAGCTCCATGAGCCCTGTCCTGGAAGTGTGACTCCAAGGCATAGGAGCTGAGCACAGAGAGCTAGGAGCTCCATCTGCCAGAGGTTCCAAGAAGGACTCAGGAAAGGAAGACATCTGCATAAGACTTGAAGGACAAGTAATCTTTTCCCCAAGAGATGAATGAGAGCTAGACAGAAGGGACATCATATGGACTGGGTGTTGCTGCAGGGGCACCCCAAACATATTCAGGATTCTCTGAGTAGAACATTATGGATATTGAATCATGAGTGATCTTAGTTACAGTTGAAGCACCAGGACTCAGTGAGGTTTAAGGTCATCATTTGAAAGGGATTCACATCCCCAGAGAAATGCATAAAATGGCTGCATGTTCAAATGTCCTTTTTTGGCTAGCCCTGTGCACAGGTTAGCCATGTATTTAGCCAGTAGCTGATACAACTCTGGGCCTCTCAGTCACTCATCCCACTGTCTTAGGGTCTTCACCACACTATGGAGAACATTTTCCTGTGCTGTGTGTGTCAGGCTGCAGAGGTTTCCCTCCAGGGAAGCCGCTGGCAGTCAGCTCTGTTCAGTCACCATCCATCCCTCATAATGTACAGTGCAAAGCAACATTGATGTGCTATCCTAGATAATCCTCCGTGATTCCTAATCAATTAAACCCGTGAGAGGTACTTTCCAGATATTTGGTAACTCTTTGGAGGGCACAAGAACTGGCATCTGGCATGTGCAGTACACACACACACACACACACACACACACACACACACACACACACACACACACACACGCTTATTAAGTGGAAATGGGAAGAAGTGCATATTGTTTCATCTTTCAGGCAAGGGTAGGTAGCATGCAGTAATGAACAAGTGAGTGTGGGCAAATGAGCACAGGGTGGGATGCTAGATGCTTTGATGGGTGGTTATGTAAAGTAGAAAGAGACTGTGGTGAATGGGAGGGAGAGCTGGGAATGTCGAGACGCTTGTGGCCTGCCTGTGAATCGTCAGCATGCAGTACGAGGATCCATTTTCACATAAAAAGGATTTAACATCGTTTAGCCAGGTTTCTGCAGGAGACTGCAAAGTTAAACTGCGAGGCTCTCTGTGAGCTTATTAGTGCTCAGTGATGATGATCCCAGATTTTTAGCTGTGCACAGCCAGCTTTGCAGCAGATTTCTTCTAGAGGGAGGGCACATAACTGAGAAATTGTTTAACCCAGCCAGACATCTTCAGGGAATTACGGGAGGCAGTGTTCTTTTTAAGTGGCTTATATGGCATGTGAAGAATGCCGTTGTAGAGCAGAGAGCACATGCCCAACCATTTACCCTTTGAGGGGAGGGAACCCTGGTTGGTGCATTCTTATTTGAGTTGCTGGGACATCAGGACTACTCTGTGGACCCTAGGGTTCCTTGGGTATCTAGGGGTCGAGGTGCTGGAGACCCAGTGTTCCATTCAGACCTTGAGCCACTTTCCAGTACAAAAGACCCTGGAGCTTGGAATTGGAAACATAGGCAAAAAAGCTGGGCCGGGTAGAAATTAGATACAGGCCTCAAAGAAATTCCACTTTTATTTTCCCCATTACCAGAATCTTTGGTTTGGCCCAGCATACTCAATTGTCACAAAAATTCTTCATTTTTTTTTTTCCTCTGGAGTGGGCAGAACCTAGACTTTCACCTTTCAAGCAAGGGTTACTCAGAGCTCTGGGAGAACTGTGCATGACCTTGCCCCGAAACTCCTGAGCAGTGCCAAGGCCTGGGCATCCCAGAACAACACAACACAGGTAGTAGGTGTGTCCTTCCTGGCAGTTGTCCACTGGCTTTGCAAGTGCCTTGCACAGTGGTTACTTATTGCCAAGTGGGTACAGCTGCAGCTCACTTAACCATGTGTTTATCAGATGAAGTTCTAGTTGCATTTTGTAATTGAAGTAAACGGAGGGATGAGATCTTTATTTGATTTGGAGCCAGCAATGGATCTGTTAGGTTTGGGACTAAGCATATGGACATCAATTATACAGTTTCGATTTCTTTTTTTAAAGTGTGTGTGTGTGTGTGTGTGTGTGTGTGTCTGTGTCTGTGTCTGTGTCTGTGTCTGTGTCTGTGCATGTGAGTGCAGGTGCCTATGGAGGCCAGAAGGCATTGGATCACCTGGAGCTGGAGTTACTGGCAGTTGTGAGCTGCCTGTTGTGGGAACCGAGAACCAAACACAGGACCTCTGAAACAGCAGTACATACTCTTACTTTCTGAGCCATCTTTCCAGCCCACGTGCTTTCAGTTTCAAATGTAATATACTAGATTAGATTGTTGTCTGCACCTCATTTACTATAAATTTAAATCTTATTTACTGCAACCATCTCTTTAGCCGATTGTTAATTCCTCAAATAAAGACTAATGACTTCAAATGAAGCCTTTTGATTTTTGTGGCCAGGCAGCTAAGAGTCATAATTATTGACAGGGGAATTCTTTAGAAACTTGTAATGTACTTTGACCTTTGTGGTGTTCACTGAAAAGGTGGTTAGGTCATGGGCAAGAGAATATTGTGTTTGGTCTCTGAACCTTGTGTTTCATACCTTCGTAGTACAGATAAGTAAAGTACAATACGCTTAATTTCTGCAAATGGACACCTGGAAGAAACTAGATCTTGCATGAATGACTGAAGCCCAGACTCCATGGTCACACATCTGTGGGATTGGATGCCCCATCTAGTACTTAGGAGCATAGTGATCCTGGGCAGGTTCCTTATCTCGCTCAACTTCAGCATCACCATCTGCAAAGTGCTTGTGAAGGTAGACTTAAACAGCACCCGGTGAATGGTAGCTCTTGCTAGCTTGGGCAACTGCACCAGGCCCCTTGTGCATTGCTGTTATGCAGATGGCCTCATTTTAGTTTCCCCATCATAGCTAGGTAACTCCCTTCCTTGCACAGCTATCACAGTATAGTTTGAACATTTGATTTTTTAAAGCATCTCCACTGAATATGACACTGCATTGGTGACATTTGATAGCTGTCATTGCATGGTTTAGTTCCAGCATCTTTCAGCACATTCAGAAGCACCAACCTTTCCATGTTGGGGCTTCTCCAGCAGCAATTATAGCCACAAGTGAAGAAAAGCTATGCATGTTCCCCTAAAATATCACCGAGATTTGTGTCATAGTCCTCTGGTGACAAAGACTTATTTAACTACTAGATGTCAACTCCCCACCCTCCTTTCAGATAAAATTAAACCATGGAGTAACCATTCAATCCTTAAGTGTAAAAAATGGCTTTCAATAATATTTCTGTAGAAAATTCAACCAGGTAGCAAATCCCTTTACTTCTAACATGGTATTGTGGGTGTGCACTGGAGAATGGGGTAGACAACCACCAGAGTCAGCCTTTTTGGAAACCCTGGTGGATCTTTGCTCTCTCCCAACACTTTTCCAGCCTACTGCTCCTCTGTTTTCCTCATGACCTTCCTCTAAGTGTGAACTTCTGTGAGCCAGTGCACCCTCCATCCAACTCAGCAGGTGGGGCCAAGATAGATTTATAATTAGCTCTCTTAACAGCCCCAACTGGCCGCTCTTCAGATAATTTGGATAATTATGTCCTCTTGTGTTACGGGGGATATGCCAGTAGCCCGCAATCCTAGGAGGCGCTAACCTGGAGACCTAAGAGTTGCATGCCTGTGGAGGGAGGAAACTAACATTTTCCTGAGCATGAGACTGTCACAGAAAGTGTGTTTCAGAAACACATCATATTTGACATAAATGACCATGATTCCCCCCATTCCAGGAATCAAGACATCAAGACTTTGTATTAAGCACTTAGGACTGGAAACAAAGTTCTGGGAGAGAAACCTAAGGCAGTCACCTCAGCCTGATATTTACCAAATGACAAGGTCAGACATTAATGACACATGAATAATGAAACATTATGTGCATTGAGCCTTGGGAAAGTAAAGCAGACGGTAGAGCAAAGGAAGCTCTGAGCCAGCCAGAAGGATGAAGGGGAAGGCAGAGTCTCTCACGGCACTTGTGCTCTGATGGGTGAAGCTGGTTGGAGGAGCTGAGCCAGAGGTCTCAGAAGTAGGCATCTGTGGCCAAGGCTCCAGGGGGATGTGACCTAGGATTGTGGGCTAAGAATTGAGGCTGTATAGCCCTTAGAAGGTCACTGCCCATTGGAAATGACTGAATTGTTTCTGTCAAATTTCACACTGGGTCACAACCATGCACCTCTTCTCCACTGGGGAATAGGAATAACGGGTGGTACCCCAAACCAGAGGATTTTTCCCAGAGAGTTCTTTTCTTACCATAAATGCCAGGGCACACCATAAATGCCAGGAGAAAGAAACTCCTTCCATTTGTTATACTTAGTCTCTTGATCCCAAGAGTCAGATATAGTAATGGTAGAAATGTATGCAAACAAAGCCAGGCAGTTCCACACATACATATATTTGGTATTTGTTTTTCTGTGTGGTTTCTGTTATGTCAAACTCAAGGCAGAGAAAGTTGTCCCCACAATCATGTAGGAGTGAGCAAGTGTGCTCTGGCCCACTACGGGCCACTTTCTGAGCTGTCTGGGCCATGGAAGCACAAATAGAAACCTCGGGCACCTAAGGACACACACAGGCCACAGAGCCTGTGAAGGGCTCTGTCAAGTTCCAGTGAACAGATGTTTATCCCACAAGGTTTTTCCTCTTCTTGGGGTTTGTCCAGAACATTAAAGGAAAGAAAGAAAGAAAGAAAAAGAAACCTTAAACTGTTTACACTAATTATCCCCTTTTGCTGCCTTTGCTTGTTTTGTTTTGCTCTTTCCTTTTCCCATACATTAAGAACTCTTCGTGTGAGGAAATTCTGCCCAGCTGCTCTCTGGAACAGACTCTTCCATAGCTTAAACTGGGAACCCTTTGTTCTTGGATCTGAGTGGAGCTCAGCTTGCCTTGTCACGTGTGTGTTGGCGCGTCTTCCCAGAAGTTTATAGGCTTTTTCAACCCATTTCCTTCTTACCCCAGAGATAATCTGCTTCCATGACTTTTCTTCAAGTAAACAGCTCCAGATCCTTTCATTGTTTCGGTTCTCCCTGCGGTTCAGTTGGTATTTTATGTAGCAATCAGCCACGAAGCGTGTGGTTAAGTTTGGTGAGTTCCATGCCACTATCCCAGCTATTAAACCATAAGTCAAACCCTTTCTTCTTTCACTGTTTCGTTCATGTTTTCACTTAGTTTTTCATTTCCTTTGTTCAAAAAGTATACATATATATTTAGCTCCTGCTGTGTACCAGGTACTGCTCTGGGTACAACGAGTAAGTAAAACCAGATGGCATCTTGGCCTTCAAGGAATTTCCATTGTAGTGAGGGAAAAAGACATATAAAGAATTAATTACAATTCCAGGTGATACACGCTATAATAGCAGGGTGTTCAAAGTGCTTTGAGGAATGGCAAGAGTATAATTGGCTCTGCCTCAGGCATCAAAAATGACTTCCCAGAGTACTTGACATGTATGTATTCTAGACATAGAACGGCATATATGGAAGACCGTGTTTGCAAAATGGTAAATAGGTCAGAGGGGCCAGTGATTAGTGTTGAAGAAATGAAGGAGATAAATCTTGGAGTGCAAGGTGGGCAACAGCCTGAAGGCTGTATCTTACAGAAAAGGGAAGATAAAAGCAATGACAACTTTTAAACAGAAAAGCACACACTCAATGTTATGGGCTTAGTTGTGTTTGCTAAAATCCACATGCTGCCGTCCCAGCCCTATGACTTCAGAAAGTATTGGAGATGGGTGCTTTCACTGGTTGTTAAGCTAGAATGAAGTTGTTAAGGTATGCTTTAATCGGTAAGACTGTGCTCCTTGCCAGAAGAGGAAGTCGGGAGGCAGAGGGAAAAAGCATTCTACAAAGGCACCCATCAGCCAGTCTTGGATCTCAGAAGCCCACCTCTGAAACTGTAGAAAATACACTTCTGTTGTTTCGGCAGTGCAGTCTGTGTGCACTTAGTTATAGGAGCTATGAAAAGTGGATACACTCAGTTTGTGATTCATAAAGGTGAGAGATTGTGTGGTGGATGCTGGCTGAGGATGGACAGTAATGAGGTAGAGGCAGCAGCAACAGAGACTTGTGGCAAAGGTATAGGTTGCTATACTAGTGAGTTACCCTTCTAACCCAAATAATGAATGCCATAGAGAAGACATCTTTGGGATAGTGGAGAGGAGTAGAATCCTAAATTGTACATTTAGATTTAGATTTGACTGTTTTTGTTTGTACCTTGGGTGGCCGAGGTACTTGAAGGGTATTGTCAAAGTGAGTTTCTTGCTGGCTGGCCTTTGCTTGAGTCCTATAGCAGGAGTGATGTTTTCTCACCAGCCCTGTTTCTGCTTTGAACTAGCAGGTGTGGCTGTAGCTGCCTCCATCCTGCTCTGGCCACAGTGCCACTGGGAGTCATCTCCTGCAGCTGTAGTTCTCTCTAGTTCAAGTCCTGGGCTAAATAATGCCAGCCCACTGTTGCCAGGCTGGGGTGCTTCTCTGCCTCTTGTTTCTTTAACCGCATCTACAGTTTCAGGAAAAGTTCCTTCAGTAAGTTCTGTTCAGTCTAGCCTTTGAATGCACCATCTCTTTCTTTCCATGACTTTAAAGTATCTCCTTCTAGGTGGAGGCCTGGGAGACAGGTGGAGATTTATGATGACACTGGGAAAGCGTCTGAGTCTAGAGAGAGATTTAGTATTCTGTAGGTTAAGTTTGAATCCATTAGTTGCCAGTAGTATAGTGTGAAAAAGGGAAAGGGTCATGGGTAAAATGCTGGAAAAAATAAACTTTTCAAGAATTGGGGTTTTTTGTATCAAGTTGAATTTCACTTATATAGTCTTCAGTCTGGTTATGAATAAATGCAAATGAATAATTCAGACTGAATATTCCTACTAGTTACATAGAAACTGAAGTTTGCATGAATAGTGGTATATATCTATAATTCCAATCTCAGGAAGCTGAGGCAGGAGAATCATGAGTTCTAGCTTCCAGCCCAGCTTGAGAATGAGGGGGTGATGGGGGGGACGGGGACTTTTTTCTTTGGTTTTGTCATAAAGAGGGGACTTTATCAGTTTATAGAGAGTAAGCATAATGAAAGTTAACAGTTTAAAATGTCCTTAAGAACCTAAGAGGTATAATTATTAAAAACCCTGTATATCTAATTACTTAAAAATATACTTCTTTTTTTTTTTTTTTTTTTTTTTTTTTTTTTTTTTTTTTTTTGGTTTTTCGAGACAGGGTTTCTCTGTGTAGCTTTGGAGCCTATCCTGGCACTTGCTCTGGAGACCAGGCTGGCCTCGAACTCACAGAGATCCGCCTGCCTCTGCCTCCCAAGTGCTGGGATTAAAGGTGTGTGCCACCAACGCCCAGCTTATAAATATACTTCTTAATGGAAATTACTAAGTCCTTTTGAATGGCACTCCTGGGTGGCCAAAACTGACTTACTCTATATATCCCAAAACAATAAATCCTATGCTATCTGTTAAATTGAGACAGTTGTAATGGTTATATGATAATTTTCCCTTGTGACATCATTAATCTGTATTCTATATCACAGGTGCCATTATCTTCCTTATTCTTGATGATGGAACTGGCATTTTCTCCAGACCACACAGCTGGTGAATACCAGAGCCAGATTCTTGGATTTCTCTGAACAAGTGAGGGTTCACTAACACTTAGACTTTCTTGGACCCCATCCAAAGGCTTTTTGTTCCAGAACTCAAGGAGGCCAGCACAAAGCACTTCAGCTGAGAAGGGGTTACTGTGGACAAGGCTTAGACAGATGCCTTTACCAAAGGCAAGCCAGAATTGGCTGTGTCAGGCATATCACAGGTATCCTTTCTATTCTTTAGCTATTAGAAAAGATGATGTGCTAAATATTTTATCCAGAAACTAATTTTCTTAGATGACCATCCCTTGTTGGTCAACATCATATAATTAGAGTACATTTGGTGTTTTATTCTTTTGCCAAGTGGTGGCCTGATGCTTCAGGAATTTTGCATGTGGTTTGTTGTGATGTCATGGAAGGTCACATGTCTGTCTTACATGATCATCATCACTCCTGGTCACTATGCATTTTTCCCCTTCTCATTTAGTCCTAATTCTGCCCTGTTTTGAGGTTCAGAAGGGTAAGGAACATTCAAAAAGGAAATGTGTGTGACTTAAGTAGATCCTCATTACCATTTCATCCAGTGTATTATCCCAGAAAACAAGAAGTTGATTGAGTTCTGAACATGTTTCCGATCTTTGGGAACCACTGTGGTAAATGCTCCATGTTTCCCAGTTAAACCTTCAGAAGTCACGGTGGGAGTAGTATCTTCAATGATTTCTCCTCACATTCCACCTGGGCACAGATCTGGTAACCTTTCTGAAGGTCCACCATGGAGGGTCTCCACTCCCCACATCAGCCAACCCAGCCAGACTTTCTGTCTGAACTGCAGGGTCAGCCTTCCTCCTCAGCCTTCTAAGGCTGCGTCCCAGGAGATCCTCTCTTCCTTCTGTGGTGGAACTCTGAGCCACTGAGTGAAGGACAACGCCCAGCCCCAGTCTTTGTCTTCCGATTTCACTGCCCCCTGAAGACAGGCTCATTCTTACTGCATTTCTTTCCCATTCCCCTTTGGACTGTGGGTAGTTTTAAAGGCGCTCTTCTTTAAATAATGAGAACTTATTTTAAGCTGTGCTAACAAAGGGAACCTGCAATGTAGTTCTCTAATTACTATTGTTGGTATCTTTGATTAAGAGGGGGAAGTAGCTTTCTTTTTAAAAACATTTTCGTTTTAGTCTAAGTATAGCGAATATTGATGACATTGTTTCTTGTTCAACTATTCTGGATAAGTTGACAGAGTCTGTTACAGACTTTCTAGAGGTGCATCCTTCCTGTCCGGACCAGGTTGATAGACTTCTAACTTAGGCAGGTGATTTTAGCTGACAACAGTGTATTTTTCGGTCTTTGTGCACTTTCTGCAAAGATCCAGTAGTAAGAAGGCAGAGGAACATGATGCGGCAGAGCAGCAGGACCCTCTCAGCACTAAAACCAAGAAACCATGGCCTAGGAACATACTCATAATTGAAGGCCTCCCAAAAATCGCAGCATAGCTGTAAGACTTAATAACGTCACAAGTATAAATACTGCAGAGTTTCAAAAACACTCTGAACATTTAATTATTTAATTTTCTTTTATAATTAGAATTTTCATTTGCAAATTTGGTTGAATTTTGATTTTGTTCTGCTCTAGTGGACAAGTGTCAGAGACTGAAACAAAAATTAAAACTAAAAATTTAACTAACTGGGATTTTGTAAGTGGTGTGTATTTTATAATTTTAAGCACAAAAGTTACAAAACAAAAGAGCACTGTGGCATAGCTCAGTGGCAGAGTGCTTGCCTCATACCTACAAGGCCATGAGTTACATCCCTAGCACTAAAAGGAGGAGAGAAAAATTTTAAGTGATCTGGCTTAGTTAAGTGCCTGCTGCACGAGGATGTGAATTTAGATTCTCAGAAGCCAGTCATGGTAACACACACTTGAAACCTTGGTGTTGGTGATGATGGACAGGATACTTAGACAGAACACTGAAGTTCATTGGCCAGCCATTATAGCTGATTTTGAGTTTCAGATCTCGTGAGAGAACCTGACTCAAAAACAAAAGGTGGAGAATAGTCAAGGAAGATAAAACAGCCAACACCAACTCCTGATCTATACATACACACACACACACACACACACATACACACACGAGAGAGAGAGAGAGAGAGAGAGAGAGAGAGAGAGAGAGAGAGAGAGAGAGAGAGGAGGGGCAAAGGTGATGATCTATAAGGGAGATTTTTAAAACAGCATGTACTGAATATACATATCTACATTGGAAGTGGAAAGGAAAGACTGAATATCAAAATTGATAGTGCTTTTCTAGGGGATAATGGGATTATGAACTGCTTAGATTTCTCTCTTTCTTTTTTCACTTGTGTTTTATGCAGTGAACATATACTATCTTCATAAAAAGCATTAAATACTTGGAGGCATAAAGCCAATATTTTGACTTACTCTGATGCCCACAGTATCACAATTACTGTGCATAAAAAAGCTAGAATTATTAACTCCCAACCACCAGTTGGCATTAAAGTAATGAATTTAGCTACTCATGCAGAAAATCAAGAACAATTATGATATAAGAAACATGACTTCCTAAAATAGCTAAAGGCTATGCTCCATATCTTTTAGTTTGATTTATGATATCACATTTTTAAGGTTATTTTTAGGTGTTTACAAACTAGAATAGAATCATATGAGGTATGGAAGGACTTTGAATTATTATTTTGTGTCTTATCCTAAAATATTAAGCAAAACTTATGGGTAGAAGCTAAAGAGGAAAAGATTTTAACTTTGCAAAATACCCATTTCTCTCTCATGCTTTTAAACACTTTGTTTGTTTGAGACAGGGTCTCAAGGAGCCCAGGCTGGCCTTAAATTCCTCATTATCCAGCCTCCAGCTCCCAAATACAGCAATTACAGACTCTTGCCAACATACCCAACTTAAACATGTTTTTAAGCAAAGAATTCAAAATAGATTAATATATACACATTAAAAATATTTTAGAGTAAGAAACAGGACATAAAAGAATATACACTGTAAAATATAAAACCCCAGTTCCCCCCACAAAGGCAACCTTCTAATATTGAGCATACAAATGTGTGCTTACTACCCCCTCACTTGTATGATAGTGTTCATTGAGTACAAACATCTCCATGAGCCTGCCCCTCCCCCAACAATATGGCTCAGAGAGTGTTCCATTTTAGACCACAGAGCTCTACTGGACATGAACTTGCAGTGCATTTGTTTCATCATATTCTTACTGGTGCCCACAGGTTTCCTTTCAGTCATGCCAAGCTAACAATGACTTTTTGTACATTTGTGAAGACTATGATTATTAACAGTCACACCTGTGAGCCAATGAGTAGTGATGATGAGATTCTCATGTTCTAGCAGTGCATAGTTAGATACACTAGATACACTTTCCATGTATCACTTACTCACTTATTCTGTAGAAGAATCTACCTTCTTCTGAAATGGTTATTCCTTCATTGCTGGAGTTGGACAACTCTTTTGTGCCTTTATAAAGTTGTCATTGGTGATTGCAGACTGGCCCTCCTAGGTGTATTCAGCAAGTTGGAAATTTAGTGATAGGTCATCAAAGGTTGTAGATTGGATATTACTGCCTTCAGGTTTTAAAATTAATTTTTTCTCTTCTGCTAACCTACAAACAGTCCCCAATTTATTTGTGTGTGTAATTTTAGGACAAGGACATTTTAAATTTTTTATTTTATTTTATATGTAGATGTTTTGGCCGCATGTATGTCTGGGTACTATAAGAGTGCCTGGGACCCATGGAGACTAGAAGAGGGTGTTAGATCCCCTGAAAGTGGAATTCAAAATGGTTGTGAACCATTTTGCTGGGAATCAAACCCTGGTCCCCTGGAAGAGCAGCCAGTGCTCTTAACCACTGAACCATCTCTCCAGCCCCAACAAAGATCTTTCTTGATGTGTTATATGCTACTCAAGTTTTTAGTTAGGGGACGTCATTAAAGGAGAATAGAGGAGAGGAAGTTAGGAAATTTAATCCTGCTAAGCTTTACCCACCTTTTTTTGTGTTTTGTTTGGTAGTGGAGGATGTATCATGTAGTGTACATGATCCAGTCTACAGATCTTAATAGGTTGAGAATCCCTTTTTTGTTTGATCTCATAGCACAATCAGATTAGTACACTTTCTCATAGCTTCAGAGACTATCATGTGCAATAATATATGTAGTTCGCCCTCTCTTTAATTCTTTCTCATCAAAAAGGCAAGAACAAGTTCTAACAAGACTGTGAGCAGCTACAGAGTAGGGAAGGTGCTTCCCTCTGCTGTTTTCTGTCCTCCAAATGTATGGAGATTGCTGTATGAACACAGGGCCAGAAGTCCAGAGTGTGGAACTCTGCCCAGGCATGTCTTCTTTCCCCAAGTTATCCTGAAGCTGCCTTCTCTCTTGGCTTATACTTCCCTATAAGGAAAGCCTTGTCTCCAAGTAGTATGTATGAGTTAGCCTTGTGGAGGTTGCTGTGGTACAACTTTCCATTCACTTTTGACAAGAGCTTAATTGACCAGAAATGGACAACTGTTCTATAAATAAATGACTCTGTTTACCTTTTCTCTCTTCAGTGCCTAAAATTTACTGTGTAGCTCCAACCTGTAGGCTTTGCAAAATTCTGGCTTAGGACCAGGTAGGCTTCCAGATCCTCTGGACCCAGATAGCCTTGGGCATGGGGGTAGGGGGAGAGATCTTTTTAAGTTGGGTATTTGGGATGCCTTGGGGTTTAGAGCACTAAAAGTGTACTTGTAGTCATTAAAAGCAGCTGTGATGACACAGCACCATTCCAGTGATCTGACTTCCAGATCATTGAGTACAGCAGGGAGTGGGACTTCTGGATCATAGAGTGTGACTCCAATGTGCACAAACTGGCCTCATGCTGGCACTACAGCATCCTTGACTTTCCTCCCCATGCTGTTTTTAGACTTGTACTTTGGGCTAGGCATGGATGTTTGGGTGATATGATACTGCCCTCTCTGATTTGTCAGTGCATCATTTGACAAGGCACTACTGAGAAATCAGTGACAGTTCTGTATTGCCAATGAAAATCTCTGGCAGCTTTCTGCGTTCTATAGTACAGGCTGGTACATGACCTTTGGGTTTGAAAGCCTTGGAGACCATCCAGAAGTTTAAAAAGAAGACAAGATTGAGAAATAGGATTCATAAAAGTTAAGAGAATTAAGAGGATGAAGAGAAAGATTAACCATAAATTCCCTGCTCTTATACAGGTATTCAAGTGAAGAAAAAACTTTGAGGCATGTGATCCCCTGCTTTAGACTAGAGTGGTAACTTTCATGCACTTTATTTATGAAGTATGTTTCTCCAAGGAATTTTAATTTTCCTGACAGTCTTCATAATAAAGGCAGACGTGGTTTTCTATAGGAGTGAAGTCTAAGCTTCTGTGAATCTACTTGTTATCCATTAAACAAAGGTGGATGCAGCACTGAAGAGAACAGACCAAAGCCCTCATGAAGATTACAGTCTAGCTCATAGAAGTACACAAGAAAATAACCAAGCACTATGGAAGGGGGAATGAAAGAAGAAAGAGGTACGGGGAGAGGAGTACAGACTAAGAAAAACTTCATGACATCTGAGCAGAAGGAAGGTGTCTCAGTCAACATGGAAGTGAGGAGTGGATACTACTGAGAACTATCAGGTCTGTGGTAGCCTAAGGACACTGGCTTTTACTCGGAGGGCTCTGAGATGAGTGTCATCAGTGCCTTGGAAGAGAATTGGGTGATCTGTCATTTACAAGACCTTTCTGACTACTATTGTGAGAACAAATGAGAGAGTCAAGAGTAGAGTCCAGGAGACCAGCTAGTAGGCCACTAC
Organism: Cricetulus griseus; assembly: GCF_003668045.3. Taxonomy (NCBI): domain Eukaryota; kingdom Metazoa; phylum Chordata; class Mammalia; order Rodentia; family Cricetidae; genus Cricetulus; species Cricetulus griseus. The sequence continues at coordinate 12,517,347 of NC_048600.1, read as the reverse complement.
AAAAATCCCAGTAAGTAGTGATGGGAGCTTTGAGTGGGTAGTAGAACTAGGGGTGGTAAATGTCAGCAGGCTTCTAGGCCTACTAAGGCTTTTGAGGATTTACCAATAGACTGGACTGAGGAAAGAATTAAAGTTATACCAAGGTTATGTTTGTTTGGTTTTCTTCAGCTAGAAGAATGAATTTACTGAAATTTAAAAAAAAAAAAAAGCAAGTGGGTGTCATAGTTAGGGTTACAATTGCTGTGATCAAACACATGACCAAAGCAACTTGGGGAGAAAAGGATTTATTCAGTTTATACTTCCACATCATAATTCATCATTAAAGGAAGTCAAGACAGGAACTCAAACAGGGCAGGAACCTGGAGGCAGGAGCTGATGCAGAAGCCGTGGAGGAGTGCTGCTTACTGACTTCTCCTCATGGCTTGCTCAACCTGCTTTGTCACTAGAACCCAGGACCACCAGCTCAGGGATGGCTCCACCCATAATGGGCTGGATCCTTCCCCCATCAATCACCAATTAAGAAAATACCCTCCAGGCTTGCTTACAACCCAATCTTTTGGAGGCATTTTCTCAATTGAAGCTCCCTCCTCTCTAATGACTCTAGCTCATGTCAAGTTGACATAAAATTAGCCAGTGCAGTGGGGAAGTATGTTTTGGAGTGTAGGAATGGGAATTGGGTCTTGGATGCATTGATATATCTATTAGACATCCAAGTAGGTGTGTACTGAAGGCAAGTGGATATGTGGATTGGTGCTCAGAGTAGAGGACTATCTGGAGATGCACAGCTGGAAGTAGTTGGTAGCTGGGCCATTTAACGATTGAGAACCCAGTTGAGCTCATATAGCAAGGATGTAGATGTAGAAGACAGAATCTGAATCCTCCAGATCTAATTTTAATCAGCCCTGCTCAAAGGTCAATGTCTAACTCAAGGACAGCAACATTTTCTATGATGAGCTGTCATAGGCATTCTGTACTTCAAAGGCTAGCTTTTCCATCCTGCCAGTGCAGTGCAGAACACATAATTCATAAGCTACTGATATGATTGTGCCTGGTCAAAAAACATGCAGCCACTTGGATATTACACATAGACAACACTTTGTCAGCCATTAGTACATTCTAGGAAGTGTGTGTGTGTGTGTGTGTGTGTGTGTGTGTGTGTGTGTGTGTGTGTGCATTTATTTGGTTTTTTGTTTGTTTTTTTCCTGCAGCACTAGGGATTAAATCTAAGGCTGCTCACAAGCTAAGTAGACACACTACCAATGAACTTTATCTCCACCCAATTTTTTCTTTTTATGCACTGAGTTATTTAGGCCTAGAACTCAGTCTGTAACCCAGGCTGGCTCTGAATTTGGGATTATAGGCCTTCACCCTCAACTCAGCTTCTAGCACCTGTCTTGGTACCAATATTTTCCCTCCTATGTTTCTTCTTAGACCTTGTTTCATCCTTAAAGGAGCTTTTGTTTAAATAGTCATAGTATACCTTATTGTCAGGCTATAGTGTAACACTTTCCTATTAGTTGTTCTTCCTGGTTCTGAAGAAAAGACAAACCTTGAATATTTTAAGTTCTGTAAGGATTTTAAAGATTCATTTTATCACTTTTTAATTATATGTATGTGTGTGTGGGTATGTGCATGAGAGTGCAGGAGCCTGTGGAGTTCAGAAGAGGGCATTGGATCCCTTAGAGTTGGACCACAGCAGAGAGTTATGAGCTGCCTGGTGTGGGTGCTGGGAACTGAACTCCAGTCCTCCACAAGAGCAATTATCACTCACAACCACTGAGCAATCTTTAACCCCTGGTTTCTGTTTTATAATTTACTTGGATGAAGAGATTTTCAAAAATAAAATAAAATAAAACCAATGTGAACAGATACATAATAAGAAATTACAGATAAACAACTTTGCATGGAACATGAGGACAGATATAGTTTGCTTATAACTAATAATTTTCTGATGGTAAAGACTGCTAAATGACTTACACGGGATAGCTATTTTACTTTGGGCTTTGATTGTAAAGGTTACTTATACATTTGAGGGTAATTTCTGTGCATTTCCTATTGTGAAGACAGACAAAAAGAGTGGCACTGAGTTCTTTTTGACTGTTGAATGTACCTATTGATAGGGGTTTTTTTTTTTTTCTATTGCTTGGTGTAGGAGATGAGAGTAATGATGTTCTTCCAAAGACTTGCTAATAATACAGACCTTTCTAATGCCAAACGAGCTTTAGTAGCAGTGGATTGTCGACAGAGTGATTCTCTGCAGCTTTGTCTTGTGTCACTCTTGAGAGACTGGTCCTATAAAGGAATCCAAGTTATCTTGATAAACTAGTTCTTTAAGAGACACTGCCATTGCTGAGTTTATTGCTCTGTACTGTTTGTCCAGCTAGAATCTGCCCATCAGCTCAGAGTTGCTCTGGATGAACTGATGCCAGTCTCAGTGACTTCAAAGACAATCTATATTGATCTGCTTGTCTGCTTGTGCTCCAACCCTAAAGGATTCAGTGACATTAGGAACTTGTAACACTGTAAAGCTACTTTGTTTTGCACAATGAACACTACCTAGTTCACTCGACAGATGTGCACACACACACACCGGTAGATCTCTATGTCCCTCCCTCCTCTCAGACTGCGTAGGCATGTGTCATAGTTGATGTACTCCTGCTTGGGCACATTTGGTCTCCTTCTATGAGAGGATTTTGTAGGGTCTCTGTGGAAACATTTTCAAGACATGAAGAGAAGTTGGGTGGCCCTGTTCCATGGAGTAGGGCTGCTCTCTAGGGACTCTCAGCATTTCTATTAAATGTATGTATGCCAGCATCTCAGCCTCCCAGCACTGCTGTGCTGAAATGTCACTAGAATGCCCCTGTGGAGGGGACTATAGAACAGAAGTCTCCTATTTCTGGAGCTGGTTCACCTGATAAATGGTGGTGGTGGAGTTTGTCCTTGGAGCTCTGGTTTCCAGCCTTTGTACAAAGGCCCAGAGATGGAGTCAGGAATCCGCTATGGAGTTATTGCTAAGACTTTGAAAAGTCATATGTATAACAACTGTTGTTTGTAGACTAAATACTGTCTAACATCTGTGTACCATTGCTTTAAAACGATTGTTGACTCTGCCATGCTTAATACATTGGAATTATATTTCAACTATCACTGCATCCACATTTCTTTTTGTCGTCATATTTTTCTGGCTGCACAGATTCTTCAAGTATCACTGCTGTCATTTGATTGGTCTCACAGAGGTTTCAATGTTTGAAAAGGCTGGGATGCATTTATCTAATCCAGTCCTTCCCCTTGCTTTATATTCTGGAGACTAAAATCTGGACCAGTTACCCTTCTGTTGTAGGATTATAAAGGCTTCAGTTACAAGTAGGAGCTATCTTCTGGTTCTTTTGGCTACAAAAGAGAATGTTTCTCCCTCCCCTCCCACTCTTTTTCCTTCTCTCCTTTCCTTTTTTCTTATTTTAATGTCAGATACCTAGTAAACTCAAACTCCATATAAATGAGGAAAATTCACAGACTATGTTTTACCCTCTGTAAATGAAGGTCACATAATAAAGAGACATGAAGTAAGGAAGCCATAGCTGTACAACTTGTCCAGTGTTGCTGCTCCAGTTGCTTTATAGAAACTTGAGCATTCACATTATGGAGCCAGCCACCAGTTCAGCAGACAGCAGCCAAACAGGCTTGACAGGTGTTTGCTCCGTTATAACTCCTACCATGAAGCTCTTTGCATGCATGCACTGTCCGAGCAGCCAAGCAGCATCTCGTGTTACTTTGGGGTAGAAGCTGCTGTACAAAAATGAAGAGCATTGGCTCGTCTGTGGGAGCCGAGGGCAGACACCAACATCTGTTGACCAAATGGTGGCAGTGCACAAATGCTTCCCCTGTTTACATCTGAGTGCATGCTTCTCCTTTCCATGGGCTTTTGGCTTTGTTTTATTTTGTTTTAAGAAAGGATTTGTTTCTCTTAGACAGTTTTACATTAGAGAACCACAGTGTAGTTATTTTCTCACAGCTACATTCATGACTCTTTCCTTCCTGCTCACATTCACTCCAAACTGACTCCTCATCTGTTGAGCAAGCAAAGTTTGCATTTGGGCATAGGTGATAAGCATAAACTTCCTCAGATGAATCAGTAGCCTTCTCAAAAGGAAATCAAATTCTCAAAACTGAGCCAGAATGGTGGCCATGAGGCCTCAGAAGACAGGTTTGGTTGTTTGATTTTGTTGAAGTGCAACAATGTATAATGTCGTACATACAGGAACTATTTAACACGAAATGGATCGTCAGATAGAGTGCACATACTACTTAGTGAGATGGTTTTAGTTAAGTCTCTTGTCTTCATAAGGCTTTATCTCAAGTTTCTGTCTTGGTTCACAATGAAATGGAACAGATTTGCACCTACACTGCCCTTAGAGCTGTTGGCTACTCTGCTATGTTTATTGGAGCCAAAATAAATAAATAAATAAATAAATAAATAAATAAATAAATAAATAATCAAGGGCCTTTAAATTAGGAACAGCCATAATCGTATTGAAGAGGTTAAAAATAATATAAAGGCAGGTGTACACACTGCTTGTCAGCTCAAGATACACCCCATTCAAAGAAATGTAAGTTTATTAAAACTCTGTGTCTTATCGGAGCATATTTCTATCAGAACACTGTGGAGATAAATTCATCTGCCTGCAGACAGAGCCATACACCTGAACCCCAGGTGGGTGTTTGTGTTTGGGTCTGTTTCTAGGTGGAATGAGCTCCTGTTCTCCACTGCTGCAGGATTGTGCAACGCTCATGCACACCTGTGTTTTGATCTTTGAAATCTGTCGTGGTAACATATCAAGCAACTTTAAATAGCTTCGTGGATGATCCAGATTGCACGTCTGCCAGAAACATCATCGGGCTTGGTTTTGGAGCTGGCTTGGGTTCCTGTTATACTAAACTTTGTCATTTTGAAAATATATTAGTTCTCAGATTTCAGTCTTCCTCTGCTTCTTCGGTCTGCATTATTATCAGTGTGTGAGCAATCCTCTGGCAGAGCTTAAGGCACAAGTTCTCCCCAGTTAGTTCTGAAGGAGAGAGAGGCAAGCCACCTAGAAAGGAAAGCCAGTACCTGAATTGCCATCTTTCTTTCATTTGTCAAACAATTTGAAGTTTTTCCGTGTTACTTTTAAGCATGGATGTTCATAAAGTACCTACTAGAAAGACTGGTCTTAAGAGTAATATCACTAATTTTATCGTTTAATACCCTTTGAAAGCCCAACTACTAAAATATCAAGGTAAAACCTAGTGAGGACAAGGATAAAGAAAAATGAAAGACTGGAACATATGACTCCCTGTTTTAAGTGACTCATGCATGCAAATTCATGCATTTCCGTCATGTGTGAGCTTAGCTTACCACCATGTTTTCTGGGTGAAATATTGATGTTGTAAGTTTTTCCTAATATATGAATTTTAGCTTAATTTTTTAATGAACATGTTCAAAAGCCCTTAAGGTAGGGCTGAATGATGAATCTTAGGTGTTTGTTGCAGCATTTTCTTTGTTCTGTGGTCATTTTCTGTTGTGGTGCTGGGAACTGAATGTGGGGACTTGAGTGTGCTAGGCCAACAAGCTCTTTGCCACAGAGCTCTACACCTACATCCATGATCAGTCTTATACTTACTTATTTCCCAGACCCAGTGTCCTCTGCTGCATTTTTGTGAGGCAAGTCTATAAATATATAGTAAGAATTTTTACCTTTATGGAGGTATTTTAGAGTTTATAGCTGTCACATACATAGGGAACAAAGGGAAGATGAGAAGTACATTCTAAAGAAGAAACAAGGAAGAAAAGAAGCAAGCAGACATAGGACTGGAAAAGGGTGGCAGCCTGTCATACACACTCAAGTGTTTAATGCCACATGACTCACAAAGACCTCAATCATGAGGCAATAGGTTTTTGACAGATGCATCACTGGCAGCTGTCTCTTTGAGCCTTGCTTGTTGGCTCTTTTCTGTCATGTGGACTTCCCATTCTCTTATCTGTGCAACTCAGTCTGAATTTTGACTGTGAAGGCAGGAGGGAAAGTGACTCTTAGTTCAGCCTTTGGGGAATAGTTAACTAGGCAGAGCATCTTGAAGGTCAGAACCTTTTTTTTTTTTTTTTTTTTTTTTTTTTTTTTTTTTTTTTTTTTTTTGCACAGTTTCTGGCCTGTGTGAACAGTGAGTGAACCCTTCTCCTGTAAAACTCTCACTTCAGTAAGTGGATTGTACAGTTTACACCTGACATGTCTCCCAAAGACCATGTATTAAAGGCTTCCAGCTTGCATTACTGGGTGACGACATGACTTTTAAGACTTGACACCTAGGGAGGAAGCTAGGTCATTGGGAACACACCCTTAAAGGGCCTCAGATCCCTCATGGATCTTTTTTCAGTCCTAATCAGGATGTGGATCTTCCTCCACTCACACTCCCTTCATGGTGTGCTGTCTCACCATTGGCCCCTGGCAGGAGTGGAGGAGCTGTAGGCCCTTCTCATACCAAGTCCCAACCACAGTGCTTTGAAAACAGCAATCATAGCAACCATCCGTCTGATCCTTTGTACTGTAATCATTTGATATGAAATTTGCCTGCCCACATTTGTCTGTCTGAACTCTCAGAAACTACCTTTGCAATGGCTTCTGGCTTTTGCCCACAGAACTGAAGCACTCGCATTCACAGAGTTGTCATTACTATTCTTCTGTTACAGAGCCTTTGGAATTATTTGTAAGTGCACCTGTAACCTTTTATAATATAAAGGTATATACTATTTTCTTCCTAACTCGGGCAGTATGTTTGAATTCTTTGGGATTGAGCATTAGAGTTGATACTGGAAATAAAACACAAGTCCACTCCAAGCCCATTTTTCATGTTGTTGAAGCTACAAAAACATCAGGCTTGGTAATACAGTATGGCCAATTTTAAACTTATTTTTAAACCTGTTCTACAGAGGAAGCTGTGTATTTTCGCCATTTTCCTGTTCAAGAGAATACCAGATCCACTATTCCTAGCATTGCATATAGTGGTTTTGTATTAGGCAGTTGTCCCTCAGTGCTAGTGTCCTTCAATGCCTTGACTGTCAGTGTTAGCTTACTCAGTCTCTTGTGTCTATGGCTTTTAATGTAGCCTGAATTTTTTCTCTCATGGAGAAAATGAGGAAAGTTGAGGCTGATGTAATAATATTAAGGAAATTGAAATCAGACTATATCCTAAATATTTTATATCTGAGTTGGGTGTCTTAATATCTCGACTATGTAGACTGAAATATATGCCACTGAATGATCCACACTGAAGTCCCTGCCTTGTGTTTTATTCCGGATACTTCTTATACTGTGGCACAGGAAACTATATTGCAAGGTTTTATAAACGTATTGAATATATGCTAAAGTTATACCAAAAAGTGAATAGGGCCAGAATCCAATAATAGACCTAAAATCACTGGAAGTAATTCTTGGATACCCAAGGGTGGAATTTGGCCTGTGTCTTGTAAACAGCTGCCTGTATCTTGTAAACAGATTCAATCAGATGCTAACAGATATTTGTTAGAGTTACACATGCCAGAAACTGAAATGGAAAGTGGACACAAGCCATCCTAGAACATCTCCAACCACAGGCCCGGGGTCAGTTTGCGTTCTTTCATGTAGATACCCAGGGGATTGTCTCTCCAGTGATTTTATCCATGGAAGTGCCATGAGACAAGAAAGCAGTTATGCACATGGTTCTTTGAAACTCTTTATAGTCCATGCTGCAATTGAACACAAGAAATAGTTACTTAATACATTTTCTTCATTTGCTTACTTATTGGTTAGTGTTAAACATAGAATTGATTTTTGGACACAGTTTGGTTGGCTTAACTTTAGGAGTAGCTTACTTTTAAAAAGACCTATCTGTTTCTCAATACCCTGAGCACCATGGAGTTCAAGTGTAAACTGCAGTTTTTGCTCTCATGGGGATCCCACTTGAGTTGGCTAGGTAAGACATGAACAAGAGGAGAGAGCACAGCTGCACATGCTCGAAGGTGGTGAGTTGTGTAGTGTAGTTTGAGCAAATGGCACAGTCAATGAGAACAAGAGGGAAGCCATTGGCCTGGCCTGATGGTCACAAGATGCTTATTAAACACAAAAGTGGAAGATTGTAGATAGATAGACCAGAAGGACAAGTTTGCACTTCCTGTGGGGAAAGTGGGATTGTTATTAAATATAATTTAAGTAATATAAAAAATGAAGTGATATATCGGGGGTAAATTTGCAAAATGCACAAAACTCATTTCCAAGGAATTGTAAAGGAGAAATAGGAAAAACTGATGGATTGATGGATGGATGGAGCAATGTGTCATTTGTGAGCCAGAAATCTGAACATTTCAGGACATCATCCCTTCTCAAATTAAGACTGGGGGCCTTGACACTGTTTCTAAAATGTGTGTATGCAAATGCCTGGGGTCCAGGTACTTAAAACAGCTTTAAAAGAAGAGCATGGCCAACTGAGATACTACCGTGATGGTGTTGATTTCTTTTAATGATGCTTACCATCAATTTTAGCCACTGAGCCTTTTATTATTTGTCTATTTGTAAAGTTTATTAGTCTTAACTCATTTAATAAATATACTGTCTATCTGTTTCTGAATGGGGACTGAACTTTTTGAATACTGGAATGATTTGAACATCATATTTTGGCATTCCTTTTTTCTACTGGAGATTTTTTAAATCTACGTAATGAAAATTCTATAATATACTTGGAATGTTGTGACTGAAAAAATAAAAGAAGAAGAGCATGGCTGAAGGAAGAACTTGCACTACCTGATGTCAGGATTTTTGAAAAGTTTACAGTAATCAAAACAGCATAAAAATTGGCAAAAAGAAGAAAAAATACATAAATAACTGATTAATGAGTCCAGAAGTGTACAGACTATTCAATAGAGAAAGAATAATCATTTCCACAAATGATACTGGAGCAACTAGATAGTCATAACCAAAACAATTAAGCCTCATCCCTTTATCTCAACCATATACAACGCAAGCTCAAAATGGATTATAGTCCTAAACATAAGAGCTAAAATTCAAGAACATTGTCTGTTTAGCCTGTTATAACAAATTGCTCTAGACTTCACAGCTTATAAATATCAGGAAGTTGTTTTTCATATCTCTAGAAGGATGGAAAGTTCATGACTAAAGACTGGCAGGTTGGGTATCTGGCAAGGACCTGTTTCCTCAGTAGATAATGTCTTTGCAATGTGAGCTCACATGACAGAGGGAGCTAGCTAGTTCTTTGTGGCCTCAGTCCCATGAGAACAGAGTCCTCCTAATGGCTACACTTTGGAATATCATCACTGTAGAGATTAGGATCTCAGAGTAAGTATTTGGGGAGACTCACATATTTTGGCCATAACAAACGTCTAGGAATACTAGGCAGGAAAATAATCCTCATGAATTTAGTGAAGACTTACGAAACATGATATACAAAAGAATATGAAATATGAAAGAATGATCAGCAAGTTGTCTTAACAAAATAAAGATGTTTGTTATTCAAAGGCACTGTTAGGAAAATAAAACAGCAAGCAAAGAGACTAAGAAGAAGAAAGTTACAAAGAACATGAACTGTCTGGCTCTATCTGTCTACCTACCCAACAAAGAACTTTTGTCTAGAATATATAAAGAACCTTTATAGTATATTAATTACACAAATACTTTAATAAAATCAAGGCAAGCAATTTTAATGATACTGTGATCACCTGGGAAATGCAAATTAAAACCACAAAGAAATAACACTTTGAATTCACTAGAATTGCTAAAATTACAAAGACTGACCAAAACAAGTATTGACAAGGGATAGAACTAGAACTCTCACTTAGAATTGTTCCCATGTTTGGAGGACAAAGATGGATGGATAGATAGATAGATAGATAGATAGATAGATAGATAGATAGATATACTCGAAACTCTTACAGAGCTAAATGTATACCTGTCATATACCTGTTCTCCTATTATCTTAATCAAGAGAAATGGTAGCATATGTACTAATAGAAGTAGACTGTAGATGAGTGCCCAATCACAGACTTCATTATAATAGCTAAAAGTTAGAAACCAACCAAATAACCATCAACAGGTAAGGGCTAAACACATTGTAGAATAACAATAAACTATACCATTCTGTAAAAATGAATGTATTATTGATACACACAACCAAACCAAGTGGGGGAATCTTAAAATAATTATGCTGACTGAAAGAAACTAGACTAAAAAAAAAAAAAGTTGCATGATTCCATTTGTGTAAAATTCTAGAGAATGCAAACCAAGCCATGCTGACAGAAAGCAGACCCATGGTTGCCTGGGGAAGGGAGGAGTGTGTTTGTGGGAGGGACAGATGACAAAGAGCAAGGGGAAAATTCAGGGGATGCTGAATATGTTCATTATCCTGATTGTGGTTTCCTGGATGTAAACACATGTCAAAAGTCATTAAAATTATGTGTTTTGAAAATGTACAGTTTACTTTACATCAGTGTTCCTCAGTACTATACAAAAAAGGGAAAATGTGACCGTCTAAATGATCATTTCCATTTGTTTAATGACAAAATTCAAAGACATATTTCCAGTGAGACCAGTGTACTATGGCAGGAGATCATACATTATAGCAGGCAGAGAGGCCAGTGTAGCCATACCTTGTTAATGGGACTCAGCTTTAGCTCTTGTGTTCACTTGTTTGCACTTGTTTGGAGAAATTTGCTGTATACGCTCTATATGGAGAGTGAATCGAGTACTTTATAAGATTCCATTTTGATTAGATTTTAATTTGCTTGAGATGGAGCCTGGTACTCTGTTCTCTTGAGCCCCAGCTCCCCTGGTGGTGGGCAGGGTGATAAATTTTTATATCATGCTATTGGGGCCCAAGCTCATCCCTCACAAGCTGGAGGCCTTTTCAAGGACTCTGATTCAACCACTTAGAGTAAACATGTAACCTTGGCAGGCCATTAGTCACTGAGCCTCAGTTTTCTCATGTGTAAATGAGAATAGTAGCCAAATGTGGTGGTGCACACTTTTATTCCCAGTGTTCAGAAGGTATGGACAGGTAGTTCTCTGAGAGTTCAAGATCAGCCTGGTCACATAGCAAGAGTTCCAGACCAGCCAGGGCTGCATAGTGAGGCTGGTAGTGGGGAGGGGTTGGGGGGAACATATGAATTACCTTCTCTGTCTTCCAGAATTGACACAAGAGTAACTTGGCTTCTCCATAAAAGCTGTAAAGTGACCTGCAAACACAAGGCATCACTTCTGTCTTCATCCCGCTCAGGAGCTTGGAGTCTGCTCGTTCAAGCCAAAGATGTGTAATCTTTGTAATTTACAAAAAGTAAAATAGGGCTATTTTGTGATGTAACCTCTGTGTAGAAACAGATGATGTCATCAAAACCCATGACTCTGTCCTGAATACTCCTCCCTGCTCCTTCAGAAGCAGTTTCCTCCTCTTGCCTCTTTTCTTCCCTCTGCTTCCTCATTTTGCTTCATTCATTTCACCAACAGATATTGCCAAGCACCTGCCAGGTGCTGGGGCCTCTAAGGCAAGAGAAATAAAAGAAGAAGGAAGACAGATGAGTCACTACTACCTAAAGCCAACATTCCAGTGGGGGAGGGATGCAGTGTCACATACAGGTGGCCCAAGAGGATCATGCAAAGGAGTACTGGAGCACCTGTGAGGACCTGTGACACAGATTCGAGGAGTCAGAAAATGAGAGCTAGAGAATTGAGGAAGAACTTCAGTGAGCATTCACATGAGGGAGTCACTAGGGGCAGAGATGCTGCTGGAGCCCTGTGAGCTTAGGTGACTGCATTCCCAAGCCAGGTGGGGCTTAAGCAGAAGTCTGTAACATTCACCTGCCAAGTCCTGATCTCCACCATCCAGGTCCCGGAGGTCCTCAGAAATGGCTCTTGGTGGTCCTCTGGGTTAAGATGACTGTTGACATCTCTCTAGGTGAGATTTTCTTAGATAGAACTTAGTTTATGGTGACTCAATTGACTTTGTTTATGTTGTTTTCTATCAACACTGAAGTCTTTCCAAACTGACAGGGCCGTTACTATCTTGGCCAGTAAAACTATAATTCTCAGTATCTCCCTCACAATTTGTTATTTTAAAGGGGATCCTACGTGTCAGAGATACCGAACTCTAACAAAGACAAGCACATTTCAAATGCAGAGGAATTCAAAGGCCACAGTGCTGGTTCTTGCTGTTGTTGTTGTTCTGTTTTTTAGACAGTGTCTCATCATGTTGCCCAAACTGGCCCTGAGTATGGGCTCAAGCAAGTCAGTACCACTGAGCTATACCTCAGCCCCTTGATTTCATTTCAACAGTAGAATAATCCATCTGTTTCCCTTTTCCCAATTGCTATGTTGGCATTTAAAAGTAAATAAATAAATGCTTTGGAAAAGGCATGTTAACTTTTCTAGGCCACAGGAATACTGTTAAGAATCTATTGTGGTTTCTGCTTGTGTTGGCCTTCCCATTTTCTATCTGTTCTAAAGCCTCTTCGTCCATTCCTACACTTTGGAGATTCCAAGGTCTCATATAAATACTAATTGTAGAAAATCTTTACAGGATTTCCCTAGTAGGATAGGTTGTTGTTTGTGTCTCTATTCACATTACAGTTTTTAAAAAAGTGTCATAACTTGAGAATTCTAAGGGATCAAGGGTGTGGCCATCTGAAACAAACTCATCCTTTAGTAACTGGAAGTATTTCCCATCCTTGGGGGTTGGGGAGGGCAATGAGTGTTGTTCATTGGGAAAGCCAGGCTCATTGGATGCACCAGAATCAGTGGTGAACAAAATATCAGTGATCTAATGTGATAGGCTATATATGTATGTGTGTACATACTGTGTGTAAATATCATTACAATTCAGATATAGGCAGCCCAGCTCTGTAAAAGTAACGGTCACTGTACATAGTCTCAATCTATTTGGAACAAACCATCAAACACCAAAAAAAAAAAAAAAATGGCACATTTAAAAAATAATAATGAAAGTTCAAATCTGCCTAATAACCAAAGCGGCCTTGGGCAAGGTGGACATACTTGTAAGATATTAATTCAAAGAAGCAGAAAAAAGTGTTCGATGAAGTACTGTAAACACATTTAATCCTGTTGTTAGTACCTAGCAGGCTAGGTGTTGTTATGCCTGAGCTGCCACATTTCACCAGACACCACTTCCTACCATGTAAACAATTTTAGCTTCTCACAGAGGTGTACAATAAATCCAACACTAACACATCTTCACAAAAAGCGTTTAACGTGTTTCTCTAGAACACGTTACATTGTTTGTTTGGAACAAGGAACTCCAGTTACGATACCCACTTTACCATTAACATAACCTATCTGGGAAGTTATCATTGGCTCTTTTGTAGTTTCGGTTTTTCAATCTCTGAATCAGTATACCAGTTTACCATGAAAATCAGTGCCAGGAAGACAGGAGAGTGAACTTGGTACTTCTGAGAAACAGCATTGCTTGCTGATGTGGATCCTTGACCCACACAACTTACAGTATGTAATACACTAAGACCGTGGGAGGAGTAAAGGGCAGTGTATGTGAAGCACAGCACAGAGGGGCTTGGTGCTTCGCAAGTGCTCTTGAAACCGAAGCACCTCTAAGAAGATCGGCATGGTACAGTGACTTCCTGTTCCCTCTCTGCACTTATCTCACAGTCCTATGCTGGAGTCTTAGATGGGAGGCAAAAGTCAGGGGAAAGGGATTTAAGTAGAGAAATCATTTGGGGAACTTTACGAACTAAATCCTAACTTCAGTTTCTCCCAGAATTTAAGATTTAAAAACTTTTATACCAAACATTTTAGAAATAAGATAAAAGTGAAAATGGAAAAGAAAAATGACATCATCCCAGAAATCATATATAAATAGAAATCCAAAAGAGTAGGCTGTCAACAGAGGCAGCTTTCAGAAATCCTAAAATCAGCTAAAGTCATGAGAGCTTTGGATGTAGGGGACTGCAGCCAATGCAAAGTCTGACCTAAAGCAGGAGCTGCAGCAAGAAGGTTGCATATAGAGTTGAGACTGTTGCATCTCCTTCCAGAAGCTGGTTTAGAAAGCAGACTGTACTATAAAGGGCAAGGAGGCATGCTTACCTTGACCTTGGCGTTGGGTAGGAAGTTAAGATTAAGTTAAGCAATTCAGAATTACAGGCAGCTCTCAAGAAAGCCTACATTTATTCTCTTTCAGAGTGGCCTGAAAACTTTCAGCCAAATAATTAGAATTTTAACATGACTTTGGGTTATTAGTAGATACATAGGCTCCTTAGGCAGATATATCTCACTTCGTTTCATCCCTGCCTTTGGCATTGGTGACTAATAATAGAGAAGCCAGATGTGTGGGGTCTCTGAACTTCAGATATTAAAGTTATAATTATTTTATAACTTATTGTTTTATAATAGCAATCTACCTCACCCTATTAAGTGAGCAGAGGCCCACATGATATAAATAACTTTGTACTTAACCTGTAGACAATAAGAAGAAAGCAAAGGGAAATGGCCTAGCTGTATAAAAACTCTATCATAATAATAACACCACAACCCCAAATCATAATAGACCTGAAGTAGACCAAGAGTGAGTCTAGAGCAGTGGTTCTCAGCCTTCCTAATGCTTTAATGCCCCTCCTCATGTCATCATGACCCCAACTATAAATCACTTTCATTGCTACTTCATAACAGTAATTTTGCTACTGTTATGAATCATAATTGTCTTAGCTAGGGTTTCTGTTGCTGCAACAAAACACCATGACCAAAAAGCCAGTTGTGGAGGAAAGGATTTATTTGGCTTACACTTCCATATTGCTGTTCATCACTAAAGAAAGGCAGGACAGGAACTGAAACAAGGCAGGAGCTGATGCAGAGGCCATGGAAGAGTGCTGCTTACTGCCTTGTTCATCGGGGCTTGCTCAACCTGCTTTCTTATAGAGCCCAGGACAACCAGCCCAGTGATGGCACCACCCACAATGGACTGGGTCCTCCCCCATCAATCACTAATTAAGAAAGTGCCAGGGGCTGGAGAGATGGCTCAGAGGTTAAGAGCGCCGACTGCTCTTCCAGAGGTCCTGAGTTCAATTCCCAGCAACCACATGGTGGCTCACAACCATAAGTTATGAGATCTGGTGCCCTCTTCTGGTGTGCAGATATACACGGAAGCAGAATGTTATATACATAATAAATAAATAAAATCTTTAAAAAAGAAAAAAGAAAAAGAAAAGAAAGTGCCTTAGAGCTGGATCTTATGGAGGCATTTCCTCAGCTGCGGGTCCCTCTTTTCAGATAATTCTAGTTTGTGTGTCAAGTTGACATAAGACTAGCCAGAACAATAATGTAAATATCTGATATATGGCCCCTGTGAAAGGTTCAGTCAACTTGGAAAGTGCTCACAACCCACAAGTTGAGAACCACTAGATGATGTTAGGAGTTTTGGGGTGTTAGGACTCAGCCAGCTCTACCCAGACTCTGCCCTTGCGTCAATCCTAGATGAGGAATATTGCACAGGTCTTATGGTCTAGAGAGAAGAGTGAGGTTAATAGTGTGGTGATTTACACAGCAAGACAGATGGACAGTAGCATTTCCACCAAAACAGCACAGCCACCAGAGCAACCAGAAGGGGAGACAGATGATTGTCTTGAGGGTCCTCACAGGGCCCCTCTCCCGTCTCTGCCATACTTACATGTAGTTATTAAAATGGAGGGCTTAGAGTATTTAACATGAATCATGTTCCCATCACCGTGGTTCTGTCCCAGCATCCCTGTAAGCATTTTGTTTATGCATGCCTTGGGTCCAGTCTAATAATGCAGTGCTAATCCCATTGCTGGGTCAGCAGTAAGGGCAAACAATTGACTTTAGAAGCACTGTGCCAGCTAGTGTAATCCCAGAAGCAAGGTGGCATGTATTGCATTGCCTGAGTTGACTTCTTGGCTGCCGCATCCTTCGCTCTTTCATTGTGTGCTTGGAGCGCATTGCATGTTTTATGTTCATGTTCTTGGCTGGGCTGGCACAGGTAAATGCCACCCAGCTCTTCTGTTCTCAGCCTATATTTGCTGTTCTGCTGAGGCAGCTGTGGGTTTTCCAGGCAGATGATAATCCTTGTTTCAAAACTTTAAAAGTGTGCAAGTGAAGTTGTTCATGACTACACACGCAGCCCATAGAATCATGCTTGGTTGAATAATAAGTCCTTGATCAGTGTTTTGTGCATGAGTGTTTTGTGTAGAGCACCTGTGGCTCATAACCTCTGTTGGGGGGGTGTCAAATGACCCTTTCACAGGGGTCACCTAAAATCATCAGAAAACACAGATACTTACCTTACAATTCATAACAATTAAAGTTACAGTTGTGAAGTAACAACAAAATAATTTTATGGTTGGGGTCACCACAACATGTGGAACTATATTAAAGAGTCCTATAGGTTGAGAACCACTGGTGTTGTGTAGCAAGAGCCTGGAACACAGACAGTCTGAGTCTTAGACTGGGACTATAAGGTTCGTCTGGTGTTAGTGTCTTGGGCTGAGGTTAACTGTGCCTTCAGGTGTTGTGCTGGCCCACTCATTGTCAAGAAAGAAGGTAAGGAATTCAAAACAGGCCCATTAGCTGGCCCAAGGGCCACAGGGTGGATTCTAGGAAGTCAGTGAACAACTACTAGAAAGAAGGTTGAAGAGCCTGTAGACCACTTTGTTTCCAGCCATAATTTGGAAGTATTAGTAGGTATGCAACAAAATACCCTGAACTATATATAAGACTTGCGCAGTATTCCTTGTCTCAGATTGATCCAGAGGCAGAGCCTCGACCGAGCTGACCAACTCCTAACATCTTATAATTTTGTAAAGTAAAATATTAGAAGTCCATATTAATGCTGTGTGTGTTTAAGTGAATTGCTAAATACAGTTATGGTGTGCATCTTCTTAACCAGATTGTGAAGTGTACCTTTTAGGAAAGTGGAATTCACATTTTCCTTCTTGTTTTCCTTAACATTGACTTTCCAGAATGGCCTTCCCTATTTCCTGACCTCCTACATCAAGGTATCTCTATTACTACTACTACTACTACTACTACTACTACTACTACCACTAATAATAATAATAATAATAATAATAATAATAATAATAGATTTAAAAGCTTAATTGTTCGAGAAGTGGGTGAAATATAATATTATCTGTCAATGCCAGCCCTTTCCTGCACTTCTGTTAATAAAGTAGTCAGTCATTTCAGAGGGGAGGCAAGACCAGGAGCTGTCCACTGTACCGCCCCATGAATGTCCATTAAGCAGAAGGATAAAGTGCATGTTAAGAGGCTGCCTGGGAGTTGGCTGGAACAATTAATCAGCCCCATCATCTATAAATAATAGTTTAAATAACTTCCTCCTCTTGCTCACTTGACTGAAACAACCAATCAGATGCAAACAGTAGATAGTACCATCAGTCTTTCCAAAAATAGACTTGCTTCAATGTTTGTCTTTTGTTATCTAGAACTCTAGGCTGTTTATAAGATTACTGGGTTTTTTGTTTTGTTTTCTAATAGCAGAAAAAGAGATAGGAATAGATTTCAATACTAACCAAGTAGCTGTGTCCTTTGTTCCATTAAAAAGGCAGTATAATATCATTTCATTTTGTATTGAAGTGCCTTTAAAAAAACTGATTTAATAATAAAGAAACTCTAATATGCAGCATGCTAGCAGAAATGACTTGTGAGATTTGGAAGGTGAATATTAATCTCATACTTCTTGGTTCTATAATGATGGCTTTTATGCAAGAATGACTATATCCTCATTTGTCTGCAGCCTTGCACACATTTTCATATATATTTCTTTTCCTACATATGAAGTATCCAGTGACATTGGGAGAAGCCAGTGAACGCCCTCTTGGTGCAAGAAGCATTTTGTGTGGGGCTTTGGTTACTAAAGAAAACCACTGACTTTTGTCTAACAGCTCTTCTGTTTTGTTTGGGTAGCAGTGGGGGATTCATAAAAGAAAAGAAAAACAAAAAGAAGTTTGGCCAAACATGTAATATTTGACTCTATTGGGACTTTCATCTCCATTTTGTAACCTCAACTTAGCCAACAGGCCTCTCTCTAGAGATTTCTTAAGTCTTGAGTAAGATTCACAGAAACAATGGCAAAGAAACAAAACTACAGTGTACCAGCTGAGACAGGTGGCAAAATGAAGATGAAGCTCCTGGTGAGACAATGGAAGATTCAGAGAGAACAGTCCACAGGCTAGAGATGCAGCCTGGATAGGGAAAGACCAGTGTGGCCCTCTCTGGTGGTGGGCACGGGCTTCTTCCCTTTAGAGAGTCGGGTAAGATAAGCTGATGGCCTGGCCCAGGACAGCCTTCACTAGAGGAAGTAAGGCTTTTAGAACTTGAGTTATTTGGTGGTCTCTGAATAACCATGGCTGATATACTTCACACCTCCTCTTCCCTAGACTGGGGAAGTGCTACTACTGACTCAGAGTCAGTCCTGGAAAAGATAGGGCAGCTCACTACTTTTTTCAGGGATGCCTGCCTCTGCCAGGATCCTTAGCTTTCACCCATGCTCTCTCCCTTCCTGCCTCTCCCTTTTCTTGCCCCCCCCCACCTATTCCATCCTTTCTCCAAATTTCACAATGTAACTTTCTCTCAGAGGTCTCCATCAAGGGCTACTTACATTCTTAAAGTGTTAAGTAAGAGGTTTCCATAAAAAACAAAAATATATTCTATTTCCAGCATCCAGTAGCTTCAAAGAACACTTGGTAAATTGGATTTCCCATGACTAGGGTAATGTTGCTTTTAGTTTACATGACTTAGTTGAAGTTTTTGTTAATACAGTATATGCGGCTAGGGGACCAAATGAGATTATTTAACCTGTCAATAATGCATCTTTAAATACTAAACCCATTAATACAGAAAATCAGAACTCTTATTTCTTTTCCTTGGGACTTAGCCCATCCACCTACCCCACCCCACCCCCACAATGTCACCCCCAAGAAAAAAAAAACAGAAAGAAAAACAAAGATCACCAGTGCCACACCCTAACTACATGCCCTGCGTACTTCAGTCCCTGAAAAGACTCCTCCCAGTTGCCTAGGACAAAACATCAGCATGAAATCTGGTCTCTGAACATCACCTGCACCCTTAAACACCCCCACAGAAAGAATAGTCTTCATTGATGAATTACGTGGGAGTCATCTTGTGTGTTAAAGTAATCATTTGATAAAATCATGTTCCAAGACTTAAGGTGATAGGATGTCCTTTGACTGACCGTCACTGTGAATGTGAATTTAATGTGACTTTGTTTACATCTCCACTGGTTTGTTCTTCCAGGGCTGCCTTGTATTTTAAGATCTGTGTTTCGAATTTCAAAACATGTATCATGTTGGATGTGGTGGTACACACCTGTAATGCAAGCCAGCATTCAGGAGGTGGAGGTGAAAATACTATGACTCAAGACCAGCTTGGGCTATATAGCAAGTTCAAGACCAGACTAGAGTGTATAGTGAGACCCTGCCCCACCCCCACAAGCAACTAAATAGAAACTTACCAATGAACTGATTTTATAAGAAAGGGGCTCACTCTACCACTGCTAGTTTTGATCTTTCTTTCTTGGTTTGTTTTTGTTTTAATTTGCATGTGTGAGAGAGCAGGCACTTGCTACCATGCATGCGTGGAGGTCAGAGGAAAACCTTAGGTGTTCTCTCACCTTCCATTCTGTCTGAGACAGGGTCTCTTGCAGTTTTCTACTGCTGGGATTACAGACATGCACAACTGCAGCTACTTTATGCAGCAAACACTTTACCTACTGAACCATCCCCCAAGCCAAGAGTTTTGGTCTCTCTTCCCTAGCAAATAAAAAGCTCACTTCAGCTCACTGTCATTCGTGGCCTGTTGTATTCCATTTATCTAGATACATCAATCAGGAGAAGTGTTTTTTTGAATAATATAATGGATACATATGAACTAATTCCTGCAGATTATTTCTACATTTATGTGGATGTGGTCATCTCTGGAACCAGGGTAGAGTCATTCATATTTCTTGTTACTGGTAATGTATTATCTCACTGACATCTATACCCTACCTTGCTTATGCCTTTTTATTTTTACTCCTTCCATCCCCTCATCTCTACTCTATTCCAATTCCCAGTAATACCATCTTTGGTTATTTATTATCTGCCCTTAAAAATAGAGAGTTGCCACATGATGCTTTTCATCCCTTGGGTGTTAGCTAAAGTTCCAGTCTGTTCTACTCTGTATCTACATGGCTTTATACTGTTAAGAGCTATCCTTTCACAGTGAGGTTGCTGAACCTGACATGGGGTTGCATAGCAGGAGCCTGCTGAATTTTTCCTTTCATTCGTATGGTATTATGTAGCCAAGTGTCTCAGCTTGTGTTGTGAAAGTACTATAGCACTGCCCTTCCAGAAAGGCTGTGCCAGTTTAGAAGCTCCCAGCCATGCTTAAGGATGGATGCTCATGTCCCCACATCTTGGTCAGCACTCTATATGAGTGCTGTCTATAAGTTTGGCCCATCTGTATGATTTTGCACTGATTTCTGTTTCTCTGGTTATTGACAGGTTGTTTGTCAGTCATTTGGTTTTACCTGCTTAAGCCTCTCTTTTTGCAGTTGTCTGGCCATGTCTTCTATTCATTTTTATAATGTCTCTTGACCTGTTTACTGGAATGTCTTCTTTATGCTATACTGTTTCTATTTAAATCGTTGCTGTTGTTTTTCCCTGTAAATTCCCTATCTGTTCATTCTGTATGTTCTATCCATCTGTAAGCAGAAATCATTATTGTTTTCCTTAAATCTTTTAGCTTTCTGGGAAAAAAACCTACAATTTTGGATTTTCCTTGAGCTAGGAGCCGACAGTAGAAGATATAAAAAATAGAACCCTTGGTCCAAGACCACAGAGATGTCTGGCCTGATCTCTCAAACAGAAAGAGGGCAGAATGCATTCCTTAAGAACTTTTAGGGGAGGCTTAGTGATGGTGCTCAGCAGCCTGTATCGGATCATTATCATTCATGGACATGGTACTGACTCTTCAGAATATCTTTTAAAGAAATCATCTGTGAAACAGGATCATTTCAAATGCTCTAATGAGTGTTGATCAATCAGTAACTGAATCTTCACTCATTGATAGATTCTTTTGTGTGTGGCGGGGGGGGGGCAAAACTGGGGATTGAACATAGAACCTTACATATATGAAACAGATACTCTACCTGTGTCCACAGCTTTTTTATTTTACTTTGGCTTGTGTTTCTTGGGGTTTTGTTTGTTTGTTTGTTTGTTTTTAGACAGAGCTCTCACTCTGTAGCTAAGGCTGCCCTTGAATTTGTGATTCTTCGGCCTCAGCCTTCTGGGTAGCTACAAATTACTGATATACGCCATCATGCCTATAACTGAAGGCGGGGTTCACTGGCAAGTCCAGATACCACTGCATATAACTGATGAAGGTAAATGTCTTGTGTTAGTATAATGATAGTAGTGACTGTGTCTTTTGTCATTGCAGTAAACCTTTACTGAGCTTTTGCTGTGTTGCCCTAAGAGCTGTACATTCACTGTCTTATTCAGTTTGTGTCCCAACTTGATGAAGCAAGCTTGACAGAAGTTATGCTTTGAGGTTAACAGATCCTGTTTCCATATTTTTCATCCTAAGAATACAGAGTATTGCCCTGTCAGCCCCCTGGAGTTGCCTGGGTCATATATGTAGCTGGTTAATCAATGATAGAAGAGTCAACTGGTACTTTCAGGTTGGGTTGGTACTGGTGACACTGGCTCAATTGCTGCACAATTGAAGACAGCAACAGACAGTCATTTTTGTATCTGGCTTTGCATGAGCTTTTGTTGTACTGGGAAACCTGTATGAGGAGGTGAAGGGATCCACCATCAACATCGCCTAACCTAGCCTAAGGAGGTCCTTATTATAACCTCTGATTTACAAAGAAGGCACAGAGATTAATTGTTGTGGCTTCTCCCAGTGAAAGGCCACCATTTTAGATTCAGCCTGTCTCTTCTATAGGGGGAAAATGTATTCTTAAATTTAAACTGAGTTAGGTCCCATGCCCGTTATAGAATATAGATTTGAAGTTAAGTAACACGGTAGTGAGCAACTATTGTCCAATCTGTATGGCACATGCTCTCTCAGCAGCTGTTCTTGCATGGGGTCCATATGTGAACCATGCAAACATCTCAGTCCAGTTATTGACAAAGTTGCAAGTTGTAACCGAGGAGATACATCATACCCTCTGGAAGTTGGGGTGCCAGCCTGTGGGATTCAGCAGGAAATAAAAAGCCAGGAGACTCTCACTATTCAGAGGTGTAGGCCACTGTTCTCACAGGAGACACATGCAGTTCCAGGCTATTCGAGCATTTGGTAATGGAGGGTATCCATATCTTTTCTGAGTTCTTGAATTGATGATGACAGTGAGTGTGACCCTGGTTGATGTGGTCAGTGCCCTGAACCCCCCTCCACCATGGTTCTACCTGCTCAGCTGTGCTTCTTGCCTAGCCATGTGCCCTTTGGCATATTTTTTAGTCCTGATTAAAGGGCATCTTTGACCATCTTGCTTACACACACACACACACACACACACACACACACACACACACACAGTGGCAGTGCTATTTTTTTTCTTCCACTGTTACCCAACTGCAGACCCTGTGTAACTCTACCATTGTTCTTTATTCTTACTTATTGCTGTTCCTCTCCACTTTTGCAACACTCCCTGACACTATTTACAGCTATTTACCACAACCACCCCCACTGTTACTACTACTGTTACCACTAGGAAGGAGAAAGAAAGAATAGCAGCTGATTGCCTCGAGTGCTTGCATGTGCCAAGCCCTGGGTTCAGTGATTTACATGCATGATTGCATTTCAGCTTCACGTTGTTCCTGGGAAGTGGGTCCTGTGACTTCTCACTGAATGACAGACGAGAGATTGAAGCATCTTTCAGACTGTAGATCTGAGCACTTAACACTATACCAGTGTCTTCCCTGAACTGCTAACGATGATGTGGCTTTGAAAATAAAGCTGTTTCACTATTAATAGGTCAAATAAAACATGAACAACAAAAATGCTCAAAACAGTGTACTTGAACAAGGGCTCCCATTAGTGTCACACCTTGTCATGATAGCTATCCAGAAAGCTTTGTGCATGAAGATTCTTGAAAAGAAAAACAAATTTAAGTATAAGGATATGTGTAAAAGATGGAGATTTTTGTGAAATTTCTAGTTACTTCCAAGAAATTTTAAGTTTTGTGGCATAGGCTGTGAACCAAGTCAAACTGAACTTCTGTTTCTTTAACACAAATATATTTTGTCTATTGATAACTACTGTTACATGTCTCTGCTTTGGGACACTGGTTTCTGCTCAGTTTGTTTTATTTCTTCACAATCAGAACTAAGAGAGGGAATGTATTTTCCAAGAGTATATCATCATTCCGTGAAGAAATCTGAGTGAGGAGGGGGTGTGTGCTAAAGGCCCTGTGTGCATGCATGTACACATGGGATTTGACAAACCTTCCCAAATGGACAGGGCCCCCAAGGCTGACCACTGAAGGCCAGGGTCGAGTAGCACACACATCCACTGCCTAATGATCTGATCACAGGCTGCATGGCTCTTTCTCTTGGAGAACTCTCTTGGCACCTTTCTCCTGGGAAACTGGAGGCCAGGGCAGGTGCTTCTGGCTGCCTTCACAGGCTCTTGTTCATCCTGGCTCCAGTTGCCCAGATTGTACAGTGTCACCAAATTATGTCCAAGGGGCCTTTAAAAAGTAATTCACAATAGTGATATACTTGGCCAAGCCTAGTTGTCCACATTTAGTGTCACTGTCTATAACTGCAGTTCAGAGATCCTTTAGTGGCTCAAGTCTGTTAAGGTGGGTGTTTGTTTCCATAGCAGGAAGTCAACAGTCAATGTTGCTCCCAGTCTCCCCATCTTTCCTTCCAGTTGGGGTGGAGCCGGGTGTTGATTGCCATGTTTATCTCTGAGGTAATGTTGTTTTCTGGAGTTTCAGTGTTGGGTGGAGAAGGGTCTGATTACCACCAGCAATCTGCTAGGGTTGCTGGCCTGCAGACTGGAGGTGGGGACTCTGCCAATACCAGAGACTTTGGACCTCAGCCTGGTCTTTAGAGTCTCTATAGAAGCTACACCCTGGAGACAAAGAGTTACCTAGAAAGGGGATAGTAATAATTTTTAAGTTCTTGTTTTTTGTTTTACTTTGTTTTGTTTGGTTTTCGAGATGGTTTTTCTGTGAAGCCCTGGCTATCCTAGAACTCACTGTGTAGACCAGGCTGGCCTTGAACTTAGAGATCTGCCCACCTCTGCCTCCCAAGTGCTGGGATTAAAGGCCTGCACCACCACTGCCTGGTGGTGAGTTTTGATTTCCAACTGAGAGAGAAGGCTGGCCAGGTGAGCAGACAATGAGGCAAACAATGAGTGTGTGCTGCTGTCATGTGGCCTGTTCATTTATCCCCTGTCTTCACTGAGCAGCTTGTCAGACACTTCATCAGCTACTTAGTGTTCTTGATTCCCCAGGCTCTCCTGAAGACTCTTTTTCCTAGACATTTGGCCAGCTGTTAGGGCTTCTTGACACCTGGAGGCAGTGGTTTTATAATCCGGGTATGGCCAGGCGGTGGTGGTGCACACCTTTAATCCCAGCACTCAGGAGGCAGAGGTAGGTGGATCTCTGAGTTCTAGACCAGCCTGGTCTACAAGAGCTAATTCCAAAACAGCCTCCAAAGCCACAGAGAAACCCTGTCTTGAAAAACAAAACAAAACAAAATAATCCAGGTATGTAATCCAACCTCAGGAGCTGAAATCATTTTATCTGTAATGGAGATTATAGTGTGTTTCTCCC
The DNA here is from genome assembly GCF_003668045.3 of Cricetulus griseus. Classification (NCBI taxonomy): domain Eukaryota; kingdom Metazoa; phylum Chordata; class Mammalia; order Rodentia; family Cricetidae; genus Cricetulus; species Cricetulus griseus. The sequence goes on along the minus strand of NC_048600.1, from coordinate 12,492,489 downwards.
TATTATTTTTGAAAAAAATTACTTGGTAAAATAATCTCAAACTCTAAGACTGTAAGAGTGTGTGTGTACATATGTATGTGCATTGTACTTAGATATGGAGAGAAGTCTTAAAGCAAAGGCAGCAGATACCTATGTATAATTAGACCCTCACTGTAGTATCTAAAAAATGAATTCCATACTTTCCTCACATTTCCTTTTTCAATGTGGTGACCTCTGGACTCATAGGCACTATGGCTTTCTAAAAGTCCTTCCAGCTCTTCAATATTTAACTTGGTGAACAAGAGCAGCATGCAAGGGCTTCCCGGGAAGGAGTGACCTCCCTAGGTCTTCTCAGTGCTTTCCCATCTTTTATTAATTAGATGTAAAATATCTGTTGTGTGTCAGATTAGAGCCCAGTCCAGTAGCTAACTGCCAAGATATAAAAACATGGTTCTGTCCTTGAGCTGTTCATAGTCTGTGGAGGGAGAATAATACAGTATTATAAATGCCAACAATTGAAAGTGCTGTGTTTGGCTTAGGAACCCAGCACACTAAAAGAATAGGATAGAATGCTGGTAACCTCTTGGTATGCTGGGGTTGTGGGTTTCTCATCAAGGTATGATGATAGTTGGACTGGGTATTAGAGAAGACCTTAGAAATTACCTTTCCAATACTATGTTTACAAAAATATTCATTGTCAAAATACATTTTCTCTAGTGATAACCTTTACTTTGACCTTTTAAAAAACTTTTATTCATTCTTTGAGAGTTTTGTATATGTGTTTTGTTATATTCTCTCCACCCCTTTCTCAACTCTTTGCAACTCCACACCTTTCCCTATGTACCCAACTTTATGTCCTTTTTTATTTTCCTTTTTGAACACTTCAAGACCAATTTGTGGCAAAATATTCTTGTGTTGGTGGTCTTCCCCTGGAGTGTTTGACTGAAACAGACTCTAAACTCTTAGAGCAAACTGTCTCTCTCCCCACAACTAACAGTTGGCAGTAGCTCCTCAATTAGGGGTGGAATTATTTGCTCAATTCTCCTTTCTGTGATGGGATTTGGTCTGACTTGTGTGGCACAGGTTTTGTGTGTGCTGTTGTAACCACTGTGAACTAATATGTACAGTTGCCTGGTTATGTCTAGAAGACAATGTTTCTTTGTCTTCCACCACCTCTGGCTCTTACTCTTTCCACTCCCTCTTCCACAGTGATCCCTGAGCCTTGAGAGGGAGGGAGAGGTATATATGTTCCCTTTGGAGCTGAGCATTCAGAAGTCTCATATTCTCTGCATTGGGGCCATTAGTGGGTCTCTGTGTTAGTTACTATCTACTGCAATAGTAGATTCTCAGATGAGAATTGAGAGGTGCATTGATCTATGTGTATGATGATAAGTCATTCAGAATTGGTTTAATATTCATTTAGCAGAATAATAGTATGTCATCAAGTTTGCAACTACTATTAGGGGTAGAGAGGAGAGGGTGGATCTGGGATGAGTTGGGGGAGTGGGAGTGAATTGGTCAAAATATGTTGTATGAAATTATCAAAGAATTACAAAAGTACTTTAAAATTAGTAATTAGTAAATACAATTTAGGGCCTGCCAAGTGTCAACAGTGCTGGGGGGAGATAGGAAACGCAAGAAAAGAGAAAAATGCCAAAAGTTTTATTTTCTGTTTTGCCTTTGAGAAAGAGTCATAAAATTCAGGAGGAAAGAAAAACAAGAGCAGTTAAGCTCTTCTTATATTTGTGACTTAGAAGCTCCTGGATTAGGTGCTCCACCAGGCAGGAGTACACTGTCAAAGCTCAGCCACACATCTTCTTCCCTTAGAAGTGACTCTCCAAGAGATGGGGAACTAGGGGTGTTTCCTTAATGTGGTTTATTAAAATAATCACATTTGTTGTGAACACCAACAAACATTAAACATTTGAAACCAAGGGGCTGGGGGGATGGTTCCATGGACAAGCATGAGGACCTGAGTTTGGATCCCTAAAGCCACTTTAAAAGATGAGTGCAGTAGCTAGCACATGGCTGCAATTCCAGCACTAGGGAGGCAGAGACAGGCAGAGAGCTAAAACTTGCTGGCTAGCAGATAGTCTAGCCAAAACTGTGAGCTACAGTTGCAGACACCCTGTCTCAAAATAATAGGGTAGGGAGCAACTAAGGAAGACTCCTCATGTCAACCTCTGGCCTCCACACACTTATGCTCCCACACACATGGTCACTCACCCACACGGACACGTGCAACACCTACATACAAAAAGGAAACTTTAAGGGGCTGGAGAGGTGGCTCAGCAGTTAAGAGCACTTGCTGCTCTTCAAGAAGACACTAGTTTGGTTCCCATCATTGCAGCTCACAACTGCCTGTAAGTCTAGGTCTAAGGGATCTGATGCCTCCTTATAGTCTTGGAGACTATCTGCACACACGTAGCACAAGTACTCTCATACACACACACACCACACCACACCACACACACACACACAAATAAATCTTTTTTAAAATTTGATACTGGGCTGTGTAGGTAGTTAACTCTCAGTTGCTTAGGCAAATGGCAGTGGTAAAGACAACCCAAGTGTTTTAAATATGATTTCAAAATGCAGCCTGTTATCATTTGTTCTCCAACTCTTACATATACTAATTTTGGATTCATATTAAGAGTATTCTCTGAGAAAATAAAAACCAAAATCTTTATAGAGAAGACACAAAATTTCATCCTGATTTCATGTTGGTCACCAGAAAATATAGTTGTTAGTAGTTTTTGGAAAATCCAGGAGCTCACCTGTGTTTATATTCAGTTGAGACTATAAAATAATTTTTCAAGTAAGGAAGCTTCCAGGTATTTAGTGAAAGTGATCCCAGAATCTTCCCTGTTTAATCAGATTTGATCACACCCCTTCAACTTTTCTTCCTCTTTTCCTTTATTTTCCTTTCCTTCCCTGTGGAGGAAGGCTATAGCATATTAAAACCAACCACAAGCATTGCTTTTCACTTCAAATATTTTCATGTGCATCTTTAGAAGGTAAAGAGGTAGGTGTGTGTGTGTGTGTGTGTGTGTGTGTGTGTGTGTGTGTGTGTGTGTTTTGTTATTTCTTCCCATAGGTCTTTTAATAAAGAATCATCTTTTTTTTTTTTTCCTGTAAAATTGACCTGATGAAGAGACCAGGCCAGTGTTCCTGTAGAATGTCCCTTGTCCTAGAGGTATTTATGTAGTATTGAACTTATGTCTTTTGGTATTTCTTTGAAAGTGTCATAGCTTGAGGGTTTTTAAAGCTTTTTGTTAACATATAACTGCATATAATAATAGGTTTTATTGTGCCAATTTCATATATATATTTGTGATGCTTTCATACATTGCATTGTCCTTTCTTGTTCCTGCTCCTGCAGATTTCCTTCCTCTTCCTAATTGTCTTCTTTCTTCTCTACTGTCGTGTGTGTGTGTGTGTGTGTGTGTGTGTGTGTGTGTGTGTGTGTATGTGTGTGCGCGCGCGCGCATGCGCGTGCGTGCACGTGAGTCCCAATCCAGTTCATTAGGGTAGCTTATATGAGCATGGGACGGACTTATTCACAAGAGGTTGGGTTCCTTACCAGTGACTACACCACTGAAGATGTTTCTCCCTTGCTCATCATCATGCCTACTAATCCTCAGGGGCAGGGTGTGGACAAATACCTACACCCCACCCCCACCCAGCCCCCTGCAGTGCTGCCTGGCCCAATCCTGTAATCACAGCTCCTGTGAGTTTGAAAGTGTAAGGTAGCCTGAGGTTTTTACAAACCACTTCAGCTCTGTCTTTCAAAAGAATCAAATTGTATACCATTTCAGTCACGTGATTTCTTTTGTCTCTGTCTTCAGCACACATTTGCATGCCTCCTCTCTTCAGGCACTATTCTATATTAGTTATAACTATAAAGCTCCATTTGTCATGTTCTCAGAGGCTCTCAGCTATGCTTTCCACTTGTTCTGTAAAAGTGACTGTTTCTTTTTTAATATAAATCTTTTAATGCATAGTACATTGTCACAGTCCACACTTAAAATTTCTATCTTTAAAAAATGCCAAAATGGCCGGGCGTTGGTGGCGCATGGCTTTAATTCCAGCACTCAGGAGGCAGAGGCAGGTGGATCTCTGAGTTCGAGGCCAGCCCAGTCTACAGAGCGAGTGCCAGGATAGGCTCCAAAGCTACACAGAGACACCCTGTCTCAAAAACCAAAAAAAAAAAAAAAAAAAAAAAAAAAGCCAAAATGGAGTCTTCCAGTTTATTTTATTTTAATTCATTAATTAGTTTTTATTATTTTTGTGAGTGCCTGCATGCATAGTATGTTTGTATCGGTCTGTGTGCTGTGGTGTGTGGGCGGTCAGAAGATAAATTTGTGAAATTAGTTTTCTCCTACTTCTGCACAGGTTCCGGGGATCGAACTTAGCTATCAGGTTCTACCTACTGAGGCACCTCAGTGGGTAAATATAATTAAAAATAATTATATTTTTAATTTTGTATGTCCTTTGGAGATGGCTGACTACATTTACATGATCACATGCATCAGTTCTAAAAGTACAAGTGTTTGCAACATCATTTCTTTTCCTTGTTGCTTTTTGTTTGTTTTGCTTTGTTCTGTAATGATCAAAGCTGGCCTTCTCTCACAGGCATTTCCTCTTTTTCCTTTCTCTCCCATTTTCCTTTTTCAACTTTGTAGTGTTTCTGGTTCCCCTAATTGTATTTTAGGCTGACTTCTCTTTCATTTGTTTTATGTCCCAAGATGCCTGTTTCAGTTAAGAGTTTCTGGTGCTGTGAGAAAACAATCTGACCAAAAACAACTTGGGGAGGAAAAGGTTTACATCAGCTCACACTTCCACAGTACAGTTCATCACTGAGGGTAGGCCAGATAGGGAGATTAGAGGTAGAGCTGATGCCATGGAGGAGTACAGCTTATTGCCTTGCTCCTCATGGCTTGCTCAGCCTGCTTTCATATAGAACCCAGGCCCCACCCACAATGGGCTGGGGCCTCCCACATAAATCACTTAGCAAGAAAATACCCTACAGGCTTTGCCCATACCCCAATCTTAATTCTTCTCAGATTGCTCTATCTTATGTCAAATTGACATAACACTAGCTAATACCAGTACCTTAGACAGTGTTTTATTCTTCTACTTCTAGGCCAAAAATGTCCACAATCAGGGTTGAGAGGCACTTGAACCAAAAGTAGTCATGGTAGTGGTAGCAGCGGTAGTGACGAGAATCACTGAAAAGCTCTGATGGTGCCAGGGTTCCTTAAAAGATTCTGTCTTCTTCTAACTTTCTTCTAATTAAACTTAATTTTTATTTAATTGTTCTTTGGAAAAAATTTATTTCTATCACTTCCTCAATGAAAATTTACAGCATTTCTACCACTGTATGGGTTTTTCAAATGTTTTTCTTGGTTAGCCCCAGGATCTAACCTTGTTTGCAACATTATTTCTAGGAGCAAGTGCTGTTCCCCAAGTCCTCCCCAGCAGACTTTCTTGAGGGACCTAGCCTGTGTTCAGATTCCCAGCCGTAGAGAGCTGCAGTCCTTGCAGGTGTGCCAGAGAACCAAATCAGCCTGCAAGTGCAGCACTGGATCTTCTCCTTGGAAAGGAAGCATCTAATTAGAGTTGCCATGCCAACTTTGTTTTCCTACAGTATTACAGACCTATTGATCTGAAGTTCAGCTTGATGGACTATGTGGGCACTAGTGAGGAGGCCATCATCCAGTAGTTTGGGCCCCACTTCCTCACAGCTCCTTCACTAATTTGTATACCTCAAGATTTATTAAGCACTTGCTCTTTGGAGAGCTTAGATAAGTTCATGAATGGCCAGAGTAAGAAACAGTAAACTCTCTGCTAAATGGAATAAAATCCAAATTTCTTGCCTTCATCTTTCTAACCTGGACTCTGCCGGTGTGTTTGACCCTCTGCCCTCTCACTTCCTTTCATACCCACCACTTGGGCCAGAGTGTGCCTCTAACACTCTGTTGCTACCTCAAGGCATTTCCTGTTCCCTCTGATAGAAAGCCTTTATCCTGTTATCTATGTAGTAGATGCCACTTTATCAGTGGGTATCAACTTAAGGTGCTTCCTCAGAGGTGCTTGTCTTGACTGTCTTAGAGGTAGCTTCTACCTTCTTGTGCATACATAAGCCATACATTTTGACACTGTGGTAATTAGTTTTGTAGTTTTATTACTGTGTATCTTATCTTAGAATATAAATTCTATGAGAGCAAAAACCTGACTTGTTCACTACAAGATCTGTTAACATTTGTTTACTGAATGAATGATTGAATAGAGTGATTGCATTTTATGGTAATCAAGAAAGGCTTCATGGGCAGGCCTTTTGAAATAGGCCTGACTGAGATCTTGGCTACTCAGGAGGCTGAAGTTGGAGAATTAGTTTCAGAGTCTGCCGGACTCTGAATGAGTCCAAGGCCAGCCTCAACATCTTAGTAAGATCTGTCCAAAGTAAAAAGTAAAGGGGACTGGAGATACAGCTTAGTGATCATGTTCTTGTCTAACATGCACAAAGCCCTAGGTATGCAGATCCCCGGTGCTGCAAAGAAGAAAGGAAGGAGGGGAGGAAGATGAAGGCTTCATGACTTGGCACCTATTTAAGTATTTTGGATAGATGTAATTTTGTGTGTGTGTGTGTGTGTGTTTATGTTTGTGTATATATGTGTGTGTGTTTCTATATATGTAAAAATATATAAATATATATCATACTGGCCACAGGCATTTTATATGTGTAGAAAAATTGATGTTAATAGGTGATAATAGTCAATGTCATTAGTTGAGCAAGGGCATTTTTGAACATCCACCTGAACTGTAGGGATGGTACCAGTTGGAAAGTGAGCATGAAGGGGGCTGATGAGGTGGATTCAGAATGTAAAGGAAGCAGTTTATGTTTTTATGTGGTGTTGATTTTTTGAGACAGGGTCTTGTGTAGCTCAAGGTGACCTTGAACCTATGATCCTCCTGCCTCAGCCTTCTGAGTACTACTATTAAGCCCCATCATATCTAGCTAGCTGGAAGCTGTTCTAATTAAAGAAAATAAACAATAGGCCTAACATTTGTTTTTTAATGCAAAAACAAAAAGTCTTAACTTGTTGAAACAATTTGCTGTTTGGATGAACATGCCTGAAGTCATAGTCTTAGCCAGGACAAGGATGGAGAGTAGGTTGGTTAGGTGAGGGTGAGGCTGCTCAGGTGGAGTGAGAGAGAGAGTGGAGGCTGATAGACTGCAGTATTTTATCATCACTTTCCCTTTGGACAGAAAGGTTTTTTAAAGGTTTTGTTTTGTTTTGTTTGTTTTTGTTTTTGTTTTGAGACAGGGTTTCTCTGTGTAGTCTTTACTGTCCTGGAACTCACTCTGTAGACCAGGCTATCCTTGAACTCACAGAGATCGCCTGCCTCTGCCTCCCAAGTGCTGGGATTAAAGGCGTGTGCCACCACCACCTAGCAATTTTTCTCTCTTGTAAAGGAAACAGAAAACCCGGTAAGTATTAAAGCCTGTGCTAATAATAGTAACTGACATTTAAAACTGGTGTGAGGAACTTGCTAAACACCTTTCCTGAGTCTGCCTTTTTTCACAGTAGTACTGGGAGGTGTATTGTTGTTACTCCTCTTTTACAGATGAACAAGACGAGGCTTAGGAAACTCTTAAAACTACTTGTTCCAAGCTCAGTATAGTAAGTGACAGAAATTAGATTTTAAATCCAAGCAGACAGTCCAACTCTAAAACAAGGACTGTTCACTGCCTTGTTCTTCTGGCTCCATCACACTTAAGATTTTGAGAAATATTTTATTTCATACCATGTCAACCATTCTTTAATTTGGGATGTTGACTTTCTTACTAACATCAGTTAATCATTGTTCAATCTTTGGATATTTATTGTTTGCCTACTATGTAGGAAGTCTCATGACATTAATCAAAAAGGCATATCTATTATGTTGCATTGAGAGAAGAGTCAGCTCACTGAATTCATGTGTTATTTACCTGGAAGTCTCTATGTGACACATAATATTGCATCCACTATAAGCCTAAGAATTAGAAGGATAATTTACAGAACTTTAATATTGATATTTAAAGTTAAAAGGCTAGATAGAATGTACCTACAGACTTCAATTGTTTATATTCTGCTGTGTTTGCCTTATTTCATACTATACTACTATTTTTCTGAGTCATCTGAGAGTAATTTGGGGACATGGTCCACGTCCCCCATAGAATGCTTCAGACTATACTTCTAAGGACATGAACATTCTCAAACATACTGTGGTGCAGTTACCAACAGGAAGCGAGTCATCGATACAGGGCCATTATCTAATCCACAATCCATATTCTATTTTTGTCAGTTACTCCCATAATATCCCTTTAGCCATTTCTGCCCTGATTCAGGACCCAGTCCAGGATCTTACTTTGCCGTCATTGTCACATCTCTATATATTTCTCCCTGTCTAGAGCAGTTGCTCAGTCTTTGTATTTCTTGACTTTGATGTTTTCAAAGAACACAGGCCAGTTGTTTTGTTCTTATTCGACTTCGTTGATCCTTCCTCATGATTAGATTGGTGTTAGAAATCTTCAGCAGCAATGCCACAGATATGACATTGATGCTGCCCTTCCAGGTTGTCCCAGTCTTGGCAGTGTTGCCCTCTGCCACTGTGCATGATGTGTCCTCACTCTGATGTTATCAATTAGAAATTTGTGCAAAAATATATTGACACTATCAATATCCTCACCACACTTTCACCCACTAGTTTTAACAGCCATTAATAAGTTTCTAATATCATCTTTTAATTCTCATTTATTAATTGGCTTTTCCACTCCAAAGATGTTTATTTATTTATTTATTTATTTACTTACTTACTTACTTACTTATTTATGGACATATACACTAATTTTCCCCCTAATGGAACATGAGCTGTTTCTATCATTACTTGTTTTGTTAGCTGAAGACAGATAACCTCGGTTTATCATGTTTTCTTCCAAAAATTGAGTTTGGAGTTCTGCATTATTTTTTTATGGTTGATACTTGGGTGGTGGTGGAGCACACCTTTAATCCCAGTCAGTACTCAGGAGGCAGAGGCAGGTAAATCTCCATGAGTTCAAAGCTAGCCTGGTCTATACAGTGAGTTCCAGGACAGTCAGGGCTACACAGAGAAACATTGTCTCAAAAAAAAAAACAAAAAAAAAAAACAAAAAACAGCAACAACAAAAAATGTATGGCTGCTCTGACAAGTTACCAAACATTTATCAGCTTAAAATAGCCCAGATTCATTGTCTTAGAGTCTTAAAGTTCAAGGCCTAGTTGAATATCTAGGAGCTAATCGAAAGGTGTCTAGGGACTGTATGACTTCCTAGAGACTGAGGTAGGAAATCCCCCAGCTCACTGAAGCTGCTGAGAGAATTTATGCTTTCTCTGTTAGATGACTGGTATCAATGTCCTAAACTAGAAGTCAATTGAGTTTCTAGAGCTTTCTACCTTCACTAACACATAGCTGTCTTCCTCCTCCAAGGTCAAGAGTGCTTGGTACAGTTTCATATCAGGTCTTTTGTAGCTCCTCCCTTACATCTTCCCTCCCTATTCTGTTTTCTCCTTTCCTTTTAAAGATTCTCACGATTAAATTGTGCCAACCACATACTCCAGGGTAATATCCTATGTCAAGGTGTTTACCTTTTTAAAATTTAATTTAACTTTTTGAGGCTGGGTCTCACTGTGTGGCCCTAGATGGCCTGGAATTCATTAGACCAGGCTAGCCTCTACCTCACAGAGTACTGCCTGCCTCTGCCTCTTAAGTACTGGGATTAAAGGTGTGTGCCCACCATGCCAGGCTGAGGTCTTTAGCTTGTATCACATCTCACCAGAATCCCTTTTGTGGAGGGATTTCTGTTGCCGTGAGAAAACACCATGACTAAAGGGCTATGCCCTTCCCCATCAATCATTAAGAAAATGCCCTACAGATTTACCTACATCCCTGACTTATGGAGGCATTTTCTCAACTGAGGCTCCCTCCTCTCTGATGACTCTAGCTGTGTCAAGTTGACATAAAACTAGCCAGTACAGTGATATTAGGACAGGGACATCTTTGGGTACTCTTCCTACCTACCACAAATGACTACCCTCTTCAAAGCTTGTGCCAGGCATTTACTTGCAAGTTCTTCAAAGAAAACATCAGGCAGGAAACTGGAGAGATGGTTCAGTAGAGCACTTACCTCTCAGGGTTGAAGACCTGAGTGTTTGGATCCCCAGAACCCAAGTAAATTCCAGGTGGGCTTGCCAGCTGTAATTACCACACTCTGAAGGCAGAGACAGGGGAATCCCTGAGCAAGATGGCTGGCTAACCTCACCATATCTGCAAGCTTGGGTTCAAATGAGAGACCCTGCCTCAATGAATGGGGGGGGTGATGAAGGAAGACTCCTCAGGCATATATACACACATGTGCACACATGTGCAAACACACACAGAGACATAAATATGAAAAATTTACAAAGAGACTTCATTGAGGGACTTTTTTGAGCTCAGTTAAAAGAGACTTGTAGAGAAGGGGTAACAGAGCCTCAGTTACAGTGCTTGAAGAGTTGACAAAACTTGAGATACTAAGCAAATATCTGGGGTCTGCTGATGAAGTGTCCCTGATGTGAAATCAAACTAGTGTTGCAGTCTTTGCAGGACTTGAGAGAAAATTATACCTGCGCCTGCTTTTATGATGTGCTTACATGGCCAGTGAGTCACTTTCTCCATCCTTTGCCAGGAACATTTGTCTACTAAGATTGTCCCTTTCTGTTGTTAGAGGGTTTCTTTTTAGGCTTTCTTCAGTAAGGGACAGTCTTACTCTGTGAATCCAGATGTCAGCATTACCTCACCAGCCTGTCTTTCCTCTGCTTTAAACTAGAAGAGGATGCTCAAATTCAGACAATTAAGAGCCAGTTTACCACACCCTGTTGTGAGGAAGAGCTGAGTGACTCTGAACCCAGCTGCTCTGTGGGAGGTGGGCCTGAGATGTTCATTCAGGAATCAGAATCCATTGGCCTGGTCCAAAGTGATGCTCACTTTTACTGGAGTCCATTCGAATCACTTACTTAATCTGTCCAGCCCTACTGCTGCCAACCTCACAGAGGTCTTATAAGGGTTAAATCAAGATAATAACAGGGATTCATGACAGTGTTCATAGGTGGTAGCTGTTGCTGCTGTTCTTCTAAATGGCAGATTTCAGACCAATAGTTACAAGTCCAAGTCCATTTGGCTTAACTCCAGAACACCCCCCACCCCTTCACACAAAAGGCCGTATATACCAACAGTAATTTCCAGTGCCACCAGTTCAGATTAAAATAAAATGTAATCCTTGGGTTACCACAGTTCCCTTCCTGTGGTGGTCACTCTGTAAGATGAATCCCTGGATGGCTAAGCAAGAATTAGAGTAAAAATTCCCCTCCATATGGAGTTCCTCTCTTAATGCAGAGCTCCTGCCCCCATCATCACTGTGCAAACAGGCAGGCATTACCCTCAGAATTTCTCCACTTTGCACCTCAGTTTCTTTCCAGTCATGTTTGGGGTTCATGCCCATCCACCACTGAAACCTTCTCCCTGCTCCTACTTTTCTGGCTCAGGTGATACCTCTTCCTCAAGACAACAAAGCCTCTCAAATTTAGCCCCTACGAAAGGTCAGAGGGGAAACATATTTTATTAAGAAAGGAGAAGTACTCTGGGCGGTGGTGGCGCACGCCTTTAGTCCCAGCACCCAGGAGGCAGAGGCAGGCGGATCTCTGTGAGTTCGAGACCAGCCTGGTCTACAAGAGCTAGTTCCAGGACAGCTTCCAAAGCCACAGAAAAAATGGTCTGGAACTCTCCCCCCCCCCCCCCGCCGCCAAAAAAAAAGATGGAAAAGAAACAGAAGTACATAGACATGGTATTTTTACAATAATTCTGTTAAATGAGTTTGGTATATTTCTAATTAATGTTTTTGTTCCTCTAATTTAGCCACAAAAATCCATGCTCTGTTACATATGATCTTGCCATTTGCTGTGTTCCCTTACTAACATATCTTTGCCATTTTTCTGAACTGGAATCTGTAGGTCACTCTCATTCGTTCTCCCTGGTGGCTACACAATCCTCCAGTGGAAGATTCACTGTAGTGTATTTAGTTCCTCAGTCCACAGATATGAAGTGGTGTTTACATGCCTCCCCTCCTGGACTTGTTATTTATTCTGTCCCGAATTTAACTTCAGTCCTTTGCCTTCCTGGGAGGCTCAGGTCACTCAGATACACTATGCCAAATAGGTTTATTATAGATTGAATCTGCTCAGGCTGTGAACACACCTACAACTTACTAGTTTGAGGGCATGATAGGAGCGAGCTTGAGGTTCCTCCTTGCTCCAGTGAAATGAGGAAGCATCTAGAATGTGAGTTGCCCTGAGTTGGTAACAACCTGTGCTAACAAGAATACTCTATCTGGCTGGGAAGTGGAGGTGCTGAGATGAGCCTGGTTGGCTGAAATCTCTGTGGTGAACTGTGAATAATCTGATGCTTAGAGCTGTTAGGTAGCCCAGAAGTTGTGGGTGCTCCCTGCCTCTCTCCTCCACGACTGTAAGTGTCTGCACTGAGTTCTGTGGGAGTGTATTTTTGGAGACTACCAGGTCTGATGATAGTAAGAGTGTGTGAAACTGAAGAGGTCCATTCTAGGTGTCCTTCCATGGGAGTCTGGGGGCTATTGCTTCATGTCCATTGACACCACTGATGTAGTATTAATGTGTTTACCTCATACAGAGACAGTTGTAAGAGTCACGGCTCAGCCATACAGTCCCTGTAATAATGCACATTTCCTTCTATGCTATAAAATTGCTCCCTTAGTAGATTTTTAATGTTTTGGTTTTGATATATAGTAATCAAATTTTTCAAACAATCAAGAAAAGCCATTTTGAAAAAAGTCACTGGAGCAACTTCAATAATATTTGGCCAGTGAAACTGACTTTGGCCTCCCCTACCAGAATCCATTCTCTTACTGATTAAATATTTCTTCCTCTGTAAGAAAAGAGGGAGGGAGAAAGGGAGGGAGGGAGGGAGGAGGAGGGAGGGAGGGAGGGAGGGAGGGAGGGGAGGGAGGGAGGAGAATATCATGTTCTTCTTAGTGGCAGGTCCTCAAACCCCAAGCAGTAGATTGCTCTGCAGCTCCGCCTCAAGCATGTCCTGTAGCCTTGCCTGGGAATGATTAGGCCATCATTACTGTCATGGCTGTTAATTACTTATTTCAGAGAATTGAATAAAATAATGTTTAGAATGATGTTTTTAATTAAAGAAATAAATAAGTCCTGCTTTTCAAAAGCAGCCCCCGGTTTTGCACAGATGGCTGTTAATAGAACTAAGCCCCCACTTTTCTATTAGTAAGTGAACTATCTGGTGAGATAAAATACCAAGTGACAGGAACCCTTGAAAGGCATCTTTTGGGATTAAAATACTGACTACATTTAGCATCTTCCATCCATCACCATTCCAGATTCCCACCTGTCACTTTTCACCATCTTTTCTCCTCAACTTCCTCTCTGTAGCCTGCTCCCAAAATGTCTCCTGCTGCTTGCCTTTGGCTTTGAGAAGATGGTTCTCAATGGAGGGGTAGAGACGTGGGTGTGCTGCGATCCAGTATGTGTGTCCTGCTTGGGCAGTATGACAACATCTTGTACTCACCTTACAGGCATTGATAGGTCCCAGTTGCCAGCAAGTCTTGGCACCTCAGCAGCAAAATGTAGCAAAGGTTGTCTAAGCAAGCATCTACCTGCAGTCCTAGCACTCCGCTCTGTCCTTCCCTCCATCAATCAGCTGTTTGACATGATCATGGTCTGTCCTACTGGGCAGCTACCAGGAGTTGTGGGGAGAGAACCTAAGGAGCTTGAAACAGGGGCAGGAAGCTCAATGGGCAAATGGAATTACATGGGTGATTGGCTCTTGAAGGTGGATCTGGACAAGCTGAACATCCCCACACTGGGAAGAACACCAGTTGCATGTTAGCTGAGGCTAGATAGATGTCTTTGCCTTCTGTGTGCTTGACAGCGTTCCTCGTGGTCAGGCAGCCCATTGTACAGTTGGTCCTATGGGTCTGCAGCAGAACCGGCTACAGGATTTTATTATTTTCAAAAGATACATGTCTCCTCCAGCTCCAAGAGAGTCTCTAAAAGGCATTCACAGTGCCTGCTTATGGTGTGCAGGAACAGAAGAAAAGGCGATCCACTGCCTGGTACTACAGACAGCTTAGACACTCTAAAGATGATGTTCAAGAACAGGCTGATTCCAACATTAGCCAAAATGGCATGTAATCCAAACCAAAACAACAGCAAAAATACCGACATCCATTTTACAAACCGCTTAATTGCCCATGTTAGTCACAAAGATAAAATCAAGTGCTCCACCTCTAAGTGCTGTTTTCCATGATGATGAGCGTGAGCCAGCTGTCATTAAACATCAGCCATAGCACCATATCCTAAAGACATTGAATGTGACTTCTAAACATTCTGGTCAGGATCGTGGCATCTTATTTTAGTCCCTGAATGGTTTGCCTGTTGGACACATGTTTTTAATTAACTAGCAAACAGTCAGTTGATGCATGCCTAGTTGTGATAACTACAGATGTTGCAAGGGTCGTGCTCCCAGACCCGCCTGCACTGCTACTAGCAACATAAATGTAGCTGGTTTTTTTTTTTTTTCTTTGTAGAGAGAGCCTAAGATGTAACCTTGGGATACTAGCTAGGCAAGTGTCCTCTTGTCCCCAGCAGTGTCTAAAATGTTTGAAAGCAAATTGCCTCAGTATTCTTCTTTGGTTCATTGCATTTAGGACTTCCACTTCTAGTGCATGGTGTCCCTCTAGGGAAGGATTAGAAGAAGGTGGGAGTCTAGCTCAGTTGTAAACTACCTGCTGAGGACAAGTGTTAGTTAATTAAAAATATGAACCAATCAGTTCAGTCAGTCCCCAGCATCAATACATAAAAAAATAAATAAGAAACATGCCTGAAGAATGGTCAGGATATTGCCCTAGGCCTCTGTGGATAGCCCAGAGCTCACACAAACTTTGAAGGTTTGGCCAGAATGCTATAAGGAAACAAATACTCTCATGCTCAGTTCAGGCACAGCCTCAAGTTAACAGGAAGACCAACGTTTTGTTGCTTCATTTTCCTATTAAGTTCTGGCTTGCTGACTGAAGCAGAATTCCAATGTTTTGACACACCACCACATTGTTAACATGATAGGGAGGATTTGATTATGGGAAAACAAGCCCCCAAAATGGTCATCACACACACACACACACACACACACACACACACACACACACACCCTGAGGCCTCCCTTGCTCCTCAAGGCAGTGTGTGGTTGCATTCCTCCATTTGATGTGGTTCTTTCTTCAGTGCCAAACCGGGCAATGTGGGAAAATGATGATACTGCAGAAAAAGAGGGTGTCAGTGACCTGCTTGGTAACAAGAGAAATAAAACAGATCTTAGGAATCAAAGCCAAACATACCTGCTTCTCCATACAGGAGGGCAAAAGAAACACGGAGTTCTTCTGTGATGGGAAAAGGCAAGGCTCTGCCAGCAAGCTGGTGCCTTGTAGACCAAGCAAGGGCAAGCCAGGAGAGCCAGGAAAGCTGCAAGTTGGTGTAGGTGAGAAGGCAGCTGCTTGAGAAAGGGCGTAGGTTCCTCAGCTTGAGGGGGTGGGGTGCCCAGGGAAGAAGGATGAAAAGCCAAGGCTGCCTTCCAGCCTAGGCATGGAACACACTTTCAACATTTTGTCATTTCAACGCTGTGCAGTGTTGGAAGTGAGGCTTAAAGAAGCAAAAGATGTCCGTGCAGGAGCAGCTTCTCTTTATTTACAACTTCAAGGCTGGACGGCTTTCCTATTGTGTGGTTTGTGACTACTGAAAGTGACATTTTCTGAGTTTTAAAATTATCTCTTTTTGCACTGTGAAAAGAGCATATATGATTCATCTTAATATTTCTGAGGATCAGTCACCAGCTAACAGCTAGTATTTTGGGTGGGAGGCAGGCTTTTGTAGGCAGCTTTTTCACCTAACATAGAAGTAAAAAACACCAGAATATGCCTGCAGCTTCGTTTGGAATCATATAAATAGATCTCTCTTGCACAGTTGCAATCTAGTGCCATCGTAAGAACTCCCACGGTTCATGAACTGCTTCATGTGCACCTTGCCCCTGCCTAAAGAAGCTAAGCCAGTGGAGTTCCAAGGAGGCCTGACAGAGAGGCCTGGGATTTGTTTCTGTGAATATCCCTATCATGGGCCTTTGGCCTATGTTTCTTCTGGGATGTTCCCATTTTTCAGCCTCGGTAGAAACATCAGCTCATCCTAAATCAAGAGTCAACAATCTATGGCCCACTGGGCAAATCCAGCCAGCAGTTGGTTGTTTGTGGCCCACCAGCTAAGAGTGATTGTGACATTTTTTCCATGGTTAGAAAAAAAGTTAAAGAATGATGTTTTATAACTTGTAAAAAACTGTATGGAATTCAAGTTTCTGTAGCCATAAATAACATTGTATTGGAGCACAGCCATGCATATTCATTTACATGTCTCCTAAAGGAACAAAACAATATTTATTAACTGACTCTTGACAAAAAATGTTTACTGACCCCAACACTCTTAAAATCTTCCTTCCCATAATAACCATTTCAGAAAAAGAATAGATGTCTATTAACTTTGAATGTTCATTTGGGAAATTCAACATTAGCTTTCACTGTAGTCATTTGACTTTCATACAGGTTGGAGTGTCCCTTATCTGAAATGCTTGGGACCAGAAGTGTTTCAGAATTTTTTTTGTCAGATTTTAGAATATTTCCATATTCAAAAAGATCTGTCTTCAAAATGGGACCGAAGTCTAACAGGAACTTTATTTATATTTCACATGTGCCTTGTATACATAGTCTGAAATTAATCTCATATCATAGTTTTGGTGTACCTGTGGGTTTGTGGGGGTTGTGTGTACTTACATGTATGTATAATCTATGCATAATAGGAGGCCAGAAGAGAATGTTTTCCTTAATCTCTTGAACAGGGACTCTCACCCTACCTGGGTCTAGACTGGTGGCCAACAAGCCCCAGTGATCCTGTCTCTGCCCCCCACAGCACTTGGGTTACAGTTAGAGATTTGAACTAGGATTTTCATACTTGCCCACCAAAGCACTCTTAATCCACCGAGGTATCTCCTCAGTCCTGTGCCTGTGTTTGAACTGTAACCTGTCGTTTAAGATTGGGTATGGAATTTTCCACTGTGGCATCAATTGGCACTTACAAAGCTTCCAGTTTTGCAGCATTTGGGATTTCAGTTTTTCAGATTAAAAGTGTTCAACTTGTACTACAAATATTTATTGGAAACCCACTACATTATTCTTGTTTCTCGGATTATACACATAAACAAAATCAGTAAAGTTCCCATTCTGGAAGAGTTTGCATTCTAGTAAATGATGGTCAGGAAAGTCAGTGACAAATTAGTATAGCTAACAGGGTGTCTTTGGGGAACTCAGGCCTTAGGAAGAAGCACAACAGAAAAGAATACAACCAGA
The DNA here is from genome assembly GCF_003668045.3 of Cricetulus griseus. NCBI lineage: Eukaryota > Metazoa > Chordata > Mammalia > Rodentia > Cricetidae > Cricetulus > Cricetulus griseus. The sequence continues at coordinate 12,474,962 of NC_048600.1, read as the reverse complement.
GGTAGAAGAAGTGACTCTGTTCGGGAAGATTTGGTGAGAAGGTGGTATTGGGTTAAGACCTGATGCAGATGAGGAAGAAAACCCCAAAAGTGGCTGGGAAGAGAATAGTGGGAGCAGTCCTAGATGGGCAGTGAGTCAGATGGGCAATGGTGGAAAGTTGGTCCCAGCTTTGAATATGGCCTATGAGAGAAGAGGCAAAGGGGTGGGGGCGGTGGCTGAGGCTTTTCATTGGGGAACTAAAAGGTAAGAGTTGTCATTACTGAAGTGGGATGCATGCAGCAACAGTTAATTGCTTAGGCAGGGGTTTGTGAACAGGTTGTTTCAAGTGAATTATCTGGATCCTGATTATAGTACCAGTCTGATCTAGAGCTATAGATTTGGAAGTTGTCAGAATAAAAGAGAAAGTTAAGTAATAAGGTTGCCTGTGATTCATTCTAGAAGCCCTTAGTTCTTTATCTCCTGGATCTTGCTCACTCTGCAACTAAACATAGCTTTTCTTAACCTCATTTTGTTTCTAACTTAGCATATGTAGGCATCTGGATCCACCATCATCCTTCTTGCTCCCTCTCCAGTCACAGTCCTCTACTTAGTAGATAGTCTGGCCAGCCTGAGGAGTTATGCCTCTTTCCGTGGGCCAGAAAGCTATTACATATGGTCCAATGAGTTCCTTGCTTTTGATCCACAATTTTGCCTTGTTGGTTGGGTTTTTTGTTTGTTAGTTTTTAATGTATATGTGTATGGGACCTAGGAGTTAGTATATGTAACTATGTACATTCAGATGCCCATAGGGGCTAGAAGAGGAGGGTGCCAGAGTCCCTAGAACTGGAGTTACATGTGGTTGTCAGCTATCTAGTGTTGGTTCTGGAAACCAAACCTGGGTCCTCTGCAAGAGTAACCAGTGTTTTTAACTGCCAAGACATCTCTGTACCCTCCTCTGCCTTGTTTTTTGGTGGTGGTGGTATTTGTTTTATTTTGGCTTTTGCTTGGGTTTGAGGGACAGAGTCTCAGTATAGGGTTTGGACAGGCCTGAGACCTACTGTGTAATCCAGTCAGACCTGAAGCTCATGGCAGATTCTTTCACACACTCCTGATGCTTCTGGGTTGGGAGGCAGATTTGCTCTCCCCTCCTCTGCCTGGTCTAGCATATGAACATGGTCAGAGTGAAGAATTCCAGCTGCAGGAGGTGTGTAGTGCTCTGCCTGAATGGGCCACTAAAGGGCCAATTCCCAGACCCCATCTCAGACCTGCTGGACCTAATACATTCATTGCCATCTCAAGGGTGGGGCTTGGGTTTGTGAATCTTTAACAAGCTCCCCAGATTATTCTTAAACAAACACGGAAACTACTAGTGCAGAGAAACTTTGCAAACCCAGTTTCATTTCCAGTTTGGGTAGGTTCTGCCCACTCCCAACCACACTTTTCTCCTCTTTGGTGCTGTCTGAGCAGTTGCCTGCTTTGTAAGGCTGATGTTAGAAATCAAGCAAGGATCACTGTGGAAACAAGTTGTAAAGTGAAGAGTACCAGTTCCTGGGCTAATCTCATTTTCCAATGTCTTTTCAATTGGGTGTTTGAGCCAGCTACCTCCACATTAGTTCTTTGAGCACAGGGGTGGTGTGTGTGTGTGTGTGTGTGTGTGTGTGTGTGTGTGTGTGTGTGTGTGTGTGTGTGTGTGTGTGTGTGTGTGTGTGTGCCGTTCCTGTGTAAGAGCCTTTAGCAAACACCACTGAACAAGAAGCAGTGGATACCCTGTCCTCTGGGGGCAAAAGGTTTGCCTCTTGTTCTGTACGTCTGCCTTTGGATGCCCTTAAAACCTATGATTTTTGTGAGGCGAGGAGTTGTTGGGAAAAGATAAATAAGGTTTGAGTAACTATTGAGTGCATCCAATAAAAATGTTTTGAAACAATTCACAGGAAAAGTAACCTGGCTTCACAACTACAAGAGCATTAAACCATTCTGGGGCAGTGCAGATTTGTAAATGTATAACAAGTTGAAGTAAATTCATTCATACCTGACCACTAGTATTTGAAAGTTGTTTTACTTTAAAAGATTGTGGTGGAATTAACTACAATTCATAGGCTAGGGATAGGGCTGCAGCAAGAGGGAAAAACTCTTCCCAGTCTTCCCCTGATGTGTCTCTAGTGGCAAGGGATCTTCTAAGTAGTTTCCACCAAGTCTTAGGGCAACATCTCCCAAGCCCATTGTTTAGGGGCTTCCTTAAGATGCTTTTCCATGTGCTAACAGAACCCTGATGTGGACATCTGCTAAGATCACTGCCCCTCAAAGGCTTCTGTGAGACATTTAACAAACTTAAAGCATATTACTGAACAAAGGCTCAGTTAGAGCACATGCTGTTAGACAAACTCTGTTTGCAATTAAAATAGTCCCATCTTCTGTCTCCTTTCAATGTAAAATTTTCTTGCATGCATTCCACTGGAAAGGGTCAGGGCCTCTGATCTGCACAGTTCTCTTAGGTTCCCAAGAGTTTTTTTTTTTTTTTTTTTTTTTTTTTTTTTTTCCTAGAATGAGAAAGGCTCTCTTTTTTGCTTCCAATTTGGTACTTGGTTAAGTTTCCTGGAAAAAGCCGTGAGGGGTTTGTCATCACCTGACACACTGAAGCCACACGTAGAAGCAGAGATCAGGTTGTGTGATGGGGGATTTTGAAGGGCCACAGTGGAAACCAAAAACCTGGGAGTGGGGCAGATTTACACCAGAGACCTGGAGTTAGATGTGTCTACCATCACCACGTGTGTGCCTTAGAGGCACACCTTCCAGCTTATTACCTTCCAGCCTTCTCATGTGTAGGATGGAATAACCCTTCTTGTATTAGTTCCTTTTCTGGTCCCTGGAACAAAAGCAATTTAAGGAAGGAAGGGTTTGCTTTGGCTTACAATTTGGAGGCATACAATCCATGTGACAAGAGGGGTAAGCAGGAACGGGAAGTGCTGCTTACATTGTGTCCACAGTCAGAAATCAGAGCACGAATGCTTGTTCTTAGATCTATCTAGTCCAGGACCCCAACCCACAGAATGCTACTGTAATATTAGAATGGGTCCTCCCACCTCAGTTATTCCAGATAGCCCTCAGAGATATACCCAGAGATTTGTTTCCATAGTAATTGTAAAGCCTATCAGATTAACAATCAAGATTAGCCATTACCCCACTCCTGATGTAGAGCATGAGTTTGTCTGTCTTTTGTCCCATGTGGAGTTCATTTGTAGACTAAATCCTGTTTATTGCCATTGGAGTTCTTTTCATGCATATTTTTCCTAAGCAAAGAACAGCCAATTGACAGTACCACAAAGTATGTCATCTTTTTAATTGTCCTTTTAATAATTCCATAAACATCTGAGAGATCAAACTCAACAGTTTCAGCTTCTTTAGACTTTGCTCCAAAGAGGAACATTTTCTGGGTGCCTACTCATCATTGTCATTATCTCAGAACATTTCCATTTTTATCTGCTTCTCTAAAATAGAGGAACAAGAAATAGAATACAGTATTCCAAGCAGGCAGTGGAGTGTGTTTAGCTTTGCTACAGGTGTGTGTAGGCTGTCCTGCCCCAATGTCATTTGGAGCCTGCTACCCCAGTGTGGCTCCCCAGAGTTCTCCCACTTGTGATTTTGAGTACCCATTCTGATCTGTCTTTTATTTTCTTCTTCTCTCATGCACATTGGGATCTTTCCATATTGTATTATACCCTGATTTTGCTTAACTGAGGCTTGAGAGACTCTTGATATGGCTCAAAGTTAAACCATAAAGGGCTAATAACAGGTCTAGAAAGTGTACATACATGTATATGATATATGTGTGTATTATATATGTGGATTTTTAAGTTCCACTAGGTTGGCTGTGACACATGTGTCTCAAACTAAGAAGGAGTAAGATGACAAGGTGGTAAATTTGATGGATAAAGCCATTACAGACAGCTTTGGTTACTTAGTATATAGGGAAGGAACAGACTTTTCTTGAGGGGGTGTTCTTTGAGACCAAGCCCTGCACTGTAGCCCAGGTTTGCTTATAACTCACTACATAACCTTGGCTAACCTCAAATTCGTACAGATCCTCCTACCTTTTTTTGTTTTTGTTTTTGTTTTCTGAAACAGGGTTTCTCTTTATAGCACTGGCTGTCCTGGAACACTCTTTGTATGTCAGTCTGGCCTCAAATTCACAGAGATCCACCTGCCTCTGCTTCTTGAGTGCTGGGATTAAATAAGGAGTAATCTTTAAAGCATTCAGTATTGAGGCCAGAGAGATGTCTCAGCACTTGCTGCTCTTCAAGAGGACCCTGGTTTAATTCCCGGCAGCCACATGACAGCTCACAACCATCTGTAACTCTACTTCCAGGGAATCCTAAGCCTTCTTCAGGCACTGGGCATGCACTTGGTACACAGACAAACATGAAGGCAAAACACCCATACAAAAGACAGACAAGTCTTTCTGTGAAAGAGTCCCTAATGAAACAGGACACAGGCTTTGGAACCAGAAAGACAGACTCAAGCATTGTAGTTGTCCGTGATGTAGCTGTTCTTGAATAACATACTGAAACCTTGAATCTCACTTTTCTCATCTGTGAATGAATCTAGTTAAATCTGGTTGGCAGGGTTGTAATGGTGTTTAGATATTATGGAATGCCTGCCCAAAGTAGGTACTCATTAAACATCAGTGACTTATAACGGCTGTCCTGGCAGGCCTCCAGGAAATACATTCTGATACCATGGAGCGCCCTTGCATTCCTCTGCCTCACAAGGCCTTGCTGTGATGTCCTGGTCATACATTTATTTGGGAAAATGATGCCTTTAAACTGTTAAGCAGACAGTTGATATTTGTTGGCAGTGCCGCTTGGAGCTAGAGGCAGCCTGTCTCCTGGTTATGGTCCTGAAAATTCCCGTTTCCTGCATTAACTGCCCACACTCTCACAACTGTACTGTGGAGGAGACAGCCTGACAGCTCCCTGTCCCTCAGACCCAAGTCCAGTGCATTCCCAGTGCACAGGGACTGTCCCAGGTGTCCCTGACGGTCTTGTCCTTACTCCTGGACATGGAAACTCAGCTCAGAACCATTCTAGTGTTTTCTTTTGGAGTGCCTGGTGCTGTTTGAATATTAGTATAACCCCTGTTTTTAATGTAACCCTCTTAATGCACAAGAGGTGATCTGTTTAAGAGCAGTGTTATCTCTGTCGTGCTGATGAGATACTTGACTTGAGAGAACTCTATAGGGGAAAGAATCCCTCGACACTCTGGTTGCCTCCCATCTAAATGATGTTTTCTTCATTTTACTTGGGAGTTGCTGTTTCATCAGGGGTCAGTGTCAGACCCCATTGTCCTCACTCAGGCTTTCAGACAGACTGGCTCCGTGCATTTTGTCATGTCAAAATAATTCCCTTATGTTGTCACACTGCAGCCGAGTCAAGTCTTGAATAGCAGAGACATTCTGACTATAGTTCACAAAAGGCTCTATCAGTTTCATTTGCATGGAAAGGAATATTTTAATCTTTATCAGAAAAAGTTGCTATGATTATCTTTTAGAGTTAAGGAGATGCTGGAATTACCTTTTTGGTTACCTTTTGTTCTGTTCCACTAAGTATTGGATGAAGAGATTTTCAAACTCTGACTTTCAAATTTTTACATACCAATTTAGTTTTAGTCTCTAAGAATTAGCACCTAACTTCAGGTTTCATTTTAATCCATGACTCAGAAGGTGCTTCTTCATCAAAGCATCCCCTTCACCCCTCTCCCAGATTCAGCCCAAGGCCCTGCCACGCCCACAGCACTCCCTCACCTTCTCACCTGTCTCAGTGCGCCACTGCAGAGCGCTGAGGCAGCAGCTTGCCCAGCTCAGCCCCACAGTAGCCACTGCAAGGTTGGTGCTGCCTCTCCACACCAGCTCCTTATCCCCGGCAGTTTCTGAGCAAGCCCTGGAATCTCTTCTGCACAGGGTCAGTTTTCCATGTACTCAGTCCATTGTTGTTGTTATTGTTAGTTCATCAATATCAAATGATTGGAGCTCACAAGCCATTACTTCTACCTTCTACCCTTGAAAATATAATAGTGTTTTTATTTCATGGTATCAGCCTTTGTTTATTCACATGATCAGAACAGCATTCAGGCTCTAACCAGCATGTTAAATATTTACCCATGGGGTGGGGATTGGCATATGAATCAACAGTACTTATCAGTGTGTGACACTGGGTCTTAGGTTATGTTTCCTTACACACTAAGAGACCCCTGAGTTAAACTAGTGGTGAAGCTAGCATCTTTGTTGTTGTCGTTGTCATGGTTTTATTTTTCGAGACAGGCTTTCTCTGTGTAACAGACATGGCTGTCTTGGAGCTCATTCTGTAGACTGGGCTGGCCTCAACTCACAGAGATCGCTGCCTCTGCTTCCTGAGTCCTGGGATTAAAGGTGTACACCACCACTGCCCATCACAAGCATCCTTTTAAAATGAGCCCAGTTAAAGCTCTGTTTCATAACATCTGACAAACTTCAGGTAGCTAAGTGGTTCAAAGGTAGATACCAAGAGTGGTCAGTTGGTCAAAATCAAGCAAATCTGGTTGTTGAGATGTGGTGAGTGCTAAGGTGTGAACATGGAGACAAATGCTGGCTCACCTGCTGCTCTTCTGATGAGTGAGTGCAAGGGAGATGAGCCATGCCTCTCAGTATCTGCTTTAGTGATCATCGGAGTGTCTCAGGAGCTTTCCCCATCAACATCTTGACCCGAGGACTTTAGGCAGCCACACAGCTGTTCTTCCCAACCCTGCAGCCTTTCATTACTAAATTCATCCTTTTCTTAGGAAGCAAAGTATGTCAGCAAAAATATCAGGGGCGCTAGTGACAAACAGATAGACCTGCCTTCTAATCTTGGCTTGACCATTGACTAGTTGTGAAAGCTTCAGGTAATTGCCTGTGTCCCCCCCCCCCCCCCAAGCCTTGCTTTCTTCGATGAGTTGTAGGGATGTGATAGAATAGCAACAAGCATTGGTTCTTGATAATCAGAGAAACAGGCCTGACAGCAAGACTCTACATTTCTTCATACCTCTGTTCATTTTCACCACCACAAGCAGTGTTTGTTTATGGCTGCTTTTCAGAATGACACAATTCAAGCAGAGAGAGAGAACAAGGATGTGAGAGAGATAGATGGAGGAAGGGGAGGGAGAGGCAGGGGAGGGGAGAAAGATTGAGAGGATTGCCTCACACTATTTTTCTTTCAAACAATTTAACAAATGGTTAAAGATCTATCCTATAATGTTTTACACAAGCCAAAAGCACACTGCAGTCAATCAATTCCAGGACACTGTCCAAATTAGTTTACTTAGTTTGGAGTTTTTGTAATACCAATGATTATTTCTCTGAGTAAGCTGTGGGTACCCTGGATCTTGATATTTACTTTAGTTTTCTACATTGTATGTATATTTAACCAGTAACCACAAGGCATAAATATTGAACTCTTGTTTTTTATCCTGTAGAATTGTCTTCTCGATTGGTTTTCTAACCTAATGGAGTCATTAGAAACTGATGGACAATGTACCTTGTAGGTTAGAAGCAAGGACAGAAATCTTGCCCCCAGTTCACAGGGTGTTGCGGGGCTTTTCCTGACCATCTTTGGAGTTTCTATTAAACCTAACCCGGTATCCATGCTAAGAGTAGCGAGAGAAGGCCTGGTCATCCCAGTCCTGGGCAGTTGCAAAGCATAGATGATGTCAGTAGTGTACCGAGCACAGGCTGCTGTGCTCACCGTCAGTTCTCAGTTCTCATCACAGTCAACAACTTGAGGGCCGAGTATTTCCACTCCATCTCCGACCTCCTTGCATCACCCACCTTTTGTTTGTTGGGATTTTTCATTCCCAAAAGCAAACATAAAATTCATCTTTACCGGGAAATTTAATTTCAGAAATCTGCAGACAGTAGAGTAGGGGTTTGGAGTTCAACGTGTTCCCTGTGTCACAGCCCTGGACTGAGTCACCCTGCCCTACACTCTAGAAAGGAGCTTGCAGGTAGTTATGGTTGACATTCATTCACAACATCAGAACTGGGACTCCTACAATAAATACTCACAGCAATAAGGGCCTGGGGTATTTTATTTTATTTCCCAGAATATTACAGGGGGATTTAAGTATAGCAACATATACATTAAAATAAAATGAAAAGAAGAAAAAAACGGCAAAAGGAAAGATTGAGGGTGATAAATGAAATTCATACTATAAGTTTCTGAATTGTTTCTTTTTTATCATTGGGCACTTAATTTCTGTGGAAAAAGTTTCACCTGTGTAAAAGTTCTGGCAACTGTTTCAGAATCAAGGCTGACAATCAATGATTGGGTCAGTGATTATTGATTTGTTTTTTTCCATCTCTTTCTCTTGTCCCTGGTGAATTCCAGAACTGGCTTGTCAGTTCCCTGTAGCTCAGGCCAGGTGTTTGATGAACAACTTATCTTTGTCCAGCACTAAACTGGCACAACCACAACGAGGAGTATAAAAGTTTGTTTGAATGATGTCTACCTACCACTGGTAAGACATTTACCTGAGCCAGTTAGAAGTAGTAGATATATACTGCTATGTGATATTATCTTAGAAGTGACAAATATATACTGCTGTGTGATATTATCTTCAGTTGTTCTTAAAGATGTGTAACCTGTCGGTGCAACAAAGTGAATTGAAATACAGACATTTAGTGATAATGTGTAGCTCATATTCTCAACCTCATTAACACAAGTCAGCTGGTGGCCAGGCCATGATGCTGTGCCAAGTCTGCTTGGGGTACCATATCCCACGTTGTCTTGGCTCTAAGACAAGTCCCTTATGCTCTTGTCCTTTCAGTGCCCTCGGAGGCTCTTCAGCTCTTCATATCCCTGCTTTTCCAGGAGGAGGCTGTCTCATTGATTATGTGCCTCAAGTTTGCCACCTGCTCACCAACAAGGTAAAAGCCAGTCCCCTGACCTCTGTGACTTGTGAGAGTCCCCTTCTTCATGGTCGGTGCACCTCAGATACCTCTGTGTCTTCAGCCTCTGCCTTGCCTACTCTAAAGGACACTTCATCTGTTCCTCCTACTCTTCTTCCCCCTTTTCTGAGGACTCAGCTTCCACTGCTTGTCTTATCTTCATCTCTTTCCCTTCACTCTGGTGATTTATGTCAACTCTTAGAATTCCTGTATCCCCTACATTTTTGGTGTATCTTGTGCCTTCTTATGGTTTTACATTTGTGAACTCCTTTCTCCCCAGTCATCCGGTGTACACACATGTCTACAGCCAGCCAATGTCAGGATAATTCCTTAAAAAAACCTTCATTTTTTTCTGCTTTCTTATCTCACCCATTAATTGTCTGTCCTTCATTCTTGTCATGCCTGGGAGCAGCAGTTGACCAGAGTTTTTGTTCCTCTAGGCGCAAGAATTCTGGGTCAGCTGGTTTTGTCTCCACCAGATCAAATTATCTGAAGTTTTCCCTTAGCTGTAATCAAGAGCACATAGCTGAGTTTACTGTAATGGCGGTAGTCAACTATTTCCCCAAAGTGTGAACATATACTTGTTAATGTCTAGCCAATATATTTAGCTGCAAACTAGAGATGTTAGCGCACTGGTAACCCTGGCTCTTTCCCGTCCCACATGGACTATGACTCAGTTGGCTTAATTGCCAAAGTGCTATTTTCTTTGCTCCTGTTGACTCCTTCATATTGGCTGGGAAAACAGATCTTTTGTTTATCTCTCTCATTCAGAAGATAGTTCATCTCTCTATAGGACGTATTTTTAAAGAACAATAGTATTTCAGAGGCTTCAGTATTAATTTTTAAATGTCACAGAAACTGAAATTGGCAAGGCTACCGCATGTGGGGCTGGCCCAGATTCCAAGGCACTTAGCTTCATGGAGTGGTGGCTTCTGCTGAGACAACCTCTCCCCCGCTCACTGTCCCTCTCTGAGCCAGAGGGGAGGGCAGGATTCTTATTTACATTCTAGGGCTTTGCACTGCCTTCAAATCTGTGTTCCAGAATTCTAGAGAAAAATGTAAATTGTGTCTTCCAGAACTGAGAAGCGAAGCCTTTGTAAAGCTCCCCAATTGAGATTAATTTCTAGTCATACATTTCCCTCAAAGAAATTAGAATATCGTTTTTTCTCAGAAATATAAGAATCAGTGTTTTTCTTATCTGGTTCCCTTTCATTAATTTTACTTGTTTTTAAAATTGGTGTTCTTCTGTTTGTTCTAAACGAGGACAGCATGGGCTGCTTTTAGGAGCAGTCTCTTCAAATGAGTTTCCATAATTACATCGGAATCTATCTTTATAGTCAGTTTTGTTGTGGGTTTCTGTTAAAATGCTTTTCTGTTTTTAAAATCAAGTACACAGAACTGTTTTCATCCTTTTTTTAAACAAAGCCACTTAAGCAAACTTATCATCTGTTTTTCTTTTCTGAAAATAACATCTGATCTTGCATTAAGGCTGCAAAGTAAGCACTGTTTTTGTAAATTGACATAAACCACTATTATATAAATAGAATTGTTTTTATTTTTCAAAGGTAGAACCTGGCTATCAGGACCACTTGTGTCAAGGTTATGCCAAGTACTTTATCTTGAGCTCTCCTTAGCCATGGGAATGCAGTGTGGCTACAGCCAATATGAACAGTTTTGGGGGATCTCTCATTATTTCTTTCAGTCACAGTGAGACCATTAGAAAGGATGTGTTGTATGGTAGAAGCTATTGTATAAATAACTTACTTTCAGCTACCTAGCATAATGGTTTCATTTTTTAATAGAAATTGTCATTTTTGTGCTAACAAGAATATACAAAAATGCAAATAAAATCACCCATTGTAATACTTCTCATTCTGAATATTAAGTTTTTTGAAAGAATTAAGCATTATTTTACCTTTTTAATTTTATCTTACCCTTTCAATGGGAGTTCAAGATAACCAAAAAGCCCCACTTGATGAAATAGCTTTATAGATAAATACAAAAGGAATAATAGAACTTTTTTACATCACTATTTTTCAACCCCAAATGAAATAATTCAAAGAAGAATCTCCTATTTGATACTGAAGCTCTTAAGTGAATGATTAATGGGGAACCAAATCTGCTTTGGGAGATACACTGGCAGACCGTTTGCCCTGAGAAGTGGGGTGTGTGTCTACTATGGCATATATTCACTACAGCAAGGGAGAGCATCCTGCTGCAATGGAGTGATTTACCCAAATGATGAGGCCCAGTATTACCTAGGGAGATTTCTTTTTATTTTATTAGTTCAAATTAGGAACAAGCTTGCTTCAGTTGTCAATCCCTTCTCCCTCTCCCTCTCCCTCCCCTCCCCCCAACATCCCACCTGCCCCTAGCCATCCCCCTCCACTCCCCAGGCAGGGTAAGGCCCTCAAAAGGGGCTCCCCAAAGTCTATCACATCATCCTGGGCCAGGCCTAGGCCCTTCCCCATGTGTCCAGGTCAAGAGAGCATCCCTTCACAAGAGATGGGCTCTCAAAATCCCTTCTTTTTTTTTTTTTTTAGACCTTACATATTTAATACAGTGCGTTACCCCTGTACAAATGGAAAAAAATTAAGTTCAGCATTTCTAGACCAATAAGGCTGTTAATTTTTGTACAATGCCAACTCAACACGGTAAACTGGGATATTTTTTTCCAAAGTTGACAGCACAGCTAAAGTTTCCAAAAATTCAAATTATATATATATATATATATATATATATATATATATATATACCAATAATGGCAGTATGTTATGCATCAATAGCAGCAACAGCTTTTCCAGGTTCTGCAGTCATTTGAACAAAATTGTAGAGACATCCAGCACTCTCCAAAAACCTCTAACCCAATCTAACCATACCTTTAGCTTTAGATTCTAGTGTATAGGAAAATACAGACAATAAAGGAAACAGACAATTGAAATAGTCTATAAGACAGTTATGCATGCTTGTGTGGACACACACAACATATATGCTGTTATTGTGTAATTAAAAGATTTTAAAAATATAAACAAGCAACGTATCTAATCCTGAATTATATGCTGTTTTGGAAACAATGTTTTGGGGGCCATGAAGAAAAGCTGAACACAGACAGGGTAGGAGATGACATTGGAATGCTCATTAACCCTGTTGGGTCTGACAACTGTATTTGTGGCTTCCTAAAGAGAATGTCTAATTCTTTTGGAGTTGCATACTAAATGAAGTATTTGGGGTGAAACGTCGAGATGTCTTTAATTTCCTTTGAAATGTTTCAGCAAGATTGATTGATAGGTTGATAGGTAGGTAGGTAGACGGCTAGGTAAAGCAGCTAGGCAAAATACTCAGGAGTTGTTGAATACAGGGTGGGGATATGGGTGTTCATTTCCCTGTCCCTCCTGCTTCTCTGAATCTCTCCAGTTTTTCATAATGGAGCGTTTTAAATCTTTGTGCACTAATTCTCAGCTTTGGGTTTCCATTCCAGGTACAGTATGTGATTCAAGGATATCACAAAAGAAGGGAGTATATTGCTGCTTTTCTCAGTCACTTTGGCACGTAAGTTCTGCCTTGTTTAGACCATCTATCAACAGTACACTTGGTTCTCACATGTGGTGCCTTCTCCATGACATTCTGGCTTTGGTGCTTACCCTAGAGCTGCCAGGATGACTTAGCTTTTAGCATCCTTTAGCAAATCATAGAACCAAGTATGTTCTCTGAGCATCAGTATGCCTCTCCTAAACATGGCCATCTTGGTGGTGTTCTCTGCAGCCATCTAGGGTATATAGCCTATTTCTTGTGGTGCTTTGGGTAACTTGTACTGCACTTTCATCTCCATTGTCTTCTAGTTGTCTGGAGGTAACCAACAGGGCTTTTTTCCTATGCTTTATAAAAATTCATTTTTAAGTTAGCCTATAAGTAATGGGTTTCATTATGGTCTTTTCCATACACACATCATTCTACTTTATTGTTATTCCTCCTCTAAGTGCCCTACCCATACCCCCTGTCTCTCTTGCTGTTCCCCCTTCTTCCTCCCAAGTAGCCTCCCTGTTTGCTTTCTTGTCACATGTATCCCATTACCCTGTCCTTCCTCATGCTCTCCTCCCTTCTTGTGCTGCTCTTCCCACTTTGATGACCTACACACGCATATTTGAAAGTAGATTCCATGTATGTGAGGAAACATGTGGTATTTGTCTTTTCTGAATCTGCTTTATTTCGCTTAACATAATGATTTCCAGTTTTCTCCAGTTTCCTGCAGGCACTGGGATTCCATTCTCTTTTATGGACAAATGAAATCCCATTGTCTGTGTGTACTGCGTTTTGGTTGTCCGTTCAGCTGATGATGGGCATCACAGATGGTTCAGTTAGGCACATTTTATTGCAGGTGGCCCTGAGACTTGGAAGTTTAGTGATCCAGTGAAGTCTCATATCTAGAGGGGCCAACAAGGCAGGAATCTGATTGCCCCAGGATCCAGGTCTCCTGACAGGAGTAGTGCCTCACAGGTTCGGGAAAGGAATCCTAACATTACACTTGAAAGTGATGAAAGTATACTGAAAGTATACCTGAAAGTATACTGCAGAGAAGGAGTGATAAGATGGTACAAGAGCCAGGTGGGAAGTGTATGACTGCAGGGATAGCATGGAGTAGCTCTTCCCACTGCTGCCCTGTGCATCTGCCCTTCCCCCTGGATGCCAGAAGCCATGCTCTTTACAGCCATTTCTTCTAAATGCTGTCAGGGGCACCAGTGTATTTTCTTCATAGCCTTTAAAGGTAGAGCTCTCCACCCGGGGTTTGGTACAGGAGATTTCAGTGCTCTGCTATGGGCCCCTCCTTATTTCAGAAATGACTGGAAAATAATAGAACTGCAGACGAAACAAAGAGTAAAGCTTTCACACCGTGGCACAGTTATAAGCAAAACTCTGACTCCTGGAAAACTGCCAAACAATTCTCTCATTAACTATTATGGCGTTTTTCATTATCCTAAATAGAAATGTCACTATGGAGCAACATGGCTGTCTTTTACCTAACTCTTTTACCATGGCTAAAATTATTTTCAGCTTTATTGATGAACATTTTGGGAGAGAACTTTTTATACAATAGTGTTAATAAACATTACTGATCTGAATTTTGAGTAGATTATCTTTAGCATATATGATGGAAAACAAAGAAACTAGCACAATGATCTTCAGAATGGGAAGTACACACCCCAAGGGTTACACACATCCATTGGGTTATAAGAAAAATATGAAAAAAGAATTTACAATTGTTTTTGATACCATTCTCCTTTAATAAACACTTTGCATATTTTGTTATGCACATAGAATAATAATATAGTACTACTTTTATGTAGTTACTAAATTACAAATGATTACCACTGTATTACCATATTATATACTTAGGAATAAAAGGCATTATATTTTGGTTTTGCCTCTGAAATATGGGAACTAAAGAGTTCAGACCCCATGGTTACAATATTGGGTTAATTATCCTTTCATAAGCCAACATTGTTGGCTTAAGTCAGATCTGCATGATACACACACCGTCCTTGAGCAGGTCACCTGGTCCTTGGGATCTTAGTTCCTGTATGTTTCCTATAATGTCCCTGTATTAAACTGGGAATCATGAATAGCATTGATCAGTTGAGGAGAGAGATCTCTTCAGAGACTTCAGAGACTCCCTTGTGTGAAGGAGTATTTTCCTGTCCCCGGTGCATGGTTAATATTGTCATACTTTAGTAACAGCATTGTTTACCACTCCATTCTTGTAGGAAATTGGTGAGGTGAACCTACCAGGTTCTGCCAGCCCCCTCAGCAAGCCAGGAACTGTTGTCCCTTGATACCACATCATATTGCCCACTGATGTTGCTGTTTTGTTGGGAAGACAGAAGCCAGGGTACCAATGCAAGAATTCCAGTACAATCCCAAATTATATTGTCAGTGTCACCTCTGTTTAGTCCCTGGGTAAAGTGAGACTTAAGCTCAGGTGACATTTGCTATAGTAATGCCATCTATGACCTGGTTTCATTTTAAATTTTGTTTCATTTTGAGACAGGGTCTTACTTTGTAGCCCAGCCTGGAACTAGGGATACAGACAGGCTGGGCTTGAACTCACAGAGATCCAAAGGTCCACCTGCCCCTGCCTCCCAAGTGCTGGGATAAAAGGCGTATGACATCATGCCCAGTGCCCAGTGGTTTCTTAGATTGCCCCTTCATTCATAACTGGTGACTGATGTTTCCATTTTGTGGTTTATTTTCTTTTTTTCTTTGCAGTCTTGTTAAAAAGCTTACCAATATCATAATTTGCTGCTGGATAAGGAAGCTAAGTCACCACAGGTTAAGAGATTTGAGTGAGATCATGAGCTGTAGGAAATGGCAAGGTCGTGACATGAACCTCAGTACTCTCGTTCCAAACCCTAGACCCTTCTTGATGCACACGGGTGTTAACATCTATCTTCAGTGCAGTCACTTTTTAGATAGAATCTTCACTTACTTGAACCTTATTTTTATAAGAGTCTGTGTGTTTTTTTCCTTAGAGGTGTCGTGGAATATGATGCAGAAGGCTTTACAAAACTTACTCTGCTGCTCATGTGGAAAGATTTTTGTTTCCTTGTACACAGTGAGTATACTCTTACTATGTGCATACACTTAAGAATGTTCTTCTGTAATCATCAGGGTGAGAACTTTTGGCCTTCCAACGTGGCTCTTTTTAATTTAGCATGTGTATATTTATATTGAGGTCATAACAAGGATGTCTCTCTAAGAAACCATTGTTTCTCAGCCACAGAAGACATCTGATAATGTCTGGAAACATTTCTCACTGTCACAAGTGAATGAGAGGTTCGGTGATCAACTAAACCTCTAATGTCCATCTGTCCCAAGACAGCACCTCACAACAGAAAATGATTAGTACAAAATGTCACTATTGTCGGGATACAGTGACCCTACTCCAGACAGATTTCTGTATCCAGTGTCAGGTCTCCACATCCCTGAGAGCAGGCTTGCTTTGATCTTCTGGTCCTTAGTGAGTGACAGTTTTTGACTTTGACTAATAAAAAGTGACACATCCCCAACAGCCCTCCTTGGTGATTTTCCACATTGAGGTCATGTGTAAATGGTTGTTGTACAATCAATCAGTAGTGGGTCAGTGACCACTGGTCCAGCTTTCTCTTGTGGGTGGTTTTCGTCATATTTCTTTGCTGTAGAAGGGCCAATGGCCTGTGGCATCAGGTTTAGGCTGCAAGTCAACTCAGCCCTCCATTCCTTGGCAATGTGGCATATAATGTTTTTACTTAAGTCAATGACCAAGGAGTTCCGTCCTTTCCAGCTTAAGGTAGGACAAAAGCAAAGGGATTGTGCTGGCTTCATTCAGATGCAGAACTTCTTATCTCTCATTAGACCCTATTAGGAAGGGATACTTTGGCCCTGTATAGTCATGGTGTTCAGACAATGTACCGATACTGACTTTGGGTTTTTTTAAGACCCTAAATGTCCATAAGGTGGAGCGACAGCCTCCTTGTGCAACATGATGCGACACACCTCACAGAGGCTGTGGAGAGCTGGCTGTGCATAGGGGATGGATCCTCTTCCTTGCCAGGGTTACCTAGCCATCCCCAGCTTGGATGGTGCTCCACATTGTGCTCCTGCTTGGTAGCTCATTCTACATTAGGGCAATTTTTTTCAAGAATTAAATCTGGAAAAGGCATTTTTGTATTAATTATGTGTATGGGTAAACAGAATTGGAAAGAGAGAGCTCCAGCCTGGGAGTACTTCCAACTACACCTTGTTCAAATCACTGGGTCAAGATTCCTTCTGTTTTAGTTTTTTTGAACATGTGTGGTGGATGGGAAATATCACTATATGGAATTTAGTCCACAGTAAAAAGTATACTAGGAAATGATGCCTCAAAATTACTAGTTTTCTTACCTGGTACCCAGATCCCAGTTGCCGCTTTAATTGATGTGGAAGTATTGCCTGATATGATTGCCCTAGACTAACTCATCCTTGAATGGTGGCGGTAGTGTTGGTTGTCAGATGTCGCCAGAGTGGTTGAGGACACCCCAGTGCTAGGTTGGATGAACACCTCAATAACTCCTTCATCTTGAAGGTCCTAACAGTGCAAACCCTTTTCCTGAAAACTTACTTCTGTTTCCTAGTTGTGGTTTTGTTCAATTGGTGTTAAAGCATATCAGACATAAAGGAAAAAAATGCATTCTTAACATTCTATAGTCCTAATCTTTTTCTCAGCATGCATATGCTCTCAAAAATGGCATATATTAGTCCACCTTTCTGTTGCTAGAACAATGTGCCCAAGGCTAGGTACTTTATAAAGAAGAGTGGTTTGTATAACTTGTGGTTTTGCAAGTCCAGAGTCTTAAGGTTTATTCCAGGCCCCTCGACTGGGTCGCAGCATTGCAGTGACATAGAAAAGAAACTTGCGAGCCGGGCATTGGTGGTGCACGCCTTTAATCCCAGCACTCGGGAGGCAGAGGCAGGTGGATCTCTGTGAGTTCAAGACCAGCCTGGTCTACAAGAGCTAGTTCCAGGATAGCCTCCAAAGCCACAGAGAAACCCTGTCTCGAAAAAACAAAATGAAAAGAAAAGAAACTTGCTGCATTATTCAGAAGGTCTGATGTGTTTTGTGACTTAGCTTCCTGACGATTCGTTCCCATGAGGGTAAGAGTGGCACGAAACCCACCCAACATGGCACCCAGTGTTCTGACTGCTTTTCTGTAGGCCTGACTTCAAAGATTCTGAACATTGGGGATGAAACATCCAGCACAAGAATCCTAGAGGGACAAACCATATCATGCCCTACTAGTTACTAGAGGAAATCATCGCTTGCAGTGAGGTTCTGTCTAAAAGAACACTTGCATGGTGGCTCCTGCCAACTCTTGGTCAGTACCCTCAGTGCTCAGAATAATTGTTACTGCTTTTGAATTTCTTGCAGAATATCGTCTCTCTGATATTGTGCTTCCAGTATTTCTTAATACTCCTTCTCCACCCACCTTCGCTTTTCTGAGTTGTACATTCAAAACTGTCCCCCGCCATATTTTCCCTTAGTTGTGAACTGTCTTCTTCAGAAACAGACTCTGAGGGAGCTCCTTGGAATGGCTGCCTTAAAACCTGGGTTTCATTGGCTGTTTTCCAAAGTGTTTCCCTAAACTGCCATTCCTTTCCTCCCCAGGCTGTTGGTTCCTTGTCCCTTAGTGTCACAGTGTCACAGCCCACACACTGTTGCTCTTCTGGCAGATAAGAGCAATCTGTAAATGAAGGGCCTTTGATGCTGTCTCCTGCTCCCTCCCTAACTCACAGCCTGCTTTTAAACACATCATTTGCATCCTTTTGCCTCTTTCTTATCTAAGACTAGGACCTGGTACAGCACAGTGGAGCTTAGTTAGATAATGTGTTTTCCTCAGTCATATGGTTGCACATCTGACACTTACCTTCCTTTGGAAGCATCTGCTTGCTTGGTTACAACGCCCAGGGGACCATTTGTTCCTCTTTTTTCTCCTACAAAAATGGGGGGAGTGAATATGGGGTGGTAGGGACTTGACAAAGAACACTGCAGTGAATTATTCTGGGATCTCAACATGTGAACGAGGAGGAAGGAAGTGCCTCCAGATAGAGCCAGTCTCCCGTGGGTGGCTCCACAACTTCACGGAGGTTGAAGACCTAGCAGGACATGAACTACCACCTCTGCCCCACTCTCTATCTTTGCATTCTCCCAGCCCAGCAAACCAGTGTCAGTGGGGCAGCTGCTGGTGCTAACTTGGGGATGCCAGAGGAAAGGTGCCCCTCTCTTGTGCCAGATGGAGCTGACCTCAGACTGTTGCAAGAATGCCTCTAAAAGATATGTTATCCGCATTCCCAGCTCCCCAGGCAATGCTGCAGCACTCTGGTATTCTTGTACATCTGAATATGGCTATGCAGCATCCCAGCCGCTCACTCCTTCCTCCCTTCATCCTTGATCAGTATCTGCAGTCACACCACATCAGAAGAAACTGCTTCCTTTTTCCAGAAAGTGTTAGAGAGGTTTCTTGGCCACTATTTGAGAAGTTCTTTGAGTGGTTGAGCAGGTCCATCTGTCTACCAACTTGTTCTTACCTCTGGAGGTAGATGGTACCCACAAGCCAGCAGTTTGTCAGAATGTTGATGGTGAAAGAGCCATATAGCAAGGTATGGTAATGGCACAGAGCACTGGCAGCCCTGAAGAGGCAACTTCCCTTATTTATGGGCCCCAGGCAGCAGCAAGCAGCAGCATGTGGCCTGTGGTGGCAGAGTTAAGATCCAGGGCCTGAAGGTAGAAGTGGGTGGAAGCCATGACTGTGACAAGCTGTCTTTCCCTGGTATCTGTAAACCCCTGTTGATCTGGCCTGGACAATGTGCTGTATCTCCCTAGGAAATGCCTGTTAGCCCCAATCTGTCCATTTTTCTCTTTTTCTCCATTGTTCATAAGGCTAGCTGTGTTAGCATTTTCTCTATGTTCAGTAATACGGTAGGTAGTCTTGGGACAGACATAAATAACTCAGGCTTGATCTTAGGATGCACATAGTAGTATAGCAGAGGAGTTAGAACATTGTAGCCTACAGACCACAGCCTGTTTCCATGTAGTGTGCAAACCAAGAAGAGTGCTCATGTTTTTACAAGGTTGCTAGGAAGAAGAAAAAGAAAGAGAGAAAGGAAAGAGTGTGCAATGGAGATGCTGCATGGTCCACAAAGCCTAAAATCTTTACCATTTGGCCCCTTTTAGAGAAAGTGTGCCAGCCCCAGTCCAGTTGATAAAATCAGGTAAAGGTGAAATACAACAGTGTTTATGACTCACCTATTGTATGTCGGTGATTTAGAAAATAAAGTGATGCTTGTAAGGCTCCCATGAGTGCATGCATTTGAAATGGGCACCAGTACCATGATGGCACAGAGTTGAGTCCTTGGAAGCAGTCTTTGAGTGTGGTTAGAATGATCTCTCCTGGAGGTGGCATTTCTCTCAAGACATTAGAGGGTAGGCCATTTGAAAGCCAAGGAAGAAGCCTGCTGGGGAAGGAGATTCTTCAGACACCCCCAGGCAGCCAAGAACTTGAACCTCTAGACTGGAGCACAATGGGGGATGTGTTTGGGGTTCTTTTGTGGTTGCTGTTTCTTAGATACTTTCTTAGTAGTTTGTTGTCAAGGTTTTCTGTGCATCTTTGGCTTAACACAGTCTACCTGAGGTTAATAATGACTTAATGCTAGTAGGATGTAGTAGCTTTGCTTCCCCATGTTGTTTGTGCTAGTAATTGCCCCATGTGTTATATGAGTACATGTTAACTGTAAGCACATTATAGATGTCTGTGGTTGCTGTAATAGTCTCATTTATGAAAGCAAAGAGCCAGTGTCCTCATTGGGCATAGTTGTGTCTTCTCATGGGACTTGGGCTGCTCTGACTCTACTGCAGAGTTGTCATGGGGGATACAGGTACATAGTTGGTTCATTGGGTCTAAAGAATGACTTTCTTGCTCCAATTTCTTTCTTATTTCTTCCTTCTTTTCTTCCTTCTTTCCTTTCTTCCTTCTTAATGATAAGACTCATCAACTGTCTTCTCTGTGTGTCTCTATTTCCCACTTTTACATTAATTCTTCTTTCTCCCATGGCTCCAAAGCTTCTATTCAGAACAGAAGTCCAATGAGAAGGGGAGGGATTCAGAGGACACGAGGGAGCAGAAAGGTTGAGTCAGGGGAAGAATAGAAGATAAGAAGAATGGAGATATCATAATAGAGGGAGACATTTTAGGTTTACAGAGAAATCAGGCACTAGGGAAATGTCTGGAGATCTACAAAGATGACACCAGCTAATAATCTTAAGCAACAGAGGAGAGGCTACCTTAAATGCCCTCCTCTGATAATGAGATTGATGACTGACTTATATGCCACCCGGTAGCCCTCATCCAGCAGCTGGTGAAAGTAGAAACAGACACCCACAACTAATCACTGCACTGAACTGGAATCCAGATGCAGAGAAGGATGAGTGAAGAGCAAAGGGGTCCAGACCAGGCTGGTGAAACCCACAGAAACAACTGACCTGAACATCAGGGAACTCTTGGTCCCCAGACTGATAGCTGGGATACCAGCATGGGACTAATGCAGACCCCAGGAACATGGGTTTCAGTGAGGAAACCTCAGTAATCTACCAGACCTCCTGTAGTAGTTCAGTACTTATCCCTAGCATAGGTGTGGACTTTGGGAGCCCATTCCATATAGAGGAATACTCCCTGAGCCAAAACACATGGAGGTGGGCCTAGGCCCTATCCCAAAGGATATGATAGACTCTGATGATACCCTATGGAAGGCCTCACCATCCCGGGGGAGCAGAAAGAATATGTGATAGATAGGATTTTCGTTGGGGGGAGGATGGGAGGGAGAAGGGAACTGGGATTGTCATTTTAAACAATCTCATTTCTAATTCAAATAAAAAAAATCTGCAAGAAAAAAAAAAAAAAAAGAACAGAAGTCTGGCCAGGCAGTGGTGGTGCACACCTTTAACCCCAGCACTCGGGAGGCAGATGCAGGCAGATCTCAGTGAGTTTGAGACCAGCCTGGCAGCTTGGTCTATAAGAGCTAGTTTCAGGACAGGCTCCAAAGCTACACAGAGAAACCCTCTCTTGAAAAACCATAATAATAACAAATAAATAAATAAATAAATAAATAAATAAATAAGAACAGAAGTTTTCATACTGCTTTTCAAAGGGTTCATTCTCCAGCAGTACTTAATATTTATGAAGCGAGAGAATATTGACAACTTCACACTAATCCTTCTAGTCCTTGAAACAATTCTTTCCTTAACTGAGGCCAATAACTTAAAAATCAAGAGAGCTTTTGAAAATTGTTAGTAAAAGCCAGAGGCTTGTCATTGCTGCAGATGCCCCTTCCAAGCTCTGATTTGTCGAGTTCATGATTGCTAGTATAACCCAGGAAATTACTTGTATGAGGTCACACTGTCACCTGCCAATAAGAGTAAAGCCATCCTCTCGGGTGGCTGCTTTGTCCTGAACATGGTGCAGGAACAGAATGTCACTGTCAAGCTCTGTAAGTGGCAACTTCCTCTCATCTCTAAAGAATTTGAGTGAATCTGTGTAGGGATGACATTCCTAGCTGAGGGCATCAGAGCATGAAGCCAGAGTTGTTCCTTAATGGTGGCAAGTTGTCCGGCTATAATCTCTTCCACAGGGACACAAATAAATGAGATAAAAGTTCACTCTGACCACTGAAAGAACAAACTGCATGATTTAATGCAAGTATTAAACAATGGAGTATCAGAAACTCGGCTTAGATGGTGACTGTGCCTGATAATGGTTGCCATACAGAGTCCAAAGGGCATTCAAGATCCAGTGCCTGTCCACGCCTGGGAAGTGATGTGTATGTTGGAGTTGCCCTGCCCCCAGACAAGAGGAAGAGTTAAACCATGGCAAAGTGCATGCCCCTTTACACACTCTCCATTGTCTTATTAACTAAGTACAATGCAAACAGTTCTGTGCACTGGATCTACCATGAGTGCCTATGACTCTTTACAAACAAGAACACTGGGCCCCGCAAGATGACTCAACAGATAAAAAGGTCCTTTGCCGCCAAGCCTAACCACCTGAATTTGATCTCCACATGGTGAAAGGAAAGAAATAATTCACAAAGGATTTTGTCTGACCTCCACATGTGCATGTCCCCCATATACGTTTAATCACAAATTAAAATTAAAAAACAAAACACTGTCAGGCCTAGGGGTGCCACTTATATAATCCAGCTACTTCGAGAGTGTGAAGCAGGAAAGATCCACAGTACATCCCAAGGATCCAGGACAGAGTACATTAAAGGCTGGGCAGTAACATAGTGAGACTGCATCTCAAAAAGTAAAAAGTGAGCTGTCTATATGTTTCCTGGTAAAACACTTGCCAAAGACATGCAAGAACCTGAGATCAGTTCCAAGTACCACACACACACACACACACACACACACACACACACACACACACACCACACACACACACACACACACACACACACACACACACACACACACACACACACACACACACACACACACACACACACACACACACACACACACACACACACACACACACACACACACACACACACACACACACACACACACACACACACACACACACACACACACACACACACACACACACACACACACACACACACACACACACACACACACACCACACACACACACACACACACACACACACACACACACACACACACACACACACACACACACACACACACACACACACACACACACACACACACACACACACACACACACACACATGATTACAGAAACCAAACACATGTAAGAGCAAGGGAAATAGCATCAGGAACTCTCATGTATACAACACCTGTAATGCTGATTTGTCTCCCTTGTTTCTTTACCCAAACCTCCTTTTCATTTGCTCTTAGAATTTTCTGAACTATTTTTAAGCAAGTGTAAAATACATCTCTCATTTCATCTAGAAATATTTCCATATGTATCTCTAATAGTAATGTTTTTGTTGTTGTTGTTTTGGTTTGGTCTGGTTTGGTTTTTCAAGACAGAGTTTCTCTTGTAGACCAGGCTGGCCTCGAACTCCCAGAGATCTGCCTGCCCCTGCAGTAATGAGTTTTAAAAACATAGTGTATATACCACACACTCTTATAACTAATTCTTTAATGCCAGAACATTCCCAGTCTGCCTTTAAACTTCCCTGTTTGTCTTAAACATACTTTCTTTTTTGAAAGGTTTGGGTTTTTTGTTGTTGTTGTTGTTTTTATGTTTTTGTCTTTTTGTTTTGGGGGGTTTTTTGTTTTGTTTTTTTTAGAGAGAGAGAGAGAGAGAGAGAGAGAGAGAGAGTGTGTGTGTGTGTGTGTGTGTGTGTGTGTGTGTGTGTGTGTGTGTGTATTGTATGCATGCAGGTGACCACAGAGTTCAGAAGGCGTTGGATCTCCTGGAACTGGAGTTACTGAAGTTTTAAACTGCCTCATGCAAGTGCTGAGAATAGAGTCCAGGTCCTCTGGAAGATCAGTAGTGCTCTTAACCACTGAGCCATCTCTCCAACCCCTCAAACATGTTATCATTATATTTAGCTTGTTCAGATCAGGATCCAAAGCAGTCAGGGTCTCAGAAGCATCACTGAAGAATTGCTGTAGTCCCAAGTAATGAACATCACTATCCATTTTCCTTTCCAAAGTGTACTTAAGACATTAAGCTTAGGTAAGAAACTGTCGAGAACATCACATCACCCATAAAAGAGGCAGAATCTTACATGATGTAGTACCTAGCCATTCCAGAGTTTCTGATTGCCTCAATTTAGAATATGAGCCATTCAATCTTTATGACAGTTTTCAATAGAATTTGTAGCAGTTAGATAGAGAGCATTAGGTCAGGGGTTCTGTCACTATAGAATCTGTACTATTTGCTTTATAATGGAACCATGCAGGATATCATGTTGTTTTGTGTTTTTAGGTCTGCACTTGTATATTGATGTTTCCTTCCTGTTTGTCACTGAGTAGTATTCCACCCCAGATAATGAATCTTGTTTCTTTGCAATATCTGGTGATTAAGATTATTGCTCCTTGGGTATAACTTAAGGGAAAGTCTTTGTTTTGACATATGCTTTTAGTCCTGTTTGGTTAACTCTGGGAGTAGGGATGTGAATCATCCAGTAAGTGTGTGTTTAACTCAGTAATCCACCACCATACTGCTTTAAAGGAGTATGACACTTTACCGTCTTCCTAATAGTGTGTGAGTGTTTGCATTCTCCCAGCTTTTGCTAGTATCAGTCTTTAATGTTAGCTTCAGTAGGGCGTATGACTGTGACTTTTAGTTGACGTTCCCATGTCTAGTGCTGTTGCTCTTTGTGTGCCAACTGTCCAAGTAAGTTAATTCATGAAACGGGAAGTATCTGTTGAAATCTTTCTTCAGTTTTTCATTGGCATGATAATATCTTATTTTTCAGTTTTTTGAGCCACCCCTCTGTGCAAATGCTATACCATGGTGCCTCACCCCTAGCCCTGACTTACGAATTCTTTATAAACTTGGGTAGAATCCATTTGTCAGTAATGTGTTCTATAAACTTTAACAGAGCTTTTTTGTTTAACTGCATCTTTCCAAAAACTAAGTTTACAGTTTTTATGAGGTCTCTTTTTATCATGTCTCAATTTTATAGAGCATTTTTTTGTATGGTATGCTTAAGAAAGTCTTGCCTAATCTAATTCAAAACAGTCTAAATTTAATTGATTTTCTTTTTTGAGACAGAGTGTCACTCTGAGGTCCAGACTTCTCCTGGCTTGGCTTTTAGTAACAGGATGGTAGGTGGGGGCCCCTCTCCCCAATTAAGTTGTTTTAATTCACAAGTACAGGTGCCCACAGAGGCAAGAAGACAGTTTCAGATTTTCTAGAGCTGAAGTTACGGGTAGTTTTGAGCCATGGATGCTGGCGATCCCGCTGGGGTCCTCCGCCAGAGGCCAGAGCAGTACGTGTTCTTAACCACTGAATCGTCACTCCAGCCCCTATTTATTTTGAAGACAAGATCTTCCTCCCTGTATAGTGCAGTCTTACAGACCTCCTGTCTCTGCATCCAAAGTCCTGGGATTTGTGTGCCATCATTCTGGGCACATTTATATTTCTGTCTTCAGAATTATTTAGACTATGTGAATCCTTTGCCTTTCCATTCTTGTTCATCTTAGAATAAGTGTGTCAGTTTCTGCACAACAAACATGATTGGAATGCTGTTGCATTCATTCTTCTGTGGAAGAAAATCACTATCTTAGAAATACTGTCTTATAGTTCATGAACATGGTTTACATTTCTATTTATTTTAGTCATTTTTAATTTCCTATGATAGATAGTGTTTTATAATGCTCAATATTCAGGGCTTGTACATTTTTCTGTTAGACTAATTCCTAAGTTTTTACATTTTCATTTTCTAATTGTTCATTGTTAATATATAGAAATACAAAGTAAGGCAAGGTGGCACACACTGTTAATCCAAACACTAGGACTATGAGTTTCAAATCAACCTGGGTTTTATATATATATATATATATATATATATATATATGATCATGTCATCAAGAAATATAGAGGGATATCAATCAAAGTGCTTGCCTACCATGTATGAGAGCCTGCGTTCAACTCCAGCACTGAGAGACCATCTCACTTCTTCCTGCCTGTGTGCCTTCCCCCAGTCCCCTCCTTCTTCTTTCTGCCCTGTGGACCTAGACGTGACCTGCACAGGGGTCTGTTCACACCACCATTTGTCCAGACACTGTCGAGACACAGGCTGCTGGATGTTTGGTATCTTCTCTGAAATGGCTCGCATTCTTGGAGCAAATGAACATAAAAGTCACATAGACATGGTAGTGCAATACCCATGTAATGCCCATGCTTGGGAGGCCCAGGGACAAGAATCACAAGTGTACAATGAGACTCAGTCTCAAAAGTCAAACAAACACAGTGTAATAATGAGGCAGTCTTTAAAGAGTAATGCTAGGTATACAGCAGGTATTATGGGAACACAGGGTGGGGACACCCAACTTACTAGAGCAGGAAGGTTGGAAGGATACTTAGGCCAAAGGATTAGCATAAACAAAGATACCGAGAGAAGAAATGGTCAAGTGTTTGTGAAGAACTGTAAATGACTCCAATTTCTCAAGTGTCTGGTGGATCCCAGGGAGTGGTGAGAGATTCCACTACAGAGGTCATCAGAGGCCAGAACACAGACAGTACTGCATACCAGTCTGATGTCTGACTTTATCCCAAGAAGAGAATGAAAGAGGGCTCAGTAGAAAAGTGGAATGTGTTTGCTTTTAACAATTAAATTAGTCTGGTATTGTAGAAGATGGTGTGGAATGGAAAGCAACTGGCCTGGGAAGGTAGTCCAGCAGATGATTAGATCTGAAGCAGAACAGTCTTTACCAAGGGTGGAAGGGGAAAGATTGAGAGAAATCTCTTGCAAATAAATCTTGGTGGTTGACTCCATGTAGAAGATATGTATAAGAATATAACAATGTTTCTGGGCTGGGAACATGACTCAGCTGGTAAAGTGTGGGTTGTGCAAACATGAAAACCTGAGTTTGGATCCCCAGCATCTACATAAAAAGCTAGGTATGGTCAAATATGTCAGTGACCCTAGTGGGGACCCCGAAGCTCAGGGGCCAACCAGTTTAGCCAGTTGGTGAGCTCTGGATTCAGCAAGAGATTGTGTCTCAAAAGATAAGATGGGGAGTGATTGAGGGAGACACTTAATGCTTCCTCACACATGCATATCTAAACACACAAAGTACGAAGGTGTTTCCAGGCTTCTTCTTTAGACATCTAGACAGCAGATACCATCAGTTAAAGCAAGGTTTTGTTCAGAGGAGTAGCCTGGAGATGATAAGGCCAGAATGGAAAATACTGTACTTAGAGCCTCCAGGGCATCCAGATGAGGAAAGAATGGGCCAGCGTTCACATGGCACAGTGTCCATTCCAAGCCAGAAATCCCAGGTTTTCCCCAGTCCAGATGGTTCTGCGCTATTTGGCCAGATATATGGATTTATCTGTCCTCTGTCTTCCTATTGATGGGAACTGGTTTAGGACTCACTATTGTTCTTTTTTTAAAAAAAATTCATTCCATGTTCATTGGTATTCTGCCTGCATTTATATCTGTGCGATGGTGTTGGATCCCCTGGAACTGGAGTTACAGACAGTTGAGAGTTACCATGTGTGGGTGCTGGGAATTGAACCCAGGACCTCTGGAAGAGCAGCTGGTTCTCTTACCTGCTGAGCCATCTCTCCAGCTGGAACTCACAAAACAGTGTTACATGCCTTTCCTCTTGAAGTGATCTGAATGTTTGAAATGCTCTAACTTAGGAAACACTAAAAGAGCTTCAGGAGAGGTTTCTGGACTGAGAATGACCTGTGATTAAATATAAGCCTTCACCCTCCCATAGGAGTAGCATGAGGGGATGTCAAAACACAATTCATCTCACACAGGACAAATGATTCCACCTCAATGAGTTGTCAAATTCATAGGGACAGAAAGTCAAACAGTGGCCACCAGAATCTGGGCCAGCAGGAAGCTGTATTTCTAATATGGCATTGCAGCGATGAAAACATTCTGGAGACGGACAGTGAGCATGGTTATGCAGCGATGTAAACATACTTCAGGCCTCTGGCTGAAAAGCTGGACTTTATTACACTTTGCCATAACTTTAGAAAGTTAAAAACCACAACCTGAAAATGAAGCTGAGTTTCTTCAATACTAGCTGGTGTTTTTTTCCAACTAGTGCATCCATTCAGAGGTCACTGGAATAATAAAATGTTACCTCCTGTATAGGTGGCAATAGTGCTGCAACTATAAACAGTACCATTTGTTGAGTGCTTGCTCTATACAAAGCACTGTGCAGAGTGTTTTACACCCAGAACTCAGTATCATTTTCTTAACAGCCCATGAAGTTGGGTTACTTTCCCCCCTTTACAGGAAGAGGAAACTGAAGCACCTGCTAGTCCTTTGGCCTACAGTTGGAGGAAATAGCATGTACACCAAGTCCTGCTTGCAGATCCCTTGTGTCCCAAGCTTCACTAAGTCTTTCTTTCTTTCTTTGCAGTCACAGGAATAGCTTGAGCACACAGTCAGTGGCCTCACTGGCCTCAGCCATTTTTCCCAATATGCCATGAGATAACACCATTTCCTGGGTAGGTGCCATGATTTCAGAGAGGTTGTGAGCACAGTATACCACTGCTTGTCCTGCAGCAGTTAGAGGGCCCCAGCTAGGTGTATGATCGTGTGAGGGTCTCAACCTTGGTGGACGTGGTGGGCAGGGACCCTAATACCTTTTGTCTTCCTGAAAATGGGATTCTCCAGCTGTGAGAATGTCCTTTTGTGCTGTGGGTCTTTGAACTCTCCTAATGTTGAAAAGGTGGATTAAGGCTTTCTGGTCTCTAGGGAAACCATAGTACCTGCCCTTGATCAGCAAACTTTGCATTAAGGTGAGCCTAGGAAAGATAATTACTAAAAGACTTTATCAAGTGGTTGGGGCCAGGGAACAAACAGTATGCCTTCACAGTATACAGTACTAACACCCCCTCCCCAAAAGTGGTTTCCCATAGAAATCTTCTCAGCTGTTTCTCAAGAAAGCTCCAAGTATTGTTACAGGCAGTCTTTCAAATGTGATGTCAAGGCTAATGTGGCTCTTATGTACCCCAAGAGGGAGTAGAATTTGACTCCTTGGACATTTAGGCATTGAGTTGGCCTTACTGAACACAAAGAAGAAGGGCTGATGATTACAGCCCTCTTCTAGAAGTACTCATAAGTAGGCTCCATACTCAGATTCCCTATGGCCTTCTCCATGAATGTTGTCCTTTTAATCTCTGGCTATGGTAATGTTCTTTATTTTTATTTAGATATATGCTTAGAAACCTCACATAGCTTATAAACTGTGTCCTGTGGCTAACATTAAAAGAATTTGTAGAATATATCCTTAAGCTCATGTTTAATGGAGAGCCCAAAATTTTACTCTCAACAAAAGCCTCTCCTAATTCCAAAGGCTTTGTTTTTTTGTTGGAAGAACAGAGGAACCCACAGCCTGTCATTGAGAAGGCGGGCCTTTCAGTGAGACTGTACTTAACACTGTGTTTACCAGATGGAAACATGCTCACTTGGCCTCTAACCAAAGGGGTAGAGTACTTCAAAAAGCTCCTTCTGGGAGGGGATCAGCCCAAGACTGCAGACTCAGTAGACTCCGTGGAGAATAACAGAAGGAGACCGTCATCCCAATGTTCAAAGACAGTTTACTCCAATACCATTCATTGTAGCCATTGTTCAGAGGAGCTATAGAAAACTAGCTTGTTGGAAAGAATTGCTTCTTGATTTCAGCTTTTCAAGTTTGATTTGTGGAGGGGTGGGGAGTCCCCCTTCTGGGTAATGGAGGAAGGGTGCATAAGTAAATATTAGTGTGAAGACCAGAGGAGAAGCTCAGCCATGAGTCCTCAGTAGATTCTGTTCACCTGTTTTGGAGACAAGCTCACCAGTAAGGCTAGAGTAGCTGGCCAGCAAGCTCCAGGGATCCATCTGCATCTATTATAAATGTATACCACACCCATCTTCCTTATGTGGGTACTGGATTCAAACTCACGTCCTCAAGCTTTCATGACAAGCCCTACAGACTGAGCTATCTTACTAGTCTCTCAAGTTTAGTTTCTTTAACAACTACAGTTAACTTTGATATTTGAGAGACACCAGTGTTCTTTTGAAGCCACAAATGACCTAAGGCTGCACTGACTGGTGGCTGGAGTGGTTTTGTTGTTGTATCTCCATATTTACCATAGAATTATTCATAGTTTCTAAACCTTTTTGAGGTCACTGCCTTCTTTGCCCATTTCTCCCAATAGGAATATCTTGAGTAACTGTGGGACAATATCGATAAGCAGGACATAATGGAGACACAGTCCAGAGTTAGAACTCCACTATTCCCACCCCGAGCCATTTTATCCCCACAGCTCCCTCCCCATGAAAGCATGAGGCAGAGCTTCCTCCCCACCCCAACCCCGTCTCCTGTCCATTGGATCCTCCATCCCCTTCAGCATCCTATACCCCCAACTTGCCCTGTGCTTCAGGCGGGATATAGGGCATTAAAGGAATCAGGTCGGGAAGTACCCTCTTCCTTCTGCACAGTTCCCCAGCCACAGTTCAGGTACAAAGCTCCACCTCACTGCAAGGAGGCCGGGCAAGCTGTGCATGCTAGAGCAGGCTCATGACCCAGCACTTAGGAGGTTGAGGCAGGAATACCAAGAGTTCGAGACTCTCCTGGTCTTTATGAGTTCCTAAGCTGAGAAGTGTGCCTGGCTGTGCCCAGGAGCCAAGGAAAGATGCTGGTGAGTGAATGGTCAGGAAGAAACTTGAGAAACCCAGTGTTCCATTGGAGGGAATGGATGGAGAGACAGTGCTGATGTAATTGTGAAAGTGCCTGCCAATTTACACACCATGATGATGAAATCTTAGAATCCTAGTTAAAATGCATGTTACAAGAGACATGCAGTATAATAGAATCTTCATATAAAAAGTCAAAAACAGTCAAACACTGTTACAATAAATCTTTCTGCCAACAGCCGCCTGAGCCCCACCACCACGTGTGCACTTTACGCCAGTCGCCCACCTGAGTTAGGGCCCAAATGAATACACAGAAACTTGTATTAGGTACAATGCTGCTTGGCCAATGACTAGGATTCTCATCTGTTAGCTTAATCTTAACTATCATAAACCTATATATTTTATAAGACTTATCTTATTGGACGCCTTATTGGCGTCCCTCCTTGCCGGTGGATCACATTGTGCCGCTGGAGCAGGAGCGGAGGGGAAGAGAGGGGCCTTCCTGTTTCTCCTTTGCTTAAATATGAGTCTCCTTGCTATGTCACGTCCTGCCTGGATCATCACTTCTCTACTACATTTCCCAGAATCCTCTTTGACTCCTGACCCGTCTAACTTGCTGTCTCATTGGCCAAACAGTATTTTATTTAGCAATCAATAAGATAAACATACACAGTACATTTCCCATCAAAACCCATATTTTTTAATTTTTTTTAAATAAGGAAAGAGTGACTACAGGCATTTTAGGATAGATTATATTTGGGAGAGGCAAGGGAACAAGTAGGCCAAATGTGTCTTTGTTCTCAGAGAGCCATTTCAGATAGATGGGGCGGGAGTATTATTGATATTTTGTTGTTGTTGTGTTGTTTGTTTTGTGAGACAGGGTCTCACTGTGTAACCCTATCTAGCCTAGAACCCACTAAAAAAAACCTGGTTGGCCTCAAACTCACAGAGATTGCCTCTGCCTCATGAGTGGTGGAATTGATGATGTATACCACCATGTGTTTTTGAAAAGATTTATTTATTTTTTATTGTATGTGTGTGAGTGGTTTGTGTATATATGCACCATGAGTATGCCTGCTGCCCAAGAAAGCCAGAAGAGGGAGTTGGATCCCTTGGAATTGGGGTTGTAGATGGTTGTTAACTACCATGTAGATTCGAGGACCTGAACCCAGAAGGCGAATAGCAGGTGTTCTGAAACACTGGGGCAACTCTCCAGCTTCTGATTCTGTGTTTTTAGCATGTTTTAGAATTTAATATGTGTTACAAACATTCCTTGCTACATTGCAAATTTAATTTTTATGTACCTGTTCTTGTGTGTGTATATGTGATTCTATGTGTGCAAATGCATGTATACACATTCATGTAGAAGCCAAAGATAATATTGGATGTCTTCCTCATTTGCTGCCTGCCTTGCTGTTTTTGAGACAGTCTCTCACCAAACACCAAGCTCAGGCTCTAGAGTTCCTCCTGTCTCTGTCTCCCCAGGCCTGGGGTTACAGGCACAGTTCACCACATCCAGCTTTTTAAATAGGATTTGAACTCAGATCCTCATGCTTGCATGGCTTACATGCTGATAGCTCAGCAGTTTACTTATCTGAGCTATCTTCCCAGAACCTGCATAGTAGTTTTTAATGGTGACGTGTAATGCTATAATTAGTTATGATAAAAATATATCTTATTAGCTGTTAAGAATGTAGGAAGGGGCTGATTTATCATTTGAAAGGCAACTTTTAGTCATTGATTTTCCTAATGCTTTTTGTTTGTTTGGTTCTCTCTCTCTCTCTCTCTCTCTCTCTCTCTCTCTCTCTCTCTCTCTCTCTGTGTGTGTGTGTGTGTGTGTGTGTGTGTGTGTGTGTGTGTGTACATGCTTTCATGTACAAGCATGAACATGAACATAGACACATGTTTAGGGTACCTATAGAGACCACAAGAAGGTGTAACTCTGGTCCTCTGAAAGAGGACTCTTAACCATTGAGTATCTCTCTGGCCTTTTGTTTTCATTTTGGTTTGTTGAAACCAAGTCTCTTGTAGTCCCGTCTGGACTCCAATTTACCTTGTAGCCAAGGTTGACTTGAACTCCTACTAATCTTCCTGCCTCAGCCTCTCAAATGCTGGGGTTACAGCCATGCACTACCACAGAAGGCTTCATAATGCTTTTGAAGTGACTCTTTTTTGGGATCAGTCTAACAAATATCACAAATGTTGTTCCCTATTTTTCATATCTTGGGAGAAATCCTGCAAAAACTGTATCACAGTTCCTTCTGACAAAAGGCAGACTGTACATGTCTAAGTTTAGTAAATATCAACTATTTAAAAGTATCTTGGCCAGGCATGTTGACACATGCGTGCAATTCTAGTGCTTGGGAGTCTAAGCAGCGGAACCTTAAATTCAAGGCCATCTTGGACAACATACGATATTGTGACCCTGATTCCAAATAATCAAGTCTTGTACCTACAGAGATGCAAACCAGAGAAGACCAAAGCCAACCCTAATCACAAACAGAAGTCATTGCTAGAAAGTTGCCTCCAGAAGTTGCATGCCCAGCTTCCAGGGGTCCAAACTGCTTCATAAACACATCAGATCTCTTTTATCTTCAAATGAAAGGCCTACAGGACCCACCACTGTACAAGCTGCCAGCCCAGCCCTTTGCTTCTCTGGCTGCTGGCAGACTACCTGTAAATAATCTATCCAGAACAGCTCTGCCTTTGCCTTCCCCCACTCTCCACCTTCCCTTGTCTTCAGAATCTTCAAGTTTCCACCCTCTGCAGGGGATTCTGTGCTCTCTGTACCCAAAGTGAGTCAGCACATGGATGCATACCCACATTTCCAGGGAAGTGGACCAAGGTTATCAGAAAGCCCAATCTGTCCAACCAGAGATAAAAATCGAGGGATTTTTATGGCAACCCAGAGAGTCAGCTCAGCAAGTTCACTCTGGAACATACAGTACCAGTCCTTTGGGAAATACCTAGCTAAGGAGTGACTTTTGGTCTCCTGGGTATAATGCTGGCTGCTGTGCAGACAGCAGACCCTTTGTAAAAGGAAACCAGACCCGTTCATAGCTGGGTGGTGACGAGATAAAGGCAGGCCACTCCTGTTTGAATGTTTGTCATTTTGGTGGGGATTTTGTTTAACAAGTTCCTACCCTATCTGTCCCTTTTCAGATTTATAGCTCCAGAGCCCATAAAAGGGAGGTCACAAATATGAACATTAGCTGTGGAGAGAGTGAAAAGAAGCCCAGGCTCTTCAATAAAATGATTCCCAGATATTTAGGATTTTTCTTTGCTTTTCTAGAAAAGATCAGTTTCAGAGGTTCCAAGTAGTATTTGTTTAATGGTAATAATAACCTTGGCTAACTCTACATGTTATAAATACTATGTATTATATACTAGAAATACTAGAAATGCCTTGGCATTTCTTATAGCATGTCTGTTATTTTCCATTAATTCTACACTGAAAAACTGCTCAATTAGAAATTATTTTATTAAATACTTTGACCAGGTAGTTTATTAGGTACATGAATAAAAAATGATCCCCACCTCAGAAAATCATTATGTCTTACCACTCAAGAAAAGAATATTTAAATTGTCTTTCTTTAAAAGCCATGGCATATTCAGGGCAGGGGTTTTGTTGCGGCATGCATCAGCAGCCGTGTGCATACTCTCTGGTTTTTATGCTTTGGAGAGGGTTGTTCACTGCTGTGGCTGTGTTTTCCTGCACATCATCCCGATAGGACCTTAGTCTGAACCAAGAGCTGACCTGCTGTTCACCCGCATATCTGTTGACATTGTCTTCTGCTCCTGTGTAAGAGAATGAGTCTTCACTTCATCCTAAATCACACTAATAGCTGTCACTTATGAAACACTGTAAGATAAAAATCATAATTGCTATTTTACAACTCAAAAGGTAGAAAGTAGAGTTTAGTGGCATGCCTGAGATCCCACAGTGATAAGTGCAGAACTGGGTTTAAATGGAGCGCTGAGTGTCCGAACTCAAACCCAGCTGCTTCTGTTCTGCCTCCTTTAGTCTGACGCACACAGTGATGCAACACCAGCACTGGTCCTTTAGATATGCTCTTGCTCTGCTTCCCTGAGATTTGAGTCAAAACTGCTATGGTTTCGGGTACATGGAGTTAACATGTGCCAATTACATCCCAGAGCTTCTGGAACAAAAGAGAATATGGAGTGTCTTGGTATTCCTTTAACCCAGCTAGGTCTTGGTGGAAGGTTTGATGTGTTTGTAGTTGAAGACCAAAGGAGGCAGCTGTTGCATACACGGGGACATCTTCAGCAGGTGAAGGGCTGAGGACTTGTGCCCATCATCTCCTAAGGAGATTTTGGTAAATGTAAAGTTGCACTTGATTTGGTTGAGCCTGGAGCTGGACCAGAACCAACACCTGCCTACCAGCAGGGCAACTTCCTGCTGCATTCAGGAAACTGTTCCTTCAAAGTCTCCACCCAAGTATTGAACCAACATGACCTCTTCTCATGGCACAGGCCCTCAGAGGGGTGAGGACTGCACTTCCAACTGCAGGAACATGGCTTGATCATAGTCACCAAATACTTTTTGCTTTGTTTGTTTTCTGGCTTGTTTTATATTTTATATTTAATTTTGGAGAGATCGGTTTATTAACCAAAGGAAACAAGCCCATATGCCCTTTACTGTGAGTGTTCCTTCGACATGTCAAGCCAGAGACAATCCCCTGGTTTTGTAAAGGATTTTAGATAAAAGCAGAGGCATCTGTCACATCTGTCACCAGCGCACTCCTGTGGAGCCATCAGATGACAGGGAAAGCCAAACAGGTTAGCTACAGGAGGCAACACTGAGCAGCTTTGCATATGGAGTTAAAATAAAAGGCTATAAATGGGGTCTGGGGTTTCACTGGGTAGATGTACTAATACAGAATCCCAGCAGTTACCCTTAGCTTGCAACACATATACTAATCAGTCACAGCTACCTGTCTTGTGTGAGCTCTGTTAGTTCTAAGCACTTGGTAGAGTTTTATATAACTACTTTCAGGGACATGAACTTTCTGTTGATGCAGAGAGAAAGAAAATACACGTATGATAGATGCAACAAAATCTGCAGAGAGAAGGGAAGGGAGTGTTATTTTGTCTGATAAGGAATCCAGAAAGTCCTTTTGGGAAGCATACCAGGGGCATGGTTTTAAAATTCCAGTTGAATGGGCTACACAGTAGGACCCTGTCTCAAACCAAAACAAAGACCCCCACTTTGAGGGTGGCTGCTTCATGACCTGATGGGCAAAAGACAATGGATTCTTCACAGCATTTAGACCAGTTTACTCTACCTGTAGAGGTCTGTGACCACACTGTGCCCAAAACTAATTCAAAAGTCTATGAATAATCAAACATTTATCCGTGATAATGTTGTAAAAGCCAAATGAAACATCACACTTTTTCTTAGAGGTTTAGCCATCTGATTTAGTGACTTGAGTATCTCATGAGAAAATAATCATGAAGGCTGGACCCACTAAAACTTGTAGTTTGGAGAAGGAAAGTAAAGTGGAGGATTGAACGTTAAGTAATAAAAGGGCAACTTATCATTTAGATGAAGGCTCTGAAATGAGAGGAAGGCACTTGGCTCAGGTCAAGGATTGAGGCCTCAGGTTAAGTCAGAACAAAGAAGGTGTGGCTGGGTACAAGTGTGCCTTTGTTCCAAAGGGCAGTGCTATAGATGGAAAGCTAAGGTGTGTGTGTGTGTGTGTGTGTGTGTGTGTGTGTGTGTGTGTGTGTGTGTGTGTGTGTGTGTAGAGGGCACTTCAGATTCCCCTGGAGCTAGAGTTGCAGGCAGTTGTAAACCACATTGATCACCTGATGCAGGTACTGGGAACCGAGCTCTGGTCCTCTGAAAGAGAGTAAACTTTCTTAACCACTGGCCATCTCTTCAGCACCAGGACAGAACTTCTTTATGGTTTACTGAAGTAAGAAAACAGTTAAGGGAGCCTGTCTCTCATGTGAAAAGGGCAAGATGATCCAAGATGATGCCAACCATCAAGTTGCTTTCTGTCTAGCACAGATTTCTGTAAAGTCGGCAGTCATGTGGGAATCAGGAAGGTTCTCTTCCTTCCACCTGAGGAAGCAGAGAGCTCTGGGAGATTAGCTGGGAAATAAGAGGCAAAAGGCAGGCCCAACAGAATCTGGCTTCATGTAGACCAAGGAGAGTACAATGCCCTTGTCACAGGAAGTCCCCTCTCTGCAGGAAGCCATCCTCATAGCCATAGTGCTCTTAGCCAGTCTTGTAGAAAGCCGCAAAATTGTTTTGCTCTGGCTGCTGAGAACAGATAGGGGCTAGCAGAGGCAGGCAGAGCTGATAAGGCTGGTGGAGGAGTTGTTCTTACCCAATGCCCTCGACTGGGCATCTGCTCCAGCCACTTTTAGTGGTTCCAGCACTTGGAGCAGCATGCCGTTCCCCTACTTCTCATCACTCTGTCCACTCCAGCACATTGTACAAGTATAGCATAGTGTAATGCTTCCTGCCTAGCAATAAAAAAGAATCTCTGAGACTTCAAATTCTGACCCTCCCACCCATAGACCTCCCTGTATTTTGCTCTTCTCCAAGGGACCAGGGAGGATAGGTTGGTAAGTTTGTGTGTTTCCAAACCAGCTTCTGAAATAAGTCAGCTGCACATCTAGTTTAAAAGCTACACAGATGGTAGAAAAAGCATTCATCCCACCATCAGAAAGCTGGGTTAGGTTCTCACCCTCACCACACAGTAGCCTAGAGACTCTGTATCTTCATCTGTGAAATGGAACTGCTCCTTGTCCTGCTGCCTTCCAGGGCCTCTATGAGGATTATATCACATGAATGCAAATTAGATTCTGCTCTTTAGCAATGCAAGGCGTTAGTTACTTCTGTTTTTACCACTCCCTTGCCTCCCTCCCTAGTTATACCAGGTCAAGTCAGGTCACCTCACTTCTAGATTATTTCACTTGCCAACTCCTGTGCCCAGATACCATATCCAACCAATGGAGACACGGCTTTTATCCCATGGCCTCTGGGGGACAGTCTCCCTTGGCGAGCCAGCCTTCTCTCCCACTCACAAAAACCTGTTTGCTGACCCTCCTTTCTGTCACTCCTTGGCCTCATCTTTCTCTACCATCTCTGAAAACTGGCTGCTGTTTTGTTATCTGATCTGAATATCTATCCACTTGCTCTGAAGAAGACAAGATGGAATTTTAGCATGTTATTATCCTGTGAACTTGTCTCATTAGTTTAGTTACTTTGTTCCCTGAGGTCCAAGCCTATCTATGTCTGAGTCACATTCTAACGCATTGTTGGGTGCAGAGCCTCCCACAGTGGCAGGCCCTGAGCAGAAGTGCAGCAGCCACTGGGTAGTGGGAGCCCCTTGTACATGGACAGACCTCGTCACAACCTGAGAGGTAGATGGCACTCCCATTTTGCAGTGAGAAAGGAGACCCTTTCCTGGGCTACATGTCATCTAACCTGTGGGAATGAAAGGCTAACTAGGGTCTCTGTGTCCTAGAAGGGATCCGGAGTGTATGGGATCCCAAGGGGAGGCATGATCATGAAGTGACCCCT
Organism: Cricetulus griseus; assembly: GCF_003668045.3. Lineage (NCBI taxonomy): Eukaryota > Metazoa > Chordata > Mammalia > Rodentia > Cricetidae > Cricetulus > Cricetulus griseus. The sequence goes on along the minus strand of NC_048600.1, from coordinate 12,436,595 downwards.
GGAACATAGTGCACAGCCCTCCTGGGACTTGAGGCTAAGGCTGATTAGTGAAGACCTCACAGGAAACACTAGACCAACAGGAAGCGGTAGGCGTGATGGCAGTGGCAGCTCCTGGTGGGGATGAGGAGCAGAGTCCAGGTGATCCACCTGACCTATTTAATACAAATCAAGGAGAGAGGAGTCAGGAAGGATCGGGGTGACTCAGCCTCTGCCTGCCTGGAGCCATCAGTGGGCTTGGTAGCCTATTTCCTGGGGAAATTTTCAGATAAATCAATGATTTCATCATTCTATCCTTAAGCACTCTGAACAACTAGGAAAGACTGTTCACATGACTGTCTGGATGAGGACGAGAGGGCTGGTCTCTCACAGGAGAAGCTGGGACAGTGGTAGCAAGTGTCTAGGCCTAGTGGTGATGGGAGTCCAGTTCCTTTCTGCTCTCCCTGAACAAAGCCAGAGTGTAGGTGAATAGTGCTCTGATGTTTTAAGTATCACTGCCTCATTTATGAAGACAGACGCTTCCTAGAGGTAGCCAGCTCCTGCCCATGGTTGAATTCATTATACTTTTTGTCTCACCGGGACAGGCCTGGGGAGGGCTGATAAAGAGTTGGCAATGCCAATCTTACCAGACAATCTGGAGGCCAGTGGTCGGGCCTGAGGGTTGGAAAGCAGCAGAGTGAATGTGTAGAGTGCCAAAGCTTAGTCGTATGTCTCTAGAATTCAGGGTGTGGCATAGGATTGGCTCCTGAGAAATCAAAGATAAACATTTAATACTTACAAATTTATTGGCATAGCTACATCTTTTCTCAAAAAAGTCATAAATTTGCAGTCCAGGATTTTTAAGAAAATAGAATTATTAAAAGATAACTTGTCTCTTCTTAGTCAATATATTCTCCTTCTAAGAGTAGTCTTTGATTAATCTTTAATCTAAATATCAAAATTCCAGCTCTCATATGCTGTTAGGAACATTTCTTACTCATTTACTTACTTACTTGCTTACTTTATGTATTTATTTATTCATTCATTTATTTAATGACAGGATCTCTAGCCCATGCTGGCCCAAACTCACTGTGTAGCCTAGGATGACCTTGAACTCCCACACCCAAGTTTATGCAGGGCTGAGCATGGAAACCAGGGTCTTGTAAATGCCAGGCAAGTCCTCTACCATATGAACTACATCCCAATCCCAGGGATAGCTTTCAATGAATTCCTTCCCCTAAACTCTATCCACAACCCAGAACCTATCAAACATGAGGAGTACATCATATTTTCTTTAACACATACCCTGAAATCTTCCTCCTTCCTCCTTCCCTCTAGTGTACTAAATTCTGCTTGGGGCAGAAGGAGAAAAGAAAGATGGGGGCTAATATGACAACAAGATTTGTACCTTCACAAGTAAATATTACAATTTAGCTGGCTAACTACTTGTGGAAGCTTGTTAGGTCAAAGTGACTCACTTGCGTAGATGAGGTTATTTTTAGAGCTGTAATTTGTACTGTTTAGAAAAGAATAAAGAGATGGTAAAAGGCTAGATAGCTCATTATAGTTTACAGAGCTCATGAACCTAGCATCCATGTGAAAGATGACTAAGCAAGGGGTCGGTTGGTACTTTCTCTCAGAATTTTACAGACATGAGTCATCCACTTCAGTCTGCAGACACAGCATCAAGGTACCCATGACTCAGCTCCCATTTAGACAGAGCACCAGAATTCAATTCTGATACGCTTTTGTAGTTAAGTAGTGAGGAAATTACATAGCAAAGCAAAATAGGCCTTTGTACCATGCAGCCATCCAGTGTTTAAGCAAGGACTGATTGATCTCCATCTCTGGTCTTTCAAAGAACCTATTTATGATCCATGCTGGGTAATGTCTTTTCATTCTGCTCCAGCACACTGCAGAGCTACCTCCTCACACTGGCCCTTCTGACCCAAGTATTCAATCAGCCTCAGCAGAAACTCAGCCTCATCCTTTCTCCATTCACATGTCCAGTATGAAGACCCCCTTCCTTTAACAACCAGCATGTGTGGGTGTGGGGGGCAGTTGTGTGTGTGACTCTGTGTGTGTGTGTGTGTGTGTGTGTGTGTGACACAGAGAGACAGACAGAGAGAGAGAGACAGAGAGAGAGAGAGAGGACAGAGAGAGAGAAAGAGAGAACCCTCAGTCTACAATATTAAAATATTAGTTCTCAAAGCTTCCAAAGGCTTCTCTATTTCACATTTTACCTATGGTCAGAGGCTACAAGAATATAATTCTTAACAGAGTCTTCTGTACCCCAGGATGGCTTTGAATTTGCTGTATACCCCAACTTGAAGTCCTGATTATTTTGCCTTTATCCCCTAAGTTCAGGTGTGACCAGCACATGCCACCACGCCTGCCTTTGCACATAAGATTTCTCTTTAGAGATAAGCAGCCTGGTCAAGGCAAGTACACATTTGTCCATTGGGACTTCCACTCTGTTCTCTGATTGACACTGAGTTTTGCTGACCCGGGTAGTCCTCAAGGTATAGCCTCACACACTGAGCTAGCTCCCTGTTGTCATTGCATATAAATTACATGGTTTATTCAGAGTTAAGAATGTAACCTGTCCATTCATATGTACAGAAAGTGATCCTTTTCAGTTTGAAGACTGAACATAGCCAACAGTGAATTTTACTGTATTTATCAAAGAAACATCAACATGAGAGAAAAAGCAAGTACTTTAGAAAGACACAAATGAAAAATACCAGTATCCTCCCTCCCCTGTGCCTGCCCATCCCATCCCCAGCCACTTTCAGCCATTTCTGACACTTGGCAGTTGCCTCATTAACCATCTGTCTGCTTTGCTTCAAACTTGCTGTGTCAGTAGTACTGTTAGCAGGAACAGCAGAGCATGTAGAGGCTAAAGTCCTATTGTCAAGAGAAGCCCTATGGACGTTTAAGTCAACTCAGCAAATATTAAAACATATACTGTGAACCCAGCCCTGGACTAGGCCCAGAGTTATAGAAGTGGCTAGGTGTACAGCATTTGTCCTTGGGTGGGAGAGCCAGACATGCAAGTTTGCAGATGCATTTGTAGACTGCTATAACACAGGCATGCCAAACCTCTTCTAAAAGCCTTAGAGGATGTCTCTGAGCTTGTATTTCATGTGTAGATTAAAGTAGGTGATGGGGGAAGGGTGCCCCAAAGAGAATAGCACAGCATGCTCAGGACTGGTGCAGTATATTCTGATGGTGGAAATAATTCATAAAATTGAATTTTCAGGATAAATGAGTGAAGAGAGTCACGGGAAAATGAGAGAGAAAAGAAATTTGCCTGATTAGGAAGAACCATGTGCGTCAGTTGTTCAAAACATGTCATCTTACTGATGGAAAGGCCTGGAGGGCTGTTAAACATGGATGTGGCATTATCTCAGACTCCCATGTATGATGGCAGAGAGGAGAAGAATGCAAGTGGGAAGAGAAACCAGGGGTAGAAAAACAACTTTGGTAACTAGTTCAGACAAGAGAATGTGAGGTACTAAAACTATGAGAGTTTGGAGAGGGAAGGATGGACTCTAGAAATACATCAGAAGAGAATCAGGACTTGGTAAGCACTCAGATTTTGAAGGTGAGGGAGAGGGAGGACTTGTAGATGGCTGTGTAATTCTGGCTAAGTATGGAAAGAGTGGAAACCGAAGCAGAGGACCAGAAGTTGTGTGTGCAGTCTGGCGTATGTGTAAGAAGTGCATATGTCCAGTAAGTGGCAGAAAATAGATGGGACAGAAGCTTTGTAACCCACATGGTGATGTTGTTGAAGCCATGGGGCTAGTGGTATGGCCAGCAGCTGATGAAAAGCAAGAGAAGGTTAATGAAGAGCGAGAGATGGGTACTGCTGGAAAATACTAAGCAACAGAAGGGTAAGGTGAACCAGGAGAGGGGCATCCAGAAGAGAGAGAGGGTCAGGATTGGGAAGGACAAGGAAAAGCATCACTCTGGTGATGGTCGTAGGGACGGCCAATGCATGTGGACAGACAGAAGTCAAGTGTGAGCAGGTTCTGGGATTTGCTGAAAGTCCTCTTTTATGAGTGTAGAGAATTAAAGGAAGAGAGAGTAGATGGTAGAGGTGATAGCCAAGGAGGCAAGTTTGGAAAAATGAAATTATCTCCAATACAAGGAGGAAGAACCAGTGAGGTAACATTTGACTTTCCTCAGTGTGGAGTGTAGCCCCTCTTGAGACGGATGTGAAGCAGTGAAACATAGCTAGTACCACCACATCCCTGCCCTCAGCTACCCATGGGAACCACTAAGCCATGTGGTTTTCCCTCTCTGTCACCACCCATGTAGAAGGCCACTTAAGAGGCATAGAATAGAGTTGTCCTTGGACCTGAGATTTCGTCAGACCAGGCCATGAGCCCCTCCATCTACATATTATCTTCTAAGGAAAAGGAACACATTAGAGGGCAGAGGAGCTCCAGCTGGTCCCTCTCTCTGCCTCAGGACCCCAGGGGCATTTAGTGTTCTCTTCTCTGATAGCAGCCCTCTCACTGCTCTTGGGTTGTTTGTACCTGACTCCCCAACAGTCAGCCCGAGCAATTCACTTTTTGCTTTCCCTTGAGTTCCCCTACCCATAACCCAGAGTTAGACAGGCAGGCAACTTGGGCTTTTTAAATAAACCACAAACTCACCTTTTCATATCTAAATATGCTTATAATAACATGTCAGGTCCTATTCTCCCACAAGCCACATCTGTGCATGTTTTTTTGTTTTGTATTCTTGATTGGTTGCTTGCTTGCTTTTTGAGACAGAGTCTCAGGTGGCATAGGCTGGCCCAGAACTGACTTTGTAGCCCAGACTGACCCTAAATTCCTGATCCTTTAGCCTACATCTCCCAAGTGCTGGAATTGCAGGACTGCACCACCACACACTTGGCTAAAACTGAGTTTTAAATAGTTGAAACCCCAAAGGTCATTTTGTGCTTCAGTCCAACAGCTTCAGTCCAACAGCTCTTTAGTTCATACAAGTCTTCTTTGTTGTTGTTTTTGGTTTTTTGTTGTTTTTTCGAGACAGGGTTTCTCTGTGTAGCTTTGGAGCCTATCCTGATACTCGCTCTGGAGACCAGGCCGGCCTCTGCCTCCCAAGTGCTGGGATTAAAGGTGTGCGCCACCAACACCCAGCCACAAGTCTTAAACTATATTTATACCAAGTTCACACAGATGTTTAGATGCTGGGGGTGGGATGTTCATTTACTGACCTGTGAGTTGTGACCCTTTGGGGTTGAGCGACCTTTTCAAAGGGGTTGTCTAAGACCATCAGAAAACACAGATATTACATTATGATTCATAACAGTTACAAAATTACAGTTATGAAGTAGTAACAAAAATAATTTTATGGATGGGGGTCACCCCGGCATGAGGAACTGTACTAAAGGGTCTCAACATTAGGAAGGTTGAGAGCCACTGCTCTAGACCCAGGCTTCTGACACCCTTCCTCCTGACTCATGCCAGTGCCTGCTCCCGCACTACTTTGCAGATTTGATGTTTCTGTGAGGGATGACTTAGCAAGCTGAACAAAGAACCAAACCTGTTTTTCCATGAGCCAATTAATAATAAATCTAAAATGAGGCATTTGGCCTCTGGCAACAGAGATCTTCATCACCCTGTGTGTGTTGGGGAGGGGCAAAGCAGGGCAGGGGTGCCGTGCTGCTGCTGTAAGAGCAGCAGGCACACCAAGGAGGGCTTAGCTCTTGAGTCTGCCATTGAGTCTGCTTGAGATATGACCAGGTTTACTTTAAAGTCCTTTGAAACTTGAGTTGCTTTTCTGTTTCTAATCTGATTCTTTTCACTAATCCCTAAATACTCTGTATACATGAACTTCAGTTTCTGAATTCAGACCTCTTTGGTCTTCTAAGCAAAAGTTTAGCGCATGCTTGATGGGTTATAGGAGATCAGGAGATGTACCAGGCTCACCCAGCTGCCTTTTGCAGCATACGAGAATGGATTTTATCACAGAGCCTGTAGCTAGCGCCGAGGGCTAGAACAAGGGTTAGGGCAGTCATTAAGCTGATATCTGTGTATAAGTCAGATAAAAAGCCAGCTCACAGGAGCAGAAGTAGCCTATTGATCTAGTCCATATGAACATTGATTAGTATGTTATTTAGAGCTGACTTGAATGGTGGGTATGGGAGGCCTTGCCAGTTCTCTGGCAAAAACCTACAAGTATGTTCAAAAAGATATCCAGCTTTCTAATGTGGCTGATACTGGTTTTTGAATGTACATTCTCATTTCTCTTGATCCAGGGTAGAAGTCAGTATGAAGGACAGTTCCCTTGCAGGCAAGTCCTCAATAGGATGGCAGCCTCTCCAGAGCAGAAATGGCAGAACAAAGACAGTCAGAGATGACAAGGTTTTGTGCTTGGCTGAATCTTAGACTAGGTCTGATATCTAGTGAAGTGAGAACAGTCAGAAAGAACCCTTTCCCCCACGGATGCCAGAATGTGCTGGTGGCCTTAGAACCCATAGATTTCAAGTCTAAAGGCTTGAATCCAAGGCAGCTCTGCCTGATTGAAATGAGGTACTATCTGTTCCCTAGTTAGTGTTCTGTGAATGGGGTTGTGTGTCAGGCTGGAAGGCTCTATTTAAATATAGAGCCTGTTCTATAACATTCTCCAGGCCTCTGGAATTAGTGGGCTAGAGCAGAGCTGAGAAGGCGGGAAGGAGGCAGACATTTTTACGTTATCAGAGGTCTTCATTGATGGATGGACTTCCTGGAAGAAGAGTTACTGGGCCCCACAGAGTTAATAAGTCCCTGGGCAAGCTTGGAGATGGAGACCAGTGAGTAGGTGGAAGGAGGAAGGGGGGCAGTTAAAATGTGGAAAGGAAGGGAGGTAGCAGGCCCATGGTGTCATGGAAACCATGGGAGAACAGAAGTGAGCGGCAGTGTCAAATGCCACTAAAGCTGCACAGATAGAGCCATAAAGCATTTCCCCAAACCAAAGGAGGAAACAGGGAATTGAAGCATCCAAAACAAAAATGCAAGCCTAAGGTCATTATACCCTTGAGCTTAACTTGTCTGGAAGACAAGCACATTGTCTCCTCTTCCCTGTCTGTCCTGACAAAATATCAGTCAGACTCTTAGCTTTCTCCATGCAGGGCCAGCAAATGCTTGCCTGTAACCATGCCTGGCTGAGATGGTAATGCAGTCAAAATGCCCAAGTAGCATTAGAAGTAAAAAACAAGTCAGGTGTGGAGAGACTGTGGCAGAGAGCATGGAGGCTGCGGACCCAGAAGACTAATGTCTGCTGGCCTTCTTGTCTTCACTCTCTCAGCTTGTTCTCTGGCTTGCTCCAGAGGCAGGCTAACTCTTGAGTAGAAGGGGAGAGAGAGAAAATCCCAGGGCAGGAAGCATGCAACACACTGCAGGCATTCACTCTGTTTTGGTACCCTGCATTTGTCTTGGTACTTTAAAAAGTATTTATCAGAATGAACGAAACAAAAGCCGATCATGCCCGACTGAGGTCTGTTCCCGTCATGCTGTGAAAGAAGCCATTGTTCTGCAGCTACTTCATTTCTGTAGGAAAGCTTACACGTGGTCAGTGGCCTGCTACAGTGTGTCTCGGGTAAAGGACTCTGGTATGTTCTCTGTGGCTGCTCAAGCAGCTGAGGCAGGCTACCTCAGCACAAACTTCTCACTTGTCAATTGGGTGATAATTGCTGAGCTCTTACTGACCTGCCACTGAGTATGTCCTCTGATGTGACAAGACATAGAAGAAATGTCAGGAAAATGGGGCCCTGTCAGCACAACTGTCAAAAGACAGAGAAGAGGGAGAGCTAAAGAGATGCCCCCATGTCTGTGTGATTTACTTGAAGGTGCCCAGGCTGACTCTCATACTTTTTAATCAGCCTCGTGGGGTACTTCCCAAGTCCTTAGCAGTCCAATCACTCCACAGCTGAACTCCAGGACAATAACATAGTCCTGCAGAGCCAGGGGCTAGGGGTTGGGAACCAAGAACAGCACTCTCTGGCACTAGGTTAGAGGCTAACATACCTTACTGGCCATGCCGTGACCATGTGGCCTACTATCAGAATTTGATTTTTAATTCTGAATTTGAATCATCTGGGGTTAAGAGAGAAGTAAATGTGAAGTCTATTTAGATTTTTATCGGGGACAACACACACACAGAGTTGTAGGATGTGTAAAAGCAAACCCTAGGTTACCAGGATAGTTAGCTAAGGGCGAATGTGCCTTTCTGGAGGGTGACACCAAGCCAAGGTCCCTGATGGAGAGGAGCTTCTTCCTTCAGATCTGACGTGCAAGTCGAGCCACTTGTGGAAGCCCAGAGCTTCACTCAACAGGATGGCCTTCTGCTGACACAGTTTACTCTCTTTCATTAAAGATAGGCATGAGAGTAATGAAACAGCTCAAAAGTCTCATTTTAGGCAGCAACCATATGTTATCTCAAATGAACTTCTAATTGAAGTTTCTATCTCAGAATAGCATTAATTCTTTTCCATTCTCCCACTACATCTCCCACCCTGTTATACAGAAGAGATAATGACCAAAGGCGCTAGCCAAAATAACAAGTACCATTAAGACAGACTCCAGCCCTGAATAATTCACAAACCAAATAGGTAATCCTTAGATATGCAAAGATTGCTTATATTCCTGTGGGCTCTGTGTTTTCCCAAAGATCATGACTACCCACTCACAGACAAAGGGAACACTTCCTCACAGGCACAGCTCTGAGAATGGAGAGAATGCTACGTTCTGAAAGCGCAGAGAGACTGGCCGAGTTCTCTGCAAGCTTCTGCCTGTTCAGCTGGCTTCTGGTTTGGGAAGCTTTTGCTACATGACATCATTTGTCCTGAGATTATCTGGACCTATAAGTTTTTACTTGGATGGAGATAATTATAGATGTTTTTAAAATGAAGATTTCTGAGGGCTACTGAATTATCCTCAAATAAATATGGACATAAACTGAGTTAAAAGCTTGATTGGGAAAAATAATAAAGGTTACTTTTGATATGTGGGCTGTGTATTTTGTCAGGTTAGAAAAAACATACCGATTCAGATTTACTTTTTTAAATTATTTCTAGAGAAAAGTGAATAATAATAGGGATAACTTATAAATGGTTGCTGTGTGCCAAGTATTCTACATATATACTCATTAGCTCGTGTATATCACCCAGAGTCTTGCAAGGTCAGTATTTTCCCATTTTAAAGATGAGGAAACTCACACGCAGAGAATTTGGTAAATTGCCTGAGGTTACCCAGGTTGTAATTTGTGGAGCAGGGATCAAGCCCAGATCTGTCACATTCCAAAGACAGTATTCTTTCCAGTCTACCGTCCTGTTCTCACATTCCTGAACCTTCCATCCTTTTTCATTCAGTGCTTGCTATATGCCAGGAAAGGCAGTAAAGGTATGCATGGCTTTATTTTCACCCCTTGGGCTAGAGTTTTTCCAGATTTATGGTGTGGGAAAAGAGGCTCCCAGAGATCAGTTAGTATGATAATGCTGCTTACCTGCTAATGGAACCTGGGTCACCCTCCCAGAACACACTCCTTCCCTAGAGCATTCCCCTCCTTTCAGAAAAGCCCCTCCAGTCACACCTTGGAACTTAACTAACTGATTTGGTAGTTTTCCTCCGTCCTGAAGGAGTCATACTGAGCTGGCTACTGTCTCACTGTAATAAGTGGCATGAGAGACTTTCTCTGCATAGTAGTAGATTGGCCACAGTCCTGTGTTCTATGTTCAAAGTACTCCACATTTTATCAGTGCCCCTCTACCCCGTGTTCTAACCCAACACACACACACACACACACACACACACACACACACACACACACACACACACACACACCTGTAATAATCTGCTATGGTACCTTGGTACTCTCATCCTCCACTCTGACCATCCCAGGCTCTTCTCGCTGCCTGACCTTTCTGCTCTCCCTTATAGAAACCTGTCTTCCAACTCCCTCCCCCCACCCCAGCCACCTTATCTAATATCCCTCCTAGAAGCCCTTGGGCAGCAGGTCTTTCTTTCTACCTGTGACACTGGTAGGACCGCTTCTGCAGTCCCCACCACTCCTCCCAGCCTCAGGTGCTGGAAGTCACACATGAGCTGGTACAGTGAGAAGGAAGACCCAGCTTAATCAAGCTGCCTCATGGGAGATGCTTGGGGAATGGTTCTTACACTGGCTATGGGTTGCCTTCTGTATTCTATAAAGGTTATAACTACATTTTCAAAACTAGCTAGGCAGTGGTGGCACACACCTATAATCCCAGCACTTGGGAGGCAGAGGCAGGTGGATCTCTGAATTCAAGGCCAGCCTGGTCTACGGAGTGGACATCCAGGACATCCAAGACTACACAAAGAAATCCTGTCTAGAAAAACAAAACAAAAGTCTATTTTAGCTTGAGGAATTTTATTCTCATCATAAATCCTCATTAGTTATCCTTCAAATTAGGGCCATCACAATGTTTATAAATTTGTATGTAGCTAGTTCAAGTTTTTAAGACTGTAATATACGCTGACTAGTATCAGACCCTCTTTTTTAACGAGAAACACTGCTTTGGTCCTCTTCCTTCTAATCATCTACATTTAGTACCTTGTCCATGAATTCTTTTAATTAAAAGCTTATGACGTTTTAGAGACTTTGCCCAGCTTTTAAGTGCCAGGGAACGTTTGCATTTGAATATATTTTATTTAAGGATTCGTTTAATCAAATGCTTCCCTAATTTAGCCAGCTTTCTTTTTTAATACTCCCAAGCCAGGAATTTGTTTATTGTGACTAAATTCTTTTTAAAATAGAACTTAAAACAGTACTAAATGCTATTTATGGCACTCTGTCTTGCTAAATTTCTTTCTGCATCTCAGAAGACTATGCTTCCTTCTTCCATGTCCAGTTAACATTTCCTCACTATAGTGTTCTGTGCCAGTCAGTCTCTAAGTGTAGCCTGACCACCTCTGCATGGCCAAGTGGGGTGAGTACCACAGTCAACACTCAAACAGGTCAGCTGAGAAGTGAAGTGTACGGACCCCAGAAGATAAAGAGCCGTGTGCCCGGGGTGGAAGCAGAAGAGATGGTGGATATAGGGGTGTCAGAATATCAGGGAGGCCAAGGTCCCAGTGGATGTGGCTCCCACGTGACACTGCCAGCAGACTTCAGCACACAGCCAGCCTCTGCAAGTGTGCTCTAGCATGGCACCTGGTCCAGGGAATATCACTTAGGGAGTGATATGTGAAAAAAGACAAGAGGAGTCAGTACCAGGAAGAGTTCCCAGCTCGGGACCCCTTGGTCCCCTCTTCAGCTGCTGGTGTTCCTGTAATCCTCCTGAGAGCCTGAGTGAGGGAACCCTTCTTGGGAGCACAGGTTGGAAGCATGCTGTGTTCTAGAACTTCCTGACACCCTGAGCCTGGTTGAGAGGGAAACTAGATAGACTCAGAAGAGCAGGGAAGCCTGGGAGGGAAGAGCTGCCTGGCCTGTGAGCTTCCCAGGGTCAGCATCTGCTTCCCGCAACTTTGCATCACCCCAGTCATCTGTGTGCAGGAAGGGCAGAAAAGTTGTGAATAGAAGAAGTAAGGCTGATGAAATCAAACAAGTTAGGGCTTCTCTGGCAAAGGTTGGAAACCTGTTCTACCTCTGCAGCTGTCTGTGGGTGTGATTGACTTCTCTTTCTATAGAACATCCCCAGACTCCAATTCTGATTCATCTTTTAACCTTCTCCAACCAGCTCAAAGTCCATCTCCTCTGCAGAACTCTAACCTCAGTCAGAGTTCCCCTCTCCCCTCTGGTGCCTCATGTGAATTCAGGATTCCTACCCTTCCTCCAATCGTCTTTGTAGACCCTGGGCATGTCTGTGGATACCCTCATCCTTCCCTGTACTACCAGCTTCGGGTTTGGTTTTTTTCCCTGAAAACTGTTGAGCTCTCCTAACCCTTTGGCTTTATAAAAACCTACTTGCACACTTTACAGAGTAGTAAACCTGGCAGGAACCATGCCAGCATCTTTGAAGCCTAGTGTTGCCTCTCCCGGCAACAGCTGCTAACCTGAACTTTGTGTCAACTGTTCCTGTAGTTACCATATCAACTTTGTATCCACAAACACTGTAATACTCATATAAACACAGAATGCAGTATATCATTTTTTTTACAGATTTTGAACTTCATGTAAATGGAATTATACTGATTGTTTTCTGCTTCTGTGAATGCTGATGTCCTAGCCCATGGAGCAAATCAGTGGCAGAGTGCATGCTTATCATGAGTAAGGCCCTGGGCTCAATCCCCAGCACCAAAAACAGGGAATTTCTTACTCCTTAAAGCTTTTAAAAATTATTGTCTAAGTCTTGTATAAGTATATTATAGGATGAATATAGAAACATATACCCATGTATCATCTGAGTTAAATATTGATATATTGTTGTAATTGTTTCTGAATGTTTAAAAAAATGTCATAGTCATTGGCCCTCATCATCTCACCTCTCATGTACTCCTTAACTGCCCACAGTAATCACTGCCCTTAACCTAGTGCCAGTCTGTTTTGTGCATATTTGTATTCTTTACTACATAGACACTCACGAGCAGTATCGTGTGCATGTTTTGAATTTCATAAGTATGTATTAACATATTCACTTCTAACTTGCTTTGTTCACTAAATATTGTCTTTGAACTTTGTGCATGCTTGCATATGAAGCTCTAGTTCATTCACCCCTTTTAAACTGCTACCTAGTACTCTATAGAAAGATTACACCACCATTTTTCCAGTCCCCTGCTGGCCTACATTTAGAATGGTATCATCATCATCAATGATGCTATAACAAGCAGATATCTATCAGATTCTAAAGCTTGTGTGACAGTTTCTTAGGTGGAATTGTCGAGTTGTAGAGTATGTGCATCTTCTCTTCGTTATATCAGAGAATATATATTCCAGCATTAAGGAATGGAAAGTTGGTGTTCCATGTCTTGGACAAACCCTGGGTATTGTCTGTTTTTATGTAAACCCAGTAGTTCCTTTCATTCAACAAGCAAGTATTGAGTATCTCTCATCTGTCATACACATGTGGGAAGGCTAAGAACATGAAATAACTAACCCTCAGCCCGGGGCCTTAAGACTCCTTCAGACATCTATAGTAATTTCTGCCTGTGGGGGCATAAAAATGTCTGGGGTATCTACAGTGTCAAGTTCCAGAGTGGTATCATTGTTGACTTACAGTTGGAAATGTCTGTTCTTGTGGAAGGAAAACTTCAAAATTAATAGATCCACTCTAAGTTTGCTTAAGTGGGCAGGTGAGAGGACCTTGGCTCTTCATGGCTAGTTACATGGGTAGACAGCAGTAGAGCCCCTGTTTCCTCCATATCTGCCCAGTGATAGGTATTAGTCCCCACCTAACTCTTCAAAAATAAACATATTTACAGAATGAAAGAATTGATCCTGGGGCTGAATTCGCTTTAGGAAAGGGTTGTCTAGAAAATTGAGCCATAAATAAAGGAGGGAGTCTGTAGTAGTGGGTGGATATTGGGCCACACCCAATGGCCCTGGACACCTCAGTGTGCCACATTGCTCTCTACAGCAGTTTGGGGAACAGGGGCCTTTAGGTATCAGGCATTGTTAGCATAGCAGGCAAAGTCTTCCTTAACCCCTGAGGCATCTTGTGCAATGTTTTTAAAGAGTGTTCCATGATAGCAAGACTAAATGCATTTCAGTGCATTTTTTGATGTGAAAATGTTGAGAATTATTTCCATCAAGATAATTAAAATGTAAACATCTGAAACCTTACACTATAATCATGAGAAATCCCAATAGTGTGGACCACTATGAAGCTAGATGAAATAAATAAATAAATAAAATGAGAGAAATGGAATAAGGGAGGAATAAACATTTATTTAGTATGTGTCTGATTTTTGTTTAACTCCTTCAACAATCATGATGAGGTAATAATTATTACTCCTTTTTTTTTTGCAAATGAGAAGAAGTGAAATATTTTGCCTGTGGCATCGCTAATAAATTGTGGGCCATTTTTATCTGATAGCAAGGGAATATAATTCTGTCTCCTTTCAAAATGGAATATGCAGCAGATTCCAGCAAGCTTTGTGTTTCAGTTTGGTAATATTCAACCTCCAAAGGTAACCTGTTTACACCACCAAATCTCTCTCTTCTCTCTCTCTCTCTCTCTCTCTCTCTATATATATATATATATATATATATATATATATATATGTCACAGTGAACATTTAGAGTCAGTAAAAAGTACGATTGGTTTAGCAAAATCTAACTAATAACTTTTCCTTGTCACTTAAAGGCGGTGATAACCAGGGGAGACACCTTAAGGAGGGCTACCTCTGAACTGGAAAACTTTAGTTTTGTATTTCTCTGGAATAAGCAGTATGGTTAGATCATGTTTAGCTTTCCAGTGGTTGGAGTCCATGTGTCTCAAAGGCTTTGTACTTGTTAGTAAGATGGAGGTGGATGGAACTACATAGCATCTTTCCACATTGGATAGAGAGAGCCTGAGAATGAGGTGTGCACAAACTTCAAACCAGGTGTGATAGCATATGTTTGTATTCCTAGCACTTGGGATGTGGAGGCAAGAGGACTGATACAAGTTCAAGGTCAGCCTGGGCTACATGGTCAGTTCTAGGCCAACCAGGACTGCACAGTGAGACTGTCATCACTGGAGGGTTAACACAGGGTTAAAATTATCTCATGAAGCCACTTCAAGGAACTGAGAGCCTGGCACCGGGAACCTAACCCTAACCACCAGTAACTGGGGCTGTGAGGGTCTTCCCTGATAATCCGAGAACAGGGGCAGTCAGAGGAATATATAGCTTGTAAGGCCTAAAGAAATGAAATAATGGCTTGTGAATAATGGTGAAAATATTTGATGATGTGACTCCCAGAGAAGCAATTGTGGTTAACCCCTCATTTGTTTGGCATTTTCAAGGACTGAACTGTCCCACAAAACCAAATTTTCCAGACAGCTAAAACTTTCCTATTTATGTCTCTTGAATGTTTTTGAACCATGCTTGATGGAGATGTTTCTGAAGTAGATTACTCCGTTCTCCTTGATCAGAGAAGCTGTGAGAAATGTTTCCTTGGATACCTTTGACTCTAAGTATGAGAAAACCTGATCAAGTGAGGCTAAGACAACAAAGACTTGTAATCACCTCAGAAAACAAGAAACCCCAGAGATGATGGTGTCAGTACCTCAGTGGCACCATGCTAACCTCCTCACAGACATTAGCCAGGGGGGCACAGCTCCAGGCATCAGGACTTCACATGGTAGGATGAAGGCTTGAGTGAAATGGGGGCTTCTCCTCCACATGTCTCTAATCAGAGAGGAAAATATTTCTCAGAAAACCCTTTGCCAATTCCCGTCAGATCCCACTGGCAATAGTGAGTCAGATTCCCATGCTTTGGGGGAGTATAGCACACTGGTAGAGTGCTTGTCTAACTTGTGTGAGGCCAGGTTCTAATCCCCAGCACCAACAACAATCACATGTCTTGGCTGCTAGGAGTCTAAGAGAATGAAACACTTGCAAACTGGGTGAGAGAAGGGAGCTCTGTTCATGGGATTGAGAGAGAGAGAGAGAGAGAGAGAGAGAGAGAGAGAGAGAGAGAGAGAGAGAGAGAGAGAGAGAGACTGTGAGGTAGGCAACCAAGGGTGGTTACATCTTTATCAAGATTCAGGATGAGGGGTGTCACTGACTGTAATAGTTTGAGGATGACTTGGTTGTAATAGCATTCTTTGTTCCTACACTAAGTGACCTCAGACTAGGATTTTCCCCTCCTAATTGCTTTCATTTGTTATGTATTATACTGTACGTTTGCCCAAGCCAGACTGCTAATCATCAATATCTGCTGCCAAAGCGCTTTGATATTATCTTGTTGCGATTATGACGCTGTGTTTTATTTCTGAGGATGAAAAATCTTATAACCAAAGTTGTTAGAACTATGCCTAAAATATTGAGAGTCAATCAGGCTGTCCTACCTGCATATAGGGTGCATGGGGTAGTTTCTTTTGGCTGTCCTAGGGCCATTTTTCCATGGTTGGTATATTTGAAGAAAATAGAGCTTCCTATAGAGCTTTGTATCTGAGAATCTGCATCCTGGAGTCTTCTTATGGTGATATGAGCATTTGGGGACAGATAAGCCAGGCTCCTGAGGAAGGCCAGCTCAGCCACATACTGCACCTTACAGTGGTGCAGCCAGAGAGAGGCAGCATGCTTTATCTGCATTCAGATTCCTTTCATGCTACCATTAACTCCATGGCCTTGACCACTAGGACCCATCATGTAGCAACTGTCCAGAATATAGCTTCATCATTCCTATCTTCTCTCGGGAGGCCAAAGCCCTGTGGACTAGGCCCTCTTGGGAATGACCCAGTTTGTACAGAATAGAAGTGTTTGCTGGGGCTTGTTTGAACAAGTTCTTAAAGAAAGAACCTTAAGAGCTATTCAAATCTACTGAGCCAGTGAAGACCAGCCCTTCTGTTCACAGAAAGCTGACGAAAACTCACAGGAAAAAGGAACTAGGGAGAGTTGTCAAAATAATACTGACAGTAAGTAGTAGCGAATGCTATTGCTCTGGGCTTCAGGCGTGTGCCAGTCACTTCCAGGAAAGCAAATAGGTAAAGTGTTCTGTTTGCTACAGCCCAAATACGATACCAAATTGCTTAGATCTACCAAGTTCCTTCAGAACAAGATAGCTGTTTGAAGACCTAACGTAATTATTTTTCATCAGTTAACCTTTAAGTAAAAATTAAGTGACAGAAACATTTGGAGATAAGGAAAACAAGTTTTTGTTTTGCTCACTTCTGACTAATTTGTACCACTCAGATCCTTTAAGAGAAATGCAAAGTGTCTCTGAAATATTTTAGTTATTACATCATTTTATGCATAAAGTAGTTTTTAAAGCAGCCACCCTTTTAACTACTGACTGTTTTGAATGGGATATAACTTACTTGAGCAAGGTATCTATAGCTTTCAATGTTTATGTTCTCATTACCCTATAGACTAACTTTTTTATCTCTGAAATCCTTTGACAGTTCCTGTTCATCTAGTAATCCAGTTGCTGAATACACACAGGAAGGTTTCAGATTGAACACTGGCTACAACGACTCACTGTTAGACTAATCTTCATAGAGAAAGAATCATGTAATAAATGCTTTGGGGGGCTCATGGTATACATCAATATGTAGCTTGCTGGTATTTAAATAAAAACAAAAATCAGGCCTTGCATGAGTGAATAGACATTTATGGTTTTATTGTGTCTGCTGCTAAAGGGCATCTGAGTTAAAGAAGATAGTTCGAAACTAGGTGGAAAATATTTCTCAACATATGAAAATACTAATAGAAGGCATTCCAGCGAGATGCAAAGGTGCATGCCTGGAGTCCCAGATACTCCAGAGTCTGAGGACAAAGGATGGCATAAGCCCAGGAGTTTGGCACAAGCCAAAGCACTATACCAGTCCCGGAAAAGTTTCTCTTTGAGGGGAACAAGGAGAATGACTCAGTCTGTAAAGTACTTGCAAGAAGACTGAGTTTGAACCATATAAAAAGTTGAGCATGGTGGCATGTGCTTATAATTCCAGCACTGGGGAAGCAGAGACATGAGGATCCTCAGCCCACTGGCCAGCTAGTCCAGTCTAATTGGGTAGTTCTACGACACTTGAGAGACCTTTATCAAAAGGGATTGATGGTGCTCTTACGGATGACACCTGAAGTTGTTCTTTAACCTCCACAAGCACTGACGGACACAGAGAGAGAGAGAGAGAGACAGAGAGACAGAGAGACAGACAGAGACAGAGACAGAGAGACAGAGACACTTACACATGCAGGTGCACACTAAAAATTTCTTTGTTTTTAGAAAAATGCATTAATAAAAAATGAGTAGCTTGAAAGTCACATAGCCTGTAGTAGTATCTCCACTGCTTTTGATACTGAGTGATGGCCATTTTTAAATGGTTGCACTGAATTCTGTTACTTGAAATTATTATTTTTGTAGGTAAGCTGGCATATTAAATATTTTCCTATTGTTAATGATTGCTTTGGAGGTTAGTCTGAATGTTGTTTTCTATTTGAAAACTCGAATGTAATACAGCAATTGCAATTGAAATCAAAGGAAAGTATACATGAACAGACATTTGTTTCTAAAAACTTAATCAGAGGAAATTAAATGAGTATCAGAAAGGATATGAAAAGGTTAGAAAGCAGTATTTGTTCATAGTAACTGAAGATGTTACAGACCAAGCTTTGTGATATGAAAGAACCAAATGGCTTTTCTGTGTTGAGTTATTTGTCATTTGGGTTGATCTTTTCATATTTTCATTGTTTTATGTGTTATAAAATCTGCTTTGGCAAAAATAGACATGTATGGAGACTGTCTTATTATGACACAGAGAAATGTGACTAAAAAGTGGACATTCTCAGTCTTGCCCCTTTTCTTTGGTCATGACGTGAGTCACCAGTTGAAACTCCCTGTGCCTCTGAGTCAGGGCACCATCAGAGTCTAGTGCACTCACAAGTCTGAGAGGCCCTACCAATGGCAAGGTTTTTGTTTGGGAGTATTTGTTGTGGCTGCTGTTCTTGGGTTTTGGTTTTTTGTTGTTTTGTTTTGTTTTTTTGTTTGTTTTACCATGAACCTAATTTTTCCTTCGAGAAGTCACATATGGGGAAAGGACTTGACCAGGTTCAGCATTACCCACATGGAGGGAGTGGCCGGTTCCACACTACCCAGTGCATAGTCCTTTAATATATGTATTTCATACAGCTGAAGTTTTCATCCCTTTCCATTCTTTACAGTGGAGGCTTGGGCTTACTAAACTGTAATTGCAATACAGTTCTAAGTAGTTTGTGTGAGTTTTTCTTCATCGAAGGGCAGGTGGGGGCGTGTCATACAGTAGGAGCCAAAGATTTGCCTCCTGCTGCTGCCTGTCTATGAGAAGGTTGATAAACTCATGCATATCCTACTTCACTCACTTGTTGAGTGCATGTTTTTTAAAAACAATGTCACCTTCATGGAGTTTTAAGGAACAAAGTATCTAAAACTTACTCAGCCGAGCTAGAAAATTCTGTCCATGTTGTGATCGCATGTGTGAATGTGCCTCTTCTTGGTCCTAGAAATGGTAACATTTATACAAATAGCTGTCTACCTCAAAGAATGTTGAACAGTCTGTTTCTGGAGAGGACTTGCCTCCACTAAAACTAACAACTGATTTTACTTTTAAAAACTGACTTACCCTGGATATGAAATGATAAAACACATACTACACATTAGCAGGGAGGCTTAGACAGCCCTGCTGTACCAGCAGCATAGTCTGTGTTCATATTTGTCCTTGTTATGGACCATTAAGGAGCTCCCTCTGATTCAGGAGATATAAATATATGTGGTAACATGTGGGAAAAATGGAAAGTGCTGAGTATGGAGATTCACTGCTTGATTGGGAGCAGAATGATAATTTTATTTTTCTGGTAGTCTAGTTGGCGCATCCTATAAAGTAGAGATTACTGAAGGCCCTTTTTGTCCTTTTTCCAAGTTTGCTCTTAAATACCACCTTCCATCCTGCCCTCCCCCATCAAATTACAGATGAAGAAGGCACTGTCCCACCCTTGAAGAGCTTATGACATAATCAAAATTTAACATAGCTATGTGGCTGGCCCTGCAATGGCTGATGGGCAAGGCCAGGGCCCAGGATGTCAGGCAGTGTGGGTACCATCCTGGTTATGACTCTTCCACATGCATTCTGTGGTGGTCTTTGACACTTTCATAGCACGCTTCAGGGTGGTAACACTGGACTTCACGGGTGATCTGCCTCTCGCTAGATTTTACACTCCTGAAGACAGGGACAATACCCTAGATTCCTTGGTCCCTCGCCCTCACTCCACAGCTTTCACCTAAACCTCAAGCAGTATTTTTGTTTCCAGCCTTCGTGTACCCAACATTCTGATTTAGCCAAATGTGTATATTAATTTTTAATTGTTTGAGTTAACTTCTTAACTATTCAACCCTAACGTTCTTTTCCCTTTTCTCCATTTACAGTTGACCTGCCCCTGTTTTTCCCTCGGGATCAGCCAACTCTTACCTTTCAGTCCGTCTACCATTTTACCAACAGTGGACAACTTTACTCCCAAGCACAAAAAAATTACCCATACAGCCCCAGATGGGATGGAAATGAAATGGCCAAGAGAGCGAAGTAAGTGGACCCAATGTTACTTCTTCAGAGAAGATCAATGTGTATATCCAGTCCAGGGGTCAACTAGCCACTGCTCACTAGGCTAACTTCTGCCCTGGGCTTATTTTTTAAAGTGTTATTAAAACACAGCAACCCCCACTTCTTCACTTATCCATGGCTGCCTTCATGCTACAATGGCAGAGTTAGTAGTAACAATAGAGAATACTGGAAGTCAGAATTTTCTCCAGTTTACACTTATGTGACCTCCTCACAGGGAAGTTGACCTGGGTCTGATATCCCCTGATCCTGTTTCTGTTGATCTCTAGGACTGGCCATGAGTGGCCTTTTTTTTTTTTTTTTTTTTTTTTTGGTAAATGGATTGTTGGACATATAAGGACTTCACCTTTCTATTCGGATTAGAAAAATACTAAATAGCACTTGAGTTGTAGATAAATAATGTCAATAATAAAAAAAATGTTGGCAGCTCCTTGTATATATTTAAAATGGTAGATTTCAAATGTTGGTAACCAGAGTTCTTATTGAGTAGTTAGAATATGGATTTGGTAGCTACTTTTTTGTGGGAGGCTGCATCTCTTGAATGATGTTATGTTTCTTTTGTATGTTGGGTATGTCTTGGTTATGCCTTAGGTCTATCTGCTAACAGATTGGGGTGCTGTGAAAGCAGTGGCTCAATGGAGGTTGACGTTAGCTGAGCTTCATAGTTGAGTATGGATAGCTATCACTTCAGTCATAAGGTTCAGGTTGATACAGAAACATGCTGGTTGCTTTTTGTCAATAAGACTTCATTGTCTAGAACAGTAGTCTGTAGACCCTTGCTTCCTAGACTGGAGGAGCAGTGGATTGAAATGGTAGTTTCCAAAAGTAAATTATGATGTGACATGTGGTTACTACTTTACCACTCTGAGCAGCCATGTGCACACACCTATGACCCTAGATGAAGGATGTGCAGAGCCAAAGAACCATAGAAATGAAAACTGTCTAGTAAGCATCTTCTTCATTTACTCATCCAGTATTTATTTCATGTCTACCATGATCCAGGCACTGTGTGCCATGCTGACGGTGGCATGATAAACCAACTGGAAACTATCCATGACCTCCTGTAGCCTCCTGTAGCAAGGAGATGAATCATACCAAATTTCTTGACAGTTTTAAAGTACATACTAACAGAAGGTACTAGGCCTTCCAGGCCTAGAAATTTGTTCAGTATTAAGACTCCTTGTTCTTGCCTCCCATTTCCTGATAGACATCCCTTCCCAGGGGGAGCCTCTTATCATCTCCCACTGTCTCTATCGTACAAAACCTTCATGGTAGGTAGACTTGGGTTCTACAATAGAGTGCCCTTCTCCACCACCCAAAATTCCTATGTGTAACCCAGAGTTGTCATCTGAAACTTGTGTGCCTTTCTCCATGTATTTTCCCTTTATATCCAGTATACTGAAGTCTAAAGTTCTAGTTAAGGAATAAACAAACGTATGCAAATATAACTAGTAACAACTATTAAGACCTATGTTGAAATCCCATGAAACAAAGCAAATATAAAGCAAGGTTTCTGTTTGAAGTCTTCAGTTGTTTAGTTGTCTGATCTTTCCCTGTGTATACATAGGATCTGTCCTTAGAAGATGGGCCATTATTTGTGGTATGAGCTGCAGAGTCTGAACCAGACATGTCTTTGTGGTTTCCATGGCAAAACTGTCTTGGTGTACGTGTGTGTACTTCTTAAGCAGGCATTTTAGCATGTATGAACTGAGTCTTTACGGAGCTGTAGACCATGAGCCTGTTATTTCAGTGTAAGAATAGTGTAAGTGAAGCCTGCTTGTCTTCACAGATTGGTTCAGACTTTCAAGACACATTTGCTTTATGGTAACACCAGTCTAAAGGAAACATCTGAAATCGTGTTAAAGAAATCTGCCTTCTACTTCAGTGAAAATGAATCCATTTTAGATGCAATAAGAGAGGCAGCCAGCAGCTCATGCTAGCTAGAAGAAATCATTTAAAGACCCCGTTCTGTAACTGAACTGAGAAATTGCACAGGGCTGTGTCAAAGGCTAAGTAATAGGTAAGCATAAGCAAGAATTGTCCTATGCTGCTGTCTGAAAACTGGTGGGGAAGCATGGAGGAAAATGTCAAACAAAAAGAAAGGTCGTCTGAAGCATTCCTTGCATGCCCCGTTTCTGTATCCTGTGAAGATACTGTACACAGTATGTAAAAGGCTATAATTCACTGGGGAGCTCTGCACCACGACATAAACACTCTCAGGGTTTAGAACAGCCCCAGAGCCCTTTGAGTGAAATCAGCTGTTTATACTGCTGGTTAAGAGCAGAGTTCTAAGCATGTGTGTTAAAGAAGGATGGATACTTCCTGGCACTGAGAAGCCAGGGCTTTTCCTACCCCAGTGCTGCTTGCTGATGTCAGTGCAGCCAGTTCTGCCCTTTACAAGTACAATACCCCAGAGTGAGTAGGCACAGGCTCTGGGGTTAATCATGCCCCGGTTCAGACCACAGAGTTTAATCCTATAAGCTCTCTGTAGCCTTAGGCAGACTGCATAATCTCTCTGAACTTCATCTTTTAAGACAGGGTTGTACTCCTTGCTGCTAAATGGGCTTGCTAGGAAGGGGCAGTCAGTGAGGTGACATATCGAACAATGGAAGTTTCCCTTCTGCTCCATCTCTCAGTGCTCTGAGCTCTGATCCCCTTATCCTCTAGTCTTCTTCCATACGGGTTTCCTCATATACTCTAAACTCTCAGGCAGCCCTCTGCCACCTTCTTCCCAGGCCTGTACTCTGGTCACATGTTTCTCTAGAATCTCTTTTATGCTGTTTTTAGTTTTCACATCTTTATATATGTCTGTTCCCTTAACCAAATGGTGAGATCTTTAAAGGCAAAAGCTTGCCGTAATTATCTTTTTATTGTAGTATAATTTACAATGCTGTGGACAGATTTTTATGTAAAGACTGTCTCCATCTTACAATGGTTCATTTTATAATTTTTGAACTGTGTAGTTGTCTGAAAGAAATATGCATTCAATAGAATCCATATTTGATTTTGAAATTGTGCTATTTTTTGTGGGCTAGTATTATTTGGTACAGTGCTCTCTGCTGTTCCTGAAAGCAGTGACAGATCACAGCTCCTAGGAAAGCAAAACAATGATCTACCATGGGCTATTTTATTTGTCTTCTTAATATTGGTCCTTCTGCCATTATGGAATGTTTCTATCCAGTAAGACTTTTTGACTAGAAGTCTTCTTTAGTGTTAAAACAGTGGTACCAGATTTTTTTTTGTACGTGTTTTTGTATGCTGTCTTTCTTCATCCCTTTTTGTTTTATTTTTATTTCATCTCTGTCTATCTATGTGTCCTGGAATCTTTATACATTTTGATTTTTTAAAATCTAGCCTGAGGGTCTGTGTCCTCTAATAGAGTTATTTGATTTGTTTATACTTAATATAACAAATGAACTCATTAAGTTTAAGTCCTACATCTTTCTATTTGTTTTAATTTTTTTTCCCTGTTCTTACTTCCTTTGTTTTTCTCTTGTGTTCTTCTGGTGTATTGAAGTGGTTTTTTTTTTCCTTTTCTCTTTCTCTCCCTTATACTTTCTATTGGTTCTTAACTCTGTCTCTTCATATATTTTGATTAAATGTGCAGCAAAATATTACCTTTACTTTGACACATGAATTAATATTAAGAATACCTATTATTAATTAATATTACAAAGTTTCATTCTCAATATAAAAGCCTAAATCTAAAATAAGGTAAGTCTCTTTATGCCCTCAGTTAGCCTGTGCTATGATATCTATATGTTTTGGTTTATCATGTGGATTCCACATTTCTTCTAACCAAAGAAAAACTACAATCTACTTCCTTCTGGAGTTTGTAGATAAAGGTGGTAGGAAATCATTTCCTTGACAAAGAGGGGGAATTTTTTTATAGGATCTCAGCCTAACCTTAGTTGTCCTGTGTATACCAGACTGACCTCACACTCAGAGATCCATCTGCCTCTGCCCCCCACCTTGCTGAAATTAAAAGGGTGAGTCTCCACACACAGAAGAAACTTGTTTTTAAAATCTTATTTCAGAACAAACTATTAGAGAGATCATAGCCAATGTGTAGGCCAAGAACATTGAGACTTACAGACATTAACAAAAGAAAATCTCTCCTGCATGATGCTCAGGTGCCTCTGCTTTCCTGTAGACTTCACAGGTGTCCTCTCTCTTACAGGACCACCACTGCAGCAGCCCTGCAGAAATTCTTACGTCCCTTTGTGTAGATAAAGAACTTCCAAGGGTGCATAGCTAGCTTCTTGTCCAGCAAAGACTCAGCTCTGTGAGCTCAGCCTCAATGTACATTCACAGATAGGTGGACGAACACAGTTCCCACTCTCCACCATTAGCCTAAGTCCCCTTCCACAGGAAGCTGGCATCTCAACAGCGTGCTGCAGACAGGAAATGTGTGTGGCAGTTTAAGGACACTGACCTTGAAGTCCTAGCAGCTGGTTTAAACCTGTCTTTGCCATTCATTGGCTGTGCAACTTTGGGGATATACATAATCCTCCTAGTCTTTGTCTCCTTGTCTATAAACTGGTAAAGACTTGCTTAGAGGGTCACTGCATGTCACATAGGGTTTATGGTTCTCTGTGTTGCTAACTGATTACCACAAACTTCCCATAGTAAAGCACCACAGGTTTTTACTCTGCAGTTTTGGTGGGCTAGCAGGCCTGCATACCACACATGGGTTTAAATAGCTGCAATTAAGATTTAGGCTAATACTCTTCTAAGTTTACTTAGGCTGTTGGCAGAGTTCTGTTCCCTAGAGTAGTTGGACTCGGGTCCCTGTGTCCTTTTTAGATTTCACCTGGAGATCACTCTCAGTAACTAGACGCTGACTTCATTCCCTGCCCTGTAGCCCCCTCATTTTTAAGCCTGCCATAGTATATCAAATCCTCCAGGTATTTCCAGTCTACAACTTGTATCCCCAACCTCCAAACCCAAATTTAAAGATTACTGAGTCAGGTAGTCTCTCTTTCAAAAAGTCATCTGTGCCATATAAGAAAACCTAATCGCTGGAATGGAACCATTGTTTTCAATATTTCAGATGTTACAGGGAGCATAGAATCATAGGATTCTACCTACTATTTAAGGTAATGTATTGGATGTCTAATGGGGTCTGGCATGTGGTGAGCATGCAATAGGTGCTAACAGTCAGTGTGCTTCCTTACAAAGCAAAGGAGATTTTCAAATTAAAAGGTAATGGCATCAACATGAAGGCACACTACAGTAAAAAGCTCCAAACCCCACTGACCTGACCAGAGACTCTAAAACCTTAGGTTTAGGGCTCCTAAGGTTTTATATCTCACCCTTTAGTTGCTTAATCTGTATAAAAATAACCATTGTAAAAGACAAAAATAAAAACAAAATAAGATACCTTAGTATCATGTAGGTAATTTATACCTGTCCAGAAGATTGGAGTGGGTAGCCTTTTTATAGTACTGTTTGGTCAGTGAGGTCTACACATAGATGGCATGATTGTTCATGAATTCCATTGTGTACAACATCAGGTTGGTCCTAGCAGAGGCCGGGTAAGATCTTAGACTAGAACTAAACCCCCAAAGCACCTACTTCAATGGTTTGTCACACATAAAATCCTTAATATAAAAGGAATCACTAAAGATAGTTGAAACATGCTCCTAAGACAGCACACAGGAGTAATTCATCATGTGCCTCCCAGACCATTTTCCATTTCCCCTCTTGCCTCAAGGTCAGAAAGAGATTTCTTTTACCATCCCAAAGCAGTACGTGGCTTGCCATATGTTGTCTTTTCACTGTATACTCTTATTGTTTGTCTGTGCAGAATAACTTGTCTCTAGCCAATCTCTCTTTAATTGTATATATAGATTATTTCAATGACTTTTCTTTCATTGTCAGTACTTTAATATTTTCAAACATACTATGGGTTGTTTGGTTGGGTTTTTTTTTTCAAAGCTCTTATTAACAAATGTCCTAATGCAGTCTCATGAGCATTAGTACTTTAAATAAAATGTCTAAATATAGATTGCCTCCGCTTGATTCAAGAGATGGAGATAGATATGGCATCAGAATTTGCAGCCCCATCTCCAGCCCTCTCCATGGCCCCTAAAGTTGTTCTGGGGCCCCTTGGACTCTGAACTACAATGTGGAAATTCTGATTCCAGTTGGATCCTCACAGCATGGTGGTGGGAGGCCTGTGCCTGAGATTCCTCGGAGGCCAAGGCATGACATCCAAGTGGTTCCAGTGTGAGCTCCTTTGTGTGTCTATCTCCCCAGGAGATAGACACTCCCCAGCCACTCCTCTTGGCTCTCTGTTGTTAGCTCCTGGCCCCCTTCTAATGCCTTGTTTCTAGTGAGCTTGAGATATAGTACGCCCTCTTCCCACCAGTCCCCATGCCTCATGAGCTGGCAGCTTGGGAAACTCCTAACTCTGTGATTCTCTTCCTCTTCATCCACACTTGGCTCAGTTCTAGGGAAAACCCTGGTGGGGACCAGATAACTGTCTCCAGGCCCATTACTTACCTCATCCTATCCCTTCCCTTCTTGTGTGTATTTCTGGACCTCCCACCTGACATCTAAGGATGCAGAGTCAATCAGGAAAGTAGAAGATGTGACAGGCTTTGCTCAATAACATCCCAAGTCCCCTGGACAAATGGGACAAAGGGCAAAGAGGGGTAAGGGGAATCATTGACTGAAGGCAGAGCAGCCCAGGCTAGACTCCAAGGAGTCTCTGTCCCAGGCCTTGGGACAAACATGCAACTCAGCCACTGCAGTGGTTCATGGACTTTTTTCGTTGTCTCTTGCTTTGCCCTGTTTCCTAGGACCAGTTCCCTTTAAAAACTCCCAACCTTATCTCAACTGAACTCCCCTTAAGAGAGCAAAGGGAATTTTCCAAGCCTTGGGCTGTCTGGGCACCCTAAGAAGATAATATAGGACCTAGCACTAGTGAGCTGACCTGCTTGCAGAAGGCTGTAGTCACCAAGGTTCACCATCCCTGCTGCCTTGGTTTCTCTGTGACCAAGTTCCTGTGTCCCTCTGAGCTTTCCCTCACAGAGCTTAGAAATGTAGAAGCTGTAGAGAGAGAAGCGAAATAAACAACATGGAACGGTTGGTTCCTCAAAGAGCCAGTTTGAAGAGTATCTTCAGGGGACATGGTTTGTTTTTCCTGACAGAAGAGGGAGCAACAGGGATGGGAAGCATCCAGTTCTGCCTGACAACAGGCATCCTCTCCAAATTGCGTAGGTCAGAGAGAGCGTGTTATTTATTAGAGCCTGACATCTGTTGCTGTGATATGATAAGCTCCATTAAAAAGCCTGGCCATCAGTCACTGCTTATACAGCTTCATCTCAGAAGGAGCCTCTCGGCATTCTGGGAGCCTGCACAACCCCGACTGTACCAGGCACCAGCATTTGCAGCCCTGCCCTGCTTCCCCTCTCCCTGGGAACACCAAGCAGAGCAAACCCCCTCAGCAGGACCCCTTGGCCCATCTTTTCTCAGTCCTTCTTTCTGCCACACAAAGCTTTGAGCTCTCTGCACTCTGATTTCTCAATGGAAAACAGGGTTTGGGCTTAAGTATCGACCTCAGTTACACAAGTCAAAAGAAGCTGGCCAGAGCAGTCATGAGCAAAGGGGTCAAGACCTGGCTGGAAAAATCCACAGAAACAGCTGACCTGAACAAGGGGGAGCTCATGGACCCCAGACTTATAGCTGGGAAACCAGCAAAGGACCCAACCAGACCCCCTGAACGTGGGTGTCAGTTAGGAGGTCTGGGCAGTTCATGGGGCCTCTGGTAGTGAAACAGTATTTATCCCTAGTGTACAAATGGACTTTGGGAGCCCACTCTACATAGAAGGATACTCTCTCAGCCTAGACACATGGGGGAGAGCCTAGGCCCTGCCCAAGATGATGTGACAGACTTTGATGATCCCCCATGGAAGGCCTCACTGTTCCTGGGGCGCAGAAGAGGGATGGGATGGGGAGATTGATAGAGGGCAGGGGAGGATGGGAAGGAGAGGGAACTGGAATTGATATGTAAAATAAGATTGTTTCTAATAAAAAAACTCTCCCAATTAAAAATCATAAATTATTAAAAGAACAAAATGACATTTAAAAAAAAGAGAAGAGGCTGGCTTTGTCAGGAGAGAGCTGGGGGATGGAGGGTCTGAGAGATCGCCACATCTTTGCCAGAGAAAGTCACTTGTTACTCCATGGTGAGGACTACTGAGTACTCAGGCATGAATTCTAATCATACTACCCCCTGCTGTGGGGAAAGTGTTTCCCATCACTAGGTAAGGCTGCCTGATTATTTGTGAGTGATAGTCAAATATTTTCTTACTTGGAAAAATACATAGAAAGAAAAAGGTTGAGAAGTTATGGTTTGAGGTTTTTAATATCACACTGAAGAGGAATGTACATTTATTAACAACATCAGAATTCCCTTTGAACCTCTGAAAAAAGACATATATAGGAAAACAAAGAAAACTCAAAAAATAATGGCTGTGAGCTAGGAGACCTGGCTCTCATCCAGGCACCATTTTTAATTTCCTGTGTGATCTTGGGAAAGGCATGTCATTTTTTTGTGCCTTGGTACCCTCATCTGAAAGCAAGGTAGACGAGTACCTACCTGTTACCACTAAACTCTGATAGATTTGTGGGAATTTGAAGAGAAAAGTATGTTTAAAATAGCTTGTCATAGTTTTGGTTTTTTGTTTTTTTTTTATCCATATTGAAAAATATCCATCCCTGTTAGCAGAGGTCAGGCACAAATTGAAATCTCACTAAACAGAATTAAGGACACTGTGTACGTGACGCCATTTGTACTGCCTGCATCTGATATTTATAGAACACTTCAGCTGTGGAATGTGCACACATATGCCCTGAACACACGCCCTGTAAAATAATTCTAGATGCAGTACATTTTCAGATGTCAAGTTAAAACAGCTTCCTGGGAATTAGGCTTGACTGTTCAGATGTGGGACTTGGTTTCTGACAGGTGCCACCAGGGCTGCTCCGGGCTGTCATGTGTGTTGTGGAGTCCAGCCAAGGCAAGAAAGCCAAGACTCTTGTTTCTATCACTTCTCATTAGGGCAGGGATTCTAGAAAAAGAGGGGGGCATGAAAGGATGATGATCAGAGAATAATTAGGACCATTCCTACCATGCAGATCATGGTGACAAGCAGAGGACTTGCTTCTGTGGGAACAAGAATCTCTCTTGTCTGTTCAGATCATTCAGCACAAGGATCACTGTTGCACATGAACTAGACTCATGCCTGCTGAAGTAGAGCTG
Source organism: Cricetulus griseus (assembly GCF_003668045.3). Lineage (NCBI taxonomy): Eukaryota > Metazoa > Chordata > Mammalia > Rodentia > Cricetidae > Cricetulus > Cricetulus griseus. Next base: position 12,407,145 of record NC_048600.1, on the reverse strand, counting down.
GTAGAAAGAAGCAAAAATAGTGACAAGGTAGGTAGGTCTCTAGTCTTTCCTCAGAGATGCACAAAAATCCATAGCCAACATCAGGGCTAGGCTGGGTGACCATGCAAGGAGGTAAACTTGATAGTGAGACTAGGTTCAGGACAGAGGGAACAGGAAAAAAAAAAAAACAACTTAAAAAATCAGCTAATACAGCAACTAGAAATATGCAAAACTTTAGCCACCATGGTGACAGTGAAATGGAAGTACTGGCATAGAGTTGACAGGCAGTGCATTGATTTCAGTTCTTGGAAGAATTTGGTTAAGATGCACAGTACAAAGGTTAGAATCCTGTGTCCTTGAAGACTGGTCCAAGACGATGTCTAAGCTGTGTCTGACCTCCTGCCTTTCTCCTCCTCATGTGGGCTGCCTCACTGAGAGGAGCAGCATATTGGAATCAGGGGCTGGAGTGAGGAAGCTTTCGGGTGTCTTGGCCTACCCAGCTGTGGAGTGGCTTGGCATAATCTTCTGCTTTACAGCTTACCCAGGAGGCTGAGGCCTTTATATATATGTCCACAGGGTGAGCCCAGGATATTCTTGAGCAGAAATAACTTTCTGGGAGTCAAAAAGACTTTTAAGAAAAGGTAAGATATCTTTGGCATAGCTAAATCTTATTGGGGTTTATAAATGAGAGAAGAGTAAGGGAACACTACAATGGAACAGGCCAAAAAGCAACATGGCTCTTTACAGTGACCTCCAAATGAGCAGGGTGGTGCACAGTGAGAAGTGGACAGAAAATTCCAGTGATTCCTATCTTCCAGACAGACACTTACTCATGCTCAGTGGAAAATGGAAGGCAGGAAAGCAGAAGTCAGGTCAAGAGGTGCTTAGGTCACCTAGGTCCAAAGTCACTTCTGAGGAGAAAAAAGGTAATTCATTTGCTTTGTGTCCTGTGGAAGGTCAGTGCTAGGATGCCCAACAGAGAGAGAAGCAGGGCATAGCAGTTTTGTTAAGGGTTGTCAAATCCATTCAGCAAATATATACAAAGTCACTACACACAGAACAGGAGCAGAGCCTGGGGACTCCAGCATACACGCACATGCGCGCGCGCGCGCGCACGCGCACACACACACACACACACACACACACTACATCACATGCAGTGTTGCTGCTCTCTGGGTACAACTCAGTGTCCATATACCCATATTTCGAAGAACCCCTGCTAATGTGGCCAGTCACCAATGGAGATTCCTCTCCCACACTAAGGCCTTCCAGGGAATTACCTGCTCAGTAGTGTTGGTTAATGGTAGCCGCTGTTATTAACTGCCATACTGAGGCATTTGATCCTTTTTCTGTTTGCAGTAAGGTTTTCCTGAGAAGCTTCCATACTGGTCCATAGGCCTGCCTTAATGTAGACAAGTAAATCCTACCAGGTCCTTCATAGCCCTGGAAATGGCGATAAAGGAAGTAAGAGCATAGTGTCTTCATGTCAAGCTGTAACTCAAGAACCCGATAAAGAAACCCTTGTCTTGGATCCTTTGACCCTTTCATTGCCAGCCTAGAGCTTTCCAAACCTACTCTGGTTCTCTAGTGTCACAAATGCCAGGCAGAGAACTGGGGAGATGGCCAGTTGGCAAAGTGCCAGCTTTGCAGTTGTCTGAGGTTGATCCCCAGAACCACATCTAAAAAGCCAGGCACAGTGCACATGGTTGTAGTGATGGAGAGGCCGAGACAGATCTGTGCTAAAGTGTCCAATGCTGTCTATCTGAAGTTTGAATGTCATGGGCCTCCTGTGCAGGTGCACAGTCCAGGCGCTGTAAGCCAGCTAGAGCAATCTGTGCCTAAATACAGGATTTACTCTTGTCTCTCAGGTAATAAAAGCTCCACCCAGAAGACCATAGCAGGGACCCGAAGTGCTGATGGTCCCACTGTGTGGGAGTAGGGATGGGTGTGAGGCAGGAGGAATGTCATGTGCTGGTCTAAACATCTCTCCTGGCTCGCTGTGGACCTAAACACATAGTTCAGACCTTTGCCTCTAGTGGGAAAGTCTGGTGAAGGATTTTTCTCTTCAGAACATTCTGCAGACCGTTGGTAGAATGCACAGCCTCTGTGGTCTAGTAACATCTCACAGAATAAAAGGCAGCCTCAGCGTAGAGTGAACACCCTCTTCTTCGACTCGAGACAGGCCCCACCCCCAAAGCGTGATGCTAATGGACTCACTGAGCCCTGCTCCAGGACATTTGAGGATGATTCAGAAGGAAGGTGCTCTACCCCTGTCCCACAGCTCTCCTGCCCTCTGTTTGGGGCTGAGAATTCCCAGCATCCTTGTTCCTGAGTGGTTTCTGTGGATTGTGTGATAAGCTGTCCCCAGGCTCTGTCTGGTACGCTCCCTCACTGTCCTTGGAGACACCACACTCAGCCGTATGTTTGCATCTCTCTCCTAAGACAGTTGTTAAACCCTGACAGGACATACTGGTGGGAACTGGTGGCATTTCCTAAGACCAGGGCTGATCCTAGCCTGCTCTGTTCATGCTTCCTTGCTGCATTCTCTGCCCCACCCTGACCAAGTGTTCTGTGGTTGGGGTGGAAAAATCCACCTTAGAGAAGACAGTTTTTAACCTCAGTTTCAAGGAAGACTGTCCATGTAACTTGAGGTGAGAGTTAAAACAAAGCAGGGCGTGGGTTTGAGCAGAATCGTATCTGTGGGTTTAAGAGTGACTTTGACCTCTTATTCCTCCCAGACTAGAGCAGTTATCTAGCTGCCAGAGAGTTCTTAGAGGAATCACTCCATTAAATGGTGTCACTGGCAAGGTAGTATTAACCCTAAGACCAGTTTTATCTGAATGTTCTGAAAGCAAACTTGACCGTGCAGGCAGAGCCAGCCCACGTGGAAGCCCAGAGCATGATCATGGGATCTTCCACTCTTTTCATTTTCTTGTTCTTGCCTCAACCTGTCATGAGACCAAGAAAACTTGTTTTGAAAATGCTTGACAGCCAAAACAACCTGTTCTCAGCCTGGACAAGAGGGCTTCTCCTCTCTGACCTTTTCTGAGCTGTTGGATGCTGGACTAACTGCTGACTGGAAAAAAACGAATTTGCTGCTTTCTTCTCATATTGTTCAGCCCGGTGACAGCGGCTTTCCAGTTCCTTTTGGCCTCTTTTTCTAGCCCTTCTCCTGTGACACTTTAAGATTGTGTTTGAGAAACGACCATGAGCAGCATACACTAGGAAAGCCATAGCCTCTGCTCCCATCAATGCAGGCTAAGCTGCTATCCCAGCTTAGACAGACTGTAGCCACACAGAGATGTTTAACCTGTTATTTTCCACTCTGTGGTTGGTCCCTTCTGATAGGGTGTAAGTCTTACTTAAAATCTTCAGTTATCGGGCTAGAGAGATGGCTCAGCTATTAAAGACTAGGCTGACAACCAAAATATAAAATCTCTAGTTATCCAAGTGGTCATTTTCCCTTCAACTTGGGCAGCTCTTGGGCCTGCTCTGTTCCCCACACAAAGCCTTTCAAATTCAGTCTTGGACAGCCACGTAATTCTCTGAAGGTATCACTTCACCTCTCCTCCTCTACACAGAGAAGGTGCAGACTAGAGAAAGGCTGGGTGGACAGTCAGAGGCCAGCACTACCAGCACCTGTTTTTATGAATAAAGTTTTATTGAACAAGCTACCCCCATCCATTTACATCTTGTCTAAAGCCATGATCAGTACAGAGCAGATTTGAATTGTGACAGAGTATATGAACTACAAGCTGAAAATACTTAGTGTCTGGCTTTTTACAGAATATGTGCTGACTTTTAAACTGGAGGAGGTCTAAATTCTAACAAGAACTGTGGCCTCCAAAGTGACCAATAAAGAGCTGACTAGGAAAAGGGTCTCTTTCCTGTGCCCATAGTTGGCAACACAGGACATGTTCTGGCATTGTGGAACTGCACAAAGGGTGGGGAGCTTATTGTGCTGTGTTTTTACAGAGTTTATTTTGCTGTATGTCTGTATTTATTTGTTCATTGGTCTGCTGGCTCTGGCACCCATGGTGTCTACTAGTTTTAGGTGGGGTAGGGGATGGGGGACCTTCCTTGGCCACGTGGGACTGACTGTATTCAGTGGCTTGGTTCAAGGTGGGACACCCATTTGTACCCACATGGAAGGAATGCTGATTTGAATAGTGACTCATCTACTTGGTAAACATGGTGGGTAAGAGAACCACATGCTGTCTTCAAGAACCCAAATGCCTGCCCAACCCTCTCCCACCCCTGCTCTGTCTGGATTTGCCTCGTCTCCCAGTCTGAGCAGTGGGATGGGAAAGATGGCCAAAGGTGGCTAGGTGATTGGTGAACTCTGGCAAGAAAGCCAGCAATGGGCCAAGGGGGGCCTCCAAAATGTGATTTAGGAAGCCCTTAATCTTTGTCACCTTTTCCCACTCAAAGCCAATCAAACAAGTTTGTCATTTATAGAATTATTTCTCGGTGAATTTACTTCTTGTGCCTCTGTTCTCTACCAGCTCTCAAATTACCAAAACTCAAAATGGTCCTCTCAGGACCACTTTAGTATACAAGGAAGCTTTGTGCTGACTAGGAAAGGCTGCCTCTGACCCCTTTGGGTTGGTACAGTTTCACTGATAACTTGGAATAAAGCTGTCCCTTCTCTCTGGCTCTGTAGCTCTGGGTGAACACACACCTTAGCAAGCTGAGTCCAGGCTTTGCATTGGCTCCCTCATGCTGTTGCAGTAGTACCACCCACTCCTGCAGCCCTTGAGCCCAAAGTAAACACACAAGACTTATATTAATTATAAAACTGTTGGCCAGTGGCTTGGGCTTCTTATTGTCTAGCTCTGTCTTAATTATTAACCCATTTATATTAATCTATGTATTTCACATGGTCTTGGCTTACTGGAGAATGCCCAGACCTGCTTCTCCACTGGAGGTTTACATGGCAACTGTCTCTGGTGGGGGCTCTCCTGCCTACCTTTCCCAGAATTCTCCTCCTCTCCTAGTCCCACCTATCTTCCTGCCTCATTGGCCATTGGCCAAACAGTGTTTTATTCATCAACCAATAAGAGAAACATATATACAAAAGGACAACCCCCATCAACATGCTGCCACTGCAGCACCAGTTGCTGTACCCCCAGATGCATCAGCAGCTCCTGACACCCACCCAGTGTGTCTAGACTTCTATAATATGATCCTCGTTTGCTAGTAGGTGGTCTCGCCTTTGAGATCACAGCAAACAGGGGTGGTCACTGGTAACACCCTTTCATTACTGCCCCCACCCCAACCCCAAAGCAAGACTGCAATGAGACATGGCTCCCAGGTTCAAGAATGGAGGTTGGGTGCTCTGTGCCTGGGAACAGAGACATGGTTCTCTCCTTCAGGCCTTGTTAGTGCAAGGCCTCATGCTGGCCCTTCCTTGCCAATTTCTGACCTAAAACAAGCCCAGATTGAGGAATGCTGTCTGAAAGGCAGCACATTAACAGCACCAAGAAATGTGGTTCAGAGGTCCACGGTAGATGAGCTTCTCATGGAGGACTGACCTCATTCCTGAGGCATTGGGTTACATGCTGCCCATGCAGTGATGGCATTCCACTGGGACACAAGCCACCCCACACAGTGTGCTGTCAGAAATGTTTGCAGAAGGCTGTGATGAGCTCCCTATGGATCCTGCATTGTGGTCAGATCTGATTCCACTCCTCAGTTCATGTTGGAATTATCATTGGGCCAGGCACGTGAATGAATTTTTGAAAGATCTCCATCTTCCAATTCTCGGCCTGCATCTGACATGGGCTCCCAGAGTTTAGAGGCTAGAAGAAAGAGAGGCAGTAGCTGAATCCTTCTATCTATTTCCTGTCCTTGTTCTCAGTTTGAAAAGACTGTGGGAAGAGAGAGAATACCATTCATCACTGTCTTGAGCCCCTAATGTGTAGAGCACAATAAGTACCCTGCCAAGGAACAGCCATGTCCTATGGATAAAGCACTTCCTTTTTGGTGGCGTCATTCTGAAGATGGAGTTGTGAGGATGAAACACAGATGTGCACATCAGTACCATCTGCCACATGGGGAGATAGCAAGGTGGGCAAATGAGTCAATATGGGACTGGCCATGTATGGTAGCATGTGACCTATGACTGTACCCAGGGCCTGAGGTTATAAGTGCACTGCTTCCAGCCACCAGACTCCTGATGTTGCACAAGTGGGCTGTAATGGCTGGACACAGGGTTGAGGCAGCATTCCAAGGATCCTATCACATAGAACATGGTACACCTTAGACCATGTTCTTTCTGTCCCATGTCTGAGCTTCATTGGCCACAGAAGGCACCAAAGACCCTCCCAGGCTAGTAGTGTTCTGTTGGTAGAGTACTTGGTTCCATATAGGTCCCTGTCTGACATTGGACCACATTGCCTCACTGCAAACCTGTTTGTGGTTATTGTGGAGTAGAATATAACGGGATCTATTTATTATAGAGTAGCAGGATCTATTCTTTACATTATGTTATTTAGATTACAATGAAGTTATTTTTAAGAACACGTTATAAGTTGCAAAATACCAAGTGTCAAGTTAGTTAATTCACTTAGCCAGCAAACACTGGAAACTTACATGGTGCTAGGTACCAGTTAGACGATGGATCCAGATCTCTCTAGGAGCTTTCCAAGGAGGGAGATGACTCAGTCGATAAAGTGCTTGCCATGCAAGCATAAAGATCTGAGTTTGAGGCTTAGCACCCAAACTCCCAAGCCAAGCACTCAAAATCCCAGGACTGGAGAGGCAGAGACAGGGATCCCTGGACTCATTGGCCAGTGATCAGAGCCTCGTAACAGTCCTAAGGTACCAGTGAGAGACCCTGTCTCAAGAGATAAGGTGGGCAACTCCTGAGGAACAACACCTGAAGTTGACTGATAGCCCTTCAGACACATGCACACATGTACATGAACACACACACACACACACACACACACACACACACACACACGGAGAGAGAGATTAGGATAACAGAGTAAGGGTAGAAAGCAAACCAAGTGGGCTTGAGTGCTTTCAATGTCTGGCAATGTGCTTTTATCACCCAAAGTAGAGAAGCCCAAGGACTTCCCCAAACACTGAGCAGGCTATGGATGTGTATCTGGATTTAGTTCTGATGCTGATAACATTCAGGCTCTTCCCTCACAGCAGCACAGTGCAGGGTGTTTTCCTGGCCTTAGAATAACCAGGAAGCTCCATCTGCAGTCCCTTTGTCCTTTCCCAGTCTTTTCCAAATGAATGGCCCAGAGAAAGCCAAGGTCAGAATGATCCTCCAGTTCTAGACCAGACTCTGGGAGATCATGTGAAGTCAAAACAGAAGGTGGCTGTTTCTCCACAAGCCACGCCTCCTATTAATGGGGTGCAGTTTTTAGGAAAACAGCATTGGATGCATGTTCAAAATTCCTTCCATGGTAAGTCCCTGTGAGAAAGAACTCACTCAAACAAGGGACTCTTGAGAGGTAAGGGTGGGTGCCCTCTCAGGCAGTAAACAGAGCAGCAAGGATCCAGAAATCACTTGAGAGAGGAGGTATCGTCTTCAGGAGAGCTAGCTTCTTGAAAACCAATTTTGCAAAGGATTCCATGTGCCCTGCTGCCTCTCACTCAGGTCCAGTGCCTCCTGGCCTCCAACTTCCAGGCCAAGAAGGTCTTGGACTCTCTTGTCTTTCTGTTGGTTGCCAGCTCACCATGATACATCCTTTTCTTAAGTTTAATACTAAGCATGTATTCCAACAAAGTGGAGGAGAACAAAATGAGAGGGGAGTAGAACAAAACAAAAACCCTAGAGATTATTATTTGCCAGGATCTTCTACAGAAACTAGTCATAGAAATTGACTGTTTTTGTATAGAATTAAGAACAGAACCGTAGCAGGGTGTGGTGGCACACATCTTGAATCCCAGCACTTATGCAGCAGAAGCCGATGGATCTGAGTTCAAGGGACAATGTAGCTTAAATAGTGAATTCACTGCATAATGAACCCTGTCTCAAAAATTGTGGGAAAGGCAAGAAAGATGACTCAGCAGTTAAGAGCACTGGCCACTGAAGTGCTCTTTTCCTGAAGACCCAGGTTGGATTCCCAGATCCCACATGGCAGCTCACAATCATCTATAACTCCAGTTCCAGGGAATCCAATGCCTTCTTCTGTATGTATTCTGTATGCTACCAGTCATGTATGTAGTTCACAGACCAAAATGCAAGCAAAATACCCATACACATAAAATAATAAAATTTGGAACCTAAAGAAGAATAGTCCTATAGGTGGACAAGGGACTTAACTCAGTGTTAGAGCTCTTGCTTAGTGTGTATCAAGCTGTTGAGTCAGCCTCTAGCACTAAAGTAGAAAAAGAACAGATCCTTAAGAAGAAAGAACATCCATTCTGTCAGTAGTCAATCGGGTATTTCTGTGTCACTGAGACATTGCATCTACCTGCCCCAAGATAATCCCAGAAAGCTCTAGAGTCAACCTCCTAGAGATGGAGCAAAGTAGTCCAAAGAGATGAATCTATAGCTTGGCAAACCAAAGCCAGAAACACTCAGGAGACTCCCCATAACACTTGCGGAAGTAGGACACAGCTCAGCTGGCACAGCCTCTGGCCACCCAACCACTGAGTGCATAATCCGCAAAGCTTGGGCCAGGGCTTACCACAAAAATGGACAACTTCTATGCAAGTATTGAACTCCCTGTCCCCAAAAGCACCCAAGAGTGTCACCCCTCCCAAGTGCCATCAGGACAAACCCTGCCTCAGACAGCCTGCTCAGATCTCTCCCAGTGCTGTGTTTCTCCAGCACCAAATTGGTATTCAGCAGTTAGCCAAGGCAGGCTAGCTGGGGATGGTTGACACAGGAAACTCCATTGCAGAGCCTGATGTTAACCCAGCCTCAAGAGAGAAGGGGTTGGATTTCTAAGAGGCAAAAGGGCCTCCCAACATGCTTCGGGGTGCAGGAAAGTGTCCTGGACCTGTGAAATAAAGGGGCTTCTACTTAGCTGGCTCCCAGACTTGTGAATGAAAATTAATTATTGTTTGTGATATACTTTAAGATCCTCGATGAAAGGCCTTGTATAAATGCAAATTATTATTATTATTGTTATTATTGTTATTAAAGATGCTAGACGTCTGGTCTGCTACATAATGCCCTGGCATAGATCTGAGCAGAAAAGACAGTTTTCTCACTGGCAGTAAATGCATAAGCCAAGGAGGACTTGACCCATGACAAAAAGCAAAGCACCAAGCTCTTTCCAGGGCTAGCATACAGCTTTCTGACCAGGGAGTCAAATGTCCATGTGCTCCCTGAGGGCAAGGGCTCTGCTGGCATGCATTTCTTTACCCTTCAGGACCCAGCTAGTGCTAGGCCATGAGCTCTCTGAGTGTGTGCATGTCCTGTTATTCACTTGAAGGATGGAAGGAAGATGGCCAGAATGGATATTGTCCATCATTCTGAGGATCCGAGTCAGATCTGGAGATACAGAGGGGCTGTGTAGACGTCTCATACATAGGCAGTACCTCTGATGATGCTTATTAAGACTTGGAGGGAACCCCTCTCGTGAAGCACAGGGAGAAGTCATTTATTAAATGACTGCTTCCCACTTGAGAAACTACCTATGATTAACGTGGGTGGGTTGACCCTAAAGCAATAGTAATAACAAACAGTGACAGATAATAATATACTTGACCTAGCAGTTGCCTTAGAAACCACCCCTTCATTTTACACACGCAGCTCCTGGGGCCCAGAGAGGTAAGGTGGCTTATCCAAGGTCACACAGCAAGTATGAAACAGCTGGACTCTCTTGAGCACCCCCAATCTCAGTCCATACCTCCACTGTGTTTGGATCAAAGATGTCCCATTTTATAGCACTCGGCAGCAACTGTAGACAGTTTGAAGCTTCCGGATGACATCTGTGGTAAAGACAACTTCTGGGTACCCTTTGTTCTTCTGGGACTCATTATTTAGGGAATATTTATGGTGCCTCCAGGATCACCTGGGTGAACTACATATACCTTTCCTGGAGTCCCTTTCCTTCCTTCCAGAAAAGCCTCAGGTTTCACTAAGGTGAGCTAAACTTCAAGGAACCCAATGGGCAAGCAAGGTCAAGTTCATCTCTTTTGTTCCTTGTTATCACAATCATAGTTCTACTAAACTGCGGGGTACCAGTTGTACCTCTAGACACACTGAAAGATGGAGGGCCATTTGAGCATCTACAGAACAAATGCAGGGGCAGTGACACATGTCCATGAATAGTTCTTGAAATTCATTACTGGGTAGTTGGCTATTCTAACAAAAGTTTTAGTGGATGAGAAGAACATTGAGCTAAAATGATGTCTGGCTGGGACGCGGGGGGGGGGGGGGATGCGAAAATCGAGCTATGTTATCTCTTACTCCCCTGTAGATAAGGAAGTGAAGGACTTTTTCTTTTGGTAGCGCCAAGGATTGAGCCCATTTCTCACCTCGATGGCTAGTGTTCACTCTTCTGGAAATTATGGCAGGGTGGAAAGGAAAGAATGTATTCTTTGGAGTAAGCAGCCCTGGATTCCTAATAGCATAACCTCCTGTTAGTGTGTGACCCTAGAAAAGCCGCTGGGCATCTCTGGATCATTGATTTCTTGTTGGTCAAAATAAAGACACCAACGTGATAGTGGGGCCATTAGGAATTGATGGAAAACAACAGAGATGAATAAAAGCAACATGGTATCTCGCATATAACAGGTTCCTTCCTTCCCTTATACTTCTGGCTTCTAGATTTTTTTTTTTTACCACAATCCACAGCAAGATACTCATTTTACATCCTAATTCAGTATATATATTCAGAAGTTTCACAAAATAGTATTTCCCCTGTCCACATGTGATCATCTCTGATTTTACTTATTTTAATGCTGGTCATGATCCACTGAATGGATTTCACAGCCCACTATTTGAATGAGCCCATGTCACATTGTGAATGGATCCCATCTGCCTACACTGTATATATGCCCTTTTGCCTTCGCTCCCTTCCTTGTCTGTGGCTGACTCCTGAGGCCATAGAGAGCTGAGAGCATCTGCCAGGAGGGCACTGCAGGACCCTGAGCTGCTGTGGAGTGGAGTGAGCCCTGTGGACACAGAGTGGGTGCCCCTCCTCTTCTTCTCCTTGGCCTCTCTAGTCTAGTCACCTGCCACAAGAGCTACCTGTATACACCTAGCCTGGAGGACAAAGACTCAGAGCACTGGGTGACCAAAATCCAACAGGTGTTTCTGCAGGCAGGTGGGGAAGTCATGAGCTGCAACCCCTAGACACTGAAGTCTAGCATTCACCCCCAAAGGCCATATTCACTACCTGGTAAGCAATACATAATAGCCCCCCAGAAGTTTCTCCCAATAGGGAGATGATTGTTTTAAGCTTCCAAAAGTTTGATGTCCTAGGGGTGAGCTTGCTCCTTTCCCCGAGTCTAGGCTAATGCCCAGAGATACTGTATGGAAACCCTGAGGCACCAACTCTGTGTGTTAGAACCTAGATCCCACATTCCCTGTGGTCAGCCCTGCTGGTAGCCTGAGCACTTCCTCTCTGGGGGGTCATCCTTTGGTTTTTTCCCCTTTTGCTCACTTAGCAGTGGAAGGCCATCTGTGACCATGAAAGTGACTCACCATCATCAGATAGGCAGTCAGTTCCCCCTAGCAGGTGAGCTGATGAGTGTCCCTCCTCGTGGCCAGGGCTATGGTCAGATCCCTGAATCCTCCATGACCTTCACATTGCCATTGCATCCTGGCCTCTGCTAGGTCCCTGCTTGCCCTGGGCAGAGTAACTGGAAGGTCTCTTGTGTGAGCATAATAGGCAGAAGGAGATGAAGGAGACCAGATGGACACAGGGCTGGCCTCTGCTTGGGCTTCCAAGCCCCTAGCAGCGCTCCATTCCTCAGTTCCCAACACCTACTACTGTTGCAACTCAGTCAGGTCATCCCAGTCCTTCTCAGTGGCCACGTGAGCACACTCCCATCCCAGCCTTTCAGCAATGGGTTATGATGTCTACAACATTGACCAGAGAGGAAACATAAGAGATGACTTGCTTGCCAGCTCCTGAACTGCCAGGCACTCTCAGAGTAGATTTCATTCGTTTATGCACCAGGTTGGAATTCACCTGTAATGGGGTCTGAGGAAGGCAGGCACCAGACACTAAGGATGGACCATCCTAACCTCAACCTTTGATGGGCTTTCAGAAAAGCCTCTGTGGATGTATCATGACTCCACATCATAGTAAGGGGCCATTGCATCCCAATCTGCCCCCTGTTCACTCTTCCCTGTGACAATTGTGAACATTCCTTCTGTTATAAAATTATATTGTGCTAAAGCACTCCCCATATCTGAGGGGCCCATGTAGAGCTGCTGTGTGCAGAACACTCAATGTGAAACTGGGGTGCAAAGATGGATGCATATGAGCTGGGATCTGCCCTCCAAGGGGTGTGGGAAACTGGCTGGCATGTGACAGAAGCATTCACTCAAGATGGAAGCTGGCAGAGCAAGCCAACCCTGTGGCTAAGGAGGCTTGAGGCCTATGGACATCCTCTCCTCCCTCTCCTTTGGAGAGCTAGCTATGTGCTCTCTTCCTCTACCTTCTCATGTACTGCACTAGGGCATCGGGAGGGAGCCAGAGATACTTGCATCCCGGGGAGTCAATACTGGCCCCAACAATTGGAGCAACTGGCTACAAGCTGCCCTGACTCCAAAGGAACTGGCCAGGTTGTAGGCAGAAGTTTCTGTAGGACATTCCCCATCACCAGGTTCTGGAAGACCACCTTGGAGGACTTCAGAAGGACAAAGAACCACTAGGTAATCCTGACCACTTTAGAATTTTAAATACCCTATGATTTGGCAGGAAACAGATTCTGTCCCAATACTTTGATGTGTAGAAGTGGTCTTTAAAGTCCTTCTCCAACAGCTGTTGATTGAGTTTAGCAATGCCAAGACTACAACCTCAGCCTTCTCATAGGTGAGGAGGCAAGCTGCCTAACACATAGTCTAGACACAAGTCTAAACATCCCCAACCAACTCAGGCCATGCTGGCCTAAGACTGGTGCACACAGTGTCATAAAATTCAGTCTAAGGAAGACTGGGGTCCAGGTGAGGACAGGGGCCTGTGCCTGAAGCCGCCAGCATGTGACATTCTGTTCTTAGCCTTATATCAAGACATTATATCTACAGTGTGCTAATTCCTCATTTTTATAAGCTTAGACTCCAAACCCCACCCCAGAAACAAACCAGAGGTGGCATGTATAGCAAGATTGTCCATGAACCATTACAAACACACGTATGTTCCTAAACCCCATGCCAGAGAGCCAGGCCACCATCACCCAGGATACAACAGCTGAACAGATTCCTACTGACAATCACTGATTTACCATGGTACCCAGAGTTAGATGGACAGTTGCTACCTGGGCTTTGGAGTGAAGGGCATCAAAATGGAACCAGGTCTCTTTGTTGAGATCTATTATAAGCCTGGCCTTTTGACATGAAACAAGAACCCAGAATGAGTCAGTATTTACAGTGGCAGTCCAGGACAATGAGGACAGGGCAAGACCAAAGACCACGAGTCATGATTAGCGGGACTGCTTTGATTTTCATACCACAATCGGTTTTCATGTGACCGATGAAAAACATGTGCCAGTTGATGTCACAGCTGCAGAACAAAACTGGAAAAGGCAGTGAGAACTATTAGGTGTTTAGAACTTGCCTCTGTTTTCAGAAATGACCTATGGCTTGATTTGTATGTTCTGGACTTGCTGGCAGCAAGGGTCATGCCTCTGAACCACTTCTCCCAGCCCACCACCACTCTGGCCTGGCTCAAATAAAACATCATGGGTCTCATCTTACAGTTGCCCAAGGAAAACCATTTTTTAATCCAAGTCCTGTTTTGGAAGAAGGCAAATGTTTAGGCTTTTGTAAAATAAAAAGATCTGTCTGAGGATCAGACCAAATAACTCTGCCCTTGTCTCTGGCAGCTAGTCATATGATTCTTAAACCCCTCCCTTGTCAACAGCTGCACTCTTCTTCATGACCAAAAAACCACACCCAAAGTAACAAATCCAGCAGGTTTGGAAGAAGATGAATGAGGACCTAGGGGGTACCTTTGGCTGTATAGCTCACCACCAAATGCCACCAAACAGGTCAGGACTGAATTTCAAAAGATATATATGTCCTGATGACCATGGCTGCAGGTTCATTGTAAGAATAGCCATCTCACTGTCCTGGATACCAGCCCTGTCTGATATATGGGAAAGGAGAGAGCTCAGTCAAGAAGCCATGGAAGAAGATGAACTGAGGACAGGGACCCTCAGACCTCTGTCCTTCTCTCCATGGAATGCACCCCCTCTTTTACAGTCCCACACAAAGCTTATCGTCATTTCCAGAAACTGAACCTCTCCCCGATGCTTAGACCCAGCTTGGTCCCCATGGCAACAGTTGGCATCATTGATCATCTGTTAGACCAATTACTATGTCAAGTGCTTACTTGGACCATCTCATTTAAGAGCCTCTTAAGGTAGCCACCTAATCATTCCCATATTGTAGATGAAGAAACCAAAGCTAATGTCACTTGCCCAAGGGATCCAGCTAGTAAGGCATATGAACAGGCCTGAAGCTGAGGTCTGGCCAGCTTCAGAACCTACTCTGCCTGACCTGTCATCCACAGCCTGCAACCACATGCCTCAATCAGCGTCAGGACAAACTCTTGGCTGTATGGAGAAGAGAACTGCATCCAGAGAGAAGTGTATCAGCCCTGGGTCCAAGGCCAAGAGGAGAAGGACTGCTAAGCACTGCATCTCCTGGCTCCTTGCCCAGTTCTGTACAGAACTGACCTAGCCATAGCCTGGGATCCCTTCTCTGCATGCTGTTTTCCGGGATTCTTGGGTTTTCTGAAACCCTGAACAAATGGGGCTTCAATCAGAACAGAGTATCAGAACTGTATTTTACCCTAAAACATAATGGACTCTCAACTGGTCTGAAACTAAGACTTCTAAACTAAGCATGAGTATAGTGTGGAACGTGGCTGATGCCAGACATCTGTCTCCTGCCCCCACTCCTGCCCCTGGCCAGCTAATGCTGAGGCAAGGAGCCTTTCCCACCACATCACACACTTGGGAAGCTTCCTGGACACTTTGCCTTTGGTAATAGATGCAGATACCTAGTGCACCCTGGGCAGCTCTTCCTTTTCTCTGATAAAAGGTGAAATAATTGAAAACAGTGCTCTAGAAACATCTATAAATGGGTGGGCGCCAGTTGTCATTTTCCCCTCCTGCGCCCGCTTCCCCTCCCTCAACTGACTTAATGAGGATCCAAGCTGAGAAGCGATCGCTACAAACAGCTGGTAGCATCATGCCTTTAAATAGCCTCGCCACACTTCCCCCTTGGAGGCACAGTTTGCCCTGGCAGGGAAAGCCCGGGACACACAGGAAACTTGAGAATTTTCTGCAAAGTAAAGAGCTTGCCTGTCAATCATGCTCCCTGCTGTAAGGACCTTTTGTAAGGACCTTGCAGCCCCTTCCACAGGAGTGTTCCCAGGAAACACTAAACTGGGCAGCTGAATAGCTCCAGAACCTGTGAGACTCTGGTCCTGGGAGCGATGGCAGGGGACTCCTTGGAACTGTGGCTGCCAGACTCAGGCCGCTGCCTGGAGCAGCCTGCACCATCCACTCGTCAGCCATATTGGTGCCCTGATGGAGCCTAACCACAGCCTCTCCCCTGTCATGTAAGCAGAGTGACCCTGTCCACAGCCACCTTGAAGCAAGACCTACAGAGGCTGGTGGCAGCCTGTCCACTCTGGTCCTCAGACTAAGAGAGTCAGCTCTCCCCAGCTACACATCTAGACTGTTGGGAAAATAGAAACCACTGGAACATGTACAGAATGAACACCCATCGTGTCTGGCTGGCAGCCAAGGTGGCCACACTGTCCTTTGTGAGCCTCATGTCAGGACTTCTCTTGGTCCATGCAGTTTTGTTTGAGATCAGAGACTCCTCCTGCCACATCACAGTCTTTCCTTATGCATTAAGAATGTTTGATCTGGGGCTGGAGAGATGGCTCAGTGGTTAAGAGCACTGACTGCTCTTCCAGAGGACCCAGGTTCAATTCCCAGGAGCCACATGGCAATTCACAACTGTCTGTAACTCCGGTTCCAGGGGACCCTGACACCCAAGTCAAAACACCAATATAAAAATATAAATGAATGAATAATTTTTAAAAGGATGTTTGGTCTGGTGCAGCTGTGCACAGTGCTTTAAAATCAAGTATCGGAAATGGCAGTGATTTAGCCACAATGGTGCTTTATCTCTGGTACAAATGGAATTTTAGGAATAGACCATATATATATATATATATATATATATATATATATATATATATATATATATCCAGATATATATCGTCGTTGTCTCACCCACCTTTAACAGTTAGTAACCAATGTGTTTAAACCAGTCCTTGCCTACCAGTGGCTGTCATGAGCTATATCCATTAAAGCCACCATGGACAACACGCTGAACCAGATCCAAGCCAGTAAGCCCCATTTCAAAGGGGAGAGCAATGTGGCCTGTCAGGGAGGATGTGTGAATCTGGGGACCAATGCCCTACAAATGTAAGAAATGTCTGTGTGTGGAAAGCAAGAGTGTCTGACTAAATGGGAGTAAGGGTGGAAAATGGCATGTGTGAGGAAGTGGCAGTAGTCAGGTGGCAACACCCAGGGCAGACACATAGACTTGGGGCTCATATACTAAACTGTCCCTTAGTGCATGAGATAAGTTTAATAGGAATGGAAGGGTGCCTGCACTGTTTCTGAGGAGGGGGTCCTTTGTTTTCCTCAACAATACATACATTGCCTTTTACCCTTCTCCGTCTTGCTAAAAACCATTAGATTACATTCTTAAAGCAAGCACCAAAGTGTTGGAGTCCAGCAATCAAAAGTCCCCTTTTGGCTGCCCTAATTAATATGTCCAAGCAAAAATTAAACACCTCATCTTAATATAGGTTTCCCCCTTTCCCCTTTATAAACTCATACCTCAAAACAAATACATACCTCAAAAAACTGAAGAATGCATTTGTTAAAAAACAAAACTAGTAGAAGCCAGATAGTGAGAACCACTGGGAGACAGGGCAAGAGTTTGGAGAACATTAAGGTCTTGATCAGGCATCATCTCTCTGCAACAGAAAGGCATGGCTGACTCGTGTCCTAAGGGAAGTGGGCCTCTGCAGCAATTTTGTTGAAAGGTAGCAAGGTTGGGACAGGAGTGTCACCAAAAACAAAGAAGAGAGTTGAGGGTGGATTTCCTACAAGGATTTAGGGAGCCATGGAAACTAAAAGCTCTGTTACAGAAGTGCAAATTGGCCAGAGTGTCTTCTAGGTCAGAATGTCCTGCAGGTGGTTGGGACTGTGGGACTGGAAATTTGGGAGGGACAAAGGGTGGGGACCAGGCTAGAGAGTACTGCCAGTGATGCAAGCCTTCAAACAACCATGAACTTGTTCTACATGAGGAGAGTGGAGAGCAGGGGAAGACCAGCTCCAAGACAAGTTGTGTCTGGGAGAGAGAGGCAGGAGATCTAAGAGGCCTAAAGTCACAGAATTACAATGAGAGAGAGAGAGAGAGAGAGAGAGAGACAAAGAGAGAGAGAGAGAGAGAGAGAGAGAGAGAGAGAGAGAGAGAGACAGAGAGAGAACACTAGCTTCTAATGCTGCAGAGATGCTGCGTGGGTACTGAAAGGGCCAGTCAGCACAGGACATACCAAGACCAAGGTCTCAGTGCAAAGGAGATTTATGTGCCCCAGAGTGACAAAGGACTGCCTCTGGATAGAGAGGAGAGGGATGTGGCCCACAGGCAAATGGCAGTTTATAAAGGGGAAAGGGGGAAACCTATATTAAGATGAGGTGTTTAATTTTTGCTTGGACATATTAATTAGGGCAGCCAAAAGGGGACTTTTGATTGCTGGACTCCAATACTTTGGTGCTTGCTTTAAGAATGTAATCTAATGGTTTTTAGCAAGACGGAGAAGGGTAAAAGGCAAAATCTGATGGTGCTATGTTTGCCATGCTCCGGCCTGTTAGAGCCTCTCTGAGAGGCCCCCACATTCAGAACAACCCAATTAGAAGAGATTCAGTGGAGTTAGAAACTGTGTTTACCCTGGACTAGAGATGACCTCCCCAGGGGCTGCTGAGTTGAGGAGCACTCTATGCCATGTCCCAGGTCCTGTGCTGGAGCTGACCAATAGCTCCCTGTGATCTCAGGAGGGCTCCGCTGTCCTCCCCTCAGGACTCAAGACACATGCACTTCTGCTCTCAGTCAGCTCCTCCACACCTAACTTGGCTCTTCTCACCTCCTGAGAGCTGGAGCCTGGAAGCCAGGCTTATTCGAACCAGGTCTTTAATAAGATGGGCTGTATGGATGGCGGCAATTCCTGAGGGCTTCTTCTACTTCTTGTTACTCTTCTGGGAAAGTGACATTACTGGGTGAGCCACCTCTGGATGCCTAAGGGTGACAGATATTACATGGGAGTGGGTCAAGGACAAGGAGGCAAGCCTGGGTAAGGAAAGGCCCACTCATGCCCCCACTTCACTCCCCCTCCCCTCCCCTCCCCTCCCTCTGTCCTCTCTCTTTCCCTCTCTCTTTCTCTCTCTTTCCCCAGTTCTCACTTTCCAACAGCTTCTGCTCCTGTTGTGTCTTCTGCAAATAACACCCACCCCAGTCTTTCAGTAACTACCTGGTAGGGTCCACAGTGCCCAAGATGTACCCAGCACCCACCTCCATCTAGATTCTGTGACTGCCTCCTCCTCTAAATGGAGGTCTCCTACATGGCAGGTTCCCCATCTGGGTCACTCCTTGCCTGGCACAGAGTAGGCTCAGCACATTCCATCTCCTGATGTGAAACGTGGCTTTCCCTCAGCAGAGTAGAAATCTGGGTGTCTTGGTCAACCATGATGGTTCATATCTATAATCCCAGCACTGAGTAAACTTAGACAGGAGGATTACTGGGAGTTAGAGGCCAGCCTGGGGTACCTAGTGAGTTCTAGGCTTGCCTCAGCTATGTAGTAAGGGCCAGGCTGGTTTGGCTACAGAGTGATACCTTGTCTAAGTGGGAAAAAAATCAGGTATCCAGAAGGCCGTATGTTCTCTCCCAGATTCTGCCTGTCTTTAGAAGGTTCTCCCAAAACCCAACCAGGAAACTAGACTACACATGTGTTTTGGAAATAAATACAAATCATAACTCATTTAGGAATCCTTATTAGACTTTTATGTTTATGAAGTCACAAATCCAACTTAGGAGAATATGACTCTGATGGTATCTTCAATCATGGAAATGACTGGGTGTCAAAACTGTGGCTGTCTCTCCTACAGCTTGGATCATCATACCCTGCCTTTCTCCTAAGAAAGGGTAGTAGATTCTCAGGGTGAGTGTCTAATAAACCCGGCAGGCGGGAAGGTCAACATGCAGGGTCATTAAATATCCTAAGAGGTAGCACAGAAGTGAACTGCATGTACCTCCCTTGGAACAATCCAGAGGGCTTTGCCTTGGAGAGAAGGAGAGTCCAACCGAGGACGCATGAACAATAAATAACAACTGTTCTGAGTTAGGTCGAAAGCTCCGCTCTGAGTAAGTTTTTTTTTTGTCCAAGCTGTTTATACTAACCACAGTTTTTTTTTTTCTCCCCTCTTTCCCACCAGGGCTTATTTCAAAACCTTTGTCCCTCAGTTCCAGGAGGCCGCATTTGCCAATGGAAAGCTCTAGGAAACAGCAGTGTTGAGAGGCAGCCAACCAGACTGCTCAGTCCACATGTGTGTCAGCACACAGGCTGCTTCCCGGAAGCCACTTGGAATGTCTTCATGGCAGCCTTTTGCTCACACAGCAGCTCTGCCTGCCCCACACAGCCCTGCCCTCCTGGAGCCCAAACTTGAGCTGACTGGTAGTACCCTGAATCCTAGCCACCCATCACTGCTGGTTGCTCCCTCTATCTTCTTTATATTTCTTGGCTGGAAGAAATAAACTCCTTTATCATGCAGAAAATTTCCAGGGAAAATAAAATGTCATGAATGCACACACCCTTCTTTCAAGTCTTTGTCCTAAAGAACTTTTAAAGTTTAAAATTTGGTTGAATTCCCTTGCCTTCTCCCAACCCCAGTCAAACTAGTGTCGAATGTGTGTGTGTGATTTATACCCCAACATTTACATTTCTAGTTGGGTTACTCTTATATTGGTGACCAAATGATTCTGAATCTATGGCGTTCAGTTGCCCACTCCACAGACCCAGAGTCAGCACTCAGTAACTCTTGGATCCCAGCACCAGGTCAGCCACCAGCTCCTATGTGGGTTCTACCCTCCCTGGCTCTCTGAGCTCATGGGATCCCCTTGGGCTGTTGTGAAAATCCATGGATTATTCTTGGTAGACAAAAGCTAGGGGTCAAGGGCTGTCACTAGTGTATGTCTGACATCTCCCCTCAGGCTGGGCAGCTCTGCAGCCAAGCAGGATCAAAGCAGGGGGAGCCAGGTAGATGGTGCAGGCTTGTCTCCCCAGCACTCGGGAGAATGGAGCCAGAAGACCACAAGTTTGAGGCTAGTCTGAGTTACCTAGAAAGACTGTTTCAGAAGCCATTGTATCTTTCCCCCGCCCATGCTTTACCACTCCCACCAGTATACAGAAGGAAGAATGGTGGCCAGGAGGCTCTGGGAACCCCAGCAAAGCAGCAATGGTGTGGGAAGGAGCAGTTAAGCTGCGCGTAGCCTCCCAGCCCTCACTAGCAGGAGGCAATCGGCTGGACCACTCAACAAGGCCTGCACACACAGTTCAGTGTAGCATGCTCCTACCCTGAAGGCAGCTTCTGGTGTACAGAAGGGCCCTGGGCAAGAGAGCCAAGAGCTGGGTAGCTGGAGGGGCTCCCTCTTGCTTTGTAAAACTGAAGTTCCTCCTGCAGGGTACATACAGTCCCGCTGGGCCTCTCACTTGCTCCCCTCTTCCTGTGGTGGCTCTTAGAGCCAGGTTTTACCACATGATCCCAGAAAGGAAGGAACTCTGAGCCCTGTTGTACCAGTCAGGGGGTACCTTTCTTCCCTGTATCCCCAGCACCAGGAATGTTCTCAAGAGGCTAGAGAGGAGCTGGGATAGATATGGGTGCTGCCCTTGGGAATTCCCAGGACAGAATAATCCTCTGTCCACATCTCGCTCTGCCACTAACTGGTTGTATGACTCAAGTCAGTCTGTAATACTAGAAGTGGGGCTAAGCCAGATGGTGGCCTCAGCTCACCAGAATCTCCCGGGGAGCTTTTCAGGAACTCCTGTTCTTGTCCCCACCATAGGACTGTAAGCAGACTCATATGACCAAGAGTGTGAGCATCTAGAGTTTAGCAGAACTCCCCAGGGAGTCTGTTCCGTGGTTCACACTGGAATCTGTTCTGGCCATTCCCGCTCTCAGGGGCAGATGTGTGCTGAGCTCCAAGACCTCCCCTAAGGCAAGTGCTTCTCAACCTTCCTAACACTGTGACCCTTTAATACAGCTCCTCATGTTGTGGTGACCCCCCAACCATAACGTTATTTTCATTGCTACTTCATAACTATAATTTTGCGACTGATATGAATCATAAATCTCTGTGTTTTCCTATGGCCTTAGGTGACCCCCGTGAAAGGGTCATTTGGCCCACAGGTTGAAAAACACTACCCATAGACACTTAGGATTATTCTAGCTACACCATAACCAAGGAGGGGCGTGCATTGGGCTTTACTGCCCACTGAGTCAAGAGCTGATGGAGCCAGGATTCCTTGGGACCCAGCAGGCACCTTGTGCTCTGAGATGAGGTGTATATATAGAGACTGGATCTCTGTCCTTCAGATAGCAGAGCCTGCAGCCTTTAGCAGCACTACAGTCTACAACTGTCCCCATCCTGCCCTTGTCAGTCTCTAGGGTTGACATGCCCAGGCTAGCCAGATGATAAATGACATCCTCACATCTGATGAGGTAGACACGGTCTGTCTAGAAAGCACTGTCACAGAGAAACCTCGGCGTAGCTTCACAGCAGACCCGTGATATAACTGAGTAGCTGGGGTTGTGTCCTGACCCACGGATGAGGAAACGATGTCAGAACCCACATAAAAAAGCTGAATGTCGGGAGGCAGAGGCAGGCAGATCTCTGTGAGTTTGAGGCCAGCCTGGTTTACAGAGCGAGTGCCAGGATAGGCTCCAAAGCTACACAGAGAAACCCTGTCTCAGAAAAACAAACAAACAAACAAACAAACAAACAAACAAACAAAAAACCTGAATGCCATGGTTTGCATCTGTAATCACAACGCTCCAATGGTGGGGTGGGAGACAGGAAAACCCTCGCCTCAAAACAAGGTGTGGGGAGAGAACAAGGTGGGGAGGGGGAGAGAGCAAGTGGGGAGGAAGAAGAGAGAGCCAGGGGGGAGAGCAAGCAGGAAGCGGGGAGAGGGGTGAGAATCAGGACCTAGGAAGTTGTCCTCTGACCTCCACACATGCTCCATGGTAAGGTTCTCTCTCTGAAACACACTTGAAAAAATATTGGCGAGGCGGGGCACAGAAATTAAGCATCTCTGCTTCATACGGATTCAAACACCAGGCTATGTGATTTTTATCCCAAGGAGTGAGGGTCCTTGCATATTTTTATAATTTGTCTGTGGCTTTGCCTGTCCATCAGGAAGCATTCATTATACCTGCTCACAGAGTGCAGCTGAGGACTAATTAGTAAATGGCTATAAAATGCTTTCAAGAAGCCAAGTGCCATAGAGGAGAGAGCATTATTACTACCTTGTAAATCCCACCTCCAGCTTACTCAGCCCTTGTAATTTAAGGCAAGCCAAACTGCTGCCATCTTTGCTGGGCCTGCTCAGGAAGATCTTCCCAGGTAGGCTTTTGTTGACAGTTGTTTCCTCTTGAAAGGAGTAGGGGGTTAGGAGGGCCATGGGCAACTTGCCACACCTCCAAACCAGTTGTATGCAATTCTTCCCTAATTGCACGGTGCACAGCCTCTCAGAAGGAGCTAGAGGGTTTAGGAAGGGAAGGATTAGGGGAGGGAACTTTCCACACAGCCATGAAGGAGTCATCATATATGCTGGGTGCAGACCTTCCATTGTGGCTGCTTTAAGATCATGAGTGCTCCTTCACCTATTGCTCGGTAAGACTGATAAACCCACTGGTCCCCTGTAGTGAACTTCGGTGGCTCACACCCTGGCTTGACCTTAGGAGGAGCGAGTAGACAGTAGAAGTTCACATCTCCCCAAGCAAGAAGTGTGTTTACTAATACTTGAGTTTGCTAATACTATCCCAAAAGAAGGGACAATAGACCATAGTTAGTCAGGGTTCCACCAACGTCCAGCAATGTGGCTTCCAAAACCCCACTGCCTACAGTGTGATGAAACCGATTTTCAGAGACCTAAACTGCAAACAGTGTGAACTTCTGGATGAGAGAGACTTCATTCAAATCCTAGGTCTGCCCACTTAGCAGCTGATATACACCTAACAACCAACTTGTGATTTAAAGAAGAGAGAAAAAAAAAAAAAAAAACAAGCACAGGGACCCTGAGTAGCATAGACTGCTTGCCAATTCCCAAGTGTAAATAACCCCACTAGAATGAGTTTCAAGCCACCCACGTGAGGCCCCCTTGGATTGGAGCTGGGCTGGGGAAGCCAGCTCCAGCCGGCATGCAGCTACTTCACTTAGGCTTTCTTACCTCACCTTTTAAAGTGGGAATCGAGCTGGGCATTGGTAGCACACGCCTTTAATCCCAGCACTGGGGGGGGGGGCGGGAGATAGGCAGGCAGATGTCTGCAAGTTCGACGCCAGCCTGGTCTCCAGAGTGAGTGCCAGGATAGGCTCCAAAGCTACACAGAGAAACCCTGTCTCGAAAAACCAAAAAAATAAAAATAAAATATAAATAAAGTGGGAATTGACACCAGGTGCCAAGCACAGAGCTTGGCGCACAGTAGTGTTTGGTAAACAACAGCTTTTATTCCTACAGGTCAGAGAAAGGGTTTTCTGGTGTTGATGTTGGCCTTTTTCTAGAAAGTCAGAATACCCCTGTTAAAAAGTTCTGCCCATAGGCTCCAAAGCTACACAGAGAAACCCTGTCTCAAAAAACAAAAAAAAGTTCTGCCCATGAACATGGCCTTTGGAAGGGTGACCCCATCTGGATTACCAGGAAGACAAAATGATGAGTTATCCTGTGGTTTAAGGAATGAGAGTCCTTTGTGGGAACCCCCCCAATATATATTCTCTCTCTCTCTCTCTCTCTCTCTCTCTCTCTCTCTCTCTCTCTCTCTCTCTCTCTCTCTCTCTCTCTCTCTTTCTCTCCTCTCTCTCCCTCCTCTCCTCTCTCCTTTCTCTCTCTCTGTTTCTCCCTCCATCTCTCTCTCCTCTTCTTTCCCTCCTCTCTTTCCTGCTCCCTCTCCCCTTCTCTCCCCTCCCCTGTCATTCACTCACACAGACACACAGGGAGACAGGTCTTGCTTTAACTCAGCTGGACTCCTGGGCTGCCATAGAGAAATACGACCCAGTGACCCACTTCTTCCCCAGCCCCTGCTTTCCCACAGCAAAGCAATCAGAGCAAGGCAGTTCACTCTCCCTCTGACTCAGTTTCAGTTCCTGCCGACTACAGACTCTCAAGAGTCTACTTTGCCAGCACTGTGACTGGGTTTGCGTCTTGTTTGGGGTTAGAAATAGAAGCAGCCTGGGAATCTGCTCCAGTCCTAAGGACAGGCTCATCCCGCAGCTTGACACAGGAAAGTTAGGAACAGTGTTAGATACCATGTTGCTATTAATAGCATCATAATTGATTCATTGTAACTTTTACAAATGAAAACAAGAATTAGCACCTTCCATTTACCTATCTACAGTACTTGGGTACAATCCAAGAAAGTAAGAGTTAGGTGCCAACTAGAGATGGGGAGGGGGAGTCCATAGACACATACACTGTTTAGCTTCTCAGAACAATTGAATAAAACACTAAGAGTGGGGATTTAGCTCAGTGATGAAGCACTTACCTAGCCTAGCAAGGGTCTGCAATCCATCCCACTACTGTAAGGATCATAGCAGATATAGAACTCACCAAAGACATGAAGCCACTCACTCAGCTTTATCTCCCTGTCTCACCCCTCCTTCCTCCCCTTCCTGCCCTCTCTTCTTTCCCTTTTCCTTATAGTACAAGGAATTGATACAGTTCCCTGTTTCTTTGCACTTAGGCAGTCCAAAGAGACTCTTTGATCAGTGTGTGTTACAACAGGCCAGTATTTAACAAGAGGCTTTAGGCAATGACCAAACAGTTCTTCCATGGGATTATATCACCAGTGATGATGTAGCCATCTTAGTTTTCATAATCCTCTGTTGTGATGCCCACATAGCCACAAAATCACCCAACATTACATTTCTCAGAGCATGTCAACACCATTAAGTGACTCGTTGCTGCGATTGTTTTTGACATTTCTCCCAAGAGAGGGGCTTGTTGTGGTGGGTTCTGGTCTAAAACCACAATAGCTGGAGTGAGGTCAGGCTGACAAAGGACTGTGAAGCTGTCTGTGGTAACACTTGCCTGTAATTCTTGCACTTAGGAGGTAGAGGCAGGAGGATCAGGAGTTCAAGGTCGTCTTCAAGTACATAGTGAGTTTGACAGCTTGGACTACATGAGACCCTGTCTCCAAGAACCTAAACAAACCAAAAAGTACTTGAGGGCAATCTTTGTATATGTGGCTAGGATGTCTGTGTGGCTACATAAATGTGTGTCATACCAGCTTATTTTCAGATGGTTAAGCTACAACAGCCCAGGAATGAAACAAACTATAACTTCAAAGTTAATGCTATATTTGCAGGTCGAAAGTCCAAACACTTTACTATATGGGAAAAAAAAAGGATGAAAATTGTTAACAACATTACAACTACCAAGGAAATTTACCCAGGAATTACCAAAGGCCTGCAGGTCTTATGGAATGGTTCCAGGTTAAATATGAAGTAATCCCAATATTTTAATGAATATTTTCCTTCTCTAGGTTTTAGACTTTACTCTTGCAATAGTTTCTCAGCCCTTTAGAAGAATCCCACTTTACAAGTGTGGGAAGTCATGCTTGGGATCATGACAAACTATGATAATCATGGCAGTAAAAGTAGCCCCAGAAATAACCAACGCTCATCCAGTGTGACCCTTCTGCTCTGGGCAACTGCCTTTGCAGGACCTTGGGATGAGCAGGATGACATCTGGAGGCCCTATAGACAGACACCCCTGTCACTTCAACAGCACACCTCCCCTTTCCTTAGTGTCTCCATGGAATAGGCCTGCCATAGAAGTCTCTCCATTCAAAAGACACTTTGGAACATGTCTTTTGAGTCACTTTAGCAATTACCTGGGAAAACGAGTTGTTTCAATTCTGGGATCTCACTTTCGTCCCCACATGGAACTATCCAGAGTGATCTTTGGCAAACAGAATAGAGGAAGGTGCCACCTAGAGATGCAGGGGTAAGGGGCATGGGTGTTGATGGTGACCATTGCCCTCTCGCCTCTCAAACACAGTGTATCATATCCCAGAGCCTGTTCCACATGGTTCACATCTGCCGGGACCCTTGATAGGACAGTCCTGCAGACAGCCAAAGGAAGGCATTGGAGAAATACCTGGGAAAGCCAAGAGCCATTTGAGTATTGATGTGTCTGCAGAATGCTAGTTACCCAGGGTCAGCTTGTAAGGGGACAGTGAGAGGACAAGTTCAAACAGGCTTGTGGAAAAATTTGACCGGGATTTGATACCATGTTTGGTGTCTGAGCAAGAGTCAGCCTCATACTGGAGGGCCTTCAGTGTGTGGCGCTCTGGGGAGATGCCTTGCCTAAAGATGCAAATATGTAGAGCCAGGATTTGGATGACTCTGTCCCCCTCATACTGCCTCAGTGCTCCTTCTAAGCCTGAATTATATTTCAGGTGGGAGATCTCAGCTTGTCCCTATGCCAGTGGCTCTCCTGGCATGGGCTGTGGATTACACAACCCAGATAGCTGCCTGCCTGTCTCTCCCTAGAGCACCTGCCTCACCTCTTCTCACCCCAGCCACCAGACATAGCAGTCCCCTAGTCTCACCCACTCTCAGAGCCATGTATGGAACTCACACTAGACTGGAGCCCAGCACAGCCGTATTAATGCTCCAGGCTAATTAGCTTGTCAGAGTTGAGGCCTGTGGGCTCTGGAGCCAGCCAGCCTGAGTCAAATGCTGGCTCCACCACTTACTAAGTGCATGAACTTGAGCAAGCCACTTGACCTCTGTTTCCTCCTCTGCAGAATGGGACTCCACAATCTGATGGGGTCAGCAGAAGAGCTCAATGAGTTGGGACATGTCCAGTGCCCACAGTATACCCATCGCATTTTTTGTATCCTTGGAGACCAATTCCACTTGCCCCACCACAAATCTATAGGTGCTTAAGTCCCTTATAGAAAATACAACAGTATTTGCTTACTGCTCATGAACATCCTGTCATACACTTTAAACCACCCCTGAATTATTTGTGATACCCAATATAGTATAAATACTATATAAATTGTGGTTGCATTGCATTGTGTGGGGAATAAGGATGAGAAAGAAGTCTATGCGTGCTCAGTATGGGTGCAAGGTCTTTCCAAATATTCTCAGCCTGTGGCTGAATCCGGGGACATAGAACCTCAGCCTCACAGGACAAACATACTCCAAAAGCCTGTCTTCATTGTAATCTCCATGCAGGAACTGCCCCAGGTACTCCTTGTCCTTTCAACTCCCCCTCTCTCTCTTGTATCTCAGCCCTTTAGCGCCAGCTAGCCCATCTTACCAAATACCACTTCTTCTACCTAACCATTGCCCACCTACAGGTCACCTGGAGCGTCTCCAGCAGCCCTACCACCTGTTCAGAGAGTGTTCAGCAGCTTGACCTGGGACACTTGTTGGCATAGGTTTGTTTTTTAAAGCCACACTTACAGAGTCATCAATCCCCATACAAACCTATTAACTAAGGGCTTTCATACTAGCCAATTAAGATTTCCACTGCACGCCAGGCAGTGGTGAGGCACACCTTTAATCCTAGTACTCAGGAGGCAGAGGCAGGTGGACCTCTGAGTTCCAGGACAGCCAGGGCTACACAGAGAAACCTGTCTCAAAAAAAACAAAACAAAACAAAAAAAGATTTTCATTACACACTGGAGGCTCCCATAGCCCCCCAAAGCTGACAGGTTTCCCATCCAACTGTGAGCTTGCTGTCAGCAAGTGTCCCTTCTCTCTGGGAGATACAGTGACTATAAACCTTCTGTGGTGAGGATCTCGCTGCCACGTCTCCAGCTTTGCTGCTATCACTAGAGCTGTGTGTTCTGGGCCAGGCCAGGCCCTGGCTGAAACTGAGTTTGACTTGTCTGGGGATGCTAAGTGAACACACAGAGGGCCACCATCTGTGAGAGATTCCCTGGGAGGAATATATGCTTTCTTTCACATCAGCCACCCAATGTGGGAGCACCAGGGGCAGGAGCCCAGCATGGGGACACCAAGGTTGGAAGTAGGTTTCTAAGACTGATCCAGGTATGGCTGCTTCCAAGAGTCCTTCACTGATGGTGGTGGCCAAACTTGGAGATGCCATAGGAAAGGGAACATCAGGACATCCTGATGCTGAAAGAACTTAGCAGAGATGGGCCTATATGAGCAGCACGGGAACTCATAGGCCTGGGCCCTAGATGAGCAAATCTCACCAACCCAGACAGCCATTCCTGCATCCCAGTGGGCGCATTAGGCATTTTCAGTACACTGGAGGTGGGAGCTGCTTCAGGGCAGAAGCAAGAATTGAAGTAAGGGTGGGCATTAGACAAGCTCGTGCTGAGCACCCACCCTGGGCCGACATTGGGATTGAATGAATGGTAAGACCATCCCTGTCACCAGAAGGCCAGGCAGGTAAGGCAGGGACATACTGACCATGGCCTAGGGTGCAGGAGAGAGAATAGCAAGCAGATCATCACTGTTTATAGTTGTGGCCAGTGGTGGGGGAGGGAGAGACTTCTTGGAGGAGGGGGCCAGCTGGACAATTCAGTTCCAAGTCCACTGGCTTCAAAGATACTTTATCCTTTTGATCCATTTGGCGCATAGGACATGTTCCCATGTATTTGATTATTGAATTCCCACAAGGTGTCAAGTACTGTTCTAGACCCTGGAGACATTGTTTCTCCTCTTCCCCAGAACTGCCCCATTCTCAAGCCCAATGTGAGCCTGCCAACATCCTTCCAACACAAAGGAAGTTTGTCCTCTTGGTGGAGTTTGTTCCTGCCTCCAGGGCAGGAGGCAGGAAGCAGGATGATGGGATGACTGTCCTATCTGGCTGGCTGGTCTCTGGGCTGGGATGGAAATCTCTCACCTGTAAGCACAGCCTGCTGCACAGGGTGGTGATGAAGATGAGCAGACACAGTCTGGGGACAGCTGGCTGTCAGTTTTGCATGAAAACCCAACCAGTTTGCTCTGGTTCTCACCCAATGCCGACTCCTTACTGCTGCCAGGCCTGATGGCTGTGCCCAAAGGAAATAGTAAAAATACCACAAAGTGCAGAAGAAACAGGGGTCACACCCATCCTGCCACTCTCCCCAGGCTCAACCTGTCCTGCCCAACCCTAGGTTGCAGCCCAGAGAACAACAGGTCGGTGGAGGCATGCTATCTCCGCTTCTGCTCAGTCCTGAAGGGCAGGTGCCCCTGAAGGGCCTACCCTGAGTGCCACCTGGATGCTCTGCCTAGATCCTAGAAAGGGACACCTGGACAGGTGTCACACCAGTGACATGCTTCCCATGTCACTCCCATCAAAACTTAGCATTGGGGTCTTTTCTTCCTTATAAAAGGAGCAGAACAC
The DNA here is from genome assembly GCF_003668045.3 of Cricetulus griseus. NCBI lineage: Eukaryota > Metazoa > Chordata > Mammalia > Rodentia > Cricetidae > Cricetulus > Cricetulus griseus. The sequence continues at coordinate 12,377,337 of NC_048600.1, read as the reverse complement.
AGAAATCGCCCATAATCCCACCATCCTGACATGGCCATGTTTACTATGTAACTGTGCAGTTGTGTTCAACAGATACTTTGTATCTCTTCTGTGACTGGACTTAAAATCCCAACAGAGACCTGAGGAATTTTCTTGTTTATTTTGAAAACAACACAAACCAATTTTCCATCCTGTTTTATCACTTAATGTTACTGAATACATTTTGACCATCTTGTTACACACACACACACACACACACACACACACACACACACACACACACACACACTTTGGAGTATCTACCTAAGAATTCACATTCTGTTTCCCTTCTTTTAGGACATTTAAATTATTTCCTGATTTCCATATTAGTAATACATTCCATTAAGAATGACTTCTAATTACTGTAGGGAGGTACTTGGGCCAGGCTGAAATTCAGCAATTATGTGACAAATCACAGGAAACAATGAGTGGAATGGCAGTGCCAACCCAGGCCTCAGAGACTCGGGACAGGGGAACATAGGAGATTGCACTAGGATATTCTGGTAGAGCTGTGGTAGGAACTCTGAGTGTGTACCTTTAGTGAGACAAAGAGGCAGGTATTGTGGGGACACGGTAGCCCTGTGATGAGCAAGTGAGATCAGGACAAAGTGACATTAAGGGAGGTGGCTAAGGTGGTGGTGGAGGATAGCTAGCTATCAAGGGGTGGAGGCTGGCAGCTAATGAAATTATCATTCTTTGGGTGTCAGAGGGTGGGCCTTGGAGCAAAAGCAGTAAATAGGAAGAGATTGAAGTGAGAACCTTCTAGAAACCCTTCGAGCACTCAGAGTGGTGGGCACAGTGCACAGTTGGGAAACCAAGGGGCTCGTGGCCAGGCTACACTCTTGGAGGACACAGCAAGGTGACGGGGAAGGAGGTAGGGGCTAAGGCTTCCTACATTTCACTGCCTGCTTTTAGATCCCTGGGGCTGAGGGTAGCCTGGAGACTTGGCATGAGCCATCAGTAGAGACCAGAAACCTGGATCAGCACACATGTGTGATGTGGGAAGAGCAGAAGTGTCCCCTCCATCTTAGGGGCTCGAGGAAAGTAGGAATGCCCTCTCTTGCCAGCCAGGGAGACCTGAGGCCTGACCTGAGCAAAACCCAGACTCACTGGCTAGATGGAGGCCATGAACAGTCGGGGAGACAATGACTGAAGTCCAGAGTGACAGAAGTGGAATCCAGTCTCTTCTGCTTCCCTGCTTGTCAACTGCCTCAACGTCATTTGTTACCACCTGACAGTGGTAACAGTACCCGTACCTGCCTAGCAAACCCAAGTGCTGACAGGAGATAAGGGCTCCACCAGGCCTGGCATATATTGGTCACCCAGAAAACTAGAACAATTGTTATACTCCTTGATGCTACGAAAAAGCCCCCAGCCTGCCCCAACTCTAGCCCAGCCACACCAGAGGTATGTGGGGAAACCTCATAGTCTCGGTGACTGCATTGGCTCACTGAGGTCACCTTGTGCATCCTGGAAAGGCCCCAGCCACCAAACTCTGTGAGCTTTGTGTTGTACAGGACCGAGGGGATGGGGTCTTCCATGCTCTCCTCTAGAATACTTGCTGAGCATTGAGAAAACCCTCTAAGAGGCCTCGGACTGGCCTACCATATAGGAAAGCAGCTATGTTCCATGAGAGTTATGTAAGAAGACCATATTAGCAGAGGCAGAAAGAACTGTTGAGAAAAAGCCCAAGCAGAACTCCACTGAGGCAGCCCTTGACATCAGAAGGTGCCAGACCTATCCAGGCACTCTAGCCCAAGGCACTCTAGCCCAAGGCCCTCAGCCCAACTTTGCGTCATAATAAACCAGTGACCTTCTGGCGTGCTATGTGTACATTCCATGCCAAGGCCCAGAGCCTGGAGAGACCGCTCACACATCGCTGAGGGCCAGAGGATTGGCCAGGCTGTGTCTGGTGGGCTTCACGGACTACGGTAAGACTCCGCATAAGTTCTCCTGTTGGTGTCCAGCTCTTCTTCACTGGTACCACACCCATGGCCATGGCAGAAGTGAAATTGTCTGCCCTTGTCAAGCCTGACCAAGGGAAGGCCTTGACGTGGAATTATCCCACTCAGCTTGTGCCTACCTCCTACACCATCCTGGCTAGCCCGGGAAGCCTGCAGAGGAAGGGGAATGTTGTTGGGAGTGATTTGGCTGAGACAAGTTTCTCTGTTAGCTTCCGATGGCTGGACAGTCCCAAGGCACCAGGCATTCATTCACGATTAACCCCAGCACTCCTTTTGGAGCTAAGATGCCACCACCCCCTCCTCCACCATAGACTGAGAGCTTCTCTGGCTGCCTTACAGGCCAACCAGGGGCTGAGGCTGGAGCCCTGTGTTTGGCCTCCTTTCTTCCAGGGGCTCAAAGCACTTTTATAAGCATCCATAGCCTTCATCCACCCCAGCTGTTGTCTTGTTTGCTCTTTATATTCTGTTATTAGCTGAGGTGTTGTGTTTTAATCCTCAGGCACCCAACAAGAGGGAATTCCCCCACGCCAATTGGAAGGAGACAAGGACGCACCCCCAACCCTCCAGCAGCGGCTGGGACTCCAGGCAAGGCAAAGTCCCACACCACAATTGAACTCAGCCCCACTTTTCCCACAGCTGCCTTCCCTGAGAAGCTGCCCCAGTGAGGGTGAACCAGGGAAAGAAAGGTAAGAGCAAATGTGTGTGTCAAGCGTGGAGGCAGAAGCCCGGGGAAGGTCCCTTCACTTCCAAGGGTGAGTGAAACACATGGCCAAGTAGTGAACTGCCAGAGCTAGCAGGAGTCTTTGTACATGCTAGCACTCTGTTTATTCTCTATAGCATCACAGGGTGGGCGAGCTACGCCATGAGATGTCCAGCCCAGGCTTCTGACACTATGCTGAAGAAGAAAACTGGTTTTTGCTTCTCACTGAGCCCTGAGCCTGAGCCCAAAAGAGCAGAGTGGAGAACAGGAGGAGGGAAATGGGTCACAAACTTTGACCCAGGGTCTCAGAGTGGCCTAAATAGAAAGAGGCCTTTGGAAACCCCTGCAGGGGAGCCTAGGTTACCTCAGCCCCTTCACCAACATAGTGCCAGTTGCCCTGAGAAGGGTCCTTTGTCAGCACCCAAAGTTGCCTTCTCCTTGCTCTGCCTGTGGGAAGACCACCCCTCTCCACAGGGGCTAAGCCAGCCCTGCTAGCAGGACAGACCCCCCCCTTATTCTTAAACATGTAATGTTAATGACAACACAAACTGCCCCCACTCCCAGTCCCTCTTCTACAATTCCAAACATCTCCAGGCCCTAGAAAGGTTTCCCCATAACTTATTTAGCAAAAACCTGGCCTAAGCAGACATGAGACTGCCTGTAGACCCCCCCCCCCAACTTTGGGTGAATATTGCATGCTTTCAGGGATAGGTATTCCTGTGTTTGATCATGGCATTGTCCCAACCTTGCTGAATTATATATGACATTAGAACATGTATCGTATTATTTTTCTTAAAGTCTAGAAACAGGACTTCTGAGACACATTTCTGTTGAAACCTGACAAACCTGCCTTCACCAGCCCTGAGCGTTGGGCTCACCAGATACCAGAGGCTATGCTGAACACTCTGCAGGCTTCAGTTCCCTTGACCCCAGCAGCTCTGTTTATTTCCAAATGGTCAATGAAGAAACTGGGGAACCTTACCAGAATCACATTAGTTAACTAAAAGATATTGCCGAATTTGAATCCAAGGACCTGGGGACTTTTGGAGCCAGTTATACCTGCTCCTGCCTACTTGGGGCAAATGGAGACCTCCAGCAGCAGCCCAGAGTGCCAGCTGCTCAGGTTGAGCTTGTCCAGCCCACCCGGGAGGAGCTTAGCACAGAAGTTCCCATGGAAAGTTTGAGATTTCATGAGATTGAAACCAGATAACTCCTCATAAACACTGCCCACCATAAACACAGCACAGGGTCTGGGTATGTGCACACCCTCCCTCCTGTTCCCAGCTTGTTCCAGGGAAGGAAACTGCCCCAGGCTGCATTCAGGCCAGTGGGACAGGAGCTCACGAGCCTTAGACACCAGACAGGCAGGGCTGGGTGGTGGAAAGGAACAAGAGACAGTTCTGTGCTGGGAGAGGAATGTCCTCAACACTTTCCCTGGTGTCATCTGTTTTTGGGTTTCTGAATGAGCAGAGAACTTAGAGAGTGTTCTGCTGCCATGTTTCCCAGTTACTTCTCTGTTCTTTCATTTACTTGTTCCCTCCACAACTCACCATAGACAGTCACGCAGCAAACATTTAGTATACCATGAGTGGAACTGAACCAAATTACCCCTGACCTAGAAATCAAGCCCATTGCTGTTCCTAGAAGGAAGAGACCATTAGGGAAGCCTGAGCCTGGGTTGATCTCTACATGATACTGAGAAGCTAGGGGCTGGAGAAATGGCTCAGTGACCAAGTGCTTGCTGTGCAAGAGTGAGGACCTAGGCCGGGATTCCCAGCATGCATGAAAAGGCTGGGTGCAGTGGCACACACCTGTAACCCCAGTGCTAGGACATGGGGACCAGCAGATCCCGGGGACTCCTTGACCAGTCAGTCTAGCCAAAATGACATTCTTCAGGTTTCGTGAGAGACCCTACCTCCCAACGTGAGACAGAGCTTCGTCTGTTGAAGGTAGTTGAGGTCAACCTCCAGCCCCCATGTGTGCATGCATAGGTGAGCACACTTGCATCTGCACACATGCATGTACACACTACATGCATGCACATACAAAAGAAGTCATCACTGAATTGATAGCAATTGCCAAGACCTACCATTGTAGGTATGTGGGTTTTTCTTTTTTTTAATCATCTGTTTGGAGATAAAGGCAAACATAGTTGCACATAAAATAATACTGTGTCTGGGGCCGTTTTAAAATAACAGAACAGTGAAATGGAAGTGAGCAGGGTGAAGTTCTGATGAAATTCTAAGGTGATTGGTGGGCCCCCAGGGGTCCTGGCACCACCTTCTCCTCTTTGTATGTTTGACCTTTCACAGTATCAAGTGCAAGATAACATGTAGCCTAAGTTTCCCAAGGACCCATGTGACTTTCTTCACTCCCTCCTTAGAAGTCCCTTGGTCCGGGGTACCCTGGATATGGAGATGACTGCTTAGGTACAGAGGCCTCAGGCCAAGGCAGCTCACACTGAGCAACAGTGGCACCCCAGCTGGCACAAGCACTGTTGCTCCTCGTGCCTTCTCATCCCAGTATCCATCCATCTGCTCACTGGTTCCATTTCTTCCTCCAAAATCTCTCTCAGATTCACCGTCCTTAACTTCATCTTCTCTCCTCAGCATTTGTCTAAGATGCCATCCTTTCCCCCAACCCAGTGGCCATCCAGGCCACCTCCTCTCCCCCTCAGTTTCTCACACTCCTTTTCTTCTCAAGTCCACACCAGATCCTCAGAAGTTGAGAGCATCAGATGGATGCTTGGTGCTCAGAACTGGTGATTTAAACACACCAGGTCCCCGCCCTTGGCCTTCCAAGCAGGGACACCAAAACCAAATGCATGGATAGCCCTGCTAGACATTGTGATTATGGACAATACTGTGATGTGCCATCCAGGTGGTGGTGACAGGCCCTAACCATCCTGGTGGCTGTAGATGCCAGCGCCTGTGAAAGCCATGTCTCTGTCGCCAAACCCAGTCCTTTGTAGAGATGACAATTGTGACCTGGGGTGGAGGCAGCTTGGTTCCTCTCAAGTTCCAGAGCTAAGGGCTACAGCTAGGCAGCTAGACTGCAAAAAGAATGTCAGCCTACTCCTTCCAGAGAAATCCCTGACTGATCAGTTCCCCTGGCAGGGGACAGGGCAGAACTAGAAAGGACCCAAGAGGCAAGCCTGCTTCTCCTAGGCCCCTAGTCCCAGCCCATGCCTAGGTAAGTGGAAAAGCATTTCTGTTTAATACTTCAGTCTCCACCCACTGCTTAATGAAGAAAAGGGCTTTTCTGGGCCCCCTCCCCAGCCCCTTAGCCACCACACACAGCTTGAGCAGGCCCCACAGGGCCTTGAAAACCCAGCAATTTGATTTTCCCAGGCCCCTCCTATCCCAAGTAGGGCCCAGAAGGCAGCTCCTCAGTCACGAATCAGCCTGTGCGGCCAGCTCCAAACCTGGGCCTCTTGCCAGGGGTGTTAGAAGGGAAAAGCTGGGTTTCTATGCTGTTCCCTGTGCCTCTGGCTCAGGCCTCACTGCCCTTGCCAATGAGTCTTCCTCACCTCCAAGTCAACCCTGCATCTCATGGTCCAGCTCTGGGCCTGCCTGCCTTCACTGAGCAGCCTCAGAAAGATGATTAGATGAACCCCAAGTTCTGCTGATAGGGTACAGAAGCTGGCTGATGAGAGGACAGACTAGCCAGAGTCAGGGTGGAAAGCTGTTGGGGACATGAGTAGGCAGCAGGGGCCACTTCTGAAATGCTCCTGACATCCAGCACCCTGGGAGTCTGCCCCTACAGTCAGTCAACAATATGGATGTGCCTGCTGCAGCTGAGGTTGAGAATCCCCGCCAAGGATGGAACCGCCCTGCCTGGTTTCCTCCCAGGCTGTCCTGGAGACCACCCAAGTGGACTCTATCTGCTTGAGTTAAGCTAAACTCACTGTCTCCAAGCTGTACAGGTCTTCCTCTCTGGACTACTAAGCCCCAACAGCTGACCATGGCATGCATCAGGGCCACAGGGATTGAGGTGTAAGAATGGATTGGGGCAGAAGATACTGAAGTGGCTCCCACCTGGACTGGTTCCTGAGAACACTGGCTTTGCCTGAACCAAAGGCAAGAGGACTGTTGCCTAGCGCTGCTCTGGCCCACTCTGACCTTGGTGTCTGCTTGGCTCTTCTTTCCATTGCTCCCGTGTTGCTCCTCTCATCAGCACTAAGAGTTCCACTCAAGCTGGCCCCGTGCCTTCCCCTCTGCCTGCTTCCCAGTCTGCATCCTACCTACCATTCTACCTAGGTCCTATCCAGATCCCTAGCTCTCTTGCACTCCATCCTTTGCACGAGTATAAATTTTTCTGGAATATGCATCCTTTTGCCCCAGGTCTGAGTTCCTGATCTGTTGTGGACAGGGCCCTGGGACCAGATTCTAGTACCAGTTGGATGACCTCCAACAACTGAAGCCTTATTAAAGAGGAATATTAAGGCCAATTAATGGGCTGTTTGGTAAAGATTGGATAATATGTGAGTGGCTGTCACATTGGGATATTTGGTAAACATAGTGATCATGCAATGATGTGACCAGGGCAGTGTCCACTGTCCCGTCAGTGTCTCTGCAAGGATGCAGCTCTTTGAGGACTGGATCAACCTTTCTGTCTTCTATCCAGTCCTGTACTCTTCTAGTGCCCAGTGTGACCTGCCCAGGAAGAGGCCCAGTGAGAAACTGGTTCACATGGAAGGAGAAGGGTCCCACTGGGAGGGCCCAAGAGCAATCTCTTACTCAGCTCTGGACAGATCAGATGTGAGGTGATCATGAGGTGCTTTGGTTACTTTGTATTTACAGACAGGAGCTGCCCCTGTCCCGGCCCACATCCTGCCCCCTGACCAGACCCCGCCCATGACCCCACCCCACCCCTGGCCCCACCTGCTATAGGACCTACCCCTTTCTCTGCTTGGTAGAAAAGGAGAGGTGGGGAAAGGGAGGCTGAAGGGGCTCTGTTTCCAGACTTAGGTTGTCTTCCTGTTTCTTTCTGTAGAAGGTGAGCCAAGGCTCAGAACCCTGAGGTGGCCAATGGTAGTAGCACTTGGGATCTTCAGGTCAGGATTCTGGGTGCTGAGGTGCCCAGATTTCCTCATGGCTATCAGGAACCCCCATGCTTAGAGAATCCTATTGCTAACTTTTATAGAACAGGGAAACTTCCCTTCAGGCATTCCAGGTCACCTGTATCTTGGCTGAGTGTGAGGACTCTCACACAGCCCCAGATGCCCTCCCTGAACCTTCCACCCTGAGTCAGAAAAGGCATTATTTCCCCCAGGCCAGCCGAAACTTTGAGTTCTTGGCCTTTTCTGGTTTATCTAGAGGAAGGGAAATGACGTCATGAGGTAAACCACAAGGCTGGGTGCCCCATGAGCTTTGCTTTCCAGCAAAAGTTACTTGTACATGTGGAAGGGACAGGGAGTCTGGGTCACTCTGCTTAGAGATGAGTGGGGTGGCAGCAGGATTTTTAACATGGAACTCCGAGAAAGAAGGGTTCCCAGAGATGTTGGACACAGAGGCCAGGCAGGGTAGACAAATGGGTGATGTGAACACCTTGACTTTTCTATGTGGCAGGTCAACTTCTAGGCAGGGCAGGCTAATGGCTGACTGCTCACAAAGTCCCAAGTTGACCTGTGTAGAATTCCAGATCATATTTACCATGGCATAGGAAGAGCGGCAAGAATAAGAAGCTGGGCAACTCATGCTGCTAATGTCTCTGTTACCTCCTTTCCATGACCTCCTGAGATGGAACCCTGTGAAGAAGGCATTCACCATGCACAAATGAGCAGCAGGAAGCTGGTAACTCCCTGGCCAGGGCTTCCAACTCTACATACAAAGCTTATTTGGAAGCAGGCTGGCAATGTCTGCTTGAGTCCTGTGTGACTGGCCCCCTCTATGAGCACCAGCTCTCGTCTGCTACCTGTCCCCTAGAGAAGCCTGCTGCCCTTGGCAAGTCTGGGCCTTTTAATCCTTCACTCTGCCTCATGGGTGAGTTATTTCCTCTTGTTAATTCTTTCCCTTTATAAGACAAACAGCCCATGGGAAAGAGAGCTCAAAACCCTGTGTTAGAACACAGACTGTGTAGACCACATAGTCCAAGCCCCGCCCTTTACTGGCAGTTGGAGCCACCGAAGGACAAGGATGCAGCTAGGACCACATAGTTAGCAAGGAAGTGAGCAGTCAGGGCTCTGCCCTTGCTATGGGTTTTCCCTTCTCATCACTACTGCCATCTTAGTCTGTTTCCTTAGCCCGTCTTGCTAATAGCATGATAGCGTAGATTATGTTATAAAGAAGAAGCAACTTGCGGCTCATGCTTCTGGTCTAAGATCAAAGTGGCATATCTGAAGATGGCTTTTTTTGCTGGAATAGCCATGAGGTAGCACAGGACATTATGGGGTCAGAGACCTAGCCAAGGTGGCTGATATAAGCAGATTCAACCCTAGCAGTTCTCAGCCTGTATGTCATGACACCTTTTGGCCGTTTCACAGGGGTCGCCTAAGACCATCAGAAACACAGATATTTACATTATGATTCATAACAGTAGCAAAATTACAGTTATAAAGTAAGCACAAAAATAATTTTATGACTGGGGGCTGGTCACTACAACACATGGAACTGTATTGAAGGGCTACAGCATTAGGAAGGTTAAGAACCACTGGTCTTGAGATAATCCATTGATCATGTGGATGATTCTTGAGAGTGGAGCCCTAATTACCCTTAAAGGTCCCATCTCTTACTGTCTTCTAATGCCATTTAAATATCAATGTGAGTTTAAGACAAATAAACCGCATTCAAACAACACAGTCCCATTTATGAAGTCTCCGTCAGTCATTTCTAAGATACAACTAACTCTGAGCAGAGGTAAGCCTGGAGCTGAGGAGTATTATGAGGGGTGAGATGGAGCTGGGGGTGTTCCTCAGAGCCAGAGGCTGCAGCAGACAGTCAGGAAAACACATATTTTGTCATTTTCCCAAGACCAGCTCAATACCTTGGACATAAGAATTAGTCATAAGCAACTGCCTGACCCCAAACCCATGGTTCACTGGGTTGATGTCCCAATGATGGTTTGCTGACTTGTGGCCCAGGATGACACAGGGTCCTGAGGGAGAAGCTAGAGAGCCTACTGGACCAGCTCCATGGTCCACAGTTTCTCTTTCTGTGACGTAGAATTGGGACACACCCTTTTGCCTGGCTGCTGGGACTTCAGAGCAAGGGTGGTGGGAAGGGCTGACAGAGAGGTGGAGTTGTTATGGCTACAGGGCCTGGGATTCTCTCTGTTCCCTAGCTTCTGCATCCTTGACTGCAAAATGAAAAGTCAGCTGGTCTCTGGGCAAGTTCCCAGTCCAAGAGCCAGGCTCTGCCCCAGCTCTTCTTGGGAAGGTTGGGATGGTTTAAGGCAGGCACAGGGGTGAGGCCTGTACCCACTCCTTACTCCAAGATCTTCTAGACTAAGCTTGGAGCCTGCTCACCCTGACTTCCCATCTTTCCAGGACCCCCTGAGACCACACAGCCAGAACCTCAGAGCTCAGCCTCTTGCTTTTTGCTTCATCTGAAAGGAGAGGCTTGAGGCGTGGAAGCTGAACGGCCTCCCAAGTCTGATTTCACTAGCCATCCCTTGTATGTAGTGGGTGAGGCCAAGAGAGGACAAAGGGTTTATCGAAGGCTGCCACGAGGCAAGCCAGAGTTCCGGACTCTTCCCCCAACATCGGCTGCTTCATGCTTGTGCCTGAACAAAGCACTCTCACGGGAGAGCTGGAAGCAGAGGGGCTGGGGAGGATGTCTTCCTTACCATCTCCATCAACATTAATGCCATCCTCACCAGTGTCAGCCGGTCAGACCCTTCAACACGGGTACAGTTCCGTGGATGCTTCCTTGCTTCCTCGTTTGCGAATTCATTGACTCATTCTCCGAGACTGCCGATGAGAAGCAGGCTGCCTGGCTCTCTTGCTAGCCAGTTGTGTGACCTTGAGTGAGTTCCTCTCCATCTGTTTCAGCTCCTTGGCTGTGGAAAGGATACCAAGGTGTTCCTTGGGGTGCTGTTAGGAGGCTTAAATCCAATCACTCCTTCAAAGTGCTGGGAACAGGGCCTCCCACCTACTCAGTACCTAGGCAATACTGTCATTCATTCACTTACTCTGCTCTGCCTGTTTTCCAAGAGATTTGAGATATTTCACATGGGAGCCCATAAAAGAGTATGTGAGGGGGCAGGAGAGATGGCTTAGAGGTTAAGAGCACTGGATACTCTTTCAGAGGACCTGGGTTTAATTCCCAGCACCCACATGGCAGCTCATAACTGCCTGTAACTCCAATTTCAGAGGATCCAATACCTTCACACAGACACACATGCAGGCATCACATGAGGGGATAAAGTATGGAGGGTCTCATTCCATCTCCTCCAGGGGCCCCGAGAAGTGACAGGCCTCTGAATGTGGCCCGAAACCATCCTGTAGACAGATGTCACTTGAGAATTGAGGCCCATATATAGATAACAGTAGTCATACAGACACACAGCACAACAAACCCATCATAAAAAATTCTGAGCCAGGTGGGCATTGGTGGCGCACGCCTTTAATCCCAGCACTCAGGAGGCAGAGGCAGGCGGATCTCTGTGAGTTTGAGGCCAGCCTGGTCTCCAGAGTGAGTGCCAGGATAGGCTCCAAAGATACACAGAGAAACCCTGTCTCAAAAAAACAAAAAAAAGAAAGAAAGAAAGAAAAGAAAAAGAAAAAGAAAGAAAAAAGAAAATTCTGTGTCTATTGTGGGGAACATGTGTTGCCCCCAATTCTTTGGCACCCCGTAGCTCAGGGATTCCATCCTGGGCTCTGATGGGAGTTACCTTCCCTCTTCACAGCTCTCTTCCCAGACCTTGGTCATGATGCTTAGAATGTCTTCCCCAGCAGCCTGGAGCTTTCTGTCATTAGTCTTCAAGGCCTGGTAAGCATTTTACTGCCTGCATTCATCAGTGTAGACAGTAGTGAGAGGCATCTCCTGAGGTCACCTCTCATTGGGTCTCCAAGCATAGCTATGCCTCTCCACTCTGTCTTCCTTATTCCCTGAGTATGCCACTTGGTAAGAGGGAAAATGGGACCAAATAGGATGTGATGATTTGCCATACCAATGTTAGCACATACATGAGTCATGAGAACAGTTTGGCAAAAGGTGTTTTTGAGGGACAATGTAAGACAGTGGTATTCAACCTTCCTATGCCATGACCCTTTAATACAGTTCCTGGTGTTGTGGTGACCCCCCAACCATAAAATTATTTTATTGCTATTTTGTAACTGTAATTTTGTTACTGTTAAAATCTTAATATAAATGTCTGATCTGTGATGCCCAAAGAGGTCATGACCCACAGGTTGAAAACCGCTGGTGTAAGACATGGGTGCGAGGGAAGTCCCAGATGTTCCTTGCACAGGTCCTAAAATGCCAACATCCCTAGAGTGGACACTAGGGCAAGACAGTTCCATTTGGTTTGAGGCTTGGTCTTGACTGGTGGGTAGAGCGTGTCCAGTGCCCCCCAGTTTCTGTCCCTGTCACCTCTTAGCTGATTGTTCTAGCCTTCTTCCTACTCATGGCTCAGCCCTCTAGTGACCCTGCACACCTATTCTTCAGCTGTTTCCCACAGAACACATTGGCAGCTTTCTCCAGACAGATAAGCAGTGATGTCTCCCCCTGGTCAGAGTGTCAGTGACTCTCAACAGCCATGGCAAACAGAAGACGCTTGGGCCTTTCGGGACCCAGGCCCCCACTTCCAGGCCTTGCCCTCCCTCTCCAATCCTGGAGACACAGCCCAACATCTTCAGGAGCCCCACTCCTCCACAAGGGCTTGTCTGACTATGGGATTGCAGTGGCGGTGTGTTCTCAGATGCTGTGCGTTCTCGTGCTAGGAAAACAGCCTTGGGAACCAGATGGGTAAGTTGCATGAAGCTAAAATGGAGCAGTGACTGCCTGAAGTCTGGAAGAGAGAATTTTAGACAAAGACAAGGGAGCTGGCCCTTTGACAACAGAGCAGAGGCTGGGTTGATGCATGTGCCAGTCAGGTATTTGCAATGTGCTGACCCCAGCCAGAAGCTAGGAGAGAACAGGGTATGGTCTTTTCTCAGAGCCTCCAAAAGGAACCAGCCTACCAAGGCCCATGGGAGACCTGGATTCCTGATGCTGTAACCCTGGATTCTCTGGCAGCTCTACTAGCCTCCTTAGTTACCTAGGCCAACCAAGTCTCTACCTTTCCTTAAGCTGTTTCTACCAGGGTCCTTTCTCATTCAACTGGGAGAGGCCAACATGATAACAGATTTAAAGTGTATTGCTTAGTACCTGGCTGGTGATGAGCCATCTCTAAATGGCAGTTATGATTGCTTTATTCCAACTCTAGAGCAAGGGCCCTGTCACAGGTTGTGTTCCTTGGGGAGTAGACTCTCAGAGGGAGAGGCTTAGGTTAAACCTCTATGGACAGGGGCAAAGATACAGCATAGGACAAAGGGATGCTGATCTGAGATTGGGCCCATTGGGAATTCTGCAACTCGAATTGCTCTGTACAGTCTTGCCATGCTGGGCCAAGGTTGCTGGGCCTTTCTGTGATCACAGCCTTCGGCCCTTGAACCTGCACCACCTGAGAAGAGGTGAGGCTCTAGGAGAGGCTCCTCCCTACAGCTAAAGTTGTTCCTGGAAGGACAGACAGCAGATCAGGCACACTCTCAGTAATATGTCCTTCCCAAAGGTGACCCAGGAGAGACATGGTGGCTCCTGTCACACCTATATATTCAACATGTAGTGTGAAAACATTCATCATTCAAAACCTAGAGTTGATGGTGGCAAAGCCCAGTGACCCAGGTGGTCTCAGTTAAGGAAGTCTTTCAGACATGATGCCCTAGTGGTGGATGGAGATGGAGTCAGAGTAGAAGGACACACCTCAGCAGGGCTGGACAAGAGGTAGTCGTGTGAGGTGTGACCAGGTGTGGTGGCTTGGCTCCTCAGTTGTCTGAATGAGTTAGTAGGTAAGCAGGGCACTGTCTATGGCTGTTTCTGTTGCTTCTCTTCTCCATAAAGGCAAGCTCTTGAAGCTCTGCCATTTGTTTTTCTCTGCTAAGTAGCTCTCTGTACACATAGGGTAGAGTCTTCCAATTGGATAACCCTTCAGAGTCTCCCCCTTTTTTTAGTGCTTTGTTTCCCAGGGTTTTTCTTCCTCTAGCCCTGGTATCTCTACATCCCAGGCCAGAATAAAAGCCTCCTGTACACACTGCACACAGTTAGGACCTACTTGTGTGCTTCACTAACCCTAGCCAGGACAGCTGATGGCCTGGCTCTATCGCAAAGCCAGGCCTGCCTGCCTTATCAGGTGAGATCCAGGGCTTAGAGAGAGGAATCTGGTTGTTCAAACAACAGTAGGTGGTTGACACAGGAAGTGGGACCTACCCCCCACCCACCCTGGGCCTTCCCTGGGCACAATGCAAACCCCCCAACGAAGCCAGGTTCATTTCTCTAAGGAGCATCTGGGTTCACACACAGGGTTTTCCCCAACATAGAACTGGAGAGAAACAGGCTGCCAGAGACAAAGGGATGAGGAGGATGACTTGGCATGAATGAAGCAGCCCTGTCTCTGGGACTACTTGGTCCTATCTTGTACTCCTTCTCCAATTACAGGTGATAAAAAAAAAAATGGAGTCCCCAAAGTGAGGCAGTGCATCAGTAATTTCTCCATGGGGGTCAAGTCCAGGTTGGCTGCCCTATCTTTCTATCAATTATTTTCCCTAAACTTGCTTTATTCCCTGAGTTTATGTGGAGCCCCTTAAGAGCTATCTTATTGTGTCTGGGTTCTAAAAGGTCTTCCAGCCCTGGCTTTCTTACCTCAAGTAGACCTTGGGCAACCTAAGGGCAGATTGCTAGGAGAGATGCTGTGATTAGCAGGAGAGTCACTTTACTTGTGCCCTTTTGTTTCCTGTAGCCAGTCCGCTGGTGAAACAAGCACTTCCATGGAGGTCATTCCGCTTTGAACGTTTCTAGAAGGGACGAGTGTGCAGAGAAGGACTGAAAGGTGGCAGGCAACTGTGTGTGCGCCAGATGCCTGCCTGATAAAGGGGAAAGGGTGGGAAGGGGGCTTAACGGGGAAGCTAGGTGAGGCTGGGGTTCTCATGCTGTGAAGAGGGGAAAGCATGTGGGAATTCCCCCAATGGTGTAGCAAAACAAGCACCTTAACCTAAATGTGCTCTGTGCCATGTCATCCTTTCCATTTATGCTGCAGTGAGGACTTCCACCCAGTACTCCCTCCAGGAAGAGGACAGAGAAGAGACAGATGCCATGCCTAGGTTACAAGCTAGCCCAGAAGGGAAAAGGCAAATGTAATACATGAAAATAGAAGAGGCTTAGAACTTAAACCCTGCAGCTCTGGGAAGGAGGGAAGGAAATCCTGTACGCTTCTCCTCCTGGTGTTCCAAGCTGGGCATGCCTTGACCTTGGGAGAGCTAGGTAGCACTCGGTCACACCTCATACCTCCATTTTCTGATTGAATCCTTTTCTTGTCATTATTGCTATTTTCTACCAGGGACTCAGAGCTGCATAAAGGGTAATGCACGAGGCCCCCAATAGTTTAATGGTCAAGTATCCCAGGGTCTAATCTGTGCCTCCCAAATGCCTTCTATTACATTCTGACATCTAGGGATACTGGGTTCACCCAGCATTGATTATTTGTGAATTGTATCTGAGGAGTGTTGAGAAAAAGCACTGGGCTCCAGAGACCTGGGTTCAAATCCTGCTCTGGCACTCACCCCACCCCTTATATTAGGAAGGCTAAAGACTCAGAACTTCCATTTCCTTGCCCGTAAAGTGGGTGTTGAGCTAGACACTGAGAGAATGGCAATATCATTGTCAGTGTTGCTTGTCCTCCAGAGTCCTAGAGCGGTGGCCTCTGCCTGGCAAATTTCTCTGCTGTGGGCAGCCCCACCCTTCCTGCTCTCCTCTCTGTTCCTCCCCAGTTCAGTAATAGGCTACTTTTAGGACAAGCATTCAGCCTGGCTTGTTCCATGAGCACTATCCCTTGAGCTGTGATAGCCCTACCCTCAAACAGGGGAGCCCCTGCAAAGACCCTGGAAAAGGCCAGTGACCAGGGGTCCCTTTGGGACTAGGACCATGGCCGGAAATGGGTTGGATGGTGGCCTGTGGCAGTGGCTGGCTGGGTGGCTTAGTTCCCAGTTTAAATGGGGAACTGCTGAGACTACCCACTTAACCACAAACAAGGGCCCCAGCCTTTCCTCATGCCTCTGCCTCTGAACTCCAGTGTCTGCACTGTATTCCTGGACCTGCTGGTATGGGTGGGAAACCCTTCTCCCAGCTCCTCTCCAGCCTATTCCTCCGTCTGAGCCATGAAGCTCCAGTTTCTAGCTGGTGTCAGTTCTCTGCCCCTTGGATCTGTTCAGCCTCTGAGAAGTTACCAACCAGGGACTCAGAACACTGGCACTCAGTGTTCCTAGACACCAGGCACTGGTGAAGTTTGCCATAATCATATAATTACTGACCCATTTCATAGATGAGGCCCAGGTTTGTCCAAGGCCAGGCAGCTGATTGGTGAGCCACTGACATTTCAGCAGGATCCAGCTGTCCTCAAAGGCTGCTCCAAGGACTTGGAAGGGAGAAAATGAGAGGGAAAAAAGGAAAGGATATAATGGCTTTTGCCCATGTGCAGAATGCAGCAACTTCTGCCTAGAACTGCCTTTTATCTCTGCTGGAGGAACATTTAATTGCTTCCTACAAATAATAACAAAACACTGTACAGTGCTAGGCTTGTTCTATGCCGGGTACTAAGTACTTCACATCTCTGAGCTGGTCACAGGGTGGGGCTCAGCAGCACTGTCCTCCCTCGGAGGTTCCAGCCACCCTGAGCACTGGTCCCCATCATCCCATACTGGCCTCCAAACATGACCTCTCTTGCCTTGATGCAGACATCTTTTCTGCCTCTAGCAATGGAGGCCTTTGACCCCAGTAGGCTACTCATCAAGCATCCTGATCTCCAGTTTTGTGACCTCTATAATCTCAACTGAAATCACCTCTCCTTCAGCAAGTTGCATTGCAGGCAGGAATCTTGGCTTCCCCTTGGAGAGCTCCCTTCTTAAAGTTCCCTTGGACTACAGTTTTTTGTTTGTTTGTTTGTTTAAAATAAAGTACGAACTGGGTATGGCAACTCACACTTGTAATTCTAGTACTTGGAGGCTGAGGCAGGGCTATTACTGTGAGTTCTAGGCTGGCCAGGGCTAAGGTAAGATCCTGAATCAAAATGATAATAATTATCACCTCCAAAAGTCCAACATTTATACCAACATTTCTTACTTAAACGTACACACACACACACACACACACACACACACACACACACACACACCACAGGGACATGTACCTGGGAAGATGCCAGTGAGTAAGAGTGCTCGCTGGGCAAGCACAAGGACCCGAGTTCCAACCCTGGCACCTGTGTAAAAAGCTGGGCGTAGTTGCATGCCCATGCCCCTGTAACCCTGGGGCTGTGGGAGTCCAGACAGGAGGATTGCTGGGGCGTGCTGGCTGACAGCCAAGCTCCACTTTCAGTCAGAAACCCTATCCAAAGAGAATAAGATGGAGTTGACAGAGTGGAACACCTGATGTCCTCCTCTGCCCTCTATGTGCAGGACACACACACACACACATGCCACCTGTCCACACATGAGCGTGAGAAGATTGAAACTGGATGCTGCTCTAGCAGAATTAAAAAATACCTATGTCAAACCAATAGGCAGCATCCCATGAGATGCTGAAACACTAGGACATTATCAGACATAAGATGATTCCAAGGGGCCTGGAGAGCTGGCTCAGCAGGTAAGAGAACTGGCTGCTCTTCCAAAGCACCCAGGGTTCAATTCCCAGCACCCACATGGCAGCTCACAGCTGTCGATAACTCCAGTTCTGGGATCCAACATCCTCACACAGGCATGCGGGCAAGCAAAACACCAATGCACATTTTAAAAAATTAAATTAAAGAAGATGCCAGGATCTTCTACTGTTACTTCACATTACAGTATTCCAGAACTGGTGACTAGTAGCAGGTGCCAAGAGACAATGACACCCAACAAAAACAAGCCAACAGGTGTCCAGATCACAGTTTGTATATGCCATTCTCTGCAAAAGGTACTGGGGTTCACTCAGGAATCTGATGGAGGAGGATTGCCATGCGTTTGAAGCTAGCTTAAACTTACATAGTGAGTTCAGGCCAGCCTTTGAGAGAGGAAGGAAGGAAAGAAGGGAGGGAGGGGGAGGGGGGAAGCCTCTTAACCTCTTTTTGTGCCAGACAATGAGGAAATACTCAAAGAATTGACGTCAAAATGACACAAATAAATCTGATTGGGTTCCCACTGGCTAAATCTAGGACAATTTGTGTATCAGCATAAATAGCTGTATTAATAAACTATAACATTTTGGTTAAGATAGGAATTTGTGGGTCTATGCATTTCTTATAATAGGGTGCCAGTGGATGGATGGATGGATGGATGGATGGATTGATGGATACATGGATGGGTGGGTGAATGGGTGGGTGGGTGGGTGGATGGGTGGATGAGGATGGGTGGATGGATGGATGTGTGGGTGGAAGGAGAGCGAATGATAGACATGGATGATCTTCATTTGGTAACTACTGTGGTGGATGATGAAGGCTGAAGTCATCAAAGGATATAAGGGTAGTGGGTGGAGATTTGGTGAAGGACAGAGTATTGGTACTGTCTTGCAGTTTCTCCTCACCACACAGTTATCAAATTCAAAGCAAAACATGGTGAGTGTGTGATGTGGAAACCTGGCAGGCACCAACTTGACCCAGTGGCAGGATGAGTTGTTAGAGAGAGCTCCGTCATGCCTGTGAGAAGCAGTGTCTTTGCATAGCATTCTTGACAAGAGTGAATGGCCTGAGAGTAGACATGCAAACACAGGTTGGAAACCATCCAACAAAATGATGCCCTGCACTTTTTAACATTGTCACCAGACATGTGACACATTCCTGTAATCCAGCACTTGCATGGCAGAGGCAGGAGGGTCACTAAAAGAATGAGGTCAGCTTGGGGCAACATGGCAAGTTTTAGATTAGTCAGAACGGCATAGTAAGACCCTGACTCAGAAAGACAAAAAGAAACATGACTGTCAGGGTGATGGTGATAGGGAAAGACTGAAGATCTGTCTCAGATTGAAGGGAACTAACGAGGCATGACAGCTAAATGCAACTGGCAACCCTGACGTGGATCCTGAACCAGAAAGGCGGATGGAGCATTGCTGGGAAAGCTGAAGGCATTTGCATGTGGTCCAAGAATTGGATGACACTGTTAAATTGATTTTGATTTCCTAATTTGGAGTGTTGAATAGAGATAATGAGAAGAAGGTGTTTTTTGGAGGAAATAAAAACTGGATTATTTAGGGCAGTGGTTCTCAACCTATGGGTTTTACCCCTTGGGTAGTTGAGCAGCCTTTTCACAGGGGTCGAATATCAGATAGCCTGCACATGAGATGTTTACATTACAATTCATACCAGTAGCAAAATTACAGTTATGAAGTAGTAATGAAGAGAAATGTGTCTCTGGAGATAACAGTGCTTGCTCTGGCACTACCTTAAGACATAGCCCAGCTTCCAGCTCTCAGAATTTGATGCACCAGTTGATAGCACATTGGTAGCTTGAAAGCAATCATGGGAAAAGGGCACCATGGAAACGGCCAAATGCTAGACCAGGTGACTGTGGGGGTGTGTATTTTTGTTGTTGTTGTTTTGAAAGTTGGCTAAATAATCTCACTAGCATGCCACTGAACATCAATGTCTCCCATCCAATGCTCTGACATCTATCTAGAGCAGTGGTTCTCATCCTGTGGGTCACTACCCCTTTGGGGTCATATATCAGATATTTACCCTGATTATGATTCCAGGGAGGCCAAGGTGGCTCCCTTTGCACAGCCATGCTCAGCAGCTTCTAGAAGGCGCGTTCTTCCCCTCTCCCAGCAGATCAGATATTATGATTCCTAACAGTAACAAAATTACAGATATGAAGTAGCAACAAAATAATGATGGTTGGGGGTCACCACAGCATGAAGAACTGTATTAAAGGGTCACAGCATTAGGAAGATTGAGAACCAGTGATCTAGAGAGTAGGCCAAGAACGGAAAGCCTAGAGTGATCTAACAAGACGAGCCTGGTAGAGACTCACACTCTTCGACCAGATCTGTTCTTGAATAGTCTTGCAGCTGATTACAGTATGGCACTAAATTTACTTCGTATAGTTAGGATTATAATTCTGTATGCAAATAAGTACAGCCCATGTTCAAAGTCCCACCTCTAGGATGCTTTTTTTTCCCAAAAAAACCTTAATCATAGTATCCACATTGCACAGCACCATGGAGCCAACCACAGACATCAGGAGCCCCTGATGGTCTCCAAGAGGCAAGAAGCATCTCCAGAGTGGGTGGACAACTGCTTGTGCTCTCAGCCTTCCTTGGCACCAATAGCCTGGCACCTGTCCTTCTTCTTGTCCATCCTGTAACCACAGGTCTCTCCCCGGACTTGGATGACCCTGTAGAGATCACCTGCAAGGCTGGCCTTGGGTCACCCAAGTTTGAATTTGACCTCATAGACAGGTGACCAGCAGGGTTTGAGGAGGAATGGGAGTCTGCTCTCACCCTCCTCCCGTGTCTCCCAGTGAAGACTTTTGCTGTCCAGCTGGCTTAGACATGGGTCACCCTGAGTTCTCTTTGAGGAAAGTTCATCAAGAAAAATAGAATCAGAGAAACAGGTTTGAAAAAGCTCTTGCTCCGAACCCCTCCATAGCTCTGCAATCAAGGACCCTGGTGACCCAGCTAAAGGAGATGGCCTAAGTATAGCCCGAACAGTGTGGGTGCAAGGACCAGGCCATAGTAAATTCTAGGAACACTGGGATGTCTCTTAGCCCTTCTGCCCTCTTGTGACTTGACTTCTGTCTGTGCCTTAAGTTTCCCATATGTGAAATGGAGCTGATCATCCTCAAAACACCCCTGCAAGGTACTAATTACTGTCTGTAAAAGGCTTTGAGATCCTTGGATAGAATATAACAGGACTAATAGTGGATAATAACACTCTGTCCGTCCCCCAGCCCTTTCATCCACGGATCTCAAAGCCTTTTACAAACCTTAATTAATTCTCACAACACCCAAATGCAGGAGGCTGGTGGTCATTAGTTCCATTTTACTGGTGGGGAAACTGAGGGAAGCCGGGAGGCTGGCTTGAGGCCACACAATAAGCTGGTAGCTGATGAGGGTTAGAACTCACAGCCCCCGGCCCCTGGGTAGGGCTCAGACAACAGGACTTCCGTCCCGCCCAGCAGTCAGCATGGAGACTGGGGGACTGGGTGATGCTAGGGGAGCATGGCAAAGGCAGGCAGAACTCTGTGACATTGAGGCCAGCCTGGTCTACAGAGCGAGTTCCAGGACAGCCAGGGTTGACAACACAGAGAAACCCTGTCTTGAAAGCCCCCCCCCCCAAAAAAAAGACTCAGGGACGTAGACATTGGTCCACAAACTAGGGTTTGCTAGCCTGACCTGGCAGTTTGAGGAGAGAACTAACATTTATAGGATACCTAGTGTGTGCTGATCCCTAAGAGCCTAAGATTTAGTCATTCATTTATTTATTTTATTGGTCATTTGGTCTAAATCCCACCTGTGAAGATAGGCGTATGGTCCCATTTCACAGAGGAGCCTGGCTCATTGAAGATATTACCACTCAGACTCACTTGTTTCTGCCTTCATGGCCACTAGACATCCAGGCAATGGGAGGAGGCGTCATCAGCCATTATTTAAAAGATAGAGAAACTGAGGTACACAGAAGAGAACCAGTTTCCTTGATGATGGGACTGTGGCCAAGCCACTGTTCTTAAATGACCTCTTTCTCCCTTCCCCAGCCCCTGACTCCCTCCCAACCCCACGTGAGGTCAAGTGAGATCATGTCAGGAAGGGTTTTGAAGTGCCCAGAAGCAGTGTCTCTGGTCCTCCTTGGGGGGAAGATGAAGAGAGGAGCCTTGCCATGGGTTCCGTGCCATCTCATGGGGAAGTTCTCAGAATATTGGAAGCAACAGGGTCATCTAGGCACAGGAACATCATGGGCTTACCCGAAAGCTTTGGGGGGCAGCTTCCTGTGTCCTGCTTGTGGGCCTATCTAGGTCAGAGGGGTGAGTGAGTGGAGTGGCACCTCCCCCTGCCACCTGTCTTGCTGGCTGACTACTCCTTTGTCTGGGGCCCAGTTTTCCAAGAAGGTTGACATGGAAGACTTCTGAAGTCCCTGGAACGATCCTCAAGCCCTTAAAATAGAGCCACATACTGCAGTGGGTTGTGCAAACCATGACCCACCCCTACCCTACAAGAATCTGTCAGAAAGCAAATTCATTCTGGTGACAGCGATGGAACCTTAGGGACTGGGCAGGGTATGACAGACCTGGCTCTAGGCCCTGGCTATCTCTCTAGCAGACTGTGTGGTCTGGACAAGGCTCCTTGCCTCTATTTCCTTGTTAGTAAAAACTCTCATGGGGGGCTTTGGAATCCAAGGACAGAGGTGCAGAGGTGGCAAGATCAGCTTGTCCTGGCCAGGGTGACAGATGGGTGGAGTGCCCACTATGGGGTGGGGATCTTTTGGAGGGAAATACTTAAAGATCCATGAACAGTTTTTCTTACAGCTTGCTCAGTCTTGACTAAGATTTTAATGTTTGTGTAGGTAAATTCCATTATCATCTGTCAATCCCCCCTTCACACCTGCAAGAGAGCTGTACACAGATAAGGAAACTGAGGCTAGGAAGTAGGAATAATCTGTTCAAGGGGTCCCAAGCTCTAAGGGGCTAACCCAGGCTTCCAAAGCAAACATCCCCCTCAGATGTTTTCTAGAAAGTTCTGGGCTGCAGAATCTACTTTCAGGGATGCTGGGCTTTCTACACCTTCTTGAGGGCTCATGAGAGGTGTTCAAAATTCTTTGGGATGGGAACCTGTTCCCATAGGACTCTGGGGATGGTGAGGCCAGGGTGTGGCCTGCAGTGGGTGGGTGGTGGCTGTTGGTGGCTGGCTGGGCAGGGCAGGACAGGGTGGGGCAGGGCACTGGAGAGCAGGGTGACCAGGTCAGCCCGACCTGGAATAATTGAGCAGGGGCAAGCAAGGATGGTAGAGGCAGAGGTGGAGAGGTTCCTGGGTGCTTAAGAGCCCTCAGCAAGGGAGGCCAAGGTGGCTCCCTTTGCACAGCCATGCTCAGCAGCTTCTAGAAGGCGCGTTCTTCCCCTCTCCCAGCAGATCATCTCTGGAGAGCCTGCTCAGACCTGCCTTCCCCACAAAGCACGGTAGCAACTCCCTGGGGCGGAAAGTGTCTCTACTGAGAGCAAGACAGGAGTTTAATTAAGCCCTAAACACGCACAGTTGAGCCTGAAATTAGGGTGGTGAAGGGAGGGGGAGAAGGCAGCTGAGGACAGGGTGTGGGGGCTTCAGCTCAACCCTGCCCAGCTGAACAAAACAATCCCAAAAGCCTGGTTACAAAGCATTTCTGATCTAGAAAGAGTGTGGAGGGGTGCTGGGTTGCCTGCCCCTCTCAGCCAAGGAAGGGGCTGGTTACCAGGGTTCGAGAGGAATTGGAGAGTGGGAGACCAGAAGTCAAGAGGGGTCTCCTCCGAAAGAAAGCTTCCAAGGAAGCAGGGGCCTATGATTGACACTGGGCAGAAAGCGGGAGCCCTCCCCACCCTGGGGGGGGTGTGTGGAGGATGCCTGTGGCGGTAGGCTCTGGCTAATCCTGTCAGACTGCACACACAGGTGTGCCCAGGTTGGGACTCCTGCCCAGAGCATCCATCTTTCAGGTGGGCAAAGCTCATTCTGTGTCCCCAGGAGGAAGGGAACACCCAGCCAAGCTCTGGCTTCAGGGACAAAGTTACAAGACGCTTTGCCAACAGCTGCAGACATTTGGGTCATCTGTAGCCTTGAGAAATCTGATGGCTTTGCCCCTCTCTGTCCTGTCCTGAGGTCTCCCCAAGTTGTGGCTGAGACATTCAAACCACAGCCTCCTCCTTTGCCTGGTAATTGATCTTCCTCTGCCCTGCAACTTGGGTTTGGTCTTAATTTGCCAGGGACTAAAGGCAAGAAGAGACAGGCAGGCGGGCATGTTATCGCTTGTCTCTGGGCAGAGAGGCTGTCGTGACAGAACTCCTAGGTGCATGTTAAAGTGCATGTATGGAGCAAAGTTCTGGGGACAGGCTAGTTGTGTGTAGAGAAGTTATCTCTCGGCTGATTTCTGTCACTGAGGCAAAATCCCAGAACAAACCTGCAGTCCCAGCTATGGTGTGAAATTTAGCAATCCCTTGGTGTCAGCTAAGCAAGAGGCTGCTGTCCTGGTCTATCTCCTTACCCAGTGCTGAAGGCCACCTGCCTGCCAGGCCACTTAGTGGAGATAGCCCAATACCCTACAGGCCCAGAAGTGGCTTGTTCGTCCTTTAAGGGACTAATTTTGAAAGCGGCCAGCTTGCTCTTCCTGTCTTGTGTCTAGCACTCATGGCTTCCTCTTCCCAGGACACATAGGAAATCCTACAGCTTCCTCATTACTGCATCACCAGTGTCCTTAAGGAGTGCCGGCAGCATGCTGGTGTTGGGGGGACCGAGAACATCATACAGTGTAGCCTCTCTTTCGCCCTGTATACATCTCCCCTTGCCAGCACCCCTTGTCCAAAACCAAGAAGTGTGTTTCGTGGCTCTGGAAGCCACCTTTATCCACTGGCCCTAGTTTTGACCTTTAGAACACAGAGGGTCCTTTCCTTGTTTCTTAAGCTCTCAGAGTTGTTGCCAGAATCCTTTGGCTAGTAGCTGCAGCTGCCTCTTATTTTCACGCTGCATGTGTAACTGCCGTCTGTCCTGTCATCTGTCCTGGGTCTTATAGGGACACTAACCTTGAATGTAGGGTCCACTCAGACATGCACTTATTTATTTATTTATTTATTTATTTATTTATTTATTTATTCGAGACAGGGTTTCTCTGTGGCTTTGGAGGCTGCCCTGGAACTAGCTCTTGTAGACCAGGCTGGTCTCGAACTCACAGAAATCCACCTGCCTCTGCCTCCCGAGTGCTGGGATTAAAGGCGTGTGCCACCACTGCCCGGCTCATGCACTCATTTCAAGAACCTTTATATTGCATCTTCAGAGACTCGTTTTTCCATAAGGTAGTCACCTGCTCTGGGGACTTGACTGCGCACATATCTTGAGGAGGACTTCTATTTGACCTGGCACAGCACTCACTCATCAGTCAACCATGGTTTAGAAGCTCACTCTACTCAACTGCTGAGAGTTCTTGCTTAGGAGGAGCTGAAATGACTCTAACACAACAGGAACCTCCTGGCCTTTAGAACATGTGTGTGTAAGTAAATCAGTTCTCAATTCCCACATCCTCTCCTCCCAATCACAATGAAAAAACAAAATTGGGAAGAGGATGAGTCAGCTTCGTATTTTTTATGGTCTTTCCATATAACCCACGCTGGCCCCAAACTCTTAACCCTCCTACCTTGGTGTTCGGGGATTACAGACACACAGCGCCGTTCCCATTAGGCTTTTTTTTTTTTTTTCCTATTGGCACACCCACCCACCCATGAGGACCAGAGTACAATGTCAGGAATGGGCTCTCTCCTTCTACCACTCAGGTATTGCAGATGGAACTCAGGTTGTCCATTTTGGCGGCAGGTGCCTTTAAATGTTGAGCCATTTTGCTGCTCACCACCTTTGTCTATTATGTTGTTTTGTTTTGTTTTTCTTCTTTTTGTAAATCAGTTTTGATGTTACAGAAAGAGCACCACTCCTGGACTCCCTGGTGGCTCTATCCCTAGGATTCTCCTGCCTCAGTTTCCTTTCCATTACACCAGAGGGCAGTTGAGTGGCTGCTTTGTGGGATGTTTTTTAATCACACACCCTAGAGGTTGTCAAATCCCTCTGGAATATTTAAGGCCCTGAGAAGTTTTGAGTGAAGGAACTCTATTCACACTGAATTTTCTAAACTTACTAGAAGACAAAACAAAGCAAAACAAATAAAAAAAAAGAGTTCTTTTTATCAGCTACCATCTTCCTTTAGCACCAGGCAAAGCTTCCTCAACACGATAGGAAATGCCAACCTGAGAGAGTCCCAGGGGCCTTTTCGAACTTTCACAGTCAGATTGTATAGTTCATAGTCTTTCATTCTCTCCTCCAGCGTGGTCACCCTCAAGAATGAGACTCAAGAGTCTAGGGGTAAGAGATTCCTTATGAACAATTTGGGGTGAGCTACAGCCTCCTCTTATGGCTGAGATTTCTCCAACCTCTGCCTGCTTCTAAATTCCTTTGGAGAGAAGAAAGGGGAAGAAGGAACTGTTCCAGTGGTCCTTGTCCCCAGGGATCCAGACCTCCACCCAAGCCAGCAATGCTGCCTGCCCGCTCTCCTTCCTCAGACTACAGCCTCTGGGGTCTAAGCTCTCTGGAAGCTTTTAAAAGGCAACACTGAAGGACCTCACCTACATCCTGCTTTTTTTTTTTTTTTTCCTTTTCCTTTTTTTCTGGAGAAAAAAAATCTGAATAAATCTTCGAAGTTGGATCTTGTGAAATGGGAGCAGGAAAGATAGGAAAGACAGACGGAGGGAGGTGAGAGAAGGGCTTGTCCTGAGGGGAAGGGAAGAGGGCTGGGATGAGTCACATACACACAGGCTAGGTGGGGGTAGGGGCTCCAACCTGAGGCCACAGAGCGATCTGGAGACCATGAAATGAAAGCTGAACCAGGGAAGCAGTGTGACCCTAAAAGGTCAACGAATTTGTCACCTCTGACCCCATACACACACCTCTAAGTGAGATTACATCTGGAACACCTGGGCTCTTGCCCTCTGCTCTGTTTAGCCTGAGAGCAGCAATTTTGGAACACCCATGCCGTGCAATCTCTGCCAAAGCAAGGTTCACTTTCCTTCCTTCCTTCATTCATTCTTCCCTTCTTTCTTTATTTATTTGTGTTTTTTTTTTTGTGAGACAGTTTCACTATGTAGCCCTGGCTGTCCTGGAACTCACTCTGTAGACCAGGCTGGCCTCTTGAGCTCACAGAGATCCACCTGCCTCTGCCTCCCAAGTACTGGGATTAAAGGTGTGCGCGGCCACCACCAGGTTCACTTTGCTTTTAAATACAGCTTTGGCTTTGCTTGTTCAGGGCCTGCACATTGGGCACCATGTTAGTGACCCCCACAGTCAGCAGCGGTATAGAATCTGGCATAATATTTTGCCTAAGGCCCATACCATAACTTTCATTGTTAGTTTTCAGCTCTGCATCTGGTACTGTTGTAGCTCTTTCTAGGCGTGACCTGAATCTTTCTTACCCTCACTTGACCTGGAGGTGATGAAAGAGCCATTTAAGAAGGGTGAATCTGCTCTCAATTTGTCTGGAGAGACATCTTCTATCTTCTGGTCCAGGTGGTAGTCTTCCAGTTCCTTGGGTGGGGAATGTTTGCATTCTGTTAATGAAAAGAAATAAACGTGATAATAAATAAATGCCCCACCCAGTGCAGTAATCGCTGTCTCTAACAATAAGGCTCTGTGTTTTCTCTCGGCTGTGTTATGTTTATTGGCTGTAGGTGCTGTTCAAGGAGCCCCTTGGCACATTAACTGGGCACATCAACTGGGGGTGCCAGGCACACTTAGTGGGAGGCAGTCCAGCCGTTCTGTCTATGTACTTCCAGGTGTCCCATCCAGAGTTTGGGGGTGGGGGGGTAGGGGGGTGCAAGGGCCGTGAACTTGGAAACAGTGTCCTATACTTAGTGTCAAGAAACTGGTGTCTGCTGCTGCTCTGCCTCGGCCACTCTGGGTGACTAGAAGCAAGCCATTAGACACTTGTGAGAATTGAAGGCCAATTCTCCCCACCCTGGCACTGGCCTTCAGTTCTCATAATCGTTCAATAGTGTGTGAGGCCTTCTGGATGTGGCTCCTCCTGATCGTGCCCATGCTCATGGTGCCTGTGGGCAAAGGAAGGCTCAGTGGTTCAATAATCCCATGTCTTTCTTGGAAGATGACTTGGTACGTCTTCCAGCCTCTGATTCCCTCCCTGTTTTTTCCCGCTTCCTCTAGCTGTCCCGTGTATGAAATTTCCAAGTTTACAAGCTATTTTTAGAAATGTTACCCATTTGAGTTCCCCACAGCTTTATGAGATAGGCAGAGACAGAATGCAATACTGTGAGCATTATCACATGCCAAGTCCTTCCCAGACTGCTTTGCAACTCTTCCCCACAGTCACAGAGACCCTCTGGGGAGCATGTTGGAATATAAATAAATGGACAGAGAATGATCCCTTCAATAGAGATATGCACACATAACCCTCAGAGTGGCTCAAAGATCCTTTATTATGTGCTACTTATTTATGTTGAGGGCATGT
The DNA here is from genome assembly GCF_003668045.3 of Cricetulus griseus. NCBI lineage: Eukaryota > Metazoa > Chordata > Mammalia > Rodentia > Cricetidae > Cricetulus > Cricetulus griseus. The sequence continues at coordinate 12,349,266 of NC_048600.1, read as the reverse complement.
GAGTTTGTGGGCATATGCTCAAATAGAGGTCAGAGGACAACCCATGGAAGCTGGTTTTCTCCTACCCACTTGGTAGGAATTGAACTCAGGTCATCAGGTTTGGTAGCTTTACTTGCTGAGCCATCTTGCCATTCCAATCTAAGATCTCTATGTTACTATCACTACACATCACAAGGGAGGGAGGCGAGGTGTGGAGAGATCCAGGAACGGCCAGGCTTACTTGCTATAGGGTAGCAGACTGGGATTCTAACCTACTGCTCTTTGACGGAATCACTAGGCTTTTCTACATCTTTAGGCAGACACAGGATCAGCACCCCTACACATACACACACAGGTGTGTGTTGGCTGTACAACAATGGAACAAGCATCAACATATGAAACAGGCAAGTGGCAGAGAGGAGAGCACACCCCAAGATTTTGTCCACAAGCCCAAGGCTGTCTCTAAAACCATCACAGCTATGTCAGAAGCAAAGCCAGTAGAGTCCTTCCCTCCCTCTGTCCCTCTCTTTCTTCCTCCCTTCTTTGCTTCCTTCTTTCCAGGGCTCTCCCCTCCCCTCTTAAGAGCTCATGTGTCCCCAACAGGAAATCACACGGTGTGCTATTGGTGCAGATAGCACAGCCTTGGTCCCCAGACACCTGGTGTGCCCCATGGGGGCAGTGAGAGTACCCAGTACTCTCCCCCCCCACAGCAGCTGGTCCACACCATGGCAAGAGGAAGTGTGTTGATTCTCAGAGGGAATTAGAAGGGATTCTGGCAGAACTTGGCTCCCTCCTAGGGTGGCATATGTGGGCTGCCTGGCAGAGTCTAATTAGGCCTTGCACCTTGCATCTGAACCTACCCTCAGACAATTGGAGGGGTCAGTGAACTTGGACTCAGAAGCCCCTTTGCTTTGAATCACTCTTGCCCTTCTGTTCTTTATCCTGCTGCAAGGGTGATTGGCTTTAATGTGGCCCATTATATGTGTCCCTTGTTCCATAAAAGGTCATTCTCAAAACTGTTTAGAAAATTTAGGATTAATGTGTATTCTAATTGTACCTTCTTCATACACTGGCCATGGAAGATTCCTGATTGCTTTAGCCTCTCAACCCGTATCTCTATGTGCGTTAGTAGTTTTGGGGTATATTTACTGAAGCATAAGCCATGCACAAGGCACACAAGTTCTGTGCATAGTGACATGTTTCACAACACACCTGTACACATCTTACCCAGTCAGGAAACAGGTGGACCCAAGCCAACACAGAGCCCTAAGGCTCCTCCATTTTGGCCCAGCCCTGATCACACATGGCCAGCCACATTCTGAAGTCTAACATCTAGATCGTAGATTCACTTTGTCTTTAGAACAGAATTTGTGGAATGGAATGATACGTAGTATTTTGTGTCTGGATTCTTTTGCTCAGCATTCTATTTGTTAATTGGCTATGGATCTATGTATAGTATAAGACATATACACACAGAATATGCATGCATAGAAGAACGTATAGAAATATTTTCCTTCCTTTTTAGCTGAAATATTTTAAAGCAAACTCAAAAGCAGGGGCCAGGAATGTGGCTCAGTGCTTAACATGCATAAAACTTGTTTTCTCCTTAGCACAAAAAAAACCCTCAAATCTTACGCCGGTCACCCCATGTTCTTCAGTATGTATCTCAAAATAATATTACTTTATATAATACAACCCATGTCATTGTCTTACCTAACAAAACTGAGAGTAATTCTGGGCAGCGTCTAATACCCAGTCCGTGTTGACATTTTCTATACTGTGTACTGACAAACGAGATTCAGGCCTACTGTTGAGGTCTGTTACCCATCCCCACTTCCCACCCCACCCCTGCTGCTCCTGCCCCCCACCCTCCCTCCCTTCCTTGGATGCTTCCTGATGCACTAACCTTGCCTTTGCTTTTCAATCCAACCCATCTGGGTGAGTATCCACAGTAGACTCCTGTGAAAGGTGGGACGCTCATCAGTCTTTCGAGGGACAGTTGACAGACACCCATTTTGTTTCTAGATGGCCTTTACAGTCTACTATGCCACCAGAGCCTCTTTCTAACATGTGCCCCAAACTTTCCATGGTCTTCAGGTCTCTTGCTGAAGTTAAATCAACTTCCCCCAATACTACCTTGCTCACGAAGTCATTCCAAACAAGCCTAGCTCTTCTAGAAGGTGCCTGGGGACACTTCAGGGTCATTCTCTCCCTACTCCACCCACCCCAGACTATATATGTGAGACCATGCTTCTGCTATCAGTCAGTCCATCAGCTCTTACCCCTAGACCCAGGCTTCTCTGAACCTAGACCCCTCCAAATGCTGTCTGCCCTATAATTTTCCCCAGCCTTTACCTGTATCCTATCAGATTCCCAAGGCCAAGTTCATGGCTACACAGGCAGACATGCTCCAACCTTTTGCAATAATCAGAGAACACTGTGTGGTGTTGTCCTGCTTGTTTTTAAAGCTGAGACTATTTCTCATCCACGTGCCAAATTCTCCGGAGTGACCCACCTTACCTATCTTTGTGTTTCTAGAAATGTCTGGCAAATAGTAGGTGCTCCTGGTGGGTGCTCTTTGTATGTTCACAGTGAAGAATTCAGGGCCCTTTTAGTTGTGAGTGATACTCCCCTCAAAGTGATTTGAGCAGAAAAGGGAGGTTTTTTGTCATAGAATTTACAAGTTTCAGGAGACACTGGCAGGTGATGGAATACTGTTACTGAACTCGACTCTCTACCCTTCAGATCTGCTTTGTCCTAGTGGCCTGGCAAAAGATTGCTAATTTTAGAGGGATTTTTGCCGATGTCTTGGGCCTGACTGTCATATAGCAATCTTGGGACTTGGATCATCCCTATAGCCATGATACAATCAGGAACTGCAGCCTGAGACAGTTTGTTAGCCAGGCCTGTATCGTGTGCCCCATGTGTTCACTCTGGAACTTAAGGGTCAGCCACGGCACGTGAGGTGGGGAGCTGGAAATTTCCTAAAGGAAGATCAATGCTGTCACTACAGGAAGGAGAGTGATGTGAGCCAGGCAAAGGAAACAGGCTCAGCACAACTGGACTGAGTCCTCAGAGCAGCTGTGGGGCTTTGGCTCCTAACATTCCCAAGTGACTCTTGGCTTCCCATGGTATGCCCTTGGGTCTATGACTTGCTATAACCGAACTTCAACTATACTTATTTATTTAGTATGTTTGTGTGCACATGTGTGGGTGCCACAGTTCACACGTGTGGAGGTCACAGGACTTTCTCCTTCTACCATATGGGTCCCTGAGATCAAACTCAAGGTTTTCCAGTTTGGTGGCAAGAACCTTTACCTGCTGAGCCATCTCCACGGCCCCTAAACCTCAGGTTTTTATCTGGAAAATAGAGTGTGCTCCTTGGTTTTTGTCAGGTTGACACAAACTGTAGTCACCGGGAAAAGGAAACCTCACCTGAGCAATTACCTTTATCAGATTGGCCTGTGGGCTTGTCTGTAGGGGCTTTTTCTTGACTAATGATTGATGTAGAAGGGTCCAGACCACTGTGGGAGGTGTTGTCTCTAGGCAGCTGGGCCCATATAAGAAAAGAAGCCATGGAGAGAAAGCAGTTAGCAGCATTCTTCTATGGTTCCCGGCCTTGGCTTCCCTCAATGATGGACTGTACCTTTAAGCCATACAAACCCTTTTCTCCCAAGTTGCTTTTGGTCATGGTGTTTATTCTAGGAACAGAATAGCAGAATAGAACAAGTGGCCACAATGTGGGCCCCATCTACCATCTAGGCTATTAAAGGATAAAGTCCTGTTCTGGTGACCAGACTGTGGGTGTAGGAGATGGCTCATACGGAATGCTTCAACACTATTCTAAAGTAATAGTTCTTTTAAAAATACACCTTAATGTTTCTTTGAGAACTCCTAATGGCATATTTTGACAATTATTCACCCATGCAATAGTTTTTAACCACCATCTATGCCAAGACTCCAGGGCCAGAAGTTAGGATATTCACCTTGACTGCTTTGTAGCTCGGACAATGTGGGCAGCTTGCCCAATCCCGATCCACTTTCCTTGTTGCTGAATGGGCACAGTGAGTGTAACTGCCTTAAGGTTGCTGGGAATGTACTAGTGTGACCCAGTTAAAATAATAGCTGGTTCAAGTACCTGTGAATGGTTTATAGATGTTCCCATTGTTATTGCTCTGTGGCTCCACTATGACTGTTTTCCTATATTTTTTTCAGACTGCAAGGTGCCTACAGTCAGGGCACATCTGGGCTCTCTGCTTCCCAAGTAAGTACTGGGCAGATCCTGCCCATCAGGCTGACAGGTGACTATAGAGCCCCTGGAGAGTTCTGGGCCCAAACCAAGTAAGAAGTGGTTTGAACCTATAGCCAGCTGCTTGTTGGGAGAAGCTCATGTGTGTGAGTGATGAGCCTTTCCCTCGGTATTCCTGGCCCTCATAACAAGTGAGCTATAAGGGTAGGTTTCAAAATGGGATGCCTGGAAGGAGACTGATCCAGGGGGAAGAGACAAAGTTTCACCTCCTAAGGGGCTTCCCTGTCTCCCCTTTTCTGAGACAGAGAAGACAGTCCAGCCTCCTGGGGCAGAGGTGCACAGATGTCAGGACCCTTGGCCCAGGTCACAGTGGGATATGTTTGACTATCAGCTATCCAACTCCTGCCACACCCATTATCAGCCATCCTTGCACAGATCTGAGAATAGAAGGAGAGGCAGGTAAGTTGGTCATTACCCCCTTGGAACCTGACAAACATCCCTACCAGGAATGTATCCAGCTTTCACACACACACACACACACACACACACACACACACACACACACACACACACACTCTGCAGGGAGGGTCTCTTTTCTGACCCCAGGGCAGAATTCCTATTTATCCTCCAGGTTCTATAGTGGGGGTGAGACTGAGCACAGAAGGGCATTATTTATACATAATTTCTAAAATTTCTTGCCCAAATTTTGATTTATAGTCATATAATACCTTACAATGGCAACACTTTCTGAGAGATGGGTCACTTTTGTCATTGTGTGAACATTGTAGAGTATTCTGACCCGATGTCAGACAGTCATGGTGTCCCCCAGGCAGTTGTTGGCCAAAGCATCATCACTTAGTATAGGACAATAACTCTGTATGTGAGTGGAGGCCACAGAGGGCTTTGCTTCTTGCTGTTTGATTTTATTGAGGGTAACACAACTCAGCAGAGTAAATAAAACTCTGTAACCTTAAGGGTACAGCCTATGAATTGTTTGATGTATGCACACACAGGAATCTCTAATATCCACTAGATGTACATTTTATTTAATCATTTTGTGTGTATGAGTGTTTTGCCTTCATCTATGTCTGTATACCACACGTGTGCGGTGCCCTAGGAGACCAGAAGAGCATGTTGGATCCTGTGGGATTGGAGTTACACTTTGAGCCACCCAGAGACTGGAGAGATGGCTCAGTGGTTAAGAGCACTGGCTGCTCTTGCAGAGGATCCAGTTAAGTATTCAGAACCTGTGTGGTAGAGCATTTCATTAAATATGACTTGTCTCCTCCACCCTGGGGCAAGGGTGTAGCCCAGGCTGGTCTTCTACTCACAAGGTAGCGATGACCTTGAACCCCTGATCCTCTTGCAGTCACCTCCAAAGTGCTGAGATTATAGGTGTGTGTCACCCTGCTAGTGCTTTGTCTTCATAGTTTATGATCATGGTCGCTCTCCAGTATATGTTGGGAGAAATGTATGTGACCTGTCTCAGAACACATATGCTGCAAGTGCCCTTCGGGCCCTCAAGAAGGTGGTGTGTGGCCACGGAGGGGAAATCTGTCCTGCTCACTTGGCACCCCACTCCCACACCCTTGAAGTTCCCTTTGGATCGATAGCAGTTCTGAGCCTTTCCTGGAATCCCTCACCTGACAGATGCAAACACACCCTTCAGGGTTAGTGGCTCTGAACAGTTTAAGGGGGGCATTTTTCTCAGCCCTCCTGCAACTCTATTGGTGGTCTGTTTCCAGCTGTTGCCAGATACTAGATATATCAAGTTCCCTGGTTCTTTACCCCTGCCCTTGCTCCAGGAGCTTCATCACAATGACCTTTCCGTTTGAACCATTTATGCTGAAATCTGCTTACTGATTGCCCCTGAGAATTTTTTTTTTTTTTTGACAACTTGACACAAGCCAAAGTTAGAGTTAGTTACTGGGAAGAGGAACTTCAATTTAGAAAATGTCTATTGGATTGTCTTGAGGCAAATCTGTAATACATTCTTTGGATTAAGACTGGTGTGGAAGGGCCCAGTGTACTGAGAGCCATGCCACCCCGGGACAGGTGTCCTGGACCATGTAGGAAAGCAGACTAAGTAGGGAACTAAACCAGTAAGCAGCATTCCTTCTCCGGCTCTGCCTCTGCTTCAGTTCCTGCCTGGGGTTCCTGCCAGGACTCCCTGTGATATGGAAGAGTAAGCAAAACAACCCTTTCCTCCCCAAGCTTGCTTTTGGTCACTATGTTTTATCACAGCAGTAGGAACCCTAACCAAGACTCAGGCTTTAAATTGAAATGCTCTCAGGGATGTTAAGACATCATCTAGGCGGGCGTTGGTGGTCCACGCCTTTAATCCCAGCACTCGGGAGGCAGAGGCAGGCAGATCTCTGTGAGTTCGAGGCCAGCCTGGTTTCCAGAGCGAGTGCCAGGATAGGCTCCAAAGCTACACAGAGAAACCCTGTATCGAAAAAAACAAACAAAAAAAAGACATCATCTGAAAGCATTGTTTACAATAAAGTTGTGATTGCAGATTCCTCCCAGCAGTGTGGGAGGTTTCTTACAGAGGAGTAGACTCTGTAGACTGTCAAGGTTGGCAGAACACTGGGTTTAAGGTCGTGTGAGATGGGTTTGCGTTCAGAAAAATCCACAGGCTGGCCCATGCTAAGAAGGCAGCTTTGCCATTTTGTCATTTGGCTTTGCTTCAACAATCCCCAGTCTGGCCAACAACTGTCCATGCTTCTCCTAGGGATGTTGTAAAGACAAGCTAAGCGGTACATGAGAAAGGTCTTCATGAAGCGCCCGGTGCTCTGATGGGTGGGCCAGTGTGGCCAGAGAGACAACCATTCTAAGATCCAATGCATCTGGATAGGCAAACAAGGAAACTGATAGGGGCGCGGCGGGGGGAGGGGGGATGGTCCACATACCCAGAGACACAAAGAAGAATCAGCAGAGATTTTTTTCTCACCTCGGCTTCTCTCCTCCCTTCCCTCACTCCACATATTTACATAGAAGAGAAAGAATGAACACGTTTAAGTGTTAGTTAAAGCCATGAACAAATGAAGTCCACGCTTAGAAAGCCAGAAAGGCGTTCCGATAGGAGGCAAGTAATGCGGGGGCGGAGGGACCAGACAGACTCTGAGTCGGGCTGCACTCCCGACTCGTTACTGCACACTGACCAGTTCCCTTGGACGAGTTACTTAACGTTATTTTCCTGAACTGACACCTGGAAATGAGAGCCACCTCGAATGTTTGTTGTGAGGATTACAAGAGACAGTATCTGTTTTCCTTAAGATTCTAGACATTGGGGCTTAATCCCTGTTCTTAGCATCTTACTCCAGGCCCTTCCTAACTGCGTGCCTCCGAGAATGTCTCCCCACGTAGGCGCCGCCTTACTGGGTTTCGATAAGGCAAAATTCAGGCATCCACTGAACTGAGGGAGGCCAATCCCGGGGCAGCACCGGGGCGCACTCTGCCTCTGGTGCCACAGGACTGAAAGGTGGTCTAGGCTGTGGAACGCGGGTCTCCAGGCGGGCACTGAAAACCAGCACACGTTCGGGAGCGGGGCCAGGCAGGGATCAAAGCTCTTGCAGGCAGGCCGGGGCGCACCAAAGGGAGGCCGGCGACTTGCATCAGCATAGATTCCGTGATGCTCTGCAGACGTCTGGGGGCTGCTGGGCTTTACTGGAAGCCACAAGAAAGGAAAGGACCGGGGAAGCGGGTCCGGGCGGGGGCGGGCGAGGGCGCGAGGTTGCGCTGGCCCGAAGGCGCGCTCCCGGCGGCGCCTGCTGGTGGTTGGGCGCGCCCGGGACGGCGGAGGCCTTGGAGGAAGCTCCTGTTCTCCTTCCCCCTCTCCGCCCCCCCCCCCCAACCCCGCGTTACTGGAAGGACTGTGTGGGAGAGACCCAGAAGCACAGGATTATTGAGTGCGGGCTGGGGGAGGGCTGGACAGCCGGTGCGGCTCAAAGGAAAACCAAAAGTGCGTCTATTCGTGCTGCTGTGACATGCGGTTCCTCGGGGAGGCCCCTACGCACCCCTCAGTTGCTCACCCCCCTACCAAGATTTCTCTAGGGCGATCCAGGGCTTGCACAGCACAGGGCGAGGCGAGTGGGAAAGTGTCACGATTTTTCCTGGGCCCTGCCCCCGTCCCCACCCCCAGTTTTCTGGGGTATGCTGCTGCTGCTGAGGAAGGGCTGATCCGTTTTGCGTCAAAGGACTGCATTTACTCAGTCCTGCTGAGAGAGGCGCGTAAACACCCAGGCAGGCCAGGACGCAGGGATGAAGGGGAAAAAAAGCCAGGCACCCACGGCTGGTGCGTGTACGCCTGCCCCACACCCCAGTCGCGGGCCTGCAGAACTGCGCTCTGCTGGGAGAGCAGCTGCAGAAATGAGAGGAGTCTGGCCACCTCGACTCACCATGCGCACAAGTCCTTGGGGATGGAGCTCGGGACAGAATGTGTTTTATAACTGTAAACAATGACCCCGAGTATTGTTTGGGATTACCGTATCTTGGGGCCCTTGGGGCGGCCAGATGCCGCCAGCCATCCCGGAAACGCCAGAGCTTTATATAGAGCCCCGGGAAAGCTTCGAGTTCCCGACTCTTATTTTTCTTTCCTTAGTTACGCCCCCACTTCACAGATAAGGAAACTGAGGACTGGGACTGGGATGTGAAATAGCAGATGCATAGCGCTTCAAAATCCCCAGTGAACCCCCAACAACTCACCTTCCTAGTCACTCCTCAAAAAGATCTTTAGGATACAGATGTGCTGCCTAGGATGGTTAAAAACTGGGCGTAATTACTGGTTTGTAATCCCAGCACTCGGGAGGTGGAGGCTTATCTAAGACATATACGGAGTTCGGGGACAGCCTGTGCTACCTGAGCCTCAAAAGAAAGAGTTCCTCAACTCCTGGTACAACACTTAGCATGGTACCTTCTCTTAGGATGATTGGAAGTCCGGAGCAGACAAGAGCTTCAGAAGGTCGTCCGCTCCAAACCTTTCATTATACAGAAGGAAATTGAGACTGCAGACTCGCCCAAGATCTCACAGCTCGTAAATAGCATGGCCAGGCGTTCATACTCCAAGGCCTGCGCTCTTTACCCTGTGCACCACCCCGCCCAGCAAGGCGGGAAGAGCCAGGAGTCCGGCCACGCGTGCCCTGAACTTTGCTCCAAAACAGCTCAAGGCAACTTGGGGTACATCTCTCGGCCCCCCAGTTTGTTTGTTTGAACAGCTTGGTTTGCTTTTAAGGCCTGGTTGCTGCTATTAGATGCGACCAAATTGTCTAGCACAGGGGACTCCCGCAATGTCTCGCTAGCTAGTTTCATCTTCAATAGCACTTCTAGCAAATTAATTGGAAGGTCAAAATAAAAAACAAAAACAAACAAACAAACAAAAAACCCAAGAGCACACACATACAAAAGGGAAGCAGTGGGCAGCCAGGCTCCGAGGGGGAAATGGGCAGGCCAGCCCCGCCTGGCGGCGCCGTGCCGCACCCCGCCAAGACCCGGCCGCAGGGCGGCGCGGGTGCCCGGTGCGTCCAGGACGCCTGCTGTACCGGGCGGCGCCGCGGAGGGTGCGGACGACTGCGCACGGCCGCGCCCTCCCCGCGAGCGGCTCTGAGCGCCGGGCTCTGGGCCTCGCTGTGGCGCCGCACTGAGCCACCCGTCTCGGCTTCAGGGCTGCGATTGTTTTCTAAAACCCGGGGCCCGAGCCCGCGAGGCCGCTTTCGGGGCCCCGCCCCGCGCCCCTTTCTTTTGGGGTGGGGATGGTGGGTGCGCGCTTGGGAGCGGGCAAGGGAATCCCTCTCCCTCCACGTCACCCGAAAGCGAGGAAACCCGCACTCGCGTCCTCTAACGCAAATGACCATCTTTGGCAACGTGCGCCAATGGAACAGACCAAGGGCGCTGCGCCCCGGGGGGTGGAGGAGCTCGGCAAGAACTCAAGCGGCCTCGGCGCCCCCAAAGTGCCAGGGCCGCACGCTCCCACCCTCACCACCACCCGCCTTTCTTGCGCGGGGTGTGCGGCTGGCGTCAGCGTGACCGCGAGCAGGGCTGGGAGGGGAGCGCCGTGCCCGCCTCCTCCCCTCCCGCGCCTCTTCCTCCTCCTCCTCCTGGTCCCGGGCCTCCTCCCCCGCCGCCTCGAGAGCTCCTCCCAGCAAGGTGGAGTCTAGCGTTGACGTGAGTCGATCCACATGGTGCGGGGCTGGAGAATAAAGAGTGTGGAGTTGAACTCGTGCCATTGTAGTGACTCATCTCGGGCAGAACGCAGGGGCTTGAAGCGAGACAGCGAGCTGCGCTCGGCAGGGACTGAGAGAGAGAGAGAGAGAGAGAGAGAGAGAGAGCGAGAAAGGGGGAGAAAGAGAGAGAGGGAGGGCGAAGCGAGGCAAGACGCTCGAGGCCAGCTCGTCCTGGAGCGGACACCGGGTGCAGGTCACTGCGACGCGGAGCCACGTCCCTCTTAGCACTGCTCAGCCTGGAACCCCACGGGCACTGTCCCGCCGGCGCGATCCGGGCAGCTGGACAGGCGCTCACTGCCTTGTCCTAAGTCAAGTGTCCGAGTCGCCGGGAAACTCAGGCGGCGAGTTGGCCACAGGAAGTTTATTCTCGGGCTCCTTTTCTAAAAGGAGGAAACAGAAGTTTCTCCCAACCGGCAGCTTTTCTTTTTCGCCTTTTTGGCGCCCTGTGAGATTGGGGAGGGAGTCCCCCAGAGCTGCCAAGCAACACCCGCTGGGCTCCTAGTCTTTTTTGCGTTGCCCATTTTTGATCCAGCCCGTGGGTCCCGGCGGAGCTCCGGCTGCGCGCGGGGGCGGAAGGGCGCGCGCAGGGGAGGGACCGAGGGACGCGCCGACTTTTTAGAGGGAGGGACCCGGTGGACAGCCGGTTCCGCGGAGCTTGCAGAGCAGAAACGAAGTGCGGTGCGCGGCGATCGGGGGATCACTTCCCGAGTGTCGCCGCCTCCCTGTCTGCCTCGGTTGGGGGACAGCCCCGGAGCCAAGAGCCCAGCCCGCGGCGGGGCCGGTGGACCAGCGAGCGCGCAGCAGACTGCGCGGCCGCGGCGAGGGCGGGGAAGAAAACCACCCTGTTTCCTCTCCGGCCCCCACCGCGGATCATGTACCAGGATTATCCCGGGAACTTTGACACCTCGTCCCGGGGCAGCAGCGGCTCTCCTGCGCACGCCGAGTCCTACTCCAGCGGTGGCGGCGGCCAGCAGGTACGTGCGGGCCCGGGTGCACCTGGCGGCACCGGCTGACTCCTTGCCCTCTCCTCGCTCTCACTGCCTCCATCCCCAACCTCCGTCTTTACCCTTCCTTGGCTGGGCTAGAAAAATACTTAGGGGCCACCGTTGATAAGTTGTGGGGTTTTGTTCTGTTCCGCCCCACCCACCCCACCACTTTTTTTTTTTTTTTAAACAAGCGGAGAGTGGGCTTAAAGAGCCAATAACAACCCCCCTCTCCGGCTTCTCTCACTTTATTCCAGAAAAGCTTCTGGAATTGTTGGTCCCCTCTTGGAAGCCTGTTGCCTCCTTCCGAACGCTCTCCCCTCCTTTTCCACCTTCCCCTTTCTCGGTGGTGGATAGACAAGGAAATCTTTGCGCCTCCTAAGTCCCCTCCCAATCGTCAAAGACCATACAACGAAGGCCTTTTAGCCTTTCCTTTTTCTGTTTTCCTTCGGTCTTAGCAGCTTTCTGAAATGGGTTGGGGACTCAGAAATACGGTTGGGCTCCTTCAAGTGATCCGGAGGGAGGGCTAGGGTTGCCTCTGGGAATCAGGTGCGAAGGTCAGGAAGGAAGAAGCTGGCTTTGATTGGCTCTTGACACCTCTTGTGCTCACCCCCCTCCCAGCTTCCGGTGAGGGTTGGGCAGGAACCTGTACTGTCCCGGAGAGCAGAACCTTGGGGGGCTTGGGGATACCTGGGGCAAAGAAGCTGGCAGAAAGAAGAGGGAGAACGAGACATCACTTGGGCTCCTGAGTAGTGGTTTTAGAAGTAGAAAAACAACTTGTTTCTAAAGCAGGCAGACTGGTTTCCATTGGAGGGATTCTGCCCGCACTCCGTGTGTCTGTAGGATACCAAACGGGTACTGGTGAAGTGGTGGTGCTGGTGGGGTACCTGACTTGTGTAGCACACACACTGTCTCATGAGGGAACTGCATGAGCTTACATGGTCCTCTGCCGCCCGAAGCCCTCTGGAGTTCCTAGCCAAGTTGGCTGCAGCAGCGTGAGTTACTCCATAAGGCCATGGCTATGGCCTTGGCTTTGGCCTCCAGCAGTCAACCCGATGGGGGGGGGGCGCTTCCAGGGAAAGATGGACTGAGCTGGGAAATATAGTAAAAACATGTCTTTCTTTGTAATCCGAAAAAGAGGAGCACCTCTCTCAAAGTAATGCCCCATGTCGAGTGAGTCCCTCCAAATGGCTTTTCTGTGTCTTCTCTCTAATCCCTACATACCTGCTAAGCACCTACTGTAGAGAGCCTGGTCTTCACAGAGGGTGCAGTCAATGGACCCTTACTACTGAAGTGATGAGTTTTAAGGCTTATCTAAAAAGTCATTGGTTATGTTTGCATCCCAGCCCAGTGGGTGATTTGTGTTGAACCAAAACATCATTCACTTTATACCTGTCCCCGGACTTTCTAGTTCAATAACCCCACCCCACCCCACCCCACCTCCCTCTCTTTCCCCAGCCAACATTGGAGCTTTGTATTTCTGTTTCTTTCACTAATGAGATGGAGCCATTGACCAGTGACACAGTGCAATCTCCCTGCCTGGTGCTTGGCTCAAACTCTGGGGCCTGGATGGGAAGTCAGACCGGACATCAGTGCCCCAACTGAATAATCTGTGTCACTAGGGCTTTGAGCCCAGGATATGAGCAGAGGCAATTCCTTGTTTTGGAAGCAAATCAGACAGGAAACCAATGCTAGGACGAAGGAAGACAGAGCTCCGTCCAGCAGTGTGTAATGGGGCCTCATTACCGAAGCAAAAAGCAGCTGTTAGCTAATTCCTAGCATGCTGTAACACATGAGGATTTTGCAATTAGCAACAACCAATACATGGGATCCTCAGGTCTGTCTGCCCATTCTGCTCAGTAGCGAGAGCAAGAAGTCTCTCAACCCAGAGGGATTGGCAAGGTAACACCTCTTTGGCCAAGTTTCACCATGGCCTCTTCACTCGTTGCTGGTGTGGTGGGTAGGAGGTGATAAGTGTGTGTTTGTGTGGTAGTGGGGATTGTTCCCTTCCTTGCTCTGCCTTTCTCCAAAAACCAAAAAAGATTCTGTGGTCCCAATGATAGGTCTTAGCTTTTGTTCCTTTCCGAGTCTGTGCTACAACCCCACCCTGATCTGGGCTCAAGGTAACTTTATTATATACCAGATAAAGTCTGTAATCAACTATTCTCTCAACCTCCTTCATGGGGAAATTTTTCCAGCAGTTAGTGACTGGGCCTTCCTCCTTTATGACATTATGATGGACCAATCATTGTGAGATGTTCCTGATTTTCCCTTGAGTAAGTGGATATGATTTTTTTCCTGATCTCCTTGTTTGTGGGATCCTGTATCCCCATAAATTTGCTGTTTATCCAGCCCCAAACTCCACCCCCACACACACACATAAAGCCTGGTCTTAGCACTGAGCTCCACTGACTTGTGGGGTGGGGGGCACACAGATCTTTGTTAAAAATCTCTGCCTGTGTATATGGCAGGAACTTGAAACAAGAAAAATATTTCCTGTTGCAGCTATAATCTCAATCTCAAAGGTTAATCACTGGCAATTTAATTTTCTTGGGGATAGCTGTTTATACCTCCCCCTCCTGGAGTTGACTTTGTTGTTATTTTCTTTCTCCTGGCTTTCCTAGCTTAACACCTCCAGATATATGCTGTGCCTTGCTCCTTGGCTGTTACGGTTTCAAGGCCCTGGCATTACGCAATCCAGCCAGTTACACAAACAGAGGTCATTTCATAACTTGTTTTCATCAGCCAGGCCCCCTTTAAATGAAAAAAACAAAACAAAAACAAGACACAGAACTTTTCCAAGGCTGCTTATCTGTTTCTAGATGACTTGTGAGAGTTAAGTCAAGGCTATTTCCTCTTGGAATCAAGGAACATCAGACCAGCTTCCCCCCCCCCGCCACATTTCTCCCAACAGGGGCACACACACATACAAAATTCCCCAGAGTAAACTTTTGCCAACTGTTCCAGGCTGGGGCAGTACACACACACACACACACACACACACACACACACACACACACACAATTCCCCAGAGTGGTGAACTTTTGCCAACTGTACCAGGCTGAGACATTCCTTACACACACACACACACACACACACACACACACGCACTCTCTCTCTCTCTCTCTCTCTCTCTCTCTCTCTCTCTCTCTCTCTCTCCTCTCTGTCTGTCTCTCTCTCTGTCTCTCTCTCTCACACACACACACCACACACACACACACACACACACACACACACACACACACACACACACACATTCCTCAGAGTGAACTTTTGCCAACTGTACCAGGCTGGGACATTCCTTGCATCAAACAACTTTTACCAGAAATGACTGTGATTTCCCAAGTCAGCCTCAGCCATACCTCTCTAGTGCCCCCTACAGGACATTTTTGGAAGCACTATCCTGGGAATGTATTTTTCCAGTCTCAGGCTGTTAAAACTGGTTAGTTTTCCCAAATTCTTAGAATTTTTCTTTTTATTTAAGGCAAATAAATGCCATATATTTAGCAATAGCTAACTATAAACAGCTTGAATTAAAAGTTTCTTTTTAAGAAAAATATTATGTTGTTTTCTTTGTTTTAAATAAAGCCTGATTGGGAAAGGGGTGCTTTTCTCTGTTCACCGGGGTCCCCTCCACATGTTGTTTTCTTGACTCTTGTGTGGGGACATGCTAGAAGAGTGGGAGATGCAAATTAAGAGTCTTCTGCTTTTTTCTCTTTTTTGTTTTTCCATGACCTTACAGATGTTGTATATCTAGGATCAGACAGAATGTTAACCCAGGAATGTATCTGTTCCGTTGATTCTTGGTGGTGGAAGTGCACTCCATTTTTTCATCACCATCAGAGTGAAATAGCAATCAGGAACTGTCTGAGTGACAGTTGAATTTTCCTTTCCAAACCCCAGTGCATTTCCATTGTATTTCTGCCTGTCTTATATTCAGGGTGAGTGTAAAATTTGAGAGCTTGAGGGTTTGTGTGTGCATATGAGTGTGCGTGTGCGTGTGCGTGTGTTACTACAAACACATCAGAACCTACACATCGCTCTTCATTGTTGTTTTCTCCGTCCTTGCTGCTTTGGGGGACACTGAGGCCGCTGGGCTCAAAGGCTTTGCAACAAATGCTCTTTTGGAATTGTTTTTACTGTGTTTAGGAAATTCTCCCTGATAACATATCTTCCTTTGAAAGGTGAATTTGATATTTGAAAATTACTAAGAGGTCTTTGGAGTTAAGTCTTACATATGAAGTCTGAATGGACAGTCTGGGGGCCAGCACAGAGTGAGACCCTAAGTCCTATTGGCTTCAGTGTTCCAAGCCCACAAAAATGGCCCATTGCTGACACAGCATCTCTGCCATTGATACCTTGGGCATTGTTTCTTTGTTAAACAGAAATCAAGACACTAGTTTTGAGAATGAAGGAAGCTAACTTTCTGGTTTATATGTTGAAAGAAAAAATAATAGCTTCATTGCTGGGTGGATATGTCTCATCTCTATCACATATAGTCAGAGGCAGGAGGATCTCTGAGTTCAAGGCCAGCCTAATCCCAACCCTGGTCATATTGACTGCAGAGGGCGAAGGATCAGTGATATTAGGAAAGGCTTCCCGAGTGTATTCTTGTGTTCAGGAGCAGGGCTCTCACCAGAAAGAGCAACGGATCCAGGACATCTAGGGATAACTCCACAGCCATCTCTGCCCGTCTTTTCTCTCTGCTGCTTGCTTTCCTTCACCTTGGCCATGAGGTACCACAGGCTAGATTGGTTCTCTCAGTGGAACTGGTGCAGAGATGATGGGGTAACCTGTGATACATTTGTATAGTGTAAAGTTTGGAAATTGTGAGTTCTTAGCAGCAGTTTCCATTGTGACATAAATGGAATTTCCTCAGAAAAGAAAGGTCAGAGTTCAAGGTGATGGCCAGTGTAGCTGCTATACTACAGACTTTGGAAGGCACCCTGTGTTCCAGTGAACACAACACTTACCCGATGTTGGTGTTGGGACTCAGAAGGCTGAGGTGAATAAGTGAGACTAGAACATTCGGCATTCCCCTTTCTCTCTCCAAAGCTAGTCTTCTGGGATGCTGAAGTTTTCCTGGGATGTTGAGGATATAGAAAAGGACAAAGGCCAGTTCAATCCTAGATGGCACGCCTGTCTTCCTGATGGAGCAGGGTACAATGGTCACAGGTTCACGTCTTGCATGGTCAGGGTCCTGATAGACAATCTGAGGATTGGCCAGAAGGATGGGCTAAGAACACCAAGCTTGACTTCTGTCTAAATACCATGTCTGCCTAGCTTAGGACTCTGGGAAGGGGCTCCATCTATGCCCATGGGGATGGTGATCGAAGCTCTCATTACTAGTGATGACTCTTTTCTGAAAGTCCTGTTGTTGAGTCCCAAAAGTCTATTCTCCAAGTCAGCAGCAGCTGGGCTGTGGGAGTTGGGTCTGTTGAGTTATCTTTGAGTGACTGCACAATACTCACTGAGCACCCCATTACACCCCAAGCACAGAGTACTTCTGGTGACATTGAAGTTCCCAGTGCCCAAAGACTTACAACAAAGCTTGGAAGGGTTTGGACTTTTGCTAAGGATCTGGAGATCCAAGCCAAGGAGTGAGATACATCCCCTTGGCTTCCTGGCTCAGAGGGGCATCTCTCTCTCTTTTTGGTTGTTTGTTGCTTGCTTCTTTCTTCTCTTTTGTTTCCCTCCAACCTGAGCCTAGGAGACCAAAGTGTCTAGAAGTGACATTTAATGGAACCCAGGAATGCTGGCTTGCTCACATATTCTCTATGGATGCTCCCCTGCCTCAGTGGTGGAGTAGAGCTGTAACACAGATGGTTCCCAAAGCTCTCAAATGGTTGTTGTCTGACTACTAGAGCAGATCTTGTCAGATTTGGTGCTAGGAGTTCTATGGGGGCTGTTCATCCTTTTATGGGCATTCATCCACACATTGATAGGGAGGCACATTTTTTTTTAAAGTACTTGGACACTCTTCCAGGCTGGAATGTCATATAGCCCAGTGTCTTCATTCCTGTCCCCAGTGAAAGAGTTTTCCAGGAGCTCCTAGAGACCCGAGAGAACTTGGTCCCTGGGTTACCTCCTCCATCCATCCTGTCACTGCCAGCCTGTACCTGGGCACTGTCACAGCATTGCCCTGATTCCTGTGGCTGGAAGGCTGTCTTGGCTTCTTTCTCTTCAATGTGAACTCTTTCACTGGGAACCATGACTCCATGCCCCATTTACAGGACATTTGGGTCATTTGTGGTCTGTTAGCATGTCGGAGAATATCGGGCTGACTTCTGAGACCACAGACTTCTCTCTTAGCCCAGTGTCACTTTCTGAATAACATGTTTGGAGTTGAGACAAAAACATCTGCCAGATCTAATTGAAACTTTTGTGCATCTCTCCAAGAGGCTCCTTTGGAGACAAAAGCCTTCTTTATCGGGCCTCAGTCCCCTCTGGGGACAGGACATTGTTTTCCTTGCAGTTTGGAGCCAGCGTGTTATCCGTAAGGCTTTACCTCTGTCTGAAACAAGGTGTACATGTGAATCAGAGGCCATCATTACCTCCAGCCTTGTTTTTATTGCTGCCTTGTTTTGTCTAGACCAAGCCATCACTGCAAGGAATCTGGCTGGTGTCTGCCGGTAAGCAGTGTGTGGACTAGAGGGCCTGAGAGGGGTTGGGCGGCACCTGCCCATCCCTGAGGAATCTTAGTCTCCCAGCTGGCTTTGGGTTTTCTGCTTTCTTCCCTAAAACAGGCACACTGTTATTCTTTGGACTGAATGTATTTCTTAGATAATTTCCTGAAAAGAGAACTGACAGGAGATGTGGTCGAATTAGGCCATCACACTGGGTGCTTTGGTCTGAGGCTCTGTCTTGGGGGAGAGGTGTGGAATACAAATTTGGGTGCTTCCAGAGGTAGGAAGCTGGCAATTCTCCCAAGAGCTAGCCTGTGCAGTGTACACAGACCTACATTATGAGGGTGACGTGATGCTGATGGTGACGGTGGCGGCGGCAGTGGAGATGGTGAGGATTTGTAGTGCTTTCCATTTGTTTGGGGCAATGTTTTTTCTGCCCTGGTTGCTTACTATAGTAGAATCTCCTTGGAGTTTGAAAAAGTACCTGTAATAGAACTCCACCCCTAACCGATTATTTTAGACTCTAATGATGATGCCCGACGTTGGTAATTTTTACAAGCTCCTTAGAATATTCTTAGCCAGGGTTGAGTGTGCTTCACAACCTGTGATTACAGTAGCTGTGGCTTTAATCCCTGTAACAATGCAGGAAGTTCAGAATCAATATGTTCTCTCTTTTTTGTTTGTTTTTTTGAGACAGGGTTTCTCTGTGTAGCTTTGGCTGTCCTGGAGCTGCCTTTGTAGACCAGGCTGGCCTTGAACTCACAGAGGCCCACCTGCTCCTGCCTCCTGGGTTCTGGGATTAAAGGCATGCGCCACCACTGCCCGGCCCAATGTGTTCTCTTTTGTCCCAGAATTTAGTCCTCAGTGATGGCCTCAGAGTAGAGCTGTTGAAGCCAGACCTCAAACCTGGACCTCCTGACTCCAGGCAAAGTCACCATGCCTCCCCCAGTAGCCCTGGAGAAACATTCACTACCTGGACCTCAGTGTTCCTGAACATACTTAGCCATATCCACTGTTCACGACACAGTTCTGCCTTCTCATAGTCCAGCTCCTGTCACACCCTTTTTCCACCTCAGGAAATTCTAACCTGCTTTACACACAGAACCTGGGGCCTTGTGCATGCTAGCAAAGTGCTCTAGTCCTTTTTCTATTTTGAGATAGGGTCTCACTAAGTTGCTCAGGCTGGCCTTGAACTCATTTTGTAGCTTAGGTTTGCCTTGCATTTTATTTATTTTGAGAGGAGGTGGTTTTTCAAGACAAGGTTTCTCTGTGTAGACCTAATCATCCTGGAACTCATTCTGTAGACCAGGTTGGCCTCGAACTCTGAGATTGCCTGCCTCTGCCTGCTGAGTGCAGGGGTTACAGGTATGTACCACTGCCTGGCTGACCTTGGAATTTTTTAAATACTTCTGCTTTAACCTTCTTGAATAGCTGAGATTTATAATCTTGAACCACCAAGCCTGGCATACTTGTTTCTCTTCAGTCAACTTTTGGTTCAAAACCAAAACCAACCCTACTTACCTTCAGTTGTATAACTGTGAAACTGGCTAGACTTACCAGAAGCCACTATCCTGAGCAACCTCCCTGATAAAATCCCAGAATGCACTGCACTGGGCAGCTTTCATGCACTGGGGCAATCTGGGAAGTGAGGCAGTCATGTTCGGCCACAGGGCCTGGAGTCAGGTGGGTGACAGAATGGCAAGTGAGGAAGGGGCTGTCAGTTTGGCCAGGTACGGTGGGAGAGGTCTGTAAGCTTCACTTTATTTTCATACCTGTGATGTTATCAGCTTGGGTAAAGACTGCAGAAGTGGCCACATCCTGATTCTTCTAGTCTCAGTTGCTCTGACTAGACCAGTCGGGAGCTACTATAGTGCCTGGCCAAATGATAGCAGGGTTTCCTTTTAGATGGAACCAATCTATAGGACCTTCTTAGTGGTATTGGGGGTGATGAAGGGACCCGTGGCAAAGGGTGGACTCCAGCACTTAGGGCTGGGTTTTGAGAAAGAAAGAATGCTGGATAAATCTGTGTGATACCATGTTGAGAGGCTCCTCAACAACCAATACAGTTCAGCAAATCTTGGTCATGCTGAGCTGGATTTGAACTCTGACCCTACTGCTTAAGCAACAATATAGCCTTGCATAAGTGGCTTGGAGTCTCTCAGACTGTTTCTGACTCTGAAATGAAGATTATGTGGAACTTACCTTGGAGAGAGAATTAACTGGGTAATCTAGGCAAGACATTAACATGGTGTTGGGCATTCTGAAAGTGCTAGCTATTAACAACTGTCGTCATTTTACCCATGAGATCGGGGGCAAAGTTTCGAGATGTTCTTGTGGACCCAGATCATCTGAGGATGAGGTTTTGACTGGTCCATTGAGAGCCTTCTCCTGAAATGCTGAAAATGGGAGGGGCTCCCCTTTTTGCCTCTCTTACTTTCCAGGAGCTGTCCTAGAGAAGGGTCAAACCAGCTGAGCCATCCTGGCAGGAGGGAAGATATTCTAGAGAGACACACGTGCCCCTGCCTTTGGCTATCAGACCATTAAAACAATGGTCCCCCAAAACTGTATTTGTCCCAGAAATCTCATACTGAGAGGAGGAGAGGGCTGTTGACTCCCAGGAAGGGTCTTTATTCAGTATGAAAACCTGTCAGAGCACCTTGCAGGACACACTGAAGATGATGACTGATGCTACTTAGCTATATGTGCCTCCTGCCCTCCGTTTAAATCTCAGCCTTGTGTCCTGACTCTGCAGATAGGCTTGGGGAGTCAATGAACCTCTGTGTCCCTTTTCTTAATATGGTCATGTTGAATAAATCTCTCTTTTCTATTTTCCCCTGTTACTGTTAATTGGCCTGCTGGGGATGGGTGCAGAGCCTAGCTAGTTAGGGCTATGGGGCCCAGGCTCTGACCCTAACAGCTCTAGTAACACAGTAGCTGAGGGGCCTGATCTATTGTGCTGTGATGTTTTATCTTGTTGGATTTCAAATAGACTGTCCTGCAGCTCACAGAGCTCTGCAACATGGTCCTGACCTATAAATTAAGAGGTAAAGGGAAACCTCTGAGCTGGCAGCACTGAAGCTTTCCCGCAGACACTTCTGTGAGTCCAGGTAGATAGATGTGTCGATGGTAGAGACAGACCCAGTGCGTCTTTCTAAGCAAGGAGCTGTGTCAAAGACAGTGAGAGGAATTCTGGCTGTAAGTCTGACTCAGGGCTTCAATCCCACCCACTGACAATAGACTCTCTAGTAAACAGAGGCGAAGATTTAGCCTTCTCAACTTGACCCTGATCTGATAGGTGTATAGGCTCATCATGAACTTCCTTGGAAAGTGACAAAAGCAGACACAATATACTTGTAGTGATCTCTCTTGATCTACTGGTGTGTAAATCTCCAAGAAATGTGTCCTGAGCCAGTACCCTGGGGAATAATTGGTAGGTGACTCAGAGCCCCAGGAGGCTAAGGTGAAACGTCCTGCAGATATGAGCCCTGGAGGGCTGCATGGTGAATGTGAGAGGCTCAGTCTCACATGTGTCTTAGAATTCACTTGGGATATGGCTTATTCTTCCCAGAGCCCCTGAGAATGGAGTCTTCAGGACTCTAGGAAGAGAACAGATCTGAGACATAGGCCAGGGATGGGTAAGATTGGCTTGAGTTTTGGTTATGTGGGATTTGCCTAGGGAAGCCCACCTGGGACATGACCTTAACCCAGAAGTCTATAGGTTTTGGCCTTGGCTTTGGCTCTGCTTGTCCTATTCTGCTGTTTCTTGGCTCAGTGTCATGTCTTTCTCCTTGTTTCAGAAGTTCCGGGTAGATATGCCTGGCTCAGGCAGCGCCTTCATCCCCACCATCAACGCCATCACCACCAGCCAGGACCTGCAGTGGATGGTCCAGCCCACAGTGATTACCTCCATGTCCAATCCTTATCCACGCTCACACCCCTACAGCCCCCTGCCAGGGCTGGCTTCTGTCCCTGGGCACATGGCTCTCCCCAGACCTGGCGTGATCAAGACCATTGGTACCACTGTGGGCCGCAGGAGGAGAGATGAGCAGGTATGCCTCTAAAGTGGAGAGGAACCATGTTGGTAGCTGGGGGAGGGAGGGGCTCACGAACAGGGATGTTAAGTTGGTGCTTGAGGGAGTTCTTGAGTTGGGGAACACCTTGGAAGTGTAAAGTATCAGTAAATGCGAACCGTCATGGCCTCCTACAGTAGTGCCCTGCCCTGGGCCTTAGTGGGGAGCCATAGGACCAGGGCTGTGAGCACCCATGTGACTTTGCATTCTTCCTCAGTTTCTCAGGCCTTTAGATCAAAGCTGTAGCCCATTTCTGGTTCCTGGAATATATGTCCCAGAAGTATAGTGATCTGGGCCCAAGGAGCCTGTTCAGCTCTGGGGGCAGATAGAGGTCACACATCAGGTTTCCCTTGTTCTTCCTTCTCAAGAGACTCAGCTTAAGAGAGAACTGACTAGAGAACTGACACAGGCCTCCAAAGATCTCTTCTGTCTCCCATTACAGACTCAAGGCCAAGACCTGCTTGCCTGGGCTCCATGTACAGTGCCCTTCCCCCAAGGCCATGCCACTATAAACCCAGAGAAGGGAACCCTTGAGCAGTACATTTTCCTTTCCAAATGAAATGTGAATCTGGTAAAGGCTTCCTGCTAATTGTGGGAGCCTTCATTCCAATCCTCACCTGCTTCTACTCCAGGGTCCGAGGTCCACCATATCCTAATGCCAGTGCCTTTAACATGGCATAGTGATGGACCCAGCGCCAGTAGTCCCAAAAGGGCTTAGAGTTACAGGGCTCCCACTCCAAGGAACTAGAAGCTTTCTCAGGAACCGTCTTCTGAAGACAAAGTAGGACCTCGTGGCCAATAGATGGGGCCACAGTGCAGGCCCTCAGGGGCTACATGTACTAGACACTGAGGTGCAGTTGATGTGTGGGGAAAACTACTGGCCCCTCTGGGGGCTTCCCATAGTCTCAGGTATTGTAGTAGTGACCACACTGTCCTTTGTAATTGTGCCTGTATCCATGCGATTGTTTCAGGATATAAATGATGCTGAGTGGCAGCCAAGCTCCTGTGGGCTGGCAGGACATTGCAGCATGATGTGTCCCCCCACTCTTTCTCTGCTGGGCCTACCTGACACTACATTCAGAAGTTCACACCTAGAAGGGATTTTAGGAGGGTACCTCTGAATTTCTCCCCTGAACCTAGCTCATAGATGAGGCCTAGAAGGAAGGGCTTTGCCCAGAGTCACACCAAGTTAGTAGCAGAGACTGGGATCCACCACTTTTGACCTTCAGTTGGATGTTTTTGATGCCATACCACCTAGGTATGCTTCAAGACCAGCTATCTGGAGACATCCTTCCTTTTGTGGTACAGGGTAGAGGGGTTGGGGGGGGGGGCGATCAAACAATTAGGAGCTCAGGGGACCACTAACCTCTCACACTATCTTTGTGGCAGCCACTTTCTTGATTCTTGGCTTCCTGGCCCTAGTGTTTTCTCTGTGGCTTCTTTCCAGCCCTCCCCACCACCCTCTCCACCCCAAGGCTTGTCCCAGGAGTCAGCTTGGTGCCTCATGGCCTCCTCCAGAGCCTGCCCATGAGGCTCCTCTGAGCCCAGGGTGGGGACTGGGGAGAAGGGAGGGGAGGGCATGTGTGGCTTGTGGGTGGGTCCCTGGTGATGTTAACAACACTCAAGCTGTAACCACGTTGATCTCACCACCCCAGAACATTTCCTATGTCGACAGTACCCACAGTTGCCCCACACCTCCCCAGACAGGGAGAGACTTCTAAGGCTAAAAGTTACCAAGGTAGAAAGAAGGCTGTCTTTGAACCAAGCTTAGCTTTTTTTTTCTCCCTTAGCAGTAAAATCTGCTTGTGGGGGAGGGGAGGGGAGGGTGGTGCTGCTGGGCCTTCAGGGGAGTCCAGGGGCTGTAAAGAAACCTCAACCCAGGACTGCCACAAGACCCACAGGCTTTCTTGGTTACCAACTTTGTAAGGCTTGGACCAAGACAGGTTTGGGAGCAGGTCTTAGCTGAGTGGCCTGTGACCTCCGGTGGGGTCATCTAGATGGAATGGATTTACTCATTTGATGCTTTTTTTTGGCCACTCAGGACATCACAGCCATGGACTGCCAGGGTGGGAGGGAGCTTCCTGGGGTCCTGACCTGAGCCCAGCCCAGCTAGCACAAATGACTTGTTCCTCATGGTGTGGTCTGTAGTTAGGGATATTTCTCTCTCTGGAGCAACTTCAGCTTTTCCATGGTGTCATACTTAGACTCTTTGAAGCCCCTAGCAGAGCATAGGCACACAGTAGGCATGCACCCCTGTCTGGTCTGAACGGGAAGGTCTTCCCTTTATCCTGTGTTGTGCTTTGGCCCATGGCGTTCTCTTTGGCAGTGTGTGTGAACAGAATTCCTTGTCCCTGACTGGTTCACCAGAAGGAGCTAGTTCCTGATCTCTCCTGGGGGTGTGTGTGTGGGTGGTGTCCTTGAGTTCACAGCCCCAACTCCTGGGATTATGTCTCATATAGATGATCACCATCAATCAAATAAGCAGAAAGGCTGGACAGTGGGACTTTTATGCCTAGGCTGCTTTTTCTCTTGCCCAGCCTAGCACTGTGGCAGGCTTCCAAGGAGTCCTCGTGGAGACCTCTGAGAAGCTGGTACTCTGGTTGGCAGAGGAAGTTGGGAATACAGTGGTACCCATGGCCCTCCCACTGGTGACAATACATCAGCACCCCTCCCACCCCATGGGTGGATCTCACTTATGTGGAGACTCTACATAACCAAAGGTGGTGGTGAGGCTCATAGAGCGTGATGGGAGGGTAATTAGCTAGGCTTTGGAGGAAGCTGCTACAGCAGGTGAGGCCAGACCTGGCTTGCTGGCAGGGCTCTTCTCTGCCTAAGGCTTTCAAACAGAGCTGACAGACAAATCCTGCCCTGGTGCAGAGCCATTGAGCTCCTTTCCCACTCTTGGTCTGCTGTCCCCTTAAACATGCAACGTCACCTTGTCACATTCCAAAGCAGAGCCGTCTACAAGCTCCCTCCAGGCAACCACAAGGTACTGACCTCATGCCCTGGGGACCTCTGAGCCTGGCAACACATCTCTTTCCCTCCTCAATTCTAAAGGACAGCTTGTAGTCCTTAAAATACAGCTTTTTAAAATGTCATGAACCATTGCAGCATTCCGATCATGACTCTTGACCTTGGCCTCTTTGGCCTCTTTAGCTGTCTCCTGAAGAAGAGGAGAAGCGTCGAATCCGGAGGGAGAGGAACAAACTGGCTGCAGCCAAGTGTCGGAACCGTCGCCGTGAGCTGACAGAGAAGCTGCAGGCGGTAAGGAGCTGTGTGTGGTGTGGCCCTCCCAGTACTATCATTACAAGTGATGAGTCTGGAGAGACAGAAAATTCTTTTGAGCACATGGGTCAACATTATGCTCAACTGGGAGTGGGAAGAATGGATAAATGAATGTATAAGAATCAGCCAGGCAGTGGCAGTGTACACCTTTAATCCCAGCACTTGGGAGGCAGAGGCAGGCAGAGCTCTGTGAGTTTGAAGCCAGCCTGGTCTACGAAGCCAGTTCCAGGACAGGCTCCAACGCTACACAGAGAAACCCTGTCTCAAAAAACAAACAAACAAAACAAGAACCAGCCATTGCCATCGTGTAGGCCTAGAGAGGAGCAGACCACCTTTCTGGGCAGTATGTTTTCTCACTCAGTACCTAAGTGTGCTCTGTCGTCAGACCCCTGGGGCTCCTGGATGAGGGCTGATAGTTCCAGGGAGCTAGGGCAGGCACAGCAATACCTGCCTCTCCATGGCTCCTTTTCAGGGTTCCAGTTGCCCCCATTCCCAAGGTTAGCAAAGGTGGCCCAGCCTGACCGAAGCACCCTGATTTGAGTGGGGTGGGAGCAAGCACTCTCATGTAGACAGGTCACATGTCAGTTGAGTTACATTTTCTTGGAACTTTCGTCTATCCTTCATTGGCAGGAAGGTTTCCCACCTCTATGGTGAGCTGAGAGCTTTGTTGTGAGTCACTGTCCCATGCTTCTTAATTGCCCAGACCTGGAGGAGGGGGCACATGGTCCTGCCCCTCCCTCTTCTGAGCTTGACCTGACCAATGTCACGTAACTCCCTTCTGTGTCTGGCCCTGAAGGAAGGGCTGAGCGTCTGGTAGAGGAGGTCCCAAGCCTGGGACACAGTGCTCTCAGAAGGAGGAGATGAGCCGAGAGATTGTCCAAAGTCCTCACGTAGTGACTGACGAGTAGATCTAGAATTTATTTAATCTTTCCAGGGAGTTTATCTGCTTTCAGCTGTTTCCTTCATGCCTCAGCCCTAACTTTTGGGCACACTCACTAAAATATATACTTGGTGAATCCCATGGTGCCTGTACTCATGGCCTGAGGAGGTGTCAGAGTGGGGATGAGGGTAGAAGTTCTTCCTTCCCAGATGAGGCAGACCAGGGAGTGATCAGCCCACCATGGAGGCTCCCTCAGCGGAGACTTCCACTGCTAGCCATTCTCTCCTACTTCAAGGAGCTATGCCTTACCATGACTCCCTGAGGACATCCCTCAGCCCGGAACAGCCACTCCTCTGAGTCCTCCCTGCTTTCCTCTCTTCTTCCCAGAAGTCTCACACCCTACTTCTCCGCCTCCCCCACGTCCTGAGCTACCCAGGCCCCTGAGCCACATCCTCACAGGAAGCCTCTGACGTTCGTCAGACCCTTGAGACAGATGGAAACTTTTTTTTTTTTTTTCACGCCGGCATATACCATAGTGTGCTTAATGAAGCTCTTGCCCGTATCTCTTCATTTGTGAATGGGAATCTGTGTTAGAGAAAAAGTGGGGAGGAGACTGGTGACGCATGCCTCTCTTTTCCCCAGCCATTCCAATCCACAGACTGCTCTGGCTCTGTGTGAAGGAGGGGAGTGGAGGCTTCCCTGGTGAGCTTGGCATCCTCATAGGCTCTTATGGGCTGTCAGGTGCCCCTCTATTGGGCACAGTGGAACTAAATGTGTCCCTTGCTGTCTCTGGTCTAGGCATGTGGGCTTTAGAAACCAGAATAAGAAAGGGAGGATCCATCAGTGATCAGCTGAGCATTTATCACAAGCCAGGCACTTTTCGGTCCAGTGCTTAGGGTAGGAGTTTATGCGTGGGAGTCTGCTCTCATTCAGCATCCAGCTCAGCATCTGTGTCCCCTGGCGGGCTGAAATGGTAGAGTGAGCAGAGTTTCCCCTTCTCTATGAGTATCCCACTCTAACCTGTTGGGGGACCCAATGGTGGTACTGGCATCATGGGGGTGGAGTGTAGCAGCATACAGACTCCAGTCAGATGCATTGGAATTCAAATCTGGCCTCTCCGTTAGCTCTGTAACTTTGGGCAGATGGGCAAACTTCTCAGAACCTTGGTTTCCTCATCTTCAAAATGGGTTGATGATAACATCTGCTTTCAGAAACTTCTGGAGGGTTGAGTGAGATAACCTGTGAAGTAAGGACTCAATTACAGCAGCCCAGTTAATTCACCTGCCCCACAAGCCAACTTCCCTCCTTCAGGAGTAAAAGGGACTGGGAGCCACCATGTGACTCATATCCAGTTAGCTCTCTGGACAGGTGTGGGAGACGCCTGTGCGAGGCCACCTGAGGACACTGTAGATCTCCCTTTCATGTTTGGACTGTGGGCTTCTGCCCCTCACACCTTTCTTTGCCCCTCATAGGAGACAGAGGAACTGGAGGAGGAGAAGTCTGGTCTTCAGAAAGAGATCGCTGAATTGCAGAAGGAGAAGGAAAAGCTTGAGTTCATGTTGGTAGCCCATGGCCCTGTGTGCAAAATCAGCCCCGAGGAGCGCCGATCGCCCCCGACCGCCGGGCTGCAGCCCATACGTGGTACAGGCGCTGTGGTGGTGAAGCAAGAGCCTCTCGAAGAGGACAGCCCCTCTTCCTCAGTGGTAGGGATGGACAAGACCCAGCGCTCTGTCATCAAACCCATCAGCATTGCTGGGGGTGGTTTCTATGGGGAAGAGCCTCTGCATACCCCCATCGTGGTGACCTCCACACCTGCCATCACTCCAGGCACTTCAAACCTTGTCTTCACCTACCCCAATGTCCTGGAGCAGGAGTCGCCTGCATCACCCTCAGAGTCCTGTTCCAAGGCTCACCGCAGAAGCAGTAGCAGTGGGGACCAGTCGTCAGACTCCTTGAACTCCCCCACACTGCTGGCCCTGTAACCCTGTGCTCCTCTGGCCAGCTCTGGAGGAGTCATCAGCATTATCACCCTTCCCGGGGACCAGTACCTTTAGCACTCCAGGGCCATGAGGGAAAAGGGGGGGGGGGGGCTTGGCTCTGGGGACCCAGTGGGACTTAGCGGTGAGGTACTGGTTGATGTCTTGAAAGCCCCGGGACCCCCTTCCCTCCTTCATCTTGCAAGCCGAGGAGAACTTGGTTTTGGTGGACTCAGACGTCTCTCCTGCTTCTGAAGCGCCTAGAGCTGGCCCGGATGGTTCCTGTCCCTTTGTTACGCTGTTGTCTCTGGAGTGATGGTGTCCTTTCCTGCCCCACCACGCATGCTCAGTGCCTTTTGGTTTCCCCCTCCTTCCCGCAATCTCAGTTTTACTCCCTCTGGGTTTTTATGAGATTTGCCATGACATTTCATCTGGGTGGTCCCGCTATTAAAATGCTGGGGGAGCAGGTGACTCTTCTCCTGGGGCGGATATGTCCCGAAGGGGCAGTCAAAGTGCAATATTATTGAACCTTCCCTCCCACACACCCCAGCGCACTGCCATCCCAGACTACCAGCCGGCTCCCTGAGTTCTACAGGCGAGGCTGTCACCGTTGGGGTACACCAAGGACCTTTCCTCCCCAGCCTTGGAGATGTTCATCTCTTCGAAGATCAGCTTGGCCGGAAGACAGGGTGTAAGTGCAACAACCAGGGCACAGGTTGGGTTTGCCAAATGCCAAATTACCAAGCCAGGATTAGTGCCAACAAAGCCACGTGACTGTCCCAGTGATCCTCCTTCACCTAATGGCTCGAGCAGAACCTCTCTTGTAATTACTGCCTCACAATTCTGCCCCTGGACCCTTCTCTCCAGACCAGGGAGGTGCACCTTCCTAGGAACCACACAGCACTCCGAAGCCCTGCTGCGTTCTGCCCTTCCCTGACTCTCAGGGTGACAGTGCCCATAGATATTTAATGAGTGTGGGCCTGGCCCCTCTCCCAATTTGAACTAATGGTTTCTCTTCAGACCTCAGGTGGAAGAGCTGGGGAGATGTCGGACTGTGCTAGGAATGTTTTTGGCCGCAGCATCAGCCCCGGGTACCTAGCCTTTCCTGGCTGCTCTCCTATTAGTGAGGTGCAGGACTCCTACCCCACCTCCCTCAGTGGTCTCTGCCGTTGATGAATGGATTCGTTTCCTTTGATACTTTGGTGGCCCACTCCAGAGTGACCTTCTGACCAGCAGGCCAGTTGGGAGTCATTGGTCTCAGCCAGTCGTGCTAGGGCTTGGGGTATCTGTGCCATTCCTATCAAAGTATGGGATCCTTTCCACTGCTGAATCCTTCTCACAGGTATCCTGGCCTCCCCAAGGGCATACTCCTGCTCCTGCATCCCATCCCTCTCTCCCCGCCGCATGCTGACCCAAGTGTGGGAAGTGGTGTCGGGTCAGAACTGGTCCCTAGTGCTAATGATCTGCTTTAATGTTTCCACTCCAGAGATTCTAAAACCCTGTTATTTGAACCAAGCCCAGTGGTGAAAATCTGAATTTTGAGAGGGAAGGGACAGCTTCACAGACCTGTGCTTTTCTCAGCCCAAGTTCACTTGTGCCAGCCACAATTTAATCCCATGATCCACTGACATGCATGCACAATACACAGGATCCAGGAGCCATGTGGAAAGTTTGCCCAGCCCAGCAGAACTGAAAGTGATAGGGGGTGGGGGGCAGGGTTTGGCTAGGTAGAGAGGGAGAGGGGAGGAGAAAGGACTTTTGTTCAGAATAATTTCCATATACTCGTTCCCTATGCCCTGGCTCTAACTTTGCCATCCTGGTCTCCCAGAGCCTCTGAGTGGGGTGCTCCTGAGGAGACTGAGCAGGTGGCTTCCTGGCCTCAGAGTCCCCCTAGAAACAGAAGACAGCTAGGAGTAGCTGAAGTTAGGCAAATACCCAGGGGTGAACTGGGTGAACTCAGTTAAGCATTTATCATCTCAAGCCAAGTGGAGCTCTTTCCCTCCTGGTGCCCATGGGTATTTCTGAAACGAAGCTGCTTTTATTCTGTTATTTCCCAAAGGCCCTTCCTGCCCCAATCTCCACAGCATGGATCCCAACACAGGTCACAGGCCTGTGATTTGGTGCCCCAGTTGGACACTCCTGAGACCCCCAAGTCTGGCTCTCGGTTCAGATTTCAAGCTGTGTTGGCATCAGTGATAGAAGGCACAGCCAGCTAACCTGAGCCTCAGAAGTCTCTGAGGTCATTTTCCCTTCTGAGCTGCTTGCTTTCGCCTACAAGATCTCATGGCTTTTCCAAAGGCAGAAGTTTCTGGGGGGAAAGCTGGATATTCACACCTAAACTGTGGGTATAGCCTCAGTTGGCTTCCTTTTGGCTTGCTGTCCAAGTTCATTTACCTACATGTCACTCACACATATGCCTGTGCTCCAGGTCAGGCACCTGGCTTGACGTCCTGCCCACAGTTCAGGGAACAGCTGCAGTGGAAGGGGGGGAGGGCTGTTCTCAGACAAGGTTCCTGTCTCCCTATGTGTGTCCTCAGCTGGCGTGGGCTTTGGCTGGACTGTGAGCAGCTCTGGGTTGGCATAGGACAGGTACTCCTTAATCAGCTAGTATGGAACACAGTCCTCATGGCCTCCCAGTCTCTGTGAGGACAGTCCTCCATCTGACTAGCTAGCTAGGGACAGTTGTGGCACAGGAAAGAGAGGAGAGCCCAGGTGAGGGGAGATAATGCCAAGCAGATGGTTTTTCTGGGGGAGATTTTTTTCGGAAGTCAAACTGCTGTTGTCACAGGATGCGTGTGCCCATGTTGGCCAGTCATGGGAGCGTTTCAAAGCTAACAGTAAGCAGAGCCTGGCACTTCCTCAGGCTTTGGGGGAGAGAACCCAAGTCTGCTTGCACTTGACTCCAAGTGTGGAAGGCAGATAGGCCATGTGAAGGGTCTGAATTCGTTTCTCCCCATTTTCCAGAGACAGCAAAAGTGTTCTTGAGATGTCACCATTTGTCGTTCACAGTGACTTCCTTCCCTGGTTAGATATCCATGTGGCCTCTTTAGGGAGGAATGTAATAAGCACCTACTATGTGCCAGGCACTATGAGGCACTTTAATATTAATCCTCTTTTAAGATGGAACTAAGGGTTCATCCCCTTCTCAAAGGTCCCAAGTAATGGTTAAACAAAAACACTTGGAGATGAGAGGGCTTTCTTCAAAGACCCCAGGTGGGAGTGCCTTTAGTCTGGTGGTCCTCATCGACTCATCCCCCTTGCAGCATCTGCCCACCCCAGGCTCCTCCCCCTCGGGCTCCTCGAACCCGGCCTGTGCTCTCCTCACAGGCAACCTGAGTTCTCATAGAATTTGTGGACCAATAGGATATGTAGTGTGTTTGACTTTCTTTTTTTAAATGTAGGTAACGGGGTCTTGCTGCATTCTGCTTGAGTCATTGTGGCATTTGTCTTCAAGCCAGCATCTCACTATTTATTAACAGGGGCGTGTGAGTGTGTGTTGTGTGTGTTCACATTCGGATTCCCACGAGTGTGAGCATGTGTGTGTACTTGTATCCTCCTGCAGCTTTTTTTTTTTTTTTTTTTTTTTTTTTTTTTTTTTTTTTTTTTAAAGAAGGGAACCAATCATCCCACTGCTAAGTTGGTGTCTTCTCGTCTTCTCGTGCTTCTAGTGTTTTGGCCTGGCCACACCTCACCAAATGCTGGTGATGATCCAGTACTAATGTGTTCAGGAGGAACTGGGTCAAATTTTGACAGAGGGTATGGGAAGGGAAAGGGGAGAAGAAAATGACATTTATTTTATTATTTATTTTAAATGTTTACATCTTCTTTGTGTTGTTTCAAGCCTGAATAGAAACAGATAGCATTAAAGTACCTTCCCCCACGCCCCCCTTTTCTAACTTAGGATAATGATGCTCTATTTTGTTTATTTGTTTCTAAAGTGACTTGTGGACTTGTGCTGTATAAACTGTATTAAAAGGTTCTGTTTTTAAAGATTGATTGTCATTCCTCTGGGGACAGTGGCTGCTAAGAAATCTACGTTGTAAGAGAACACAATGAAAAAGACCCTGGCCCTGTCTCTCAAAACTTAACTTTCTCTGTATGATTAAAAAAATATTCCATTTATTTTACTTCGTGGTTACTTGATTTTGAGGGAGAAAATATTCAACTTTGTATAAAGACTAGGTATCAGGGTGTCTTTTGCAGTGGGAGGTGTATATATCGTATTTGGGTGTATAGTGGAAACTCAAGCTTCGTGCATCTGTATTTGGGATGTGTCAATGACGTGAAGTGAAATCTGCTATTAAGACCCTGGAGGCAAATGAGTTGTACAAGGTTTTATGGCTCTGTGGGGAATTTTAATGACCTTTCTGGGCACCTTTTGTCCCCTATTTTTAAAGTGATGGTGAAATGGCCCTATTGGAGGGCCTCTCTAGTCGAACTCTCCTGGCAGGACCATATGCTCAAAACTCTTTGTACAGTTTTTAAAATTGAGGAGTATCCCTGCTCG
Organism: Cricetulus griseus; assembly: GCF_003668045.3. Taxonomy (NCBI): domain Eukaryota; kingdom Metazoa; phylum Chordata; class Mammalia; order Rodentia; family Cricetidae; genus Cricetulus; species Cricetulus griseus. The sequence goes on along the minus strand of NC_048600.1, from coordinate 12,316,490 downwards.
GAAGCATCTCTGGTGGTGTGTGTTGTGTTGTTCTGTGTACTGTACGTGACACAAGCCTACAGTGTTTGCACTAAGAAAAGCTTGTTGGGAGAAGCTTGCTGCTATGGAGAAAAGAACATATTAAAACTTATTTTCCCTTGGGGTTTATTTTTGTTTTATGTTTTTGTTGTTGTTGTTAGCTTTCCCACTTTCCATTGAGTAGCATTTTGTAGAATAAAATGAATTAAGATCAAAGAGCCTGTGGTGGTTGCTTTTATTTTTTCCATCTTCCCCATTTGTCCTTTCACTTCCATTTTTCTTCTATTCCTCTCTGCCTTTGGCCCCTCTTGAATGAAGTTGTGGGGGAGGGCCTCACCTCAACCTTGAGCTGCAGGGAGAGTACCTCCTGCCCCTTCCCATCTTTGCCTTTCTGATCTTATCCCCACCTCGTCCCATCCTGTGTCAGGGCCCGGTACTCAGCCAGCTGCCAATTCCGGCCAACATGTGATCCAGCAAAAGCTTGGGGTATTTTATTGGAACAGGTTCACTCTGGAAGCTCAAAATCTTGAAAGGATCAATGAAATGTATTCTAAGATTGTCATGGTCAGACCGACTGAAGGCAGAAAGAAGCCCTAGAAAACAAGACATGCAAACACATGGAGTGTAGCATTTCTGGACTTCTTTGCAAAGTCCCAGGTTGTCAAGTATGGAGTGTGCAGCAGTGACTGTGCAGCCTTGTTGTTCTGTAGACTAGGAAACCCAAGTGACCAAAGAGCATCTTCCAATGTGTTCCTTCCTCCCCATCTCAGTAGTCCCGGAGGCAAACCCATCATTAGTTAAGGCCTAAGTGCATGACAATGGGATAGTCACTGTTTATTAGTAAAATAGCCCTAAAAATGATGCCATTTGCCTTGGTGGGCCTCAGGCAATCTCAGCATGCAGGCCTCATCCTCAGACCCAGGAGATCTGAACTTGCAGTCAGAGGCACCCTGAATCCTATGCTTGCCTCTAAGTAACTGATGGAGAAAGCCATGGAACCTCTCTCTCAGCCTCAGTTTCCTTCCTGTGGAGGTGGAGGGGCAATGATGGTCAGGGAGAAATACCTACATAGGAGGCCTTAGACAAGACAACATCAGCCCCTCCACTTCCTGTGCAATGGGCCCATGGTGTAGAGGAACAAGGCTGCCAAGAAGTCTCACTATGGGGCCTCATTGTGACCTCTTTGGCCTGAATGGTCAGGGAAACAAATTTAGACAGAGCCTGGGGTGTTTCAATGATACCTGTACTTTCTTGAGTAACTCATGCTTCCTTGTGGGGTTAAGTAGGAAGGAAACAGCTGCCCAGAGGTCTCGAGGCTATGAGGAAGACACTATCCACAGAGAGGCACTGCAGTGATCTTTCTGAGCTTGCCTCCCTCATCCCTCCGTACAGTCTCCATCTTCCAGTAACACGTCACAGGCCCCACCTCTTTACCCATATGGCAATTAGAGAAGTTGATGATTGACAGGCACTTATTAGATGGAGTCATATATGCTGCTTTCTACAACTATAAATATTTTAACACCCAGACAGGCATTCAGGCTTTTATTGGAAAAAGAAAGAAAGCAAGGAAAGGAAGGAAGGAAGGAAGGAAGGAAGGGAGGAAGGGAGGGAGGGAAGAAAGAACTGGGGTGGTCCCACTGGGTTCTCAAATCTAAGAGCATCTACTAGGGGATTTTTGGAGTCATCTTATGTAATTCTTCATTGAATTGGTTCAAACCACTCTTACAACTTGACTGTTATTCTGTTTCCAACACAGACCTTTAACATTGAAAGGTAGACAGCATTTAGACTTACAAAGGGTTCAACAGGAGCCAACCTCAGAAGGGATGCTTTGGTGAAGGGATTGAGAGATAATCCTTTATGCTGAAACTAGAGTTCCACTGATGGAGACAGCTTTGTTTCTAGGCTTTCTTTGTTAAGTAGATCTCCAGTGTATAAGGTATAAACTATCTCCAGGAGTTGACAGTTTCCAGCCATTTGAGCCATGAGACCACGTATTTGAAGGCCTTTGAAAAGGAAGTGCTTGAATCAGGAAGAAATCAAGTCGTTAAATCCCACAGACTGGTTTTATAAAGTTGACTGATGCAACTTGATTACAGTACAGCCATTGGGCCCTGGCCCCAAATACCATGCCTGAATTGAAGGGTGCGTTCTCCCATGAGGCTGTAGGTGTTTAAAGGATGGATAGGATACTTGTCTGTGATAGCTCTATCCTTGCTTCTCATTAGGCCCCACCAAAGCCCACAGTACTGCTATATAAGAGAAGCGACAGCCTCAGGGCTATGCACACCAGGGTCCAAGTTGTGGCTCTGTAATCTTCCCCTGCCATTGAAGATAGGCAATTCTGTCCCTTCCTGGTGAGACGACAAGGGGCCATGGCACAAGGAGTGATGAGCTGCTAATACTCATCTGCTCGGCTTTCTTTGTCATCAGACCTACCTAGAGGCTCGAGAAATTGCTATGGCTGCCTAGTATGCAGGGCTTTTCCTCCCTCTCCAGAAGGGCCCTCCCTGGTGGACAGAGGCCATTTCAAAACTTAGCACAGTCACATTTCTGGAAAATTCTACTTATTTGAGGGGGGGGGAATGCTTCAGGCTCCACCTCTAGAAAAGAAGACTCTGACCCAAATTAAGCATCTTAAAAGTCTTTGTGAAAGCCAGAGGAGGAAACCAAGCTATGCTAGCTAGCAGTTGTGTTCACTCTCATGAACATCATGAGGACATGACCCTGCACACAAAGCTTCATTCCGTTCACAAGAGCAGAGTCCACGTCACAGTGGGAACTGTAGATCCTGTGCATTCCTGGAATAGCCCAGCCTTGTCTATTTGGAATGTGTTATTAGGCACTAAGTACTTTTTTTGTATTAAGTTTCAATTCATTTAACATGAAACTACCCATTTTGAAATGAACAGTTCCATGGCACTTGTGTCTCTACATTATGGGGCAACCACTGCTCTTACCTTGTTTCAAAGCATTCTCATCACCATGAAATAAACCTGGTTTATTAAGCAGGCACTTCCCTCCCCCATCCCGGCTTGCTGTCTGTCTCTCTGGTTTATTTTTAGGTAACATTTCTGAGGATTCCTGCAATTCCATTTTTCCAAACTGGGGGGAAAAAAACCAGCATGTTACAAATAAACTAAAATAACTATTGGTTTATTATTTATAGACACAGAACCCTCCTTCCTTTGGCCTCATACCTTCCCATTATACCTTTACATACATCATCTCATTCAGCCCAGGAGACAACTGTTGCTGAACGTGTTGGAAAATACCAGCTCCGGGAGGAATTCCTTTGCCCTTACGCAGTAGCCTGCCTAACACTCTGGTAAACACAATCACCACCTTCATCCAGTGTACAAAGCAAGCATTCGTTTCCCAAATAAAGATGGAACAAACTGGTAACCATGGTCGTTATTCACTGACGAGAACATATGCCTCTTCATGTAAACCTAAGAGGGCCGTGTTTTAAAAATTAGCATGCCAACAAGAGGGTGCACATCTGTTCTGACAGTTATAAAGGAGAAAAAATTCTCCCATCCACTCAAAAGTATTCTTGTGTCCTTTCTTGGTGACCCCCAATACCACAAAGTGGACACTTTGAGATCCAGATGGATAAGACCCTATTAGTACATGTTTTATACACAGTATCTCTCTTTTGTAGTTAAGTGTTTTCACAGGAAAACTAGAAGTTGCCCTCAGGGGAGTTACAGTGGGACAGGGAACGTGACCTGTGGCAGGTGGGGGAGGGTACAGAGAGGACACAATGGATGACAGGGCTGGGACAAAGGTAAACGGGACAATCACTGTTAGATGGAGCAGAGAGCAAGCCTGCCTAGAAGCCAGAAACGGCTGAGCAAAAGACATGGAGGAAAAAGGCCAGGGTGACTGACTGTCACCGGCGTTTGCTGATTTAAGGGAAGATAGAAGTTTTAGCTGTGATCTTGAGGGCTTTGAATGGCAGGCGTCTGTCATGTAGCGAGTGTCTGTAGTATATACATCAGGGAGTCCTCTGCCTGTGCCTTCAAGGGGTAGGGGTACAAGAAATTACAAGTTCACTAAACCAGAGAAGAGGCAGAAGGTGTCATGGGTTCAGGTACCCCTGGGGACTTTCCTAAATCTGGGGAATGGTTAGGGTCACATCCCAGAACCAGTGTTATTTAAACTGAAACCCCCGAAAGTAAGTGGAAATTAGACTTAATTTCTAGGTATTTAGCTTTGAAGATGGCAGCTGACTATGAGTGGGTGTGCTGGTTAGGGTTTTTGTCAATTTGACACAAACTAGAGTCACCTGGGAAGAGTGTGCCTCAATTAAAGAACTGACCATCAACGTGGCCTATAAGCACGCCTGCGTGGCATTTTCTTGATTTCTGATGAATGTGGGGGGAAGGGCCGAGCTCACTGGGGGTGGTGCCACACCTGGCCAGGTGGTCCTAGGGTTATAAAAGAAAGCAAGCTGAGCAAACCACACGGAGATGCACTCGTGGTCCCTGCCTCATTTCTGCCTTAGCTTTCCTCAACAGTGGGCTGTGAGATGGAAGAGTAAGCAAAACCAACTCTTTCCTTCCTAAGTTGCTTTTGGTCATGGCAGTTATCATGGCAACAGGAACCAAACTAGGATAGAGGAGGCGAGACAGCTGCAGTCACGCATAGAAGACTGAGGGAGGCCGAATGTAGGACAGGTGGGGAAGGAGCAGAAGAGGAGACCCTGGCAACAGCCTTGAGTCGTAGCCGTGGGGTTGGGTGACAATGTGCTCCTGGGGAGGCTGAATCCCAGATCCCCAGTTCAGGAAGAGAAACCGGGAGGCAATGGGACTGGGACGGAGGCCTGGGTCCTCAGTTTGGTTTTCGATGCATTTAAGTAAGGTGCTGGTGGCTTTGCAGAGTCCCCTAGACCACCACCAAGCAAAGGCATCCGGGACGCCTAGATGAGGGGCTTCCTTCCAGGGAAAAGCGTGGGACTCCACAGCTCCGTGCCACCATCAGCTCACTTCCATGCCACCCTGGACCTCACCATTGGTGCTTTCCTGGCCAGGTCTCTTCTGGTTTCCCAGAAGGGCTACTCAATGCTGTCTCCTCCCTTCTCAAACTGTCCCCAGCCTCCTCACTTCACAGGAAAGCAGGGATCTCTGCAGTTTCCCCTCATTGAGTTCACGAATCTATCCTCTCCTCTCCCTCCTGGTCCCTAAGCCTCACTCTTTATCAGCACCGGGATCCTCTTCTGTGAGTTCCTTTCCTTGTTCTGGTATTGATCTCTAGTTTCCCAAAGGCCCTTTCTCTCCAGCAGTAAAGAAGAGCAAGTGCGACCCCATCTTTAAGATGACAAAGCCCTCCCCAGCACCAACTAGAACATGTCCTTGCTCAGGTTCACCAAGTCTTAAGAGATAATCTTCACTTTGATGCCCACTTCCTCTCGTCCCCTCCTCTCCACCCACGAGAGTCTAACTTCCACCTCCATTGCCAGTCACTGGACTTTCTTGTTATGAAATGCTATAGACATGCCTGACCCTGCTGAGTGCTCTTGACCAGGTCTCAGCTTGTTGTCCCAGCTATTCCTGTGAAGGTTTCTCTCTCTGGCTCCCTTCTTCCAGCCTTGACTCCTCAGTCCTGTGTCCGTGCATCCCAGCACCACACCGTGTCTGCTTCAAATAGGGATGCTTCTCTATTGCCACCTTCCCAGCAAGATCCTTGTCATCTCTGTCTGTGCAACATTTCCTTCTCCGGTCCCCAGTGCACAGCACAGTCCCTACTCTGCAGCCCAGTTGCAAACTGACTATGGGGGTTTATGGTTTGTTTCCCCGGACCTACAAGTTATAGGATCTTACATGTAAACTCCTGATGTAAGGCTGTTGTTTAGAGTCTGTGGACGGACATTGCTAGGATTAGATACAGCTGTGCTTGATGTAGAATCCCCAAATAAGCAGACATTTGACCATATAAGGTTTTATTCTCTAATAGTCTAGAGCCTGGGGTTGAAGACAGAAAGCCTTATACTTCCTCCTCAGAAGGAACTCTGGTTCATTTTGCTGTGTCTCTGAGCTTTTTCTTCTGGGAGCATCTTCCTGGCCCCATCTTCCATGCCACCCCTGAAACTGGCATTGGTGAATGGCTCCCCTGGGGACATCAGGGTGTTCAGGGTCTACATCCCACTGCAGGTTCTTAGCTAAGGGACTATTAAGTCTATGGCAAGTCACAGTCATTGCTTTCTTAGTTTTTTAGTTCCTTAAATACACAATTCTTTAAAAGGCTGTTCTAGTTAGGGTTACTATTGCTGTGATGAAACACCATGACCAAAGCAACTTGGGGAGGAAAGGGTTTATTAGACTTACATTTCCATATCACTGTTTATCATTGAAGGAAGTCAAGACAGGAACTCAAGCAGGGCAGGAGCTGATGCAGAAGACATGAAGGGGGGTGCAGCTTAGTGGCTTCTTCCTTGTGGCTTGTTCAGCCTGCTTTCTTATAGAACCGAGGACCACCAGCCCAAGGATGGCAACACCCGCAATGGGCTGGACCATCACACATCAATCATTAAGAAAATACCCTACAGGCTGGCCAACAGCCCGATCTTATAGTGGCATATTCTCCATTGAGGATCTCTCCTCTCTTGACTCTCGATGGTGACAAGTTGACATAAAACTAGCCAGCACAAAGGCTTAGCAGGCTTTCATTCTGTTTGCTGTAGTCACTTTCTCTTGCAAATACCATAGCTAAAGATCTAGTGTAGACTTTGGAATAGGTATTCCTGGACAACTCCTCCCAGGGCCCTGGAAACACTGTCCCTCCCTCCTCTAATGAACCTTGGATGTTTGGGACTTAACTGGAAGATGACCTTCTTCTGCACTGGTCTCCTCCCTGCATCCTTTGGACCAAAGTTCAGGGTTTTCCTCTCTCTTTTTAAGGAGGATTACAAATCCATAGTTTCATTGATGCAAAAACTGACAGTATGATATACTTGTTTACATGCAGACAAAACTTTCCAAAGAAACCCAACATATATCTGAAAAGATTTTACAAGTCTGGCAAAAGGGCTCAGTCAATAGAAGCTCCATGACCTGAGTCTGATCCCCTGATCCTACAGTTGGTAAGAATAGAACTCCCTTCTGAAAGTTCTGACCTCTATATGCATATGTGGCATGTCAGTGCTTGCGTGTACACACACACACACACACACACACACACACACACACACACACACACACCTAATATAACCTGCTTAGTCTGTTTCTTTTATGTATGTGATTTCAGGGTTGGTCATTTAGTGTTATCCTGGATAACCAACTGGGAGGCTCATACATTTTATTCCCCTCTGCATTTCTTGGCTGTCTGTAGTTCTTTGTCCGCCGATGGCCCTATAGAGTTAGTTACCCTTCCTAGTTAGGGTGTCTATTGGTGTTGCACTTTGTCAAGTCTGTTTTTAGGCATCCATATTGTTGAAGTATCATCGGTGGAGCTTCTCTGCCACTTCTAGGAGACACACTCCCACAGAAGATTTCCTGGTCCCCTGACTCTTCCCTGCTCTTTCTTGAGCCTTAGATGCGGGAGTTGGGGTATAGGTGTCTCTGTTGGGGCCTGGAACCCCACAGTCACTTGTTCTCTGCATTTTGACCACTTGTTCTTTTTTTTTTTTTTTGGTTTTTCGAGACAGGGTTTCTCTGTGTAGCTTTGTAGCCTATCCTGGCACTCGCTCTGGAGACCAGGCTGGCCTCAAACTCACAGAGATCCACCTGCCTCTGCCTCCTGAGTGCTGGGATTAAAGGCGTGAGACACCAATGCCCAGCTTATTTTTTTTTTGAGATTTTATTTATTATGTATACAATGTTCTGCCTGCCTGTGTCCCTGCAGGCCAGATCTCATTATAGATGGTTGTGAGCCACCATGTGGGTGCTGGGTACTACTGTGTACATGTGGAGGTTAGAAGACACTTTGGGAATTCAGTTCTCCCCTCCACTGTGGGCTTCAGGGGTCAACCTGAGCCAAGCACTTTTACCCTCTGAGCCAATACCAGCCCCAGTACCAATACTCTTTAAAAAAAAATAGGAAAAATGGTTTATTGAGTATACTGCTAGAGGGCAATAAGTAGAGTAGCTTATAGCTCCACAACACTCTGCATACTAAGACAATTGTCTGGCTGAGAAATCTCATGTTGGATGTCACAAGCTAAGTGTTTTTATCTTTCTTAGCATTTTTCCCCTTTATAATCTTTATTCTGCTCCTCAAACACGGGAATGTTTGAACTGATCAGGGGGAAGGTTACATGTACTGAATCCAAAAGAGAAATGCAGTTAATCCCACTTGTCAAAACAGGATCTTGTTTACATAATGAAGGACTTCCTATTTTGCTGAGGGTAAGTCCAGAATGTGTAAGAGGGTCTGTCTGTCTGTCCATCCTATTCCCCGTTCCCCCCACCAAGCCCTGGCCTGACACTTTTCACAATGACTACACTGGACTTTTCAGTTCCTTCAGCAGAATTTTGCTTAGCACTTTCTTAAATGCTGGAGTGTGATCTGGAAACCCCTTTGCCTCTCTATGTCATCATCATCATCATCACCATCATCATCATCATCATCACCATCATCGCCGCTATTTTTGATACAGTCATGCTATGTAGCTCAGGATACCCTCAGACTTGTGATCCTCTTGACATCCTCCTGCCTCAGCCTCCCAAGTGCTGGGATTAAAGGTGTGGATGCCTTTTTAGCTTTCCTTTAAAAAAAATAATGGGTATGTGTGTATGGTATGTATACCTTTGAGCATGTGTGTTTACATGTGAATATGGCCACCTGAGTATGACATCAAGTGTCATTCTGAATTGCTTCTCACTTTATAAATGGAGGCAAGGTCTCTCACTGAGCCTAGCTAGTCTAGCTAACTAGCTTACTCCAGGGAGTGCCTGTTTCTGCCTCACACTCTGGAATTACAGGTGAGTCACCATGCATGCTTGGCTCTGGGTCCTTGGAACCCATGTAGTGTTGCTCATATGTATTTGTGTGTAGGGCTGGCCACTTGGGCTTGGATAACCTATCAGGGTTATCCCTAGGGGGAGAATTTATTCTCCCTCTCTGTATACATTGGTTATCTGTAACTCTTCATCTAGGGTGGGCGCCTCATGAATTTCCCTCCACCCACATTGGCTCATCTACTGGTGTTGTCATTGTTTGACAACCATAGTGCTGAGATCCCTATCACATCCAGGAGACACTATTTAGTAGCAGGCTCTTACAGTCCTCTACCTCTTCTTCTGCGGTGTTCCCTGAGTCTTACATGTAGGGATTTTGTTGTAGATGTACCAATTGGGGTTGAGCTCCCACAGCCATGAATTCTCTTTTAATTCATCAATTCCCCCTCACTGCCCAGATTTCACTCCTTGGGAGGATTACCTGGGCCTTGGCATCCACTGAACTGTCCCCACACTTTGTGATGATTGACTGAATTATTCTCAGGGAGTACTAAGACCCTTTGCTCCCTGTGGGAACATCAGCCACAAAAAGTCAGGAACAAAGCCAGCTCCTCCGTGTACCTGGCCCCTAGGAGGCCCTGTAACCTCCACTTCGGATGGGAAGATGCATTTTTACAATGCAGATCTTCTTGAAGCCCTTTTCTACTCTAAAGTGCAGCTCTCTTGTGTAACTTCCAAGGTCCTGCCCAACCAGGTCCCTTCTTCTCTCGTCAGCTCCTCCCATCTTTATCTAGGTTAAACCATCCCTCGGTCTGTGAAGGAGCTGAACCTTTTGCTTACTGGTCTCTAGATGTGGCATTCCCCACTTCCCAGGATAGCCCATTCTTCAGCCTCCAGCCTTTAGCTAGAAGATGAATTGTTTAAGTGACTGGCCTGTCCATTCTTCCCCATTCTAGGTTTCAGGAACTGTGCTGAGAGCTCAGCACTAAGGTGATAGGTAGATAAGATAGCCCTGATCTTTCCCTGACTATTTGGATCCTCAGTGAGACAGCTGGCTTTCTTCTGCCCCCTCCCCCAGCTCTCACATTGCTTTAACACAGTTTTAATGGCTGTTGACTGGTTCTTGCCTGCACCAGCCAGAGAGCACCCTGGTCCCCATTCTGGGGATTGGACCTACAGCCTCGCATCTTCTGGGCTAGTGCTTTATCCCTGATCTATATATCCCCAGCCTCTTTTTATTTATTTATTTTTTTATTTTGAGACAGGGTCTCACTAAAATGTCTAGGGTAGCCTTGAACTTGATATGTGGTTCAGGCTGGCCTTGAATTTCAGCTCCTCCTACTTCAGCTTACAAAACAGCTGTGATTAAAGGCTTTCATTAATAATCCCATTATCACGAATAGTTTGTTGACTGAATCTATGAACTTTTAAAGTATTGTGCTAGAGATTAGAAGAAATGGGAAATAGCATTCACTGTGGGTAGGAGACACAGAAGAGAGTGGACAGGGGGCAAGGAGGAGGGCAAAGGTGAAGAGGTTCCCTATCTTTTTCCTGAAAAAACACTTGAATCCAGGTGGAGAAGGGCACATGTAAGATTGCATTTAATCTATTACAAGAATAGCTAAACTCAGAGAGACAGAAGATAGGTGGGCAGTTCCCAGGGCCTGGGCAGACGGGAGGGAAAGGAAGACTAATGTCTGTGGGGTTTTCTTCAGGGGTGATGAAACTTTGGGAACTAGACAGAGGTGACATTTTCACAACATCACGAGTGCGCCAAATGCTGCCAAATTATTTACTTAAAAACTGTCTATCTCAATTCCACATCAAAAAGAGGGAAAGGGAAAAAGAAAAAAGGGGAGACAGGGAGGAAGAAGGGAGTAGAGAAGGAGTGAGGAAGAGAGAGGAGAAAGGAGAAATGCCAGCATGGGAGTAGAAAGAAGGAGCGAGGAAGAGAGAGAAGGGAGAGGCAGAAAAGAGTTTGTTCTTTTTACCTCAGTCCATGACTGGCCTGGTCCAAGTGACTCCTCAGAGTCTGGGGCTGCCTGGTGCTGTTCTGAAGCGGGGAAGGGGCTTCAGGAGGCCCCTGGACACAGTCCAGTGTGAATCAGGACATGGGTCAAAGAGCTTCCGCAGCACACCCATGGAGGCTCAGTGGGTGCTGTTTACACCACTGGGGTTTGTTTTGTTTTGGTTTGATTATAACTGTGCCCTGGCTCTTCCCTCTTTGGATAAGAAAGCATGAAACTTATTCCGGATTTTAAAAGCACCCACAGCTAAGAGACTTTGGATTTTTAAAGAGAACTTGAATTTTTCAAGGGTTGAACATTTTTAAAGACTGTGATTTTTTTCCCCAAGTTGAACCACGTGTTTGTGTATCAAGTTGACAACTGATAATAGTAATTACAAGTCCACTGACTAGTACTGGTTGTCAACTTGACTAACCTGGGAAGAGGGACCCTCAGCTGAGGATTGCCTTCATCAGCTTGGTATGTCTGTTTCGAATTTTCTTAATTATTGATGTAGGAGGAGCCAGCTCACTGTAGGTAATGCTACCCCTGGACAGGTGGTCCTGGGAAGTGTAAGAGAGAGAGCTGAGCGTGAGGCCAAAGCGAGTCAGTACACAGTGTTCCTCCATGCCCTCTGCTTCAGTTCCTGCCTTGACTTCCCTCAATGGTACACTGTCACCTATAATTCAAAGGGCACCTTTCTACCCCTGGGTTCCTTTTGGTCATGGTTTTATCATTGCAATCGATTGTGGACTAGAAGAGGTGGCAAGACAGGAGGCTGGGTGAGCTGCACCCAGACTTAACTCTCAAAATCAAGGTAAGTGGGAAAGCATGCAGACATGCATGCGGTCAAGCAGCAGCTACCTAAGTATGGAAACAGAAGCTCTGCAGGAGGTTCTTGCTATAGTGACTAACGGCCAGATGAGCTTCACTAAATCACTTTTCGTCTTTACTGCTGGTGAGGATGTGGGTGGTACTGCTGCTTCGAGAGATACTGTGAGTGTATATGACACTGAACAGACTCTTACTGTGTGATTCAGGAGTTGTGTTTCCTGTCCTTACCCAAGGCAGCAGGAAGTCACACAAAAAAATAGGCACTCACAATTTTTGTTTTGAGACAGGTTTTCTCTACATAGTTCTAGCTGTCCCAGAACTCCCTATGTAGAACTTGAACTCACAGAGATCTTCTTGCCTCTGTCAATCAAGTGCCTGGCTTGCACCAATGTTTTACAGAAGTAAATGTTCATTAGTGCCGCTTTACTGGATAAAGGATAAATAAATTGTACCCATCTAGGCAATGGAATATTATTCACTGCTTACATGATATGAACCATTAAGCCATGAAAGACCATGGAGAACCATAAATGTATATTTCTAAGTGGAAAGAGTGTCATGATTGGAGTGGGAAATGGTCCCATAAATCCATGTGTCTGAACACTTGGTCGCAGGCTGGTGGCACAGTCTTAGGGTGTACCCTGCACAACTGCAGCCTGATTGGCCTCCATCTGAGCTCTCTGCTTCCTCACTGTTAGCTCATAACAAGCCACTGACATATACTACCTCTCTCTCTCTCTCTCTCTCTCTCTCTCTCTCTCTCTCTCTCTCTCTCTCTCTGTGTGTGTGTGTGTGTGTGTGTGTGTGTGTGTGTGTAGGGGGGATTCTCACTTCCATGGAGTCACTGCCATCATGTCTTCCTGGAAATGATGGACCAAAATAACCCTTACCTTAAATTGTTTTGCCAGCGTTCTGTCCCAGTGATGAGGAAACTCTGAAAAGGGCTACTTGCAACTACATAATATTCTGGAAAAGGCAAAAGTATGACAATAGTAAAAAGACAGTGGTTTCCAGGGGCTGGGGAAACATGGGGTGCATGGAGGAGTGGGGAGGATTTTCAGGACAGGGAAACTATTTTATATGATACAATGGTGGATACATGATATTACTTAGTTGTCAAAGCCCTTGAGAATACAACTCCGAGAGTGAACCATAATGTAAACTTTGGGCTGTGGGTGACAATGAAGATCAATCTGGGCTTGCAGACTTAAATAATTGGCCATTCTTGCTCAGGAGTTTGATAAAAGGGAACCAGGAATGCTTGGGACCAGGGACTCCATACTTGTGTTCATTTTTCTGTGAACTTAAAACTGCTTTTAAAAATTAAGTCTCTTGGTCTTGGGGGGATGATAAACCACTTGCTGCACAAACAGGACTGTCTACATGTGGATCCCCAGCACATATGAAAAGTTAGCACTGTGCTCATCTATAACCCAGCACTAGGAGGGTGGAGGCAGGAGGATTCTGGGGCTCTCTTGGTAAGTCAGCCAAGTCAAATGGATAAGTTCCAGGATCAGGGAGAGACTCTGTCTCAGAGGGTAAGATGGGGAGCAATCCAGGAAGACACTCGGCACCAGCCTCCAGGGGCCTGGACACATGCATGCACACACATCTCCAAACACATGCATGTACCTACATGAACATGCCATTCCCTAACCCATGGTTGTCCATGTATGTCTATGGAGAAGGAAGACCAAACACAAAGCAGAAGATAGGGTAAAAGACAGGTTTGAGGGAAAGGATGTTCATTTTCTAATCACCCGTTGAATCCAGCCCTGCAGTCTTTGTCAAGGAAAGTGGGTTTGGTCCATTATCGTGTAGCCCTAAAGTGGGGTGTCCCATGGACAGTGTTGGAATGCTACCATCAAATTTCTCCACCCAAATTTCAGATTCTGAACTCCAGATGCTCACATGCCTGCAGCACATCTCTATTCCAAACAGCCCCTGAGCACATGATAGATACCTCTGCCAGTGTTCAGCCATCTCTGACCCCCTAACCCTGGGCATTTAGGACTAGCAGGGAGGCCCACTTGGCTGTGCCCCAGGCATGTCTTCCTGACAGGATGTCTTTTACTCTGAAGCTCCTGCTTCTGCTTGGCCCACATGGCCCTTCAGGGCCACAGTTACCATCACAAAGAACTACCACCACCCCCCCCCCACACACACACATACATGGTGTCATTCCTGTGCTATACCATACTATGGCCCCGGAGTAAGTGTGAGCGGGTGATCAGTTGAGGGAGACCCAAAGGTGACCTTGCCAGCTGGGCCCAGCTAGAGACCTATAGAGGATCCACAAAGAATGGCCACCAGAACCTAGATAGCTTTGATTTGGGAGCCTGCATGTCACACGCAGTAACATACAGTGGATATTATCATTGACCCAGTGAAAGACAGGAAAATTGAGATAGAGACTTGGTAGCTTGAAACAGGCAAACAAGAACTTAAGCCCATTGTCTAGATCATCATGCCCTTGGAGCTGTGTCCTGTGTCACACCTGTAGCTACACCCTCAGGGCATAACCTCTCTGCTAAGCAGGAACACACTAAGTGGAGGGCTGTGGATTGAATGAAGCCCTACACCTGCTTCCCTGCCTCAGGCCCTGCCCACTCTGCCTTGTATACTTAACCTTTGCAGGGTACTGCCAGGATGTTCTGAGCCTGGTCTGTGGCCAGCTCCATTGGTCACCACTTGGCGATGCCTTGCCCGCCCTGAGGTACCAGGTCTGGGGTCAAGCCACTAGGGCAGCTCTTTGGCACCTGAGCCCCAGTAGGCTGCCTGAGATCTTCCTGCCACTTGGCTCTGTAGTGGGAAATGGGGGCATGAGATGTCCAGGCATATGTGTATATTTGGAGTGGGTGACGGGATTGTCACTGGCTTTGGCCCTCCTTGCTTGCTTCCTCATTCCTCACCCGTAAGCACTGAACCATCCAAGAGCAGTCCCAACCCTACCTCCTTGGTCAAGTTCTTGCAGACCCTTCCTCATCCAGTCAAGCCCTTTCTTCACCTCCACCTCCACCCAATTTCACTTATATCTAAAGAGAAATGACCTAAACACTCACTGGGCACAGGGCCTGGCCGTACCTCCTAACAGGTGCATGCTGCCCTTTCTTCTGTGTTCATCCCTGCCTGGGGCTGGTACAGCCTCTCCTCCAGAGCACCCACACACAGATGAAGGACTGATGGATTACTTTTGGCCTGCTGGGGTCACTGGCATTTCTTTTCCCCTCCTTGGCCTTCCCTATTTGTAGGAATTCTACAGAATTGTTCTCTCCTCAGAGGCCTTTTGGGGGTTCCCTAAACAGTGAGTCCCCTGCCCAGTCACCACAGAGCTCTGCACACATTTCTTAGAATGTCTCCTAGGGCTTCTGGTACTGTGGGTTCAGGTTCTATACTTAGCCTAAGAGGACCTGGAAGGGATGGATACATGCCCTCTTTTTAAAATTTTGAATAATTTTTTTGTTTTATTTTTTATTTTATTTTATTTTATTTTCCGAGACAGAGTTTCTCTGTGGCTTTGGAGGCTGTCCTGGAACTAGCGCTTGTAGACCAGGCTGGTCTCGAACTCACAGAGATCCACCTGCCTCTGCATCCCGAGTGCTGGGATTAAAGGTGTGCGCCACCAACACCTGGCTTGGATAATATTTTTTAAACTTTAAAAATTAGATACTTTATAATCCATGGATATATGCACATTGTAAACAAAAAAAAAAGCTTTAAAAAATGAAAAAACACCAGGTGTGGTGGCATACATGACATACACCTGTAAGCCCAGCACTTGGGAAGTAGAGGCAGGAAGATCAGGAGTCAAAGCCATTCTTAGATACATAGCAAGTTCAAGGCCAGCCTGGGATATGTGAGACTTTGTCCCAAAGAGAGAAAAACTTCAAAAAAAAAGAACAAGAATGTAAGCCATGACCCCCTCTCCCCAAAATACTAGAGTGTAGTTTTATTAGTATTTTTCTTTCTGTGGATTTTGTTTTTTGTTTGTTTTTGTTTAGTTTTGAGACAGGGTTTCTCTGTGTAAAAGCCCTAGCTATCCTGGAACTCGCTCTGTAGAATAGGCTGGCTTCGAACTCACAGAGATCTGCCTGCCTCTGCCTCCTGAGTGCTGGGATTAAAGGTGTGCGCCACCAGTACCCAGCTCTTTTTGTGTTTTTAATTTATTTTTGTTGATTTCCTATGTGAGTACTGTATTTTCATCATTTCCACTCTCCGCCCCCCTCTCTCTCAAATTCGTGTCCTCTTTTATTAATTGTTGTTTCTCTCTCTCTCTCTGTCTCTCTGTCTCCTCTCTCGCTCTCTCTCTCTCTCTCTCTCTCTCTCTCTCTCTCTCTCTCTCTCTCACACACACACACACACACACACACATACACACACACACACCTGGTGCTAACAATCATCCCATCCCCTCTTTTGAGATATTCACTAAACCTTGGGTGCAGGAGTTATGTCATAGGTATATCAGTTGGGGTTGGATACCCTGGTGGTCTTTATCTGTTTCGAAAAGAAGCTTCTTTGATGAGGGGCAAGAGCTACCTACACACACGTATGTATGAGCTTAAAGGATATGGATGTATAAGGAAATCATTCTGGTTTAGGAAAGTAGGTTTTCCTCTAGGTCCATGATCCATCAGGCACAAGTAGCTGGCTACAGTTTATGGTACCACAAATTCCCTCCTGTTGAATGGGCCTTAAATCCATTTAGACAGCTTTTGCTACCACCGATTGAGGGAGGGTTAATATTTCAGCATATACATTTTTTATAATTTTTTATTTTGTGTTGATTGTTTTTTTGTGTGTGCATGTATGTCTGTATGACTGTGTGAGGTATCAGAACTAGAGTTACAAACAATTGTGACCTGCCAGGTGGGTGCTGGTAATTAAACCTGGATCCTTTGGAAAATCAGTCAGTACTCTTAACCACTGAGCCATCTCTCCAGCCCTGATCATATGATTTTTAAGGGGAATACTTTTTAAATTCTGTATGGATTAAGTTATTCAATGGTTACAATAACAGAAGGAAACTGAGTCACAAAGTTGTTAAGTTTCTTAGCAAAATTCACACTGAAGTAAGGAGCTGGACCATGTCCAGAAATGTTACCTTCTCTTTTCTTTCTCTTTCACTTCCCGCTCTTCCTTCCTTCTCTCCTCTCCTTCCCCCCACCCCATGTCTTCACTACTGGGAATTAAGCCTGGGGCTAAGCAAATCACTGAGCTACAGCACCAGCCCCTTTAGCCCTTTTTAAATCTTAAAAGAAAATGTGACAAGCTCTTACCAATGTGACCAAACCGGCCATGTACTTGCCTTATAAAGTGGGTCTTAAATTTGTGATCCTTCTGCCCCAGTCTCCCAGAGCTCACAGGCTTGTGCTGCCAGGCCTGACTCTGACCATTTTTCTGTCTGGTTTTTTTTTTGGGGGGGGGTCAGGGACTGGAGGCTGGAGGTGCAGAGATATTCAATAGGTATTTATTACAGAAGGAGGGAATGGCTTCCAGGACTTTTAGAACATAGGCCAGGTTGCACCTGGGATTTAGTCACTCACCAACCCGTGGCTCGTCATGTATGCCTATGGAGGAGGAAAATCAGACATTAAGCAGAAAATGAGATGAAAACAGAGGGGTTGGGGAAATGGAGTTTCACCCTTTATTCACCATTGAGCACAGCCCTCAAGGCTTTCTTAAGGAAAATGGATTGAGGTGTGAGGTGTCACATGGACAGTGTTGGTATGCTACTGTCAAATTTCTCCATCCAAATACCAGATTCTGGACTCCAGTGTTGTTTTATCTAAGTTATTCTATTACCATTGAAGACTCAGGAGGCAGATATTGGAGTAAAGACCCAGTAGATCAAAGAAACAGAGGAGGATCGACCAGCTGACCTTCCTTTTTTTTTTTTTTTTTTTTTTTTGAAACCCAGCAAGTGCGTCTCTCTCCACAGGTCCCAGACCAAAAAGACTGAGAATCTCTAAGTCCCTCCCTACTCCGTCCTGTGCGTTTTCTCTGTCTTCCTGGATCCTCCATACTCTCTACGGCTAATTCTTGTCAACTAGTCACTGGCTCCACCCCCTGATCCAAAGTTAATTTTATTAACACTGTCTCAAATGCCCTGCAACACTCCAGGTGTTCACATGTCTCAAGAGAATGCTTCTCATCATTCTCAAAGATCTAGCTGGGCAAGATTGCATAGGAAGGATGATCTCTCAGTGACCTGGCCAACTGAGTCCTTCAGGCCAGCAACCTTGGCTAAGGTGAGACTAACATCTGCCCTGTGTAACAGCTCATTTTGGTCATGGTGGCAAAGGGCACAGTAACTCTCAGGGCCTAGGCAGGTCTCTGGCTGGCTGGCCAAACAGTGGGTATGTCCCAGTTTCCTGTCAGAAAGGGCAGAGAATGATTGTCTTAGAGCACTCATCCCTCAGAGGACTCAAGCTTTAGAAGTATAGTCCAGTCAGCCCAGATTGCTGTAGGCCGGGAGCAGCACACACACACTATTCTTGTTTTGTTTTTGAGACAGGGTTTCTCTGTGTAACCCTGGCTGTCCTGGAACTTACTCTGTAGACCAGGCTGGCCTTGAACTCACAGAGATCTGCCTGTCTCTGCCTCCCTTGCTCATCTCTATTCTTAGTCTCTTAACCAGAGGTTACCTTGCTCCAGGATAGCACCTATAGAAAGACATCAGGGGCTCAAACAGAGAAATAGTTTTTATTTTAGGCATAGGCTGTTGGTATGAAAACACGTGAATACCATACATCCCATTCCTCCCACTCACCCATGCATAGCTGGGTTTCCTCTATAACATTCCCAGGCACAATGTTTCTCAGTCTTTGTTTGAACTATCCCATGGATGGGAAGGCCTCACCTTCCAAAGCAGCCCGAAACATCCTCAGGCAGGTCCTGTGATTAGCAAGCTGTCCTTATACTGACCCACCTGCTTCCTGCTTGGTTTCCAGATGACTACTGGCTTTCATGGCTTTTCAGGTATTTGAAGGCAGGTGATGGCTTTCTCCCTTAAAGAGGGTTCATCATGAAGTGTTGCAGCAGAGAACTCCACTTCCAGAGGGAGTTGTATTGGGTTTCTATGGATCCACACATGGGCATGGGTCAACCACATGGCAGATTAGTGGGCCCTTCTGAGAGTGGACTTCATATGCGTGTTAGGAGAGGGCCTCACCCCACTGTATGGACCCTGAGGGAGTATTTCCAGGTCTCCAGTCTTAAAAAAAGGGATGCAGTATCTGGTAGCATGAATCTATCCATCAGACTTCCAGGCCTGGCTTCTACCACATCCAGGTTGGGATTGAGTGATGGTGAATCTTCACTGTCATGTTGGATAGACTTGCAGTCACCTAGGAGACACAGTTCTGGATATGTCTGTGAGCGTTTCCTAAAGAGCTGTGACTGGGGATGGAAGAACTACCCTGGATGTATTAGTTTGCCTTCTGTTGCTGTGATAAATACCAAGACCAAAAGCAGCTTGGGGAGGAAAGGGTTTATTTTGATCTTACACTTCCAGGTAAACAGTTTATTGCTGATGGGAGTCATGGAAGGAACTTGGAGGCAGGAACTGAGGCAGAGACCATGGAGGAGTGCTTCTTACTGGCTTGCCCCTTCCAGCTTGCTCATCCTGCTTTATAGTACCCAGGACTACCTGCTCATGGGTGGTAGCACCCACAGTGGGCTGGGCCCTCCCACATGAGTCAGAAATCAAGAAAATACCCCATAGACAAGCCCACTAGCCAATCTGATGGAGGTGATTCCTCCATTGAGCGTCCCTCTTCCTAAGTAACTCTAGTTTGTGTCAAGTTAACAAAAACTAAACAACTGATTCCCAAACAGACTAAAGCGGAGAAAGCAGATGGAACACCAGCAGTGTGACCAGCTCTACCTTGCGCCCCAGCTGCCACAGCTAGAGTCACCCTCACCACCCTGCCTCCCCTGCCATAGCTACAGTGACTGTATCTTCAAGCCTGAGCCACAAGAAACACTTTGTTCCTTACATTGCCTTTGTTGAGCATTTTGTTGTAGCAGCTAAGCAGCTAAAACTAGAAAAGTAACTAATACAGATCCCTAAAGCAAGTTGCTTGAACTCACTGAACTTCATTTAGCTTGTCATAAAATGAAGACATTCCTATTGTGTTATTATGATGGTCAAACGATGTCACAAATGTGAAAAATATTTTGTAAACCAAAATACAAATAGACTCTGCAAATAATTAATCAGATTAAATGGTAAATAAAAGAGCTTATAGGAATGCCTTTATCCTGGGCTCTTCTAGGGGATGACTGTGTGCAGCAGAGTTGTCTTTAAAGGAAGACATTGGTACCTTGTGGCCCTCAAGGACAGTGCTCACTCTCCCTGTCCTCATGACCCATCTCCTCAAGTTCTTCATGCCATGTTTCCAGGAGAGGACTCTGAGCCCAAGTATCCCTCCCTGGCTTTGGAGACTGGGGTGAATGGGGTCTGGTTCTCCTGGCTGTTTATCGACCCCTCTCCCCTTCTCTCCTCTCCTGAGGCCTCAAGGCTACCTGCTTGTCACCACCACCATCACCATCCTGCTCAGCCTCTAGTTTAGAATAAATTCCCATCTCCAATTAGAGTGGATTTTACTGAGAGAAGCAAGTAGGGACTGGGAGTCAGGGAACACAGCCTTGAGACAATGGAGGGCTCATGAAGAAAGAGGACCTCTCTAAAGGCAGCCCTCCACAATATACAAAACTGTGGTTGAGTTCAGGCCATTGCATCTCTTGTCTAAATGAGGGCTCTTTCTGGCATTCTTTGACTCTCTACACGGACTCTATGCCTTCTAGCTAACCATCCATAGCTCCATGTTGGCCTTCTGAACAGTCACATGACTAGGCAGAGATGGCTGCCACCCTCACCTCCAATGTACAAATAGCTTCTACAAATAGCAGTGTGTCACCACCTGCCGAACCCCAATCTGGTTTGTCCTGAGTTAGCAGAACTGCCTGGGAGATGTACTTCCCAGGTTGGGTTGGCTTGGCACCCTGTCCTTCCTCATGCCACACAGTGCCTCAAGGATAGTAGTGCCACATAGGAGGGGACCCTGCCCAAATGGCCTTGGGAGACAAGAGGTGTGGTGGCCCTGGAAGGGGGTAGGGCAGAGAGGCCTCTGTGTGTGTGTCACTGTCAAGACACATTCTACTCCAAGGGCCAGTCCTGCATTCCAGGGGTAGTGGCCTGGCCAGCAGAGGTATTTCCATGGACAGTACAGGTACTGGGCTGAGCTTGACAACTTCCTCTCTGCCTGTCCCATCCTCTTTGCTTGGGCTCCCCAGCTATAAACAAGGAACAAGTCCCATCTCTTACCTGCCCCAGGGGGACATTGAGCAGGAGTGAGATAATGTCTGCTGCTCCTCAGTCTCTACCAGGGAGGCAGCTCCAGACAGTCTATTTTTACTACTTAGAACTCAGTCCCACTCCCAATGGGATGTCTGGTCACTTGTGGTCTCCAATGAGGCACAGGGGGCCAGAGCATCCTACGAGACCCAAAGGCTTCCTCTTGGCATGGTGAGGGAGGATCCCAGGGCCAGCTTTGGCTCTCTGAGGCCTGAGGCCCTGGGCCCTGCTTAACTACAGCATAGCCCATTGTTTGGAGTTCAAGGGGCCGCCTTAGGCTCCTGGCATTCTGGTTCAACCAGGACTGGGGCAGCTGGGTGTGGCCATGGTCTAATGAGCTGGGTGTGCCCAGAGGAGTTAAGAGCCGGGGGTGACAGCTGTGGGCAGGTCCCCACCCACACAGGTGGGCAGGCAGCTTGCACAACAGTCACCTGTATGCTAGGAAGCCATGCAGCATTCTTGCCACGTATTTATTTTTACAGAAACAAATGCTCAACTTTGGAGGTGGGGCGGGGCTATTTCTAAATATATAAAAGTCATTGTGTTAGCGCTTTTGAACCTCTGAATCTATTGTATGAGGAAAACCGATGCCAATCTGTAGTTTCCATCAATTACAAAGAAGACAGAATGTTGGAAATGCAACAGGCTTCTTACCTTCTCCCACCCCACCCACTCACCCTTATGCACCATTGTTAAAACAAAGAAACTTGGCCCTTTCTCAGTCTTGGTGGACAGGGGAGCCTTCCTCCTCAGACACCCTTCACTCCTCATTTCTGGGAGTGCTCCCTACCCTCTGATGCTCTTGCTGAGAAATAGAACCATGGCCTTGCTGCCTTGGATCCCTTTCTCCAGCTTGTTATCAACAAGATGTGAATGTCTCTGGTGGCTTCCAAATAAAGACCAGATGAACTCATGGGACCATCCATGAACCACTAAACGATGAGTCCTCCACGGATCATTTCTATTTGAGAGGAGCCAGCCTCCTGTCCTGCACCACTTCACTATGGTGGGAATGTGGCCAGGACACTTGTTGACTTGCCCACATTTGTTCCTGGAGCCTGCATTCCAGGTCATGGGGGCAACTAGGATTTAGGATAGAAAGACTGGTTTGTGATCCTTAGAGACCCATGGGAAACCCCAGTAGAGGACAATGGTAGGGGGATGGGAAGGAAACTGGGCTTTTTGAGAATGTGGTCTTGTCTACTCAGGGTGACTGCTATTGAAGTCTAACAACAGACAATTAGGATCTGGAAACAGGGGTCTTCCGGGTGAGTTGGGACCCCAAATGTAGGTGGCTCCTCTAGATTGGTCCAGGATCTCCAGCATTTAGGCTCAAGTGGGGGCATCCTCAACATTCCCATCCATGAAGTGGGACCAGTAAACCCACTTCCTAGAGAACTGTGAGGACCAAATGATGGCATTCTGAGGAGAGTTTTTAGTGTGGCCCTGCCCTATGGATAGTACATCTTAAATATCACCTTTCCTTTCTCCCAGGGCAACCATTGCTGCTCAAGGTCAGGCCCTACCATTGCTCCCAGGGTGTTCTTAGGCCAAGGAGGAGACAGAATGTCTAGTCAACAGGAGATAGGTAACTGTGAAGACTGGATGTCATGGTATCTTACCACAGGTTGTATGTCTAGCTCTTAACTGGCTGAGTTCTTTAACTCATCATGACCCCTGTTGCCAAAGACAACACCTTTTCTCTCCCCTTATTCCACCATCTACATCACTGTTCAACCTACCTGCTGGGTTAGCCCTTCTCCATCTCCTGAGTCCCTCTACCCATTCTTGGTTCATGAGTTATCAGGGCCAGAGGGACTGTGGAAGATCCTAGCCAAGACTGGGGAGCCCATCATAGGGAGACCAGAGCTACACCCTCCTCACATCTCAGCAGATAGTGGCTTAGCAAAGGCCAGGGAGCAAAGGTCATAGGGAAAATGCTATACAGCAGGATAGAGACAGAGTCCGAGCTAGTGGGATGAGGCCTCCCACAGCATGGCTCCAGGCCTTCCCTTGACCCTTCCATCCCTTGATGCCAGCTCAATATAACATATACCTGGACACAGTGAGGGGTGCTGCTCCTCTTTGTGTGTTCCTCCCGGGACCCTCCTGGGCTTGGACTGCCTCACAATTGTCTTCCAATCATTACTTCTTTCTCTAGAGAACTAGCTAGGGCAGCGACTAGTAAACATTTAAGAGGGGAGGGCAAGAAGCCAATCCCATGGTGCAGACCTGCTGAGGGCTGCCCACTCAGCTCAGTCATTGAATCTTCCAGTACCCCTGAGGCCATGAGGACAGGGGTCAGAATCAGCAAACATGTCCCTCCTTTTTTACTTCACCATCAAGGCCAGAGGATGGAACCAAGAAAAGGTAAAATAGACAAGTTCATCACCTCAACACAGACCCAACCGGACCTGGCACAGCAGTGAAGGGTCAAAGGACAGGTGTCCCAGGAGGAGGTTCCAGTCTACGAAAACAAGTATGTGAAGCTTTCAAGAGTAAACCAGAACTTCCCCCAGGCCTGAGCCACCCCAACTGGACCTGAAGGAGATGAAACAGGTCTCTCCAAGACAGCCAAAGGCAACCTGGAGCAAAGGAGGAGGCAACAGCAGGAGATAGAGGCAGAGGCCTAGAGCAGGACTCTAGGTCTCTGGGTGACTCAGCCCGAAGGCCCAGGGCTCTCCAAGGCTCCCAGGCCACCCTTCTAGCTGCTACCACAGAGAAAGCCAAGAAGTTCAAGAACCTAAAGAAGCTGTGGCAGGCAGAGGGACTACAACAGTATATCCAGGGCCTGGAGGATAGCTAGCCCAGCAGAGAGCAATGGATAAGCTGGCCCAGTGAAGGGCTCTGGCAGAGGAGCTGGAGGAGTTGTAACTAGGCCTGTGAAGCTTCAGGAGTAGGGGAGTGAACTGCAGAACAAATCATGGTGTTTTCTGGGGCCCAGAGAGTGTGGGTCATAGCAGTTAGAAGGGGCACCCCCATACTGTCTCACCTCCATTTCCCAGGCCCAACCGTGTCCTCCAGAGTCTAGGCTCATCTTCATTCACCCCCTTTCTGCCTAGCATCTAATTTTGGGCTTTCCCCCTCCCATCCCCAGTGTTCAAAAACCTCAGTGATGGCCCTCGGTACCTCTGCTGCTACTCTGAGTGTTTTGTTGAAAAGAAAACCTGGGATAGGAGTCTGTTACGATAAATCTTTCTGCCAAAGGCCGCTGAGCCCCACTGCCACGTGTGAGCTTTACGCCAGCCACCTACCCGAGTTAGGCCCAAATGAATACACAGAAAGTCTTGTATTAGGTTCAATGCTGCTTGGCCAATGACTAGGATTCTCATCTGTTAGCTCAGTCTCAATTATCATACATCTATATATTTTATAAGACTTAGCTTATTGGACGCCTTATTGGTGTCCATCCTTGCCAGTGGCTCACATCCTGCCACTGGAGGAGGAACGGGAAAGAGGGCCCTTCCTGTGTCTCCTTCGCTTAAATATGAGTCTCCTTGCTATGCCACTTCCTGCCTGGATCAGCACTTCTCTACATTTCCCAGAATTCTCTTTGACTCTAGTCCCGTCTACTTGCTGTCTCATTGGCCAAACAGTATTTTATTTAACAATCAATAAGATAAACATACACAGAAGTACTTCCCCCATGAGGAGTCTGCCAGCGATCTGAGGTTGAGGGTGCAGGAGTACCCGAAATCTTAGAGTCCTGGTTCCTGTTTCGCAGTGTTCCTGAGCCTGCCTTTTCCCCCCACCCCCGCCTCTCTTTTTTTAAGAAACTGAGAATACATTCAAGTGGACAACAGCAAAGTTGAAGAGGGCCTATGGTATCCTCAGTCTGACAACTGGGCAACTCTGTGAAGAAGACAGGACACTGTCATATTCGTCTTAGCACAGATGTCCCCAGTGCCACCCTGTCATCTTTACACCCACTGTTTTATATGTCACCACTGTGATAGGAGGCCAGGCCTGCTTTGGAGTGCAGTGGTGCACACTGAGGGCAGAACAGGATTGGTTTTCACTGTTGAAAGCCAATCCAATGACTGGGAAATTCAAACTCACCCCTCATCCCTTCCTTCTGAATATTCCACAAAGTGAACAAGATGCTCGACACAGCAGCCAGGCAAAGCAGAAGGACTGAGATAAAGCCTCACAAGGCAAATGGGCCCAAGTAGCTTCAGACTTGTGTCCTTACGGGCCACCCCTTCCTGGAGGGGCTGTGGGGGCCCAGAGGAAGTTGTAGGAGGGGCAAAGTCACCCTGTTACTGTCTGAAGTGTCTGGGGAAGGGGGGTGGTAGAACAGGAGAGGTCAATCATGGGAAGACCCAACATGGAAACAAGAAACCAGCCTCCCTGGAACAGAACTCACTAGCAAGTAGTTCTAGAATTTGCTCCACTAGGTAAGGAGCAAAAACCATGCAGTCATTTGCTAAAGTCTCCCTCAAAGCTATATGGTAAGTTATGATGTCATCAAGAGATGCAGAATGTCAACAGTCTGAACCAGGCTGAGTCATGGGTGCCCACTGGAGCCTATTTAATGTCAGTTTTTACCTTAGTACATTCTGATAAACTACACCTAACCTGAAATGCCCCTCACTTATTTTATGAAATAATGTAAGTAATGTATTAAGGAATCAAACTGTGAAACATATGTAGAGGCTCATACCTGTCACCCCAGTATTCAGGAGACGGACAGGCAGGATAGAGTTTAAGGTCTGGAATACATGGTGAGACCATTTCTCAAACTAATAAAAAGTGTAAAATAAATCACATTTTGAAGCCTCAGGAGTATGGCTTGTTGAGTTTGAGTGATAGCATATTTCTTGGTGGTTGTTTATGTGTGTGTGCGTGTGTGTCTGTGTATGTGTGTATATGTGTGTGCATGTGTGTGTATGTGTGTGTATGTGTATGTGTGTGTGTGTGTGTGTGCACGTGTGTGTATGTCTGTGTCTGTGTGTCTGTGTTTTAATTGTGATACAGTGTACTTTCTTGACCATCTCTAAGAACAGAGTTCACCAGTGTTAAGCACAGTCATGTGTCCATGCCAGCAGTCCCAGTCCTCTTCCATGTTGTAAAACTGGAACTCTCTAGCAAGTAAACAGCCTCCCTAGCAACTCTTTGTTATCAAGGCATAGTCTATGTATTGTATCATGGGTGAATCTCAAGAGTAAAATTCGATGAGAATTGACAGACGCAAACCCCATGTTACCTCAGCTGCAAGCAAGATAAAGCAAGCTTCCACCCCCACCAAAGTCGCCTTTTTACTCTCTTGACAGTTTCCAACTCTCGCCCTGAGGCAACCGGTGTTCTGATTTCTATCATGGCAGATTAGTCCTGCCTGCTTTAAAACTTCACATAGCAAGTCGTTTTTTATGCTTACCTCCTTCAGTTTAGTGCTGAGATGTGTGTGTTGCCCCCTTTGGCTGTTTGTTCATCTTTATTGCTGGGTAATATTCTGTATTGTGAAAATGCCGTGGTGTGTGTGTGTGTGAGTGTGGTGTGTGTGTGTAAGTGTGTGTGAGTGTGGTGAGTGTGTGTGTGTGGTGAGTGTGTGTGTAGTGTGTGTGTCTGAGTGTGTGTGTGAGTATGGTATGTGTGTGTGTGTGTGGTGTGTGTGTGTTTGAGTGTGCGTGTGGTGTGTGTGTGAGTGTGGTGTGAGTGTGTGGTGTGTGTGTGAGTGAGTGTGTGGTGTGTGTGTGTGAGTATGGTGTGTGTGTGTGTGTGGTGTGTGTGTGTTTGAGTGTGCATGTGGTGTGTGTGTGAGTGTGGTGTGAGTGTGTGGTGTGTGTGTGAGTGAGTGTGTGGTGTGTGTGTGTGTGTGGTGTGTGTGAGTGTGTGTGAGTGTAGTATGTGTGAGTATGTGTGTGTGTGGTGTGAGTGTGGTGTGTGTGTGTGTGTGTGTGTGTGGTGTGTGGTGTGTGTGTGTGTTTGTTTATCTACCTGTTGATGGGCACCTGAGTTTTTTTCCCAGTCTTTTGCTTTTATGACTAGAATTGTTATGAATCTTTTTGATATTTTTTATAGTAAAAAAATACTTTAGATTTTTAGTTTAGATTTCTTTGGGGGGAAACACTTGGGAGGGGAATTGGTGACTCATAGTGTAGGGTAGCTGTGGAAGAAACTGGTTATCCCATTTATGCTCCCAACAATGCCTGGGTAATAGTTGTTCTAGGTCCTCACCAACATTTGGGATTGCCAATCTTAAATTTAGCCATGCTACTGAGTGTGCGGTGATACTATGCATTTGGTTTGCACTTTCCTGGCAAACACAATGATGTTGAACAATGTGCATTTGTTCGTCTGCAATTTGTAATCTCCTTTTGTGATGTGTTTGTTCAAGTCTTTGGCTCTCCTTTGTTTTTGTTTTTGTTTTTTGTTTTTTGTTTTGTTTTTGTTTTTGTTTTTGTTTTTTTTAACATCTCCTAACTGTCTTCAAACTCACAGTCGCCCTGCTTTGCCCTCCCTAGTGCTGGATTGCAGGTGTGCATGGCCACACCTAGATTTTTGGCTCTCTCCTTTGTCAGCTGTCTTCCTTTGGAATTTTGAATTTATTAATTTGTTGGTATTAATATACTCTGGATGTGAGAACTTTGACAGACATGGATTTTGTGATTCTTTCTTTTCAGACCAGCTTGCCTGTTTAGCCATGTCTTTTATTTTGAGACAAGGTCTTATTCTATATTTCAGGCTGGCCTAGAATTCACTATGTAGCCCAGGATGGTCTCAAACTCCTAACACTCCTACCACAGCCTCCCAAGTGCCACTTCACCAAACTCAATGTTTTTTTATTTAAAAAAAAAAAGGAAAAAAAACCCACATTTTTACCCTAATGAAAATGTTTCTATAAAAGCCATACCATGTATAACAATGAAAATATGCCAATTTAAATATTATTTTTAATGGGGAGTGGATGGTTCTGAGTGAGGCTTAGGCAGGAGGATTATGAATTTGAGGCCAGCCTAGACAATATAGCAATGTTTGGTTTAAATAACAGGCCAGAAATAAACAGGAATGTTGATGACATTCAACTTACCAATGGGTTTTCTGGTGTGTGTGTGTGTGTGTGTGTGTGTGTGTGTGTGTGTGTGTATGTACACATCCGTGTGTATATGAATGTGTGTGTACATACACATGTCTGTGAATGTGTGTTATGTGTACACATGTCTGTGTGTATATGAATGTGTGTGCATATGTGTGTGTACACATGTCTGTGTGCATGTGAATGTGTGTGTGTGCACTTGTGTGTATGTACATGTGTGGTGTGGCCAGAGGTTGACACTGCATCTTTCTTGATCACTTTCCATGTTAGTCTTTGAAACAAGGCCTCTCACGGAGCTCATGGATTTGGCTGCACTGGGTGGTCCAGGGATCCTCCTGCCTCTGCCTTCGTCATCACACCTGGCTTTTTACCTGAGTCCCGAGGATCAGACTCAGGTCCTCATTCTTGTGTAGCAACCACATCAGTGAGTCATCTTTCTGGCTTCCTCCCAACCCTAGCCCTTATTCTTTACTCATTTGGATTCTTTGGGGCCTGTTTAAGAAACTTTGCCTTCTGCCAGGACTGACAATAGAGGTCTGTAATTGTAGCTACCCCAGAGACTGACGCAGGAGAATACTTGTTCAAGTCCTGTCTGAACTACAGAGTCAAGGCTAGTCTAGGGAACAGTGAGATGCTGCCTCACTGTTAAAAATGACATAAAAATGGGCTGGCTCTGGCTCTGTGTAGCACACCATGTAGCATTCATGAGGCTCTGGGCTCAGTATTTTTTTTTTTTTATTTTCTTTCCACAGACATTTAGAAGACTTAAAGCTTTAGAGGTTTGCATCGGTCTGTGTCCATCTCAAAACAATGTCTAAATATGAGGTGAAGTAATACTTTGGGATATCCAGTTGTTCTAGCAGCCTTTAATTAGAATGGACTTTCCTTTGTTCACCAAAACATGCTGGTGCCTTTGCTGAGGGGCAGTGCTATGCACGCCTGGGGACCCACGCTGGCCTCTATTCTGTTTCCTTAATCCTCTTGTCTGTTCTCCTGCCAATAGCATATTGTTGTGATTCCTATAGCTTCCCTGAAAGCCCTAAATAAGGCAGTGAGAACTCTCTGTGGGGTAGTGTTTTCTTCCTAAAACTGCAGCTCACTTCCCCCAGTGTTTGCCACTCTGCGGCTCAGTCTTGGATTTGGTTTTCAGAACCTAAGTTCTTTTTTTTTTTTTTTTTAATTTCATATGTGTTGATGTTTTGTTTGCATGTATGTCTGAATTTGTGTACAGGTGTTGCATCTCCTGGAACCAGAGTTACAGACAGTTGTGAGCTGCCATGTAGGCGCTGGGAATTGAACCTGGGTCCTCTGGAAGAGCAGCCAATGCTCTTCACCACTGAGCCATCTCAAGTTCTTAAGGCAACAAGGGCACACATTTGGAAAAGAGCATGATAGAGAGTAGCTTTCATGCCCTCACTCAGCCAGCAGTTTTTCTAGAGCTAGAAAGAGGTCTCTTAGGCTGTGTGGAGAGAGAGATACTGGGGGAATTGGAGAGACGGCAGCCTCTATTGTGGTTAGAGTTCAGAATCTGGGAGACCCAGGAAAGGCAAGGAGCAGCCTCCAAGCCCACATCTACCCTGATAGCACTGGAGCAGCAGAATGGTTGGTCCTGGTCTCTCAGTATGACCCAGAGAACACCACACTCCAAAGGCTCATTGGGCAGAAACAGTGGCTCTGAGAGAAGTCACCCCAGTGACCTGGTCCTTTGTGAACCTCCCAGAAAGTCACTCTGTACACTAAGAAAGGTCCCGGTGGCTTGTCTAGCATCAGGAATCCTCACTGGTAAATGGCAGTAGGGACTGGAGAGTTATCTCTTACACACTGAGTAGATTACTCAAGGTAACCTGCCTTGTAGGAAACTGCTAGCAAGCCAAGCCTGATGTTGAAGAATGTTAGCTAGGAGACACTGTTTCTCTGGCCTGGAGGCTAATGGGGAGCAATTAATTTTGAGAGAGGGGTCTCAATGTGTGGATCAGGCTGAATTCAAACTAATAATCCTCCTTCAGCCTTCCAAGTGCTGAGATCACAGGTACCCCCATGCCCAGCTCATAATATACTCTTCCAAATTCATAGTCCATCTGTCTGGAAAGGTTTTGAGCATTACCTTCCATTCTCATATAAAACAACTCAGAAGAAATCCTGTAGCTCCTGAAAAGCAGTCCTCAAGGTATGTGAAGAACATTGTTTGGAGCTTCTTGGGGAGTAGCTGCTTGGGGAGTGTTTTATGCCACTGTCTGGTGAGAACACGGAGGTGGGGCTGCCTCATGCTTCACGGTCCTGGTGTTATTTTCCATACCATCCATGTCCTGACTACGCCCATGTTAGGTATGGGGAAACTGGTGTTTCAGCCCTATTTACCAAGTGCCAGGAGAGTCTAGCTTGCATGTTGTTTTGCCTCTATTAGTATTCTTAACTCGCACTGTAACTCTAAGAATGTTAAAGAGACATTTCAAAATGCATTGAATTAATACATTCCTTTGCTCTGACCCCATGTCCACTAACTGTTCCAAAATGAGACACATGGAAATGGAAAATAGACACAAAGTATTTGCTTGACTGACACCATGAATTTGGGTGTCCCTCAAAGCATAAACACACACACACCCATTGTACACACACACCTTGCAAGGGTGATCCCTGGGGTTGGAGCCCTTCTAAAGCAGCTGAGGCTGGGCTGGCAATTTCAGACCTGCTTCTGTACCGCACTGTACTGGGGTGGAGCTGGGTAACTGGGTCAGAAACAGTCAGCCCCATCCTTAAAGGAGACAGTCGTCTGTCCCCACTCATCTAGGATGGCGTTACAGTTGTTACCTGTTGCTGAGAAAGGCTACTATCACTCTGGGTCTATTAAGAGAGAGCAATGGCTGGGCCTAGAGAGATGGCTCGTTGGTTAAGAGCACTTGACTGCTCTTCCAGAGGTGTCCAATTCTCAGAGTTCAATTCTCAGCAACCACCGGGTGCTCACAACCACCTGTAATGGGATCTGATTCCCTCTTTTAGTGTGCATGAAGACAGGGCACTCACATACATAAAATACATGAATGAAAAAGGAAAGAGCAGTGGATTCAGACTTGTAATTCATTACTAAATAAAGGCCAGCCTCCCTGTGCCACGCCACACACACACACACACACACACACACACACACACACACACACACACACCAGGCCTTTTGTGTTGTCTGGACTCCTGGTACAGATAGACCTATGTGGCTGTGCTCTAGGGAGCGTTGAACTCATTCACCCTCCCAGCTGTGACGCGCACGAGCCTCTTACTCATCCCGATGTCATCAGTCATATTTCCAGGAGTGAGTAATTCAGGGAGGGAGGTGTGGTACTGGTGGGGGGGGGCATGCTGGAGAGGCAGTGTGGTCCAGGAAGAACCCCATCTCTCTTCCTCCAAAGCAGGAAATGTTCCACTTCTTAAGAAAAGATGCACCCTTCATCTGCTGTAAAGTGGGCGTGTAGTCATCAAATGTAGGCAGTTTAGGGACAGCAGAGTCTAAAGGACTTCTCTCTTCACCCCTCGGTATTCAGAGAAGTCTGTGTTAACCAGAAGAGGAGCCAGTGGAACTCCTTTTGGACTTACTAAGATGTTAATTCATGTTTATCAAGCATATGACTTCCACTTTGGCCTATGGGTGCCCCCGTCCGACCCCTGGCATGACTTACTAGTGTTCCATCAATGGAAAATATCAGGGTTGGGATTAGAATGCAAAACCCTTGATTCCCAGTCCAGCCTTGCCATGGGCTATGAAGATTTCCTCTGAGATGAAGGCCTTGTCAACTTTGACTTGTTTTTTGATCCTCCAGGATCAAATTTCAAGCTGGGCTCAGCTTGGACCTAACTCGGTTTCTGCTGCCATACTTTGAAGTTCAAGAGTGAGTGTTCATGTTCATGTTCAAGTTCAGGACAGACCTGAATGCCTTTGAAACAGAGCTCCCCAGCCCCTGCTTCTCTGGTTTTTGAGACAGGGTCTCTTGTACCATCCAAGGCTGGCCTTGAATTTCTAATTCTGCTGCTTCTAATCCAGTGTTCTGAGATTACAGGCCAGTACCACCATATGTAGCTTAAAGACTCTTTTGGACACAATAACAGGCCAGGGGATCATGAGTCAGATGAGGGCTAGTAGTCCTGCCCACATTCTGTGAGGTGCCTAAGTGTCTTAGTGGCCCAGGCTTAAGGCATAAGGGCCCACAGTCAGCATTCAGCTTTGGAGTGACTAGTATTTTAGTCTGTGTCTTTGTTTCTTAGGTTGCCTAGCTCACTTCTCCCCAGGGAACTGTTAGGGAGCATCCTTAGTTTCCTGCAGAAAGAAGCTCCAGTGGGAAGCATGCTTAGGAAAAGAACTTGAGTTTTGTGAGCATCTACCATGTCTTGGGATTGACCCTGTGCCTTACACTGATGAACTTTCTGGATTGTCACATTTGTTCCCTGTGATGCAGACAACATCTTCCTTGTGTTTCTGTGGAAACATAGGCTTCCAGGACCTGGAACTAGGGCTCTGTCACCTTGATACGAAATAAAGGGGCCAGCTGTGAACCCAGATCTGGTGGCATGATGATCACTGCCACCCTTCTGTAGAAAGTCCTATGATAACCTCACCCAGGACTCTAGCTGCAGATGTTGCTCAAAGAGGAAGACATGACCCAGTGGTGCTGCCTCCAGCCCTCCACATTCACCTATTGAAATCTTAACTCCTAGGATCTCTGAATATGACAACATTTAGACAAAAGACATTTATTTTTGCATTTATGGTTTATTTATTTACTTGTTTGTAATCTGGTCTCATGTAGCCCAGGTTAGACTCAAACTCAATATATAGTTGAAGATGGCCCTAAACACCTGAGCGCTGAGATTACAGGCACATGTCATGCCTAGCTGAGAAAAGGCCTTTAAAGAGATAATTACCAGGAGATCACAGGCCCCATTCCAATGTGACCAATAGCCTTTTATTGTATTGTTGGTTTTTTGAGACATACTCTCACTCTGTAGCTCAGACTAGCCTGGAACTCACTATATGTAGCTCAGGCTAGCCTCAAACTGTGGCAATTTGACCATTGCCTCCCCCTGAGCACAGTAGGTGCTGGACTGAATCCATGTTTGCTGACCTGCCAAAGGAAGGAAGTGTGGTGACTGGCCAGTGAACACCAGAACACAGAACCTCTCAACAGGCAGGGACAATTCAAATGTTGATTTCTGCAACCATCTCCTTCCTTCTGTCGAAACTTCCTGTTTCTGAGGAACGGAGATTTTTTTTTCTTTTTTCACAGATCCCAGAGGGCGTCCAGTAAACCCAGCAACTATTACCAAATTGTTCTGGTTTTGATGAGCTCAGTGGGTGTGAATCAAATGCGGGCAGACTACAGAGTTTCCCTTGAAATAGTCTCAAATTAATGTTAGCAGGAGGAGCACAAATATGTCTGGGACTTTAGTGCCTGCAAGAAATGGGCAATGTTGGCACCCAAAGCCAGGTAGGGTGGCTTCATTCTTCTGGAAGAACAGTGGCGGCTCAGGGCCCCAGGGGAAACCCCACAGAAGCCACCTTAATCTGGGGCTGTGGGAAGGTTTGTGGCCTCCTGTGTGAAGAAGGTGATCTTGAGGATGAAGGGTCCTCCTGGAGTCTATGGCCTACTGGGGTCTGGCTCTACCAGAAGGGGGCCCAAATGCCCCCCTAGAAATGTGGAGGATTGGGATAGAGGAAGTGTGGCGTCTCTACACTGAGAAGCAGGCTGTCTTCCATTTGAGAATGAGGACCCCCTGGTCTAGCACGGAGTCAGATGGCAAGCATAAGAATTGAGGCTGGCCAGGAATGAGTAACAGTGGCCTTGGCTGTTATTAAGGACACCCAATGATACTATAAGTAGCTGCCCAGGAGCTGTGTCCAGACACCAAGCAGGGATGGTGTGTGTGTGTGTCTGTGTCTGTGTATGTCTCTCTCTCTCTCTCTCTCTCTCTCTCTCTCTCTCTCTCTCTCTCTCTCTCTCTCTCTGTGTGTGTGTGTGTGTGTGTGTGTGTGTGTGTGTGTGTGTGTGTGTGTTGGCTGAAAGATACAATTGCTCTGACTCTACCACTGTTGGCTGTGAAGTCCACCAAACTCTGTCCTCCATTAAGGCTTTCTCTTTCCACCTATCAGTAGGGGACACCAGGCTACCTCTGAGGGTGATGTAGCTAAGCCTCCAACCCTGACCTTTACTAGCCATACCTGACAGCAAGGATCTGTCTGTCAGCGTCACATTAGCCAGCCCCACATGTGAAGAATGTAACGACCCCTTCAGCATCTGCACAGATGAAAGTACCATTTCAGCTCCTGTAGAATCTGGTGACCGTCCCTTCTCCAAGAACATTTCTGCTTTCCTTCTAAATGTTTAAACATTTATTTGTTTAGTCTCCCCCCCCCTTTTCCCCATGTGTGTGCATGAGTGCGCGCGAATGTGTGTGTGTGCTCATTCATGTACCCCAGAGCACATGTGGAAATGATTGGCTCTCTCCTTTCACCATGTGGGGCCTGGGGATCAAACTCAGGTCAGCAGGCTGGGCTGTGCCATTACCCGTCAAGCCATGCCACTAGCCTTCAATCATAAGTCTTGCCCCTGTCATCATGTCTCAGGTACTTGTCAGGTTCCTATACCTCCTAAGCCCTGTCCCAGTCTTCCAGTACATACTCCCCCTACCTGTATCTGGTTCTCTCTTCTCCTTTTCCTCCCTCCTCCTCCCCATCTCCTCTTTTAGCAGCTTAGGTATCCTGCTTTCCCCACCTTCCCTCCCAAAGGAGTCTTTCTTGGCCATTACCTCCTCCAGACGGAGCCAGTCAATGCCCCTGTGTCCACCATGAACTCATGCACCTGTCACATGTCCCTCCCTCCTGCACAAACCCACACACAGCAGTGGCCCCATTTCTGCCCTTCAGGCTTGAGCTCCCAGCCCTGGCAGCAACCTCTCCCTTCTGAAGCCTGGTCCTGATCCTGAAGCATAATAACAACTCAATAAACGGGTGTCGAAACAATTAATGGCTTACTAAATAGATGACTTCTGCAGACACGAAGCCCATTCCTATAAATGAGTCACCATAGGCCCCACCCCCACCCACTGACCCCAGCAAAACTCTCCAGTGATGATGTCATCATGACCCTTAGTTCTCAGAATTCTACAGCCTCCTTCCCTCTCCTTCGTGGCTATCTGCTTGTCATCCCTCCTCCTCTTCCTTTTCTTCTTCCTCCAGGGCACTGTGTCTAAATAAGGCAAAGCTCCTCTAGTCCTGGGGAACTCTGGGGTTTTCGTCTAGTCACCCAGGACATTGTGGGATGGGATCAGGGCATGCCCTGCTGAGAAGCAGGACAACGTTCCCCTGTGGCGTTGATGGACGGACCAGGAGACTCTACTGCCCACCAGTGGATGCCCTCAAGTTAACTGAGCTAGACACAGGGAGGACCTAGCTCAGAAGGACCAGGGAGGCTACCGACAGGAAAGGGCTTAGGGGAGTGCATTGTGGGAAACTGGCAAGAGGCTTAGTGTTAAGCAGCCTGTGCCTCTCAAGCTTCTCTGGGTCTAGGGTAGGTGTGTGTGGCTGTCTCTGGGTCAGGGTGCCATCCTCCTCCAAACCAATTCAGATAATCAGGGCATCCTAGCCAACTCAGGGAACATCACCACCTGTTCTGTCATTTTCTCTTTTCTCTCTTTTCCCTCAATTGCATGAGGTGTTTCTGGCCTTAGTATGGAACAATAGGTAGCTCAGCTCAGAATGTGTCCATGTTCCTGTTATGCACTTTCCATGCAGAAGAAAAAGATGACTTGCTTTTAAAGAAAAACTACATTTATAAGATCACAAAGAAAACAGATGGGATTTTTAAAAGCAATATATATATATATATATATATATATATATATATATATATGCACACACACACACACACACACACACACACATATATATATATATATATATATATCAGAATATGGATTAATGACACTTCTAGATGGACGTGGCATATGCCTATAATAATCCCACTGCTGGTTGACCAGATGGTTCAGCCTATAATGGCACTTACCATCAAGCCTGACTACCTGAATCTGACCAAGAGATCCACATGGGAGAAGGAGAGAACAATTCTACAAATTGTCCCCTTCTGGCCTGTACCAGAAGGCGTGCATCTGTGCAAAAGGCAAAGAAAACACACCTGTTTGTCCAGCACACACAAACAGATAAATGCAATAAAAAGGCCCCAGTGCTTGAGAGCCTGAGGCAGGAGGATTGCATGAGCTTAGAGTATATAGATAGATTTTTCTTAAAGTAGCTTATAAGTCTGGAAAAAATACCAAAATACTATGATACTGGATAAAATGTTTGCTACTTTGTATAACAGGTGAACAATGTTTGCAGTAATTCCAAAACTTGTAAATCAGCAAAAAATAAACCCAAGATGCTGCTGGAGAGATGGCTCAGTAGTTGAGAGCATGGGCTACTCTCCCAGAGAACCTGGATTCAGTTCCCAGCACCCACATGGCAGCTCACAACTGTCTGTAACTCCAATTCCAGGGTATCCAACAGCCTCACACAGACATACATGTAGGTAAAACACCAATGCACATAATTAATAAATTAAAAAATAAACCCAAGAGAGGTAGATCTAGCCAAAGATGTTTCTTGGCAGGTTTAAAGGGGACTTCCAGCAGCATGGCCAGCCACACCTTCTCAATGCATTTCCCTCAACTCCTAGGAGAGCAGTAAGACCTGGAGAGTGGCAGTTGGGATGTCATCTCTCTCTCCATCCCCTGTGCTTGGTACCAATCTTGGCACATAGC
Organism: Cricetulus griseus; assembly: GCF_003668045.3. Taxonomy (NCBI): domain Eukaryota; kingdom Metazoa; phylum Chordata; class Mammalia; order Rodentia; family Cricetidae; genus Cricetulus; species Cricetulus griseus. The sequence goes on along the minus strand of NC_048600.1, from coordinate 12,279,530 downwards.
TGGTGTCCAATAGACAGCATCACACAGTTTATCTCCAAACTGGGGTACCATGAGAGTGAAGGGAGGCTATTATTAATTATGTTGGGACAGCGATTGTCATCTGGGACCATACTAGACAAACAGGTGTCTGTTCTCTACGTCTATGCATAGATGTCTGTCTGTCTGTCTGTCTGTCTTCTGTCTGAATGAGGCTCTGACACTGAGGTATCTGTCACTTCTATTATGTATCTGCTGGACTTCTTGTCAAAAAATTCATCTGGATAACTGATGTTTGCCTTGTGTCTTGATGTCCATCTTTGCCTATTGCAGAGGCACCTCTGTAAGCAGAGAAAACCAATGAGGCTAAAAACATCTCAAACCATATGCCATCATAAGAATGGATCATCTGGGTGCCAGGAACGAAGCCAGAGGCTTCATGTTCTTTAGGGCATGTCCTCACACTAGCCCAAGGAAGTAGACACTCTTGTTACCAAAATCAGCTGGGCTTAGAGAAGTTAATAGTGCCCCTAAGGTCACACTGACACCAATGTAGGGATGCAACCACATCCATGTCCATCAAAATCAGAGTGGACCAAGCCCTACTATGGAGCCCAAGGTGAGGACTGACAAGAGGCTAACCAGGCTGTGGTAGACTGGGACCTATGTTTCCCTTCCCTCATGGATTCTCATTCGTAGTTGGGCTCTTTCTACTGGGCAAATGGAGGGGGTGGCTTCTGCTGGTTTTCAGGAAGGAGGAACAGAGCTCAGGTTCTGTAAGGAAGTTGGTTGGGCTCTTTCTCCACCTACCCTCCTGCACAACCAGTGCCTTGCCGGAGACAAACCAGACAAACACAGCTCACTGGTGCCCTCTGGTGTCTGGCTCTTTCAACCCAGTTGCTCCTCTAGGGACCATCACACATTTTACACTGAGCAAGGCCCAGTGTAGAATCAAAATTAGGATAACTAGCACAAGAATGATAGTCTGTCAATAATGATTCTGAGATAACAGACATGAGATGGGACTGTTCCAGGCAGAGTGAGCCATGTGGTCATCCCATCTAGTTTTGGAAACATCTCACTATAGCCTACAGAACCATCTCAGGGGACTGCCTGGTGAAGTCACCGAGATAACGCATGTAAGTGCTCGGTGGGAGATTTACAGAGTAAGGAGTCACTGGCTAATGTGTCAATGATTGTTGATTAGCCCCTCTTTGGAGAAGTTGGCATCCTGGTATTGCTCTGGGAGCCCATTTCCAACTGTTCAGACAGGATAAGCTGCATCCAGAATTGTTGATGGAGCAGGAATGAGGGGTCTGGTCTTTGGGTGGCCCAACCCCTCCTCTGGTAATTTAGGGCCTTGTTGGGAAGTGAAGAAGGGGAGCTTCATTGTCACTGAAAGGACATTTTGACACTCTGCTGCCAGCTTTTGTAGTGGTCCTCCTGTTCCTACCCGTGTCCTGATACCAGCTTCGGGGTGACCTTTGCTCTTCTGACAGCCATGGGTGACTAACACAGCAAGTGTGTGGGCCAGCACCTGTCCTTGCCTCCGCCCTAACTCTGTTCTCCATTTCCTCATCACATCCTCCATCCACATCAATCCTCAGCCTCTGGTGGGAAGGTTTCGGGGCATTTGCTAAGGGGCTGGTACCCCAGGGGTCTCTGACAGGGATTGGTGCAGGATGACCAGCAGCTGTGACATCCCCAAAACCAAGGGAGGTCTTGATGGCCTTGAACCCCACCCTCTGGCAATTACAGGGGAGGTGCCAGTGGCCAGGGCCGGGTTAGAAGGACCAACTCAGAGAGCAGAAGACGATGGTGTCTCAGGAGCAGAAAGCAGAGAGAAAATGGCAGGACAGAGCTCATAAGGACCCCAAAGAAGTCTCAAAAGGCAGAGGTGGGGTGGGTAAAGGAATGACAGAGATCATTCCGTGGCAAGGGAAGGCAGAGTCCACGTGGCTTGCATGTGGCATGTAAGTAGGTTTGATTAGGAGAGACACTTTAGTGACTTTGGCAAAGACAAGAGGGGGCTCTATATTGCTTAGGAAGAGTTCTTGTGGCATAAGGGAGATGGGTCAAGCCCTGTGCCTTGCCCAAGAAAGAGGAGAAAACGTTGAGTTGATTTTGTATTCCTCAAACCTGTTTGCTTACATCTTTGGCATCTGTGCCCTGTGAAGAACCTACCTACGAGGAGCTGGGCATGTCTGGGCCTGATGGTGGCAGTGCCTACGTGAGGCTGTGCACTTCCTGCAGGTGCTCCTCCTACCAGGGTCACCAGGCTCCTGGTGAAGACCTGCCTTCTTCCTGGTCTTTCCCACTGGAGCAGTCCAGAACGCCATACCATAGCAGAGGGCTCTGCTTTCTTCCCCTCCACCTGCCCTCTCCGCAGTGCCTTGGCTCAACATGAGTCTCCCTGCTCACGCTCAGACCTTTGCATGGCCGGCCACACGCAAGTGCCCACAGCACTGAGTCTTCAGAGAGAACCTGGGTTTGAGACTAGCCTCTGCTGTTCACCTGCAATGTGGCCTTGGGCAGGTCAAACCCTTGGTGCCTCGGTTATCTCATCTGTGAATTGGGGATAATGGGGCCTAATGGCGCTTATCTCATGGGCTTGTCATGAGGATCAAATGAGATGAGGCAAGTACAAACAGCTCGAAGAGGGCTCTGCCGGTGGGAGGGATTTGCTGCTGTTGTTTTCATACCATACGGCATTTAGCCAGGAATGGAAACATGCATGGCTGGCACGCTATTCCTTGCCCCTTCCAGAATCATCTACAGGGCTGCTGGGTGCTGGCCACCATTCTACATGTGTGCCAATGGGGTGTCAAAGCATGCAAGATGGCTGCCCTCTTGGGGATGCCATTCCAGGGAAGGAACTCCCAACAACCCCAGCGTCTACCAGCGTATGTTCCCACTTCCCCCTGGATCTGAAGACACTCCCCCTCCCAGGCAAGAAGGTGAGGCAACCCAGGCCACTGAGCTGCGACTTCTAAGCACCTCCCAGTCATCCTGTGGCCCAAGAAGCCCTTGAGTCAGAAAACAAGGTCACTCTGATCCCGGCTAGGACTCGAAGAGCTTTGAGGCAAGAGAGTGCAATTATTAAGTATAATTGCCCATTTTACAGATGAGTAAATTGAGGTTCAGGAAGGTTTAACTGCCTTACCCTTGGCAATACAGCTGGTTAGTAACAGGGTTATTCAGTCAGCAAATATTTATTGAGCTCCTATTTTGTGCCACCTGCTTGGAGTGACTTGCAGGAGGTTATGGGGATGCTCATTCAGACAGTGGAGTGTTTCTAGGCAGAAAAAGCATAGCTAGGTTGGGTGAGACAGTGGGGGGAGAAGGATGGTCAAGGGAGACCCAGGGGGTGGCATTTAAGCTGAATCGCTATGCAGAGGACTCTTCCAGCAAAATGCCCTAAATGGTGACCCAAGAGGTTTAAACTCCCTGCCACCCACCTAAAAGGCCAACGAGAATAGGGCTGAGCCCCTCACCTAGAGAACAGAGGTTTCTGAACATGATGCTGAGCAACTGTGGTACCCAGGTGGCACTTCTTGGTAAAAAGTACACTAGGGCTCCTCTTTGTTTGTTTAATAGTCTCTCTCTCTCTCCCCCACACACAACCCTCTCTCTCCCTCCCTCTCTCTCTCCCTCTGTCCCTCCCTCCCCCCTCTCATCTGTTTGTTTTTGAGGCAGTGTCTTTCACTGATCTAGAATTTGCTAAGTGGCCTAGGCTACCCAGCCAGCCAGCAAACACTGGGTGTGGGGAGTAACCACCTGTCTTTGCCTCCTCAGGACTGAGATTAAAAGCATTCCCCACCATGCCTAGCTTTTTTCTTATGGGTTTGTGAGGCCCAGATCCAAATCTCTGAGCTTGCAAGGCAAGCACTTAGCAACCAAACTATCTCTTTAGCTCAAACTCATTTTTTGAAGAGCAGTTTTAGGCTCTGAAAAAACTGAGCATCACGTACAGTGAGTCCCGGGATGTCCACTTTCCTGCATGTGTGGAGTACATGTCACAGTCTGTGCAGTTAACTCTGAAGCAACATTGTCACCAGACCTCTGTACCTTAGGGCTCATTCTTGATGTATGTTCTCTGAATTTCACTAAAAATTGTAACGACCCCATTGGGTATGGTCTGAGAGTGATCTGTGATTTTGGATTTGAATAAATGAGTTTGTCAGGTTTATAGCAAACATAAGCAGGGAACAGTGAGGAGCAAGTAGAGAGAAACATCAAATTGGGTGCCTACAACATCTGGTAAATTGGCTGAGGAAGTTGAGGCAGTCAGCTGGAGGTCCATGGACAAGTTCCCAACTTCTCATTCTCGTCATAGGCAGGATGATACTATGATAAACGGGAGCAATGGCTGTGAGGAACAGCTTCTCTTCTAGCTGTTTTCAAGGACACTGTGTTTTATATGAATTTTTAAAATTATGATATAATTACATCATTTCCCTCCTTCCCCTTCCTCCCTCCAGTCCCTCTCATCATCAGATTGTTCTCTCTCAAATTCATGGCCTTTTTTTCTTTAATTGCTGACATACGTTCTATATCTAAATATGTAAATACGACCTGCTCAGTCTGTATCATGTTGCTTGTATGTATATGATTTCAGGGCTGGCTACTTCTTGTGAGTTTCCCCCTTTCATGTTAGCATGTCTGTTGGTGCCATCAATGTTCAGGTTTAAGCAGCTGTGTTGGTGAGACTAATGAGTGTGGCTTCTAACATTTCTAAGAGGCACAATCTTACGGCAAGCTTCCTGTTCCTCTGGCTCTTCCAATCTCTCTCTCTCTCTTTCTCTCTCTCTCTCTCTTTCTCTCTCTCTCTCTCTCTCTCTCTCTCTCTCTCTCTCTCTCTCTCGGGTTTTTCAAGACAGAGTTTCTCTGTGGCTTTGGAGGCTGTCCTGGAACTAGCTCTTGTAGACCAGGCTGGTCTCAAACTCACAGAGACCCACCTGCCTCTGCCTCCCGAGTGCTGGGATTAAAGGCGTGCGCCACCAACACCCGGCCCCAGAATCTCGTGTTCTCTTCATTTTTATGGTTGTTGTTTCTGTAATGGTTTTCATACACTGTAAAGAGAAGTTTCTTCAATGAGGATGAGGGTTAAGAACTGTAGTTATCTATGAGTATAAAGACAAATAATTAGAATATAGTTAGGGATTTTTATGGTTTGGTAAAATGGCAGTTGTAGCTTCTCCATCAAGATCTGTGACTTCTCTGTCTCCAAGTGGTTGGCTCATACCAGGCATGATTCCTCCCTTGTGAGCAAGTCTTAAGTCAATGACAGAGCTCTTGGTTACCACCAAGGTTTTCGAGCCACTACTGCACCCTCAGGGTTATCTTGTCATGCTGGTCATTGTTGTGCTTCATAGGCACCACAGCTGGGTAAGACTATTGGTTGCTTTCCTGTCTTAGAAACTTGCATGGTGCCTCTGGTACCGGGAAATATAGTCCCCAGGGAAGAGGCTTTTAGCTCAGATAAAACTCAGGTCCTTTGGATCCTGTGTCTGAAGTTTGTAGTGTCTTCAGCAATGGGGACTTAACTTCCATTTCTGGGAGGCAACCTAGGGCAATAGCAATCACCTATAATGTTTTGGGAGTCTCTTGGACAACCCTGACCAACAACTCTAAATGGGACTTTGCATGCCTAGTGTTGGAGTTTTGTTAGATGGTCTATGGTCAGCCCAGATGGGAAAATTTCATTGGAACTATGTATGAATAGTTATATACTAATTTATATGTATTTTTGTAATATTAATGTGATTAATTCCCCTCTGGGGGACATAATATTTTTAACACCCTCAACTGTTTGTTGTTTTCCTTTTTCCCTGTTGCAAAGTTAGGGAGGCCATCCTGCTCCAGGACAGGGAGTTGCGAAGGACACTTGGAGACAAAGATGCTTTGGGTCTGAAGGGAGGAGGCAAAGAGCCAGCTTCCCGATAATCTCAAACAGCACACAATGATTTACCAATGCAATACACACCAAAAACATGTGTCTATCATGATGGGATCCCAAGGTGGTTTCTCTGCCTTAAAAGTCCTCTATGGCCTGATTGTCCCTCCTCCTTCCAGCCCCTGGTAACCTTTGGTCTTTTCATTTTCTCCGTGGTTTAGAAATGCTGTGATGAATAGCCTTCCCAAATGGGCTTCTTCCATTTAATAGCGCGCGCGCGCGCACACACACACACACACACACACACACACACACACACACACACGTACATACTTATATCACTCCCTTTAGTGCTGAATAAATCTCATTTTATGGACATAAGGCTGCTTTTTGTTGTTGTGTATTTTAGTTTTCATCTAATTTTTCCTGTAGTGATGTAAGCCCTTTCATCTATGGTGGGCAACTCTACAAATAAGGTGTTCCAAGGCTCCAAGGCTGCACTTCTCCTGGTGTCCAACAGGTGGCCACCACTCCTCTGTGCTGCACTGTAGGGGCAGGGCTGACATCCTCTTTTAGAGGAGAGAAAAACTGTGTGAGAGGAAAAGAGAGAAATGGCTGCAGATCCTATAGGCTCCTTACCTCCTCCCTTCCTTCAGGCAATTTTAGTTACTGGGACACTTGGTTTGGGAAAGGATGAGGGCTTGAAATATGCGACCATTTCCATTCTTCAATGAAGTGTTCTGGGGCTTTACCCTTCTCGGTATTGCCTCATAGAAGACAAGAAACCTCTGGAAAATCTGGTCCTTGCCTTAGCTTCTGGTTTCAAGCAGATGGCTTCCTGAGCACATAGCTCCATGCATGGAAGGAGGCTCCTGGGATGAGGGGAGAATGCCGCAGCCAGCAGCCTAAATGAGGAACAGTTCTGGTGAACAGGATTGGTGCCTTCTACCAGCAAGACTGAACCATAGCAACAATGAAATGGGAAACCCAAATGTGGTATGTATATGCAGTAGAATATTATCCAGCCATGAAGAAGGAGATTCTGACACTTGCTGTGACATCCTGAATCTCGAGGGCACTTGGTAAGTGAGTGAGACACACAACGACAATACAACCCACAAATGTTTTATGATGACACTTAGGGTGAGGGGCCTACACTTATCATGGAGGTCACATCCTGATAAACTCATTGTAGGCTGAAATGTACATTGGAAATGTATTTACCTAATGCACCCACCTGATCATGTGAGATGAGCAACGCCACAACACACCATACAGGGTTAGTCTGTTCCTCTTGTGGTCTCTCAGGCCCAACATGGAGCCAGCATCATAAGAGAGGATGTGGGCATGCATTTCCATCTCAGAGGAGGATAAAAACCCTCAACACAGTTTATACTGCACACACGTTATAAAGCTGATACATCAAAAGCAGAACTATTTTGAGTTCATGACCTTTTGTAGGACAGATGTTACTGTCACCATGATCCAGCGATGAAGCCCTGTGGGGAGAGACTTTCTAAAACGAGACACTGTGCCCTTCAATACCCCAGTAGAATTAGGAACCCCAAAACAATGGGTCTGTGGATCACGTGCTGGGGCAAGGGGAAAGCTTGCTGTGCAGGATTTCACACGTTTCTGACAGCTTATCACATAGCTAAATTAACGTGGTTATTTCCTGCATTTGTTTCATCTTTCCCGTAAAAATGTAAAACTGCTGGAGAAAAGGCAGAGAGAAAAAACTACGAGTTGTTCTAGTCTCACTTTGGTCATGGAACTAGATGCAGGAAGGAAATACTGAGTTGTCTCCTGGTGTAAAAGTGTTAAGTGCCCTGTAATAGGTCTGGGGAGCCAGGCAGGACCCCAGCCTGTGGCTTTGCCCATTCCTGTGTAAGAACCCATGGCGTGTCTGCCCTGCTTCTCCTGACCCTTGGGGATTGGTTGTTTATGAGCACATGTTGGTGAATGGGGAAGGGAAAAGCTTTCTGGGTTTTGACGAGGTCTTACTGTGAAGAACACACGAGCTGTCCAGTTATGAGCCAGGGCCCCTGGTTGACTCTCACAGGCTCATCCTGGATTTGCTCTGTGTTCTTCGTACAATGTGTAACAGGCACATGTGATGCCTGAGCTAAGTGACAACAGTTCTCATTGTGTTTAGCAAAGAGCTTGTTCTGTCTGCTTTTCTAGATGGCCGTTTGGCGTTTGTTTTTAGATTTTGGTTTAATATTTATCTCCATGTTTGGAGCAGGAAGGCCGTTTACATTTGTCACTTGGTAGCATCAGCTCGTAACACAGAAAATAAATCTCTGCTGCCTGAGACTACGGAGGCCGTTTAGTTTCTGCCGTCAGTAAAGATAAAGATTTAGTCTGAGAAACTTGCTGGGAGGTTGGGAGTTTGGCCGAATACTCCTGTGCAGAGCTGTAACACAGTGCAGGGTCGGAGACGGGGATCACGAGGGTTTGCTGCTCACAGACAGCCTGGGGGAAACCACAGTGAACTCAGGATCAATGCAGGACCTGCTTCAGGGAAACACAATAGAGCAGAGCACACGATGTCCTTCCGTGTCCTTTACACATGTGTGCATGGGTGTGCACATTCCCACAGACATTCATACACCACACACACACACACACCACACACACACACCACACACCACACACACACACACCACACACACACCACACACACACCATACACACCACACACACACACCACACACACCACACACATACCATACACACCACCCACACACACCACCCACACACACACCATACACACCACACACACCACACACACACACCACATATACCACACACACACCACACACACACACCACATATACACACCACACACACATACCATACACACCACACACACATACCACACACACACACCACACACACACACACCACACACACACACCATATACACCATACACACCATACACACCATACACACCATACACACCACACACACACACACCACACACACACCACACACACACCACACACACACACACACACATACCACACACACACCACACACCATACACACCACACACACCATACACACCACACACACCATACACACCACACACACCATACACACCACACACACTCACACACCATACACACCACACACACATACACCACACACCACACGCACACACACCACATGCACACCATACACACCATACACACCATACACACCACACACACACCATACACACCATACACACCACACACACACACCACATATACCACACACATACCACACACACACATCACATACACACACCACACACACATACCATACACACCACACACACATACCACACACACACCACACACACACACCACACACACCATACACACCATACACACCATATACACCATACACACCATATACACCAAACACACCACACACACACACACCATACACACACACCACACACACACACCACACACACACCACACACACATACCACACACACACACCACACACACCACACACCATATACACCACACACCATACACACCACACACACAATATACACACCACACACACACCATACACACCATACACACCACACACTACACACCACACACACATACCACACACACATACCACACACACATACCACACACACACACCACACCACACACACATACACACACCACAACCACACACACACCATACACACCACACACACACCATACACACTACACACACCACACACACCACACACACACACCACACACACACTCACACCATACACACCACACACACACCATACACACTACACACACACTCCATACACAACATACACACCACACACACCATACACACCACACACACACACCACACACACACCACACACACCACACACACAATTTTTTTTACATTGAAATTTGAGTAAATTTGGAGAGAACCCAGCTGTAATTAAGTCCACGCTACCTCAGTAGATCTCACCTGCTGACTTTTCCTTTTATGGGTTCTTCTGGATTAATGCAACTGTCTTTTGTGTGTCATTTTGTGAATAAATCTGCACCTCTGAGAATTGACTTGGTGAAGGTTGAAATTCAGTGACTGTAGCCATTGGGTCGCATTGAAGATTCACAAACAGAGAAAGAGAACAGAGACAAATGTCCCCCTTAGCCTGCTCCGGGGTGGATGCTAAGTGACTCGCCCTGGTTTCAAAGTGAACCTCGTAAGGAGATCACTCATTTACCCCTCACCGTAGTCACCCCATAACCCCTGGTGTCAGGGCTGCCTGAACACTTGAGAGAGGAATCCAGCTTTACTCCGGGGAGGGAGCCCCGTTACACCGCACACACACAGATGCACTCTTCTGGCATTAACTCTTGCTTCAGCCTTCAAGGTGAGCTCTAAAGAAAACTCAACTTGCCCTTAAATTTCCCAAAGATAACTAAACATTGCAGTTGTCTACTGCCCCGCCCCCACCCACTACAATATTTTGAAAATTTATTGCACACTCATTGCCAGGGCTACACAGAGAAACCCTGTCTCAAAAAACAAAAAACAAACAAACAAAAATGGTATTTGGGTGTCTATTGAGTATGTTTTATAAAAACATTAGAATGCTGTGAAAGCATTAGATTTTAGAAGGATGATAAGCATCTAAAATACTATACTGAAAATATAGCTTTCTTACTAATGTAAAACAGCATCCATTGTCTTAAATTTTGTTAAGCTACTGAATTTTATATCAGCTACTTGGTCCTCAGTAAAGACTTTCTTCCAAAGCAGATTTTATTCATTTTTATCAATAGTCAAGTTACCCTTGAGAGGACCTAAAAACATATTATGTTAATTAAAATACCCTTAAATCATGTACATTATAAATCCTCTTATGAAGGGGATTCCTTATAGCTGTGGGCTTCTTTTTCAGGGATACTCATATAAACAACCGATAAATAGATTTTACTAAAGCTATGATATATATGAAATGTTGGGTGTATGTGTTTGTCAAATAACTTCATGCTGGATTTCCTTTTCATAATAGGGATCACAGGAAATGCCAGTCCCCACAAATAGGTGCATACAGGGTCTGAGTAACCTTATTCCTTATGTATTAGTCTTGGTAATTAAGTCTTACTCAGAGGAGAGATAGCTAATATCTTGCATTTAAAAGGTGACTAAGTTGTCAAAATATGGGGCTGGCAGATGGCTCAGTGGGTGAACATACTTGCTATGGACTTTGAGGGCTTCAGTTCAATCCCCAGGATCCACATGGTGGAAGGAGAGAGCCACGTCCCATTGGTTGTCCTTTGACCTCCACATGGGAGCTGTGACACGTGTGACTCACCCATACAATAAGCTACTTAAGGAGAAAGAAAATGCACTAAAATATGCTATTTTTTTTGCTGGTCAAACTTAATAAACTAAAAAGATAAAATATTTTGTTATTGTTGAGATTGGCTACTTTTTAATTGGGATGATAAAGTTGTCAGTCAACATTAACTTACTGCTAGTAGCTAATACATTTTATTATAAATGATTATAACATTCAAAATTTTAATATCTACTTTGATATGTATATACATTATAAAATTAAGATAAAATCAGTACTGCTCACAGAGGGCAATATCTCTGTGTTCATCAGATCTTAAATTCAATATTTGTATTTGTAATAGGCAATATCCTTATGATACATGCAATATAATGCCACATAAGTATGTCTCTGACAGATGAGGAAAACATCATCAGAAATGTTGTTCATTTTTATAGTGTTCAGATGCTGTAGTTTTTAATGAGATTTTTAAAATGTTTTATATTCAAAGCAATTACACTTTCTTAGAATGCTGATCTAATTTTAATAAAATTGTATAAGGCTTTTTTCTTGTTTTTGTTTTTGAGACTGGGTCTCAGAGATCAACCAAGCTCTGCCTCTCAAGTATTGGTGTTATAGCCAATAGAGCTAACTTTTAAAAGACCAGTTTAATGTTTTGTTTCCTATTTCTCTCTCTCATGTTTGTGGGGGGGCATGGCGTGTATGATGTATAGGCATGGAAACCAGAAGAGAATACTGTGCCCTGCTCTCCCATTGGATAATTTTTTCCCCCTTGAGACAAGGTCTGCCTGTTTCTGCTAGACTGGTTGGCCAGTGAGCCCAGTAAACCTCCTGTCTCCATGCCCACAGTGCTGGGTTGTAACCACACCCCACTTTTTACATGGGTACTAGGAACCCAGATTCAGGTCCTCATGCTTGAGCAGTGGGCACACTTCTCCACTGACCCATCTCCCTATTGCTTCCTGTTTCTTCTGTCTGGCTTTTAAACCAGACTGGCTCTCATTATGTTTGGGTAAACTGGAATCTTCCATGACCACTTTCTAGCCCTGGTTAAATAGGACTACCAATGAGAGGGACCCTTTGCACCAGGCAGTAAATCTGGTTAGGGTATAAGTGCTATTTTCAAAAAACGTTTGGTAAGCGATGTTTTAAAATCCTATAGGACCCTCTAAGTCAAGATTTAACGTACCAGAGTAAAACCAAACCAGATTCTGTGTCCAAAGCATCACAAACACAATCACCACGAAGGATAAGATGTCACGATTTCTAAGATGTTTTCTGCACACTTTGTGAGGCTCTGTCTGGGTACCTGAGAATCTAAGTCTTAACCAACCCAAGGTTCCTTGCAATGTGTGATTATGTTAAAGTTTTTTCTTTCCCCAAATTCCCAGATACCCAACTATTATTCCAAGGTGATTATAGTACACTTAATGTTCTCTGTGTTTCTGGGTAACAATGCATAGGACTACTCCTGAACTGTAAATGCTAGGCAAAAGTTGGCATAGTTAAAACTCTGTGTTAACGCACGCCTTTAATCCCAGCACTTGGGGGGGCAGAGGCAGGTGGATCTCTATGAATTTGAGGCCAGCCTGGTCTCCAGAGTGAGTGCCAGGATAGGCTCCAAAGCTACACAGAGAAACCCTGTCTCGAAAAACCAAAAAAAAAAAAAAAAAAAAAAAAAGAAAACCAAAAACCCCCAAAACTCTGTGTTAAATATATGCAAAGTGACCAAATAAGTGTTCTCTTAATAGTATTACATCTGTGCTTTTAAATTTTTAAATAACATATTTACTAATTTTAAAAGATGCATTTGTTTATTTAATTTGTATTGTGTGCTTGAGTGTGTATGTGTGTATGCCACATACATGCAAGTGTTCCCAGAGGCCAGAAGAGGGTGTTAGGTCCCCTGGAATGCAGTTACATGGGGGTTGTGAGCCACCTGATATCGGTGCTGGGAACTAAATCTGGGTCCTCTGCGGGAGCAGCAAATACTCTTAACCACTGAGCCATCTCTCTAGCCCCATCTTTTGCTACTTTCAGTCAGTATCATTCAGATTAAAACCTGATATAGGGGCTTCCAGGCTAATTCAAACCCTGGTCTGCATCTGTTCACTTTGACTAAATGAGTCTATGAGATACCCTTGTACCTCAGAAAGCTGGTCTGTGTGTGGCCACTAGCCTGTAGTCTAAGTTTTAAGAGGTATAAAGTTTTGCTTTTTGTCAGTGCTGAACACCTATTATATCACTGTCTTAGTTAGGGTTATCATTACTATGGTGAAACCCATGAGCAAAAGCAAGTTGGGAAGGAAAGAGTTTATTTGGCTTACACTCCCACATCACAGCCATTACTGAAGGAAGTCAGGACAGAAATTTTAAGGAGAGGGAATGTGTAGTAGGAGCTGATGCAGAGGCCATGGGGTGCTTCTAAGTGACTTGCTCATCATGGCTTGCTCAGCCTGCTTGCTTTCTTTTTCTAATTGGTGTTTTGCCTGTATGTATGTCTGTGTGAAAGTATTGGATTTTGGAGTTACAGACAGTTGTGAGCTGTCATTTGGGTGCTGGGAATTGAACCCCGGGTCTTCTGGAAGAGCAGCCAGTGCTCTTTACTGCTGAGCCATCTCTCCAGCCCCATCAGCCTGCTTTCTTAATAGAACCTAGGACCACCAGCTAGGGGTGGCAGCACCCACAATGAGATGGGCCTCCCACATCAATCACTAATTAAGAATTTTCAACTGAGGCTCCCACCCCTCTGATGACTATACCTTGTGTCAAGTTGACTTAAAACTAGCCAGCACAATAACTGAGTCAAGGATTCTACATTTTGCTTTGAAAGTAGAATAAACACAGACACACAAAAACAGAAAACAACCCCCCCCAACTTCTATGTACCTCTGTACTAATTGCTGCTGGCTCTCTTTTGTTTTTTTAATGTTTTTCATTGCAATAGAATTACATCACTTTTCCCCTCTCTTCCTTCTCGCCCCTCCTGGCCCCTCCTTTGAACCCCTCCCATTCCTCCTCCCTCCCATTGCCCCCTCAAGTTGATAGTCTCCTTTTCTTTGATTATTATTGTTACATGCATACTCCTCTCTCTCTCTCTCTCTCTCTCTCTCTCTCTCTCACACACACACACACACACACACACACACACACACATATATATAATACATATATATATATATATATGCAATTACATATATATGAAGTTATAAGGAACTGGGTTTTAATTTTCCTGCTATCATTTAATATCCACAGGTGATGGTGGCAAAATACTGAACTTCATTGGATTTTAACATTTGCCTATAAATTAATAGTAATACATTAATAATACAGTTATGAAGATTAAATATTATAACATAACAGGCTAAACATGCAGGCTGCTGAATCAGTAACAGTTTTGCTCCTTTGAACTCTCAGAGCTCTGTGTCTGTACTTTCTGTTTCAAGTCTTAGATGTTTGTATGGTCACTCACTCATCTAACAAATGTTTGACAGCTACAAAGGCGGTGTTATAAAAAAAAAAACTGAAGCAAGATGGGTGGGGCATGTTTTGCTGTTTTATTTAGGGCAGTTTTAGAAAAAAAGCAATGTTTGAGTAGGAGTGAGCCTTGTGGCTGTCAGGGAAGACAGAAGTCCCTGAGGCAGGAGCCTAGCCTGTGTGAGAGCCAGCAGGAAGCCAACGTGGTCATATCACAGGGAGCAGGAAATGGAGGAAATGGGATAAAGGAGAAAAGTGGCAGGGGACACATCACATGACCACAGTAAGGACCATCTCTACCACCTACCCCAAATGAAGTGGCGTGGAAGAATGAAAAAGCCAGCATTGAATTTTTAAGTGGCAAGGGTGGAAACTGGATATTTGTTTGCTGGAATGGTGGCCCTGGCCTTTCTGTCTCCTGATGGACTTCTGATGAGCCGTCCTCCCGATATCCACTCTTTCTTACCACATTTCCACACAGCAACCAGAAGGACCCTTTAAACTCTGGACAGTCCTTTCATTCCCCTGCCCACTCTGACCTTGACTCCTTGGCTTCCCTGTGACTTTGTATCTGAAGACAGAGCCAAGATGCTTGCAGGGAGAGGCAGCTAACGGCAAGGTGCGCAAGTGGGGCGGGCAGGAAGCGGCATTTGTGGCTTTGTATTTGCCTAGTGGTGTCCCATTTCCTGTGTGCTTCAGTAATTTTTCTTACTTTCATTTTTGGCTTTAGAGAATTTTAGGTTTCTTTTTTTTTTAAAATAAAAAAATTATGCATGTGATTGTTTGCCTGTGTGTATGTGAGTTACCGTGCGCTTGGAGTATCATGCAGTACTTGAAAAGGCCAGAAGAGGGCATCAGATCTATGGAACTGACATTAGAGACAGTTGTGAGCCAGCACATGTGTGCTGGGAACCAAACCAGGGTCTTCTAGAAGAATAGCCAGCGCTCTTAACCCCTGACCCATCCTTCCAACAAGAGGACTTAGATATTTTAACAACAACAGAAAGCATAGACTCTGGCTTAGCAGAATAACATATAGAACTGTTTGAATCACACACAATCTGTAAATGTAGACCTGTTCTGGGAACCTGAGCAAAGGCTTCATATCAAAACCATAGCAGCACTATTTGTAATAGCCAGAACATGGAAGCAACCTAGATGTCCCTCAACTGAAGAATGGAGAGAGAAAATGTGGTACATTTACACACTGGAGTACTACTCAGCAGGTAAAAAAAACAATGGAATCTTGAAATTTGCAGGCAAATGGAAGGCACTAGAAGAAACCATCCTGAGTGAGGTAACACAGTCACAAAAAGACAAACATGGTATGTACTCACTCATTTATAGATTTTAGACATGGAGCAGGGGATTGCCAGCCTATAATCCCACCGCCAGAGAGTCTGAGAAACAGGGAGGACCCTAAGAGAGACATGCCTGGTACCCCGGAGAAGGGGTTACAGAATCTCCTGGGAGCATGCGGGGAGGGGAGAGGGAGCTGAGAGAAAGAGGAGGGGAGAGGAGGACATGGAGGAGCAGGAAGGCTGAGTCAGGGAAAGAAAAGAGGAGAGCAAGTTAAGAGATATCATAATAGAGGGAACCATTATAGGTTTAAAGAGAAATCTGGACTAGGGAGATTTCCAGAGATCTACAAGGATGACACCAGCTGGCAATCTAAGCAATAGTGAAGAGGCTACCCTAAATGCCCTTCCCTGGTAATGAGATTGATGACTACCTTATATGCCATTCTAGCTGATGGAAGCAGAAGCAGACACCCACAGCTAAATACTGAACTGAACTCCTGGAACCCAGTTGCAGAGAGGGAGGAGTGATGAGTAAAGGGGTCATGACCAGGTTGGTGAAACCCACAGAAAGAGCTGACCTGAACAAGGAGGAGCTCAGGGACCCCAGACTGATAGCTGAGAGGCCAGCATGGGACTGATCCAGAGCCCCTGAACGTGGGTGTCAGTGAGGAGGCCTCGGCAATCTATGGGGCCTCAGGTAGTAGACCAATATTTATCCCTGGCACATGAATGGACTTTGGGAGCCCATTCCACATGGAGGGATGCTCTCTCAGTCTGGACACATGGGGGAGGGCCTTGGCCCTGCCTGGGATGATATGACAGACTTTAGAGATCCCCCATGGAGGGCCTCGCCCTCCCTGGGGAGCAGAGGGGGGATGGGGTCGGGGCGTGGAGGGGCTGGTGGGAGGTGGGGGAGGAGGAGAGGGAAAGGGAGCTGGGATTGACATGTGAAGTAAGCTTGTTATTAATTTAAATTTTAAAAAAACATAAAAAGTCACCAGGAGATCATTTACACTGGCAATGATTCAGCCTAGTTAGTATACTGCTCTCAGCAACCTCCATGAACTCCAAATGTACACACGCAGAAGGTTCAGTGTCCCCTAGGTCAGTAGCACAGGCCAGATGTTTATCACATTGCTGGTGGGAACAACTGGATCCCATTCTGTTTAACACAAAATTCAGGCAAGTCATACTAGAATAGATGAGTACTCAGATGAATGACTGGATCAGACTTGGAGATGATGAGAGCGTTATTACAATACTCAGAAACACAGTTGCCCTCCAGAGGCCCACCATGGGATCTTTGCTCTCAAATGGCATTCCATGAACCTTTACAAATGGTCTAATTTTACCTCTGCTGCTGTGATGAAACACACCAACCAAAAACAACTGAGGGATCTGGAGAGATGGCTCAGTGGTTAAGAGCACTGGCTGCTCTTCCAGAGGACTAGTGTTCAATTCCCAGCGTGCACATGGCAGCTCACAACTATCTAACTCTGGTTCCAGAGGATCTGACACCCTCACACCAGTGCACATAAAGTTTATTAAAAAGTGTATTAAAATTATTTAAGAGACTATTAAAAATAAAAGAATGCAAACTTTTCTTTCATTGTGATTCTTATCAGATAGACCAAAATGTCATACGTCTAAAATGAGTGACCTTTCTCTGTGGAACTGATGTGACTTGGTGCCAAGGATAAACTTTCCTGCCTAAACAGCACTCATGCCAGGCCTGGCAGGAAAGCAGTTCTCCTTCTTTGTACCCTGTGGCTCCTGTCAAAGCAGCTCTTTGAGCATGCAGATACCTACGCTGCTGGAGTTTCAAACAAATGAAAACAATCCTTGTGTTATGACTCCCATTGATCCACAGATACCCAGAAATGGCAACAAGTTAACTAATAATCAGAGGTCATTGGTTGCCAATAAATCAGAAGGCAGAAGGATGGAGTGACAAGATGTTGGCAATAGAAAATAGTTACAGCATGGGCTAGCATTTCCAAGGAAGGTCACTCTGAGGTCAGATCCCTTTTGATTAAACATTGACAGTTCAGATATGTTCTGAGACCTGTTCCCATGAGTCCAAAGGCAGGCAGGTCAGCTGAAGGCTTTGTGGGAGTTGTCTGACAATGTCATAGGACAGCTGTGATATCTCATGGCATAATCACACAGCACAAACAAGATGCCACCACACTGTGAAGAAGGGAGACAAGGCCCTTATTTTCACAGCCGTGAACTGCATCTTCACCAGTGCCCGAATTCTACCTCCATGGCTTCCCTTTGAGTGCATTCAATTCTTACAGGGGCTACCTGAATTCACTCCACTATACAGGACCTGGTTCCCCCTCTGGTCCCCTCCCTCTGAACCATATGTCTGGTCCTACTTAATCAATCTGTTGTCTTTCAGGATGAGGTGGTTTTACAGTACAGTACTTGAAGCCTGATTGGAATTCACTCATGCTCACAGTATGAGAAATAAATGAATGCCAAAGAAGGAAGGTTTTAGATCCCAAGTCAGGATGCCCTATGGAGTATGAGTCTCAATAGAATGCCTTTCCCATGCAAATGTGTGTCTGTTCCTAGAAGTTAAATAGCTTCATAGCCACTTTAAACACAGACCCCGGGTTGTTCCCTTTCCTCGATTCTGGTTCTGGTTCTGCAGAAACAGTCCTTGTGAACTGTCGGAAAGGGGCCTTCAGCAGATGCTCATCACTGGGGCCACCCACTGAGCTACCTCTGGGTTGAAAGTGCTTTTACACTGTGCATATGGACGACTCTGCAAGTTCATTATCAGATGCCCTTTCTAAATGTCTCTTCTTAGTTGGGATCTATGTTTTGTTAAATCCACACACTGATCCTTTTGCAACTTTGGCTTGACAGCCCACTCTGGCCATATATACTGGCTTCTGGCTCAATGGCGCCTGGGGCTCATTGACAAGCCGGCACCCTCCCTAGTCACCTTTCTCTTGGCCCGGGCACCAGAATCTTTTAGTTTTTCTTTTACTTTTCCCCCCTCTTTCATTTCTTTCTTTCCATCCTCCCCTCTCCCCCATGTTGGCAATATCTTCATTTTAACTTCACCTTTTAAAGGCAATTTTTTCTGGGTATAGAATTCTGGATTTTGCTTTCAGTATTAAGACATTGGTCACTGGCTTCTGAGCTCAGTTGGTAAGTCAGCAGTAATTTAGACCATTTCTCCCCTCATTTATAATGTGCCTTTTCTCCTGGTGGTTGTCATGGTTTCTCTTTGGTTTTTTTGGCAGTTTGATTATGATGTGGGATCATATTTGACTGTTATACTGGGAAATGATGACAGGAAAGGGTCAGGTGACACACACCTGTATTCCAACTCCTGGGGATGCAGAGAGAGAAGGAAATAAAAGTCCTTTCTGCATTTGCAGTTCTGGAGGACACTGGATTTTTTTAATCTACAAATGCATACTCTTTCACCAAATTAGGGGAACTTTGAGAATTATTTCCTCAATGTTTTTTTTTTCCTTCCCCACTCTCTTCCTGATTCCAATTCTACACATTAAACGTTATGGCATTGTTCTTCAGTTCTGCCTCAGGCTTGGCTTCCCCCTCCTGCCTCAACCCCCCCCCCACACACACACACCTTGTTCTTGAGACTGGAAACATCTAACTTAGGTTCATTTACTTTTTTTCTCTGTCTCTAACCCAATCCAGATGATGTTACGTTTCAAAAACTCTTTCTCAGGCCTGTTATCTACACTTAGTTTTCTTTTGAACAAAGTGGGTCTCTCTGCTGAAGTTCTCCATTGAAAAGATATGACCCCTCAAGTGAAACAAACTTGTAATAGCTACTTTAAGATTATGATGATCTAGTGCCATGGAGATGGCTCAGTGGACAAAAGTGCTTACTAGGAAAGCCTGATTACATGAGTTCAATCCCTGGGACTCACATAAGTGAGAAGAAAGAACTGACTCCACAAAGTTATCCTCTGACCTCCACACATGTGCCATGACACAAGCATGCCTGTATAGGCATAGTCTCTCTCTCTCTCTCTCTCTCTCTCTCTCTCTCTCTCTCTCTCTCTCTCTCTCTCAAAAGAAAGCATGAAGTATGATCTGTTAATTCCAAATGAGGATCATCTAAAGGCTGGAATCTACCGCTTGCCTTTTCTCTTAAGGATGGGTCACAGTTTCATGTTTCTCATATGTTGGATAATTTTCCATATTCTGCACAGTTTGATTCTTTGGTTACAGAAATCTTGGGCTCTGTTGTGTAACTCCTGCAAAATTCTGCATTTGTTTGCATTTTTGTAGTAAACAGTGAACTCCATCCAGTCAAGTGTAAACTGTCTCTTGGGTAATAGCAAAAGTCTCCAATTCCATCTGTCTACTGTTTGATGGTCACACGAGTGCATCTCATGCAGGTATCGGGAACTGTGTAGAATTTGAACAAAGTCTATCAGAATTATTGTTTCTCCTTCTGTGAGTTCTTCCTTTCACTTTCATGGCCATAATTGCCTTAAACTCAAACCTTTGATTCTTTGGTCTAGGATTCCTATTACCATCTTATTTGTTTTTTAAAATCCTACTAAAAATGGGTAATTCATCCTAGACATTCTTTCTGCTCAAGTATTCACTCTGTTCTAGAAACTGCCTGCTTTTATGCACTGATTATTCAGGGCCTTGTTTTTCATAGCTTGTCCAGACTGCTACATTGTTACATGCAGAGGTAAGTGTAGTGGTGACTATTAGGCTGCCCTTAGGTTGCATTAAGGTTGAGATGGGCAGCAGCCAGTTGGAGAGATATACCTAGAGAGTTCCAGACGAGACACACACAGGAAGTCATGTGAGAATCACTGCCTAGGGTGTAAGTGGAGAGTATGAGAGAAACAGACCCAGAACCAAAAGCAACTACACTAGGATGGCAATGATGTAAGGGAGAATTAGCAAAGCAGATCTAGAAAGAATGGCCAAAGAGGGAGGAGAAAAAATGCAAGAGTGTTCTCTTAAAGTCCAAGGTAAGAGGGGAGCTAAGCTCAAGAGAGTGGTTGACCAATCAAAGCCTGCTGACAGCTTCCGTAAGACAAAGATTAAAACTGACTGCTGGCTTTAGCTCCATGAAGGTTCTTGGTGCAAGAGTGTTTTGCTTAAGTGGTGAACCTGATGAAGGGAACAGCAGAGTCTAGGAGAAAGAATAAACTCCACAGTAAAACAGGGTTGATGTTGGAGGGTGTATGCAATCCTGAGACACTTTATTTTAATGTTTGACCTTGAAAAAAATGATACTATGTTGGTGTCCCAAAGAAAGCCATGATGGTGAGGGAATCATGAGAACATCCTATATACAATTGGGGAGTTGGTGTCTTGGTCATTGTTCTATTGCTGTGAAGAGACACCATAACCATGACCACTCTTAGAAAGGAAAGGATTTAATTGGAGCTTGCTTACAGTTTCAGAGGTTTAGTCCATTTTCACCATGGCAGCATGCAGGCAGCATGGTGCTGGAGAAGGAGCTGAGAGTTCTACATCTGAGATTGCAAGCAGGAGAGAGAGAGAGAGAGAGAGAGAGAGAGAGAGAGAGAGAGAGAGCCACTGGGCCTGGCTCGGGATTCTGAAACCTTGAAACCCACCCCCAGTGACATACATTCCTTTGACAAGGCCACATCTACCAACAAGTCCACACTTCCTAACCCTTCTAAGTCGGGCCACTCCCTGACGACTAGGCATTCATATGAGTCTATGGGAGGGAAAGTATTCTTATTCAACTACCATGGTTGGCCTTCTACCGGTTCATAGAAAGTTCCAGAAACTGACAGAGGCTACCCTGTTGTTTTTGGTCAGTTCCTTCAGTATGTAGATCACACTAATTAAATCTGTTCATAGAGCTACATTATTCAAGCACATGGGGGGGAGACCATGTGGCCCCCCATTACTCATTGAGGGGATTTTAGAGTAGATACGCTAAGGGCTGAAGCAGGAGAGGACCCAGTGAGTGGAGCTGGCCATGGAGCTGACTCCAGAGACCCAGTGGGTGCAGAAGTCTGTTTGCTTTCTCCTAAGGTGGATGAGGAGCATGGTCCAACCAAGTGTGAAGACAGTGCTGTGGTTATAGAGAGGTAGATCTAAGAGGGTAGGACACTAAGATATCATTAAGAACAAGTCTGGCACCTTCAGGTACATTTTGTCATGTCTCTTTTCAGGAGAATGGAGCCCCTTGCAGGCTGGTCACCTGCTACAGCCAGGACAGCATTTGGCTGTCATCTTGCCCAGGCCTGACCAGGTAAAATTAACTAGAGTTGAGATTTGGGCTGTGGAGCCATTTTCCTTTTTTTGTCTCTGATCTTGGCTTTCAAATTATTTTCCCCTCCTTCTCTCTCTCTCTCCCTCCTCTACCTCTACCCTTTCCTTCCTTCCTTCCTTCCTTCCTTCCTTCTTTCCTTCCTTTTTTCCTTCCTTCCTTCCTTCCTTCCTTCCTTCCTTCCTTCCTTCCTTCCCTGCCTTCTCCCTCCTTTCCTTCTCTCTTTCTTTCTTTCTCTCTCTTTCTTTCTTTCTTTCTTTCTTTCTTTCTTTCTTTCTTTCTTTCTTTCCTTCTTTCTTTCGAGACAGGGTCTTACTCTGTCGCCCAAACAGTCCTGGGGCTCACTCAGTAGCCCAGGCTGAACTTAAACTTGCAGTGATCTTCCTGCTTCTATCTCTTGAGTGCCATGATTACTGGTGTCAGTCACCATACCCATCTCAAATTTTATTTTTACTAATTTTACCTCATAATGTAGTGCATGTAGAGATAGGAAACAGACTTCCATGCTATCAAAAATGTCAATAAAGGTGCTGAGGAGACAGTTCAATAATTAATTTCCTATTGCATGAGCATTAGGGTCTGTGTTGATCCACAGCACCCACATAAAAGCCAAGTACTGAGCTGACAAATTGGCTCAGTGTGTAAAGACAATTGTTGCTAAGTCTGATGACCTGAATTCAATCCCTGGGACCCACATGGTAGAGGGAGAGAATCAACTTCTGCAAGTTGTTCTCTGACCTTCACACATGCGCTGTGGCATGCATGTGCCCCCATGCATATGTATATACAAGCATACAACCACAAATAAACAAATACATAATAATAGTTTTTTTTTTTAAAGCCAGGCCTGACAACAAATGTGTGTAACCACAGTGCTGCAGGGGCAGAAACAGGTAGGTCTCTAGAGCTCATTGGCCAGGCAATAGCTGATTTAGTGAGTTCCACGTTCACTGAGAGATTCTGTCTCAAAAAGAAAACAATAAAGACACTTAACATCAACCTGTGGATTTGAAAGACCCCCGCCCATTAGCTTTTTCTTTTAAGTTTGCCTCCTCCTCCGGTCGGCGGCTGGCGGTGCGTGGCCATCCTCCCCTGCACTCCCCGACCCCCGATCCCCACACCCGCCGGCTTCTCCTTCCCCGCCGCCGCGCAAGGCCGGCCCCCGCCGGGCCCAGAACGCCGGAACCAGCCAACAGCCCATGAGCGCAGAACGGCTTAGGACACTTCCGTACGCGCACGCCCGGCTGTCGGCTCCCCCCGCACCCCGGCGCGGCACCCCCCCGAGCCCCCCCCCCCCCCCCCCCCCCCCCCCCCCCCCCGCTTGACGGGGATCCCTCCGACCCAAGGTCAGCCATCTGGACGCGGAAGAAGATAAGTAAAGCCAAGGCCGTTTCGCCTGACTACTAGACCTTGAGAAAGTGCTGATTTAAAATAACTTTACACCTCATTAAATTGTCCAATAGAATCCCTGTAACTATGCTTTTCGCTTCTGTACTGTGCTTTTGCTATATAAGGACCTCTCTCCCTTGGCTCGGGCGCTTAGCCACACAGAAGCTAAGTCGCCCCGGGTACCCGCGTCTCTAATAAAACCTCTTGCGGTTTTGCATCCAAGTGTGGTCTCGCTGATTCCTGGGTGCGGGTCTCCTTCTACGAAAGTACCCCTTCTGGGGTCTTTCAGATTCTAAAAATCCCCAAGAAGCCTCATATGTTGTATTAATTGCTTTCTTCTTTGCTGTGACAGAATGCATGATGGAAGCAACTTAATGAAGGGAGGGTTCGTTTGGCTCCCAGTTGAAGAGTACAGTCCATTGTGGTGGGAAAGGCATGGTAGCAGGAGACTTGGGGGGGGATGCCTGTAGTCAGCTCTCTTTCATCCTTTTCATTCAGTCAGGGACCTCAGCCTATGGCACTGTCCACATTCAGGGTGAGTGATCCATCCTCAGTCAGCATAGTGTAGATCACCCCTCACGGACATGCTCAGAGCTTGTCTCCTATATGATCCTAGATTCTGTCAATCATCATGTGTATCAGCAATCACCTTTGTGTGTTTCTCCTTAACCTAGATCAGCCTATGGGAACTTGAGGGTACATTTATGTAAATGTGCAGTATGGCTGCTGTATTAGCTATCTTTCTATTGCTGTCATGAAATATGGGGACCCAGGCAATTTATGAAAGAAAACATTTAATTAGGCTTACAGTTCCAGAGAGATAGAGTCCATGATGGTGGAGCAAAGGTATGGTAGCAGAAAGAGTTCACATCTCAGTCTACAAGCAGGAGGCAGAGAGAGCACTGGGAATGTATTGAGTCTTCTGAAACTTCAAAGCCTGTCCTAGTGACACACCTCTTTCAACAAGGCCACATCTCCTAATCCTTCCTAGATAGTTCCATCAACTGGGGACCAAGTATTCAAACATATGAGCCTATGGGGGGGCATCCTCATTCAAACCGCCACAGCGGCCTTGGCCTGTGTCAAATAGACTTACTTTTCTACATGGAAGGAGTTGCAGCACCAAGCTCACCAATTCCTTTCTTGGTTGTCTGATCTGATTCCATTTCTCCTTACTTTCCCTCCTCAACTCTGGGGGAACCCCCTGAACTTAAACTACCCAAATCCCAGAATACATGGGGAAAATGAAACCTTAGTAGTCATTTGAGATGCTCATCCCTTTGGAGACATTCTTCAATCCCTGCTGATCTTCCAGCCACAGACAGCGAGTGCCCTTGTTCATCAAGACAACCTCTTACATGTTTACATAACGATTTGGTTAAGATCTGTTTGTATTCCTATGGCTTCTGTTGAATTTTTGGGGGGGTTGATTGGTTTTGTTTTGTTGGGTTTTTTTTTTTTGTATTTAAAATTGGTGAGACAATGTGTGCTTGGAACATTGCTCAGATATAGTGGGCACTAGGTAAATACTTGCTACTGGTGTTATGATGGTACATTATAGTGATGCTATAACAGCCCTGGCTGATTAAATCCACTCTTTTCTCATGAGTTCCAAGATGCCTAGCCCTTCCCTTCTCTATCCTAGAAACCCCCAGTTTCATCAATCACATGTCCTTGGGTGTGATAGTTAATCCTGACTGTCAACCTCATGAGGTTTAGAATCTCCATGGAAATGAACCTCTGGGTGTGTCAATAAGGGGTTTCTACATTAGGTTGAAGAGGGAAAATCAGCTTGAATGTGGGTGGCACATGGTTCTAGCCCCAAGACTGGACAAGGGAGAAGCCATCTGAACACACCATTCATTGTCCTCTGATTCTTGATTAAGGGTACAATGTGACTAGCCACCTCCTACTCCTGCAGCCATGCTTTCCTGTCTCCAAGGACTGTACCCTCAAACCATGAGCCAAATAAGCTCTTCTGGAAGTTATTTTCATCATGTATTTTATTCCAGCAGTACCTTTCCTGTCTCTTTACTTCCTGTCCTCACAATACAGAGAGGTTTCTAAACAGTTGGTGTTCCTCTAAAAATGTCAAAATACACCAAAACTTCCCCTTCAGGATGAGAGGAGAGATCAGAGAGTCTTATCTCTCAAGACCAGTGTACTTGGCAGTTTATCACACTGGCAACATCATCCATAGCCATGTGTCTCAGTTAGTGTCCTGATCCACAGGACGTCAACCTGGGGCAAGAGAGTCAGGGAGAGGGAATGGGGACAAAAGACGCAGAAAGAATGACCACAAGACAGGATTCTGATCAAGTGGAAAACTTTATTTTTCTCAGGCTAGATTATGTAGTCAGTAGAGCAGGATGTGGGGAGGGGTAGAATGGGTTGTTTGTGCACCAGGTGTTAGTGTAGGCAGGATGTTAGGAAGCCACAAAGAGGATGTTTGGCAGGGTAAAGAATTCATGAGTAAGAGGTCCAGAAAGGGTTGCCTAGGTGACTGAGCCTGTGTGTGGAGGACTGGGTCAAGTTGTTTCTTTTCTTGAGCTGAGGCTCTAAGGAGCTACTATGTAAAGGTTAATATACAACTATGTGGTCGGCCAAGAATGGCCTAGGATCTCATGCCAAGCCCTGATATTTGGCTATCAACAAATTAGGGTTTCTATTGCTGTGCAGAGACATCATGACACGACAACTCTTATAAAGGAAAACATTCAATTGAAATGGCTGCTAACAGTTTAGTCTATTATCATCATGGCAGTGTACAGGCAGATGTGGTACTAGAGAATTCTACATCTTGATCCAAAGGCAACAGGAAGTGAACTGAGACACTGGACATGCTTGAGCATATATATGAGACCTCAAAGTCTGCCTTCACAGTGACATGCTTCCTCTAACATGACCAATCTACTCCAGCAAGGCTATACCTCCTAATACTGCCACTCCCTTTGGGGGGCATTTTCTTTCAAACCACCACACCATATCAGAGAAAATAGAAACATGTGGCTATGAGTGATAGAGGGGCAGGAGAGACCCTGGCTCCAGAGCACACTATGGTAGAGGTAAGCTTATAAACAGCCTTCTGGAAGGAATCAGGCCTACAGAAGTACACATGGCCTATTTAGGAAGAGTTCATTATCCGGTGGAGTTTGAGATGCAAATAGCCCCAGTATCCTGGTAAGATGCTAGCTGGAAACTGACTACCAGCTTCATTATCAGAGAGACTAGAGGGGAGGGCGGTGTCAACTTGATACAAGATAGAGTCATTTAGGAAGAGGGACCTCAACTGAGAAAAATGCCCCACCGGATTGGTCTGTGGTGCCAAATTTTATTGATAATTGGTGGGGGAGGGCCCAACTCACTGTAGGTAGTGCCATCTCTAGGCAGGTGGTCCTGGGATGCATAAGAAAGCAAGCTGAGCAAGACTTGGGGAGCAAGCCAGTTAGCAGCACCCCTCCAGAGCCTCTACATCAGCTCCTGCCTCCAGGTTCCTGTCTTGATTTCCTTTGATGGTGGACTGTCAATGTGGAAGTGAAAGGAAAATGAACCCCAAGTTGGTTTTGGTCATGGTGTTTTATTGCAGTAATAGAAACCCTAGCTAAGATAGGTAGGAATTGTCATGAGCTTGCACAGTACACACACTGCCGGGGACAGCCAGTTATAGCTGAGTAGGAACATGGACCTCTGTGGTCTAGATCATATACAGTTTTAAAAGAAGCCAGAAGCCTACATTTAAAAGTACACAATCATCTCCATTTTAAATGTCTCCTCATTTAATGTTTTCAAAATACCATGTGAGTCAATGGTGTCCAGGCTAAATTAGAGTGCTATGACTCATAGGTGTTCCTCCAGAGTGCTATTATGTGACCCTAAGGCCAGGAGCTAGATCTGGACAGGGCCTATCTTCTAACCAGGTCTTTCTAGATAGTTCTTACAGCACTTTTATAGTGAAGGCCAAATTCAGACAAGAAATGGAACAAGCTTACCTGAGGCTCCTGTGTGAGTTTTGTTGTTGTTTTGTGTTGTATTTCTTCTCTTTGTTTTCTTTTGCAAGTGGAGAAAGCTGTTGAGCCTGGAATGTGGGGTCAAGGAGGACTCTAAACAGAATCTAGCCTCCACCCTACAAGGGCAGCTTAACCTTCATGAACAAGTCAGAAGTCTCAGCCTTGCCTTGGCTTTGTGAATGGTGTCCAATTTTCCTTCTCAAAGATTCTGCCACTTATCTATCTGGAAAGTAGGGAACAAAAAAATGAAGTTTTAGTGTCCCTTCTGATAGAAAGCATGAAGTGAATAAAATTCTCCAAGAAAAAAAGACTTAAAAAGAAAAAGCAAGCATGTAAAGGCAAGGTATGTTGGCCCTTATCACCCCAGCTTAATAGTAGCATGGGATCCAGAGATGGAAACTGAGGTAGAGAGTAATTTGCTTAAGATCTCTCTGCTGGGTCACTGGCACTAGCAGGGAACCTTCCCAGGGCCTTGGGAAAATAAATTGCACCCTGCTCGCACCCCATTCCACCCACTCACACGCTTTTGAGATAGCTTGGTATTTTATGCAAATTGGAAATTTTCGTAAGAAGGGAAGCATTTCTGAAATATTATTTTATTAAAAACAATATCAATGAAATGTTCACAAGCCTCCATTTACATGCAACAATGACATAGCATGAGCCCCCAGATGTGTTTAAAAGTCTTCACAAATTACGTGATTTTTAACCCCATCAGGCAAGTGAATTATAAATCATTTTGCTCCTGCTCCTTGACACAACTTCCAGAAAATAGAAGCTGCTATCAAATGCTGTGATGGTTGACCTTCATCTTTGTGAGCCTATGTGCCAGGCTCTCTCTCCACCCCACCCCGTGTGTGTGTGTGTGTGTGTGTGTGTGTGTGTGTGTGTGTGTGTGTGACAATATCAAGTGTTGTCACCCAGGTGCTATCCACCAGTTTTTTTTTTTTTTTTTTTTTTTTTTTTTTTTTTGAGACAGTGTCTCACACTGGCCTGGAACTTAGTAGGCTAGATTGAGAGGCCCAGGAATTTGCCAGTCTCCACCTACCCAGCTCTAGGATTCCACCTACCCAGCTCTAGGATTACATATGAATGTTACCACACCTGTTTGCATTTCTTTTTTCGTATGGATTCTAGGAGCTGGTCATCCTGCATGCAAGGTAAGGCATTTACAGAGCTGTCCCCCCAGCTCCCATCATTACTGAGAAATGAGCCACCTTGGCCACACTGAGCAGGCATTATTGCCCCTCGGGTTGGATGGAAACGTGAGGTTGCTTGGTGAGCAGTACAATGTGGGAGGCTTCGTGGCTTCTTCCCAGAAGCTGCCCCTCCTTTCTGAGTATTAGATATCAGTTTTTATGAATGGGTGATGAAGATGTGGTACATACAAACAACCCCAGTTTTTATGAACGGGCGATGAAGATGTGGTACATACAAACAGCCCCAGTTTTTATGAATGGGTGATGAAGATGTGGTACATACAAACAGCCCCAGTTTTTATGAATGGGTGATGAAGATGTGGTACAAATACACAATGGACTTTGAATCAGTCATAAAGAAAAATGGAATTGTAAAACATTCAGGGAAATAGATAAACCGGGAAATGTTATACTAACCAGGTAAGTTAAACTCACCAACATAGAGGCTACATTTTCTTCTCATGTGGATTCTAGTTTGGGGTCCAAGAACTTCTTGGGGATACAGGGCAAGAATAGGAGAGGGGTCAGATGCCAGAGGCTTGGGGTCTGGAAACTAAGGACAAATGGAAATTGTTAAATGGCCAAGTAGACTTTGGAACATTAGGGGAGCCTTCATTTTCTTCCACATCCTGCTGGGAGTTTAAATACTAGTTCTTAAATTGCATGGCTTCTTGGCCTTTTGTCTAAAGTCAGATGTTTGGTTCATTTGTTTGTTTAAGAGCCATGTTATTGAACATGAGTTTGAGCCAGTAGATCCTGACCATAGGATAAAGACGCGAAGCTTTCACAGAGCTGTGTCTGTACTGACAGACACAGAAGACCAGGGATAATTGCTGGAGAGAAGAGGAGCATGGGATACGACCAGGACTGGTCAGAGGAGGGACACTGAGGAGGTTGGGCCATGACATGTTTTTCTGGGGTACAGGGTACATTTATTTATTCATTCATTCTTTTTTCATTTTTTAAATGAAGATAGTTATTTGGGTGGTGAAGGAAATAGGGAGGAAAGTGTTCTCTGTTGAGAAAAAGAAAGGCTTAAAGTGGACAGTGCTCAGACCATGAGACTTGGTGGGTAATGCAGGTGGAGGGTAGCTGGAGTGCCAAGCCCCCTTTATAATGGTTCCAGACTTTGGAAAAGCCTTGGGACTGCTAAGCTGCCAAGAAATGCACTCTACTGGGGTTCTGACCATGCTTAATCTCCTGAGACTAGAGTTCCCCTTTGTCTCTGGGTGTGAATGACACCTCTGCTCAGTCCAATAGGTTGGGTCTCTCCAGAAGGAGGATGGACTCCACCTGCTCCACCTTGAGCCATGAGTTCTGTGGACACTTCTTGTCCCATTTTCACACCAAGGACAAGAAACAGGGGGCAGTTTGTACATTTGTTTGTGTGTTCACACATGTGTATGTATGTGTATGTGTATGTATGTGTATGTATGTGTATGTGTATATGTGTGTATATGTCTATATGTGTGTGTGTGTGTGTGTGTGTGTGTGTGTGTGTGTAGGTCAGAGGTCAACATTAGGAGTGTACCTCAATCACTCTTCAGTTTATTTTTAACTGTTTTTATTATTATTTTTTCTTTTGTTGTTTTTCAAGACAGGGTTTCTCTGTGTAGCTTTGACTGTCCTAGAACTCACTCTGTAGACCAGGTTGACCTTGACCTTAGAGATCCACCTGCCTCTGCCTCCCCTCCTCAGTGCTAGGATTAAAAGCTTGCTCTATTACTGTCCAGCATGCTTTTAAAAAAAGATTTATTTATTTGTGCTTTATGTCCTTGAGTGTGTTTCCGGCATGTACTGTGTGTACCATGTGTGTGCAGTGCCCTCAGAGGCCAGAAGAGGGTGCCAAAGCCCCTGGATCTGGAGTTACAGGTGGTTGTGGGTGCTGGGAAGGAAACCCGGGTCCCCTATAAGAGCAGCAAACCATAAGTGTCAAACCATCTCCCTAGCTCTTCCATTTTATTCATTTATTTTTGAGACAGAGTCTTCCATTGACCCCAGAGCTTGCCCAGTGAGCCCCAGGAACCCCCGTCTCTGCTTCCACAGCACTGGGATTACTGGCACGTGCCACCATGCTTGGCTTTGTTTTTAAAACCTGGGTTCTGGCAGTTAAGACACTGGTCCTTCTGCTTACACAGAGAATTTTAGAGTCAGCCACCTCCCTAGTGCTATTTTGCTTTTCTTGGTTAAAAATAAATGAAATCATTTTTTCAGGCAGTTTTTGATCATGCTTTAGAGAAATAAAATATAAAAGCCCAGTCACCTTACCTTAGGCCTGTCATCATCTCAGTCCCTGGAAATCTGCCCCACAGGATTTGGGCATCATTTAATTTGTAGAGTGGAGTGGCCAGGCTGGTGAGGTCAGATTCATCAATTTCACGGGGTGCAGCTGCCTCTTTGACATTGTTGAGGTTCATCTCTGCTCATAGGGGCCCCTCCCTGTCCATGGTCACACTGAGGAATAGGAGGAAGCAAGGGGAGGTCGAGTGGTATGAGTGTGAGGCAAGGCATTTCAAAGTCTTGGAGTAGCTGGCCGGAAGCCCGTCTGGGCCTTGGGGCACCCCAGCCATAGTGAAGTATATGTTCTCAAAATAGGTGGCTCCCCGTTTTCCTTAAGAAATAGCTTTTGTGCACAAAAGGGGTACAAATAAGGGTCCCTTCATTTGCTGCTTGTAACAGATGATTTATTTACATGCTGTCCAAGAGATGGGAATGTTCTAGATTAGTGGTTCTCAACCTTCCTAATGCTTCGTGCTTTTAACCCTCATGCTGTGTTGACCTCAAACCATAAAATTATTGTCATAACTGTAATTTTGCTGTTAGGAATCATGATGTAAATCTCTGTGTTTTCTGATGATCTTAGGCAACCCTTATGAAAAGACCATTTGAACCTCAAAGGGTTGTGATCCACAGGTTGAGAACCAATGCTCTAGATCTACGTTTTCATAGGGGGTGAGTTTGCAGCTGGTGAAGAGGACTTAAGCACAGAGCCCATGGGTGAAGTGTCCCTGCAGACTTCAGGAGGCAGGCACCTGCTGAACACTCCCTACAGCACACTCCACTTGCCTCCTTGAGTGGGGAATGGGTTCTCTCTTTGTGAAGCTTCCACAGTGGCTTGACTCAGGTCAGAGGCCTCTCTGGCCTGTGTCTTAATTGTCTGTCATCAAAAATAGGTGGAGCTTGCAGAGAACCTAGAAGTTGGGAGGGAACTGGTCAGATGTCAATGGATAACTATATTCTAGCCAAGATACAGCAGGAGAGAAGGCAGTGGAGAAGTAACATGGCTAGGTAACAGGGGTCTTCCAGAATGTGAGCCAGAGTGCAAGTCTTGTTCATTGTGGGAGGCTTTGGTGGCGAATGACAGGATGATGGGGGACTTGTGGTCCTTAGAAGGTCACAGGAATCATAATATCATTCCAAGTAGGAAAAGATTCATCTGAAATCAGGCTTGTGGGGATATGGGTGGGGCCAGGAGGCAAAAGGAGGAGCCTGCCTCTGTCACATGGGTAGTGGGATGTCCTCCTTCGAGATGCTATCCAGAGAAGCCTGTGCAGCAGACAGGACCTCAGAGAGGAACCAGCAGTGCCCACCAGCTAGGAGGGGATCGAGTTGGAAGAGGCAGGTCAAGGTGAGAAATGTGTTTTTACTGCCTTGCTCAGGGGGGTGGAGAAGGGACAATGTGATGTGTGGTGAGCCCATGTGTCTTTAAGTGTCTTTGTCTTGACTCAAGTGACCGGCTTGCAGACCAAGTCCTCACATAATGTGTCCTCTGTGGCATTGGCCTACAGTGCTCTGGCCATGTCCTGGCCCTGGGTCTGTGGGCCATGCTCCACCACTGCACCTCTGCGAATGGGTCCTGCCCACCTAGTCAGACCTGCCAGGTGGAGCCCACATCTGTCTGCTCACAGCTGGCTGCGCTGCTTTAGCTCACGTGTCTATAGTCAGGCTTCCTTATTTCTTCAAGACAGGGCTTGACGTTGGCTCAATCCAAGCAGCTTCCCCGGGCGGCCACCTCTCTCTCTGTTCTCAGCAGTGCTGTGAGCTTCTCTCTCCACTTTCTTAAAGTTTCTCCACTTTATTGTTGCTTGTGATTTCATCTTATCTCCCAAAGAGATGATGATAAAGTCTTACAGGGTGGGGACCATGTCTCTCCTGTTTTTTGCCTTCCCTGGTGACACTTAAAGTAGTGATTGGCTCACAGAAATCCCAACATGCACAGAATAGTGTATGAGCAGGGAATTCTTTCCACTCGCATGGGCCCTGTACTTTGGAAATGTGACACTAAGACATGGAGATAGGGAGTGGGGAGTGTGAGTTGGGAGAGGTTGGAACCACCCCTACCAAGATGTTCTCTGGATGATGGCCAGTTGGGGAGGGACCTGGTGATGATGAGCCAATCTCTCCCTCAATGAATGTGCAAACAGGATGCTCAGGTGAGGACAGTTGCCCAGGGATAGCAAGCTGAATTGAGACTCTTTGGAGCTTCACCTCGCTCAGCAGGGGCTCCTTTGTTAGGGTTCCATTTTCCAACCTGTAGATCCCTGACTTCTCTCCACAGCCAAGTCTTTACGGTGTGTGTGAGCACACTCGCGCATGTGTGCATATGTGTGAGTTCTACTTCCTATTGCCCTTTAGGAGTCCTGGCGTTACAGACATATGCCATCCTGCCTGGCTTTAAGTGGGTTCTGGGGCCCCAAACCCAGGTCCTCACATTTATGTGGTAAGCTCTTTATCCACTGGGCCATCTCCCAAAGCCAAACCTTTTCCTTTTCTGGTCAATTTCTCTTCTGTCAGCTTTGTAGATCTTGGCTTCACAGCCAGGTTCCCACACAATAGTTCCTCAGGTGGCGCTTGTTGGTATTTTCTCTTCTCTAGTCTTTCTGAGCTCCCAAATAGCTCTAGCCCAGAACACATGAGAGTGCACACACTCTCGTGTTGTATCTATTTTCCTCTTGAGACAGGCTAGTCTTGAATTCATAACTCTCCCTGCTTCCACCTTTGAAATGCTGGAGTTACAGGCACGAGCCACCACACCTGGCTTCCCAGGGCCCTCCTTTGAACCTCTGACTTGTGTTCTGACCTATCTCTGGCATCTCTCAATGGAAGGGCTTACTGTAGTGTCTAAGTCTAGATTCTGGCATTCCCACAGGATTCTCTTCAAACCCGTCAACTGGTCCTTTGATCCCTACTCATGGCACAAGACAATGTCCAGGCCACTGTCCAGATCAGACATATGTCCTTCCTTTTTATAGTACATGTATTTTCTGCTTGAACATGTCTCACCACGCCCTCCATCTTCACCACAGCAAGCCTCCTTCATGACTTAAGTGATGGGTCACAGTGTCTGCCCTTCTCTTCCTACAGCCATGCTTCATGTAGCCATCAAAACACGAGGAGAGGCTGGGTATGTGGCTCAGTTGGGAGACTGCTTGCCTAGCATACACTGCACAAACCAGGTGTGGTAGAACATGCCAGTAATTCTGGAACTCAGGAGGCAGAAGCAAGAAAACTGGAAGTTTAAGGGTTTAAGTTCAGGGGCTTAAGAAGCCTCCTAGAGAAGCATGCTTAGCTACAGGGTGAGTTTGAAGCCAATCTGAGACGTCTGTCTCAGAAAACTAAACAAAATGACACATGAGGGAGTTTCACCAATTTTCTCTTTACAACCTTTAACAGCTTCTGGCTTTTCTTGGAATGAAAGCCCATGAGTTACCCAAGCACAGTTTCCTACTCCGTTCCAGGCTCCCTCCTCTCTATATTGCAAATCGCCTTGGCCTTTCTCAGAAGTTCCCAAAGACCCTCTCACCACAGAGCTCTGAAATGAGCCTAGAAGAGGGCCCCTGGGTTATGCTTGCCCATTGTCATCTGACATTCACAAGTGACATCAATGTATGTCTCCCTACCCTGCTTAAGTGGACATTCCATGAGATCAGAGGCCAGACATGGCAGGCATACGGGTAGCTCAGAAAGTGTGCACTAACTCTGGGCTTCCCTGCCTCTCTCAGGCTGTTTCCTAAGGGTTCAGAACACCAGGGTATTTGGGGCAGGTGTAGGGGAGGAGATCCAAGTGAACCTAGAACATCAGGAGTTGAGGAGGAAAAGGGAAGTGAAGCTAGCTTTGGGACTCAGCCTTGAATTGTGGGAAGAATTGTTTTAGTCTTTGACAATATGAGAGATAAGGAGGGGAGAGAGTCACTAAGCCTTTATCAAAAGGTGACTGTGCTCTTTAGACTGCTATCGCCTTTGTCATTTCAAGACATCCTGGGATAATTACATGGAGCCCAGGGGCCTTAGAGCAGGTGGCCTTTTACTGACAGAAGAGCAAGAGGGCCAAGGAGAGGAGCCTTCTGCTTTAAGCTGTGCATCCTAGCATATGGTCCCTGAGTTCTTGAGGGAGAGTGGCCTGGGGCTGGGTGATGTAATTTGATGACTTCACAAGCACATAGGTGTTGCCCTGTACCTGTGTGAGATGAAGAGCTGCAGTGATGAGCTACTGTGACATCTGAGTTTTCAAGTCTTCAAGTGGGATGAAGGAAAGAGCCAGTTCAGAGAGGTAAGAAAGGGGCCAAGGCTTACCGCAGGAGCCTTATGAGACTAACCTAGCTACCCAGGTGTAAACATACGTAATCATTGACTCCAAAGAGCTAGATCTGCAACCTAAGCATGCTTCTGATTAGTAAGTGGTTGGCATCCATTCTTCCCTAGGGGGCAACGCCCATGTGATAAAATATCCACCTTATATATTGTCTTAGATAGGGTTTCTTTTGCTCTGATGAAACACCATGATGGAAAAGCAAGTTGGGGAGGAAAGGGATTATTTGGCTTACAGTTCTATACACTGTTCTTCATGGAAGGATATCAGGATGGGAAAAACAGGGCAGGAACCTGGAGGCTGATGCAGAGGCTATGGAGGGGTGCTCCTTCCTGGCTTGCTCCTCATGGCTTGCTCAGCCTGCTTTCTTACAGAACCCAGGACCACCAGCCCAGGGATAGTACCACCCACCATGGGCTGGGTCCTCTCCCTTCAACCACTAATTAAGAAAATGCCTTATGGATGGAACTTATGTAGGCATTTTTTTTCAAGTAAGTTCCTCTCCTTTCTGATACTCTTGTTAGTGTGTCAAGCCAGCACAGATATCAAAATGCCAGGTTCCATTGGAAAATGCCCCCCTCACTCCCCAAAGGCTGGGGAAACTCTTGGTGCTGAGTCATAGAGCACTTTTTTCCTGTCCTTCTAGCTGGGAGAGCCAGGAGTGAGGGGTGGGGAAGAGGTTAGGAAAGAATGATCCCTGCCTGGTATGCCTGGCATCAAGATTTTCAAGGCATGATGGATGGCAGACCAGGGTTCTGCCCCCAGGAAAGGGTGTCTGTGGAGGTTTTGGACGTTCTTGTTGCAGAGGTTTGTTGTCCTGTGTTTTTCTGACCCAGAATCTCCCAGGCTCCTAATTGTCTTCACCTGGGCTCTTCTCCACGGTCCACATCTCCAGATGCATCCTCATGCTGGCAGGTCTGGTCCTAGTCAGTCACTCTTCCTCACAGGGAGGTTTCAGGGCCTTGGTCAGATTCCAATGTCTGTGCTCCGTGGTGCGTGGGGAAGGGGTTTGAGTCCCAGTTTCATCATTTGGAGCACGCGTGCGTTCTTGTGCATGTGGAAACCTGAGGTCAATGCTGGGTCCCTTTCCTTGATGGTTCTCCACCTTTATTCTTTGAGACAGGGTCTCTCTGAACCTGAAACTCCTCAGTTTGTCTAAACTGACCAAGGAGCTTCAGTGATCTGCTTATCTTTCCTCCTTAGACATCATCCTCCACTGTTTCTTCTTCTCTTCCTCTTCTTCCTACTCCTCTTTCTCTTCCTTCTCCTCTTCCTCTTCCCTCTTCTTCCTCCTCTTCCCTTCTCCTTCTCTTCCTCCTCTTCTTCCTTCTTCCTCCTCCTCTTCTTCACCCTCCCCTTTTCCCCTCTCCTTTTCCTTCCCCTCTCCTCTTCCCTCCCCTCCTCTTCTTTCCTCCTCTCCCCTCTTCCTCTTTCCTCCTCCTCCAGACTCATGTTTTCTTGTAGGAAATCTCTGGTCTGAGTCCTGACCTAACAGCTGGACACCTGGGAACTCGGTGATCTCAGCCTCCTACAGGCAGTGTATGTCAGAGAAACAATCTCTCTGAAAGAATCTCATTGTCAGGACTAGTGAACATGGAGGGAGTACTGTTTTTCTGGGCTTATTTATGGGGTGGGGGTTTGTCTGAGGGAAGCCTCCAGCTCTCCAGTCTAGGAGGCCAGCTGCTAGGAATTGTGCTTGCATTCCATTTTATGATCCTCCTCTTGGTGACATGATGACACCTAAGGACACAGGGTTGAAAGGAGAAGGGCCAGCAAAAGCAAGTCATCCAGGGCACAGCTCCAGGGCAAGGTTACCCAAACATAAATACCTGGACTCACAAGTCAATACAGCAGTCTTAAGAATTCAAAGCAAAGGGAGGCTGAGGCTACTAAGTAGGACCAGTGAAGAGCCAAGGGCTAGGTAATAAGCAGGTGAACCACATCCGAATCACACCTTCAAGATTACACCAAAAAGTCCAGCCAACCACAAGACTATGTTAGCAGATTAGTGAAGCGTATTTATAAACTTCCAGCCAGAAGGGAACCATCTACAGTTGCCTCTGAATCTGAAGGGGTTCTAGGGTCCCTGAAGAGGGGGCAGGGTTTCTGATTGACAAATGTTCTGTTTAGGGTGGGAATATTGGCACTGACTGGTAGGACATTGGCAGTCCTTGCTGGGTTCATTAACCACATTTTATGGGACTGGGAGAATTACGGGTTTTCTGTGAGACTGCTCTAAGAGATTTCTTTGGAGGACAAAGGGTCCAGCAGCATCCAAGAGCATCTCCTCCCTCATAAAGCAATGTATTACTCTTGGTCTCAAGAGAATGACTTGAGGACCCCGTTTCCATCTGGGTTGCTGTTGTATTCGGAGCTGTGTGAGACTCACATTGGGGAATGACATACAGGGTCTGTCCTTTTCAGCAAAGGTCACCACTCCAACTGGCCAATTGTCTCCTCCCCATCAAGGTGGAGAAGGTCATGTGATAGAGCCTCTAGCAAACTACCAGAGAGGACAGACCTGAGTAGTTGAGCTACCAAGGAGTAAAATTTGATTCTGCTCACTGGGATCCCCAAGGAATGATTTGAGTGGGAGTGGGACTAGACAGAAGTCACTGTCATCAGGTCTTCTGCCCTGTAGTGGGGACACAGCAACCAGACACAGTCTTTGTTTGTCCCCTTGGAGCTTAAGGT
Organism: Cricetulus griseus; assembly: GCF_003668045.3. NCBI lineage: Eukaryota > Metazoa > Chordata > Mammalia > Rodentia > Cricetidae > Cricetulus > Cricetulus griseus. The sequence continues at coordinate 12,241,422 of NC_048600.1, read as the reverse complement.
TGGTCAAACACGATAAACTGTGGACAAGAAACCACAGGTTGGAAGCCATACAGGAGCTTAGTGGTGTATGTGCGTGTGTGTGTATGAGTGAGTGTGTATGTGTTGATTAGTGTGTGTATGAGTGTGTATGTATATAAGTGTGTATTAGTGTGTATATGTGTATAAATGTGAATGAATGTGTGTATGTGTATGAGTGTGTATGTGTGTATTAGTGTGTGTATGTGTGGATTTGTGAATTAATGTGTGTATGTGTATGAGTGTGTGTGTATGAGTGTATGAGGTGTGTATGTGTGTGCATGTATATGACTGTGTGTGTGTGTGCATGTATGTATATGAGTGTGTGTGTGTGTGTGTGTGTGTATGAAACAAGGAGAGAATATGGGACTTAAGGCTGGAGAAAAGGCACAGGGCCTATGGACCTTGCTGAGATGATTGAGCTCTAACTACAGGGCAATATGAACTTGTTAAAGAGGGGGTATTATACAAGATGTGACATTAAGCTGGCACACAGACAAGTTTGTTCAGTCTGATACAGTTAAAGAAAGGAAAAGAAGACATAAAAAGCAGAAGTAAAGTTGGAGCCATTTGTTCAGTTCACTGGGTAATGACAGTAGGCTGGACCAGCTCAGTCTAGCAACTGGAGAACAGTTTAGGACACAGTACTGATGGGACTCAGCAATTGGTGATCTGCTGGATGTAGGAGAGGGAATGCTAGGGATATTTCCTGGGTCTGTCTGCAATGGCCATGGCTGTTTCCTATAGGGTTGGAAACAATTGCAGAAGAATGATGTGGTCAGTTCTACCCTCCCAGAGTCTGAAGAACCAACAGACTTCAAAGTAATGATATTGAGTCAGTGAATGAGTTTATGGGGCTTGAAGCTCAGAAGAAAGGTCTGGCTGGAAGTAGATGTGGGAATGATTGACACACAGGCTTCAAATAAAGCCATGGGCTACTCATGATTGCTTTGAGTAGCCCAAGGGAGAGTCCAAGCCAGAGGAGGAGTGGCCAGAAGAAGCCAGAAACTCTAGACAGGGCTAGTATCTCAAGAAAGCAGTTGAGGTCCTCTGTCATACTTTGCTGAGATGCCCAGTAAGAAAAGGTCTGAAGATCCTTCACTGTCTGTTAAATTCAACAAACTACTGACCTTCAAGGACTTTTGATGGAGTGGTGGGAACAGAAGCCATACTGAAGGACAGGGACAGGTGAGTGAGGGGCATTTTAGAAGTGCCACCTGGCAATGGATTGGGGTGGTCAGCCTACAGGAACTCTTACAGGATTCAGGTAACAAATGATCAAGGTGCAAGAGTTTGAAGCCTCATAAAGATTCAGGAGACATGGGGCTCTGTGGCCAGAGAGAAATGAGGGACGCTGACCCAGTGTATCTCTGCCTCAGAAGCAAAGAAGAAAGTGAATAGGAAATAGAAGTGTCCATGATTCTCACAAGGAGCACACTGAAAGTCCAGCCACCCCACAGAGAAGCATGTCCCTGCATGTTCTTGTTCCCACATGCCCTTAAGAGGCCCCCAAATATCAATTGAGTGTCAGACCCAAAGGAACAAACATGAGGAAGTATCTGTCTCAGGTTAAAATAATGGTCTTTGGAGCAGAAACAAAAAAATAAAATAAAATAAAATAAAGAACGACCCAGCTTGAAGGCTGGGTATAGTAGCCTACAATTGTACTCTCAGTACCAGGGAGCCCTAGGCAGAAAGATCTTACATTCAAGACTAATCTGCAATTCATCGAAAGACTGTATCTCAAAACAGATACAAATAAAATAAAATTTGCTTTTACCACCCATTCTCAGGAAGGTTTCTAAACTTTCTGTAGATTTAAAGACAGTGTGATGGTACAAGCCTGAAACCCTAGCACTGGTGTGGTAGAGACAGGAGGGTCCTTGAGGCTCACTGACTATCAACTCTAGCCTCCTCAGCAAGTTCCTGGACAAAAAGAGCCTCTCTCTCAAGATAAAAGTGCATAATTCCAGATGAACAACACCTAAGGTTGTTCTCACACAGGTACACATGAACACCCACACACAAATACACAGACACACACAGCATACATATACCACACAGAGACATATGTACAACACACATACACACACAACATACACGCATACACAATACATACACAACACACACACACACACACACACACACACACACACACACACACACACTGCAGTCTATTTTCAGAAATAGTCTGAAAATAATCTTAGAATAGAAAAGACATAGATCTTGGGAATTCACTTTTCTGCAAAGAACAAGTCCTTCCTTCTGCATCTTTAAAGACAGGACAGGTGACAGGCCGATGTCAGAAGTGCCTGGAGGCAGTGGTGTATGGGAAGTTTCTCAGGAAACAGAACTTGAGGGAACAGCTCCTCAGTGAGCCACCCACCCCCAGCTTGGATGTCCTGATGACTGGGGCCCAGCTCAAGTCTGGCTGGCCCCAGGGAACAGCAGGCCTTCTCTATCAAGACTTCTTCCACTCTCCTCCAAGCTCTCTCCCCAGGTGGTACCATCCAAAGTAAACAGGCAGACAGGCCTGTGCATCATTGCCAAGGCCATTAACACCCACAGCTGCTTTGGTGTCCTGGGTGTTTGGCAGCCCAGCCCTTGACCAAGCTGACTACATAAAGTTCAGCAATCCCCTGCCCCACAACCAAAGGCTCAGAGGGCTCTTTCTGTATCTGCTATGACTTGTGATTAGAGGGACTTCCCAGCTGGCCAACTGCCTCAGTCAATCAGCAGGAACTGTTACCACTATTAAGAGACATTCAGATGCAAGAGCTGGTACTCTTCACTCCTGCCCCCTCTCTAACCCAAGACTGGGGGATATTTTTTGGGCAGGTGCCTGTTGTGAATGCAGGCCTGAGAGGCAAGTGGGATCAGCATGGGATGCTGGGGTTGTGGAGTCCAGGGCCTTCTCGGCATGGTAGCAAGCACTGAGGTACCCAGGGAAACACTGGAGGGCTTGCTTATTTCCTTTGGACTTGAAGGACAGATGACAGACAGCTCCTGCAGGCAGTGAGGCAATGGTGAGCTTCATGGGCAGGGCATCAAATTTCATGTCATCTGGATCCCTAGTCTCATTCTGTGGAGCCATGGATGCCACATATAGCATCTCAGTTCTGGGAAATCTAGGAAAGATCTTCCCACACTAGCCTTTTCCCAGGGACTGCATGCTAGAACAAAAGTGGGAAGGTATGGACATTAGGCTTTATGTTGGTGTCATTTAGCACAGGTATGTGTGTTTGTTTGTTTGTTTGTTTGTTTGTTTGAGACAGGGTTTCTCTGTGTACCCCTGGCTGTTCTGGAACTCTCTCTGTAGCCCAGGGTGGCCTTGAATTCAGAGATCTGCCTGCTTCTGCCTCTCGATTGCTGGGATTAATGGTGTGTATGCCACCACCACCCAACTTAGTGAAGGTTTTGTATTGAGTCTCCATAGTTTGAACTTGGCCGCTGCTGGCTGTGAAAGACAGCCAAATGTTCTGGGATCTACCCTTAGTAGCCAAGCAACCTTGAGCTAGTTACTAATCCTTTGTGAGTTTTAAATTTCTTATTGATAAAACTGGACTAAACACACCTATTGCTGCCATGGTCACAATGATTTAGCCTTGAGCAATTAGTGGGAAACTGTTGAACTTGGACCAGAGAATCTGCCCCCCAGTGATGCTCTTACTCATGACCAAGCTTCATAAAAGCTTCTTTCTCTGCCCCAGTTTTCTTCTGTGTACAGTAGGGGTGAAGAAAGCCTGGTCCGGGGAACTGCCAGGGACCAAGTGCTTTCTGAACTGTTTTTATGGTATCCTAATTGTTCTAGGGGAGGGGAGGAGAACAGATGGAGCTGATGTCAACCTTTCTGGGATGGGCTGTAGAATGCTGTTAAGCTCTCTGGTCCTTCTGCGATAGTGCCAGAGAAGTTCTCTAGTGTCGGGAAAAGGGGCGCCATACCTTCAGGCTCATCAGCACCTTAGTTTTCAGATTTGGCATCCAGGAAAGAAGAAACACACTGGTAAGTCCTCTGTCAAATTTGGTATAAGAGCCAAAGGCCACCCTCCCACCCTTTACTTCCCTCTTGAAGGAGGCTGAGGCATTGCACTGGTTGATCTCCCAGTAACACTGGAGAGAAATGAATGGGGAAGAGACTTAGATCAGAGTCCCCATTTACACTTACTAATCAGGTGACCTTTGACTTGATTTTTTTTTAACCCCCTGAAGGATCCCACTAGTATGAAATAAAATATTTATGAACTTGAATTGCAAGAGGCCTGCTACTTAGTAGGCCCTCAACTACTACTAAGTAGGTGTTCAATGAATGCCATTTAAATCTGAGCCTGGGTATGGGTGCATTAGTGGGCCCTAGGTGGGCAATGTGTATGTCTTGTCTAGACTTAAGGGAGGGTACTGGGTTGGGCTGTTTAAAATACATGACTGATTATCTCAAGCTCCTTGCCATACAAACATCTTCATTTTCTGTGTGCTTGGAGGAATACAAACTAGGAAAGCATGGCTCCAATAAATGTTTCCATCTATGCTACCAGGATATGGGAGTCTAGAGGGCCCTCAGAGTCTGAAGGCAGTAAAGTGTAGAGGTGGGGGAGGGCCCAAAATTGGAGTGTCCATGTGATTTGCAGAGTACCAGGGCTCATGCTGTGGAGACTCATTCACTCCCACTTGTACATGGTGGTCAGCCAGCCCTAGGACATTCTCTGCATTAATGCCTGGTGTAGAAAGAGGGTACCCTGCAGGTATGAAGTGGGGTGTGTCAGCTCACCCCTCCTTCAAACGCCATGGATGTGTCTGTGTGCCCACTGCAAAATGAAATCCATGCTGTCAAGTATCATAGCATATGAGGAAGAGAAAGAGACTTCAAGTGACAACAGGCATCACAACTGACCTGGAACTCTAGCTTACACATCCTGGTCACAGACACCGGGGCTTTTCCAGGCCCCAGAGTTCAGCCCTTTTTCCATCTAACCTGTGACCTCTGAGAAGTAAGGCCAGAATCTTGTCAGACTGTGTGTGCCAATGAATTTCCTCTCTAGAGGTCAGCCTGTTTTGCCAGCTGTTAATAGCCTATTCTCTTGTCAGGTGGACTTTTGACTTGTCTGATGCAAATCAGAGTCATATTTGTTCCTCAGCTGGCTTCTTGGTAATTCCTTGGGATTCCAGAAGGTAGCCAGGATTGCGAACGACCATGAAGATGAATAATGGGATGGCCTTAGAAAGAAGCCATGATTCACCAACTGTGTTCCTTTGTGCTTTGTGGCACTAGGGAGACATTCTCTTTGTCCTTAGCTCTCTGTCCTCAGTCACCATTTGTATTCCTTCCATCTTTTCTAGTCTGTTCTGTGAGTCAATCTTTTCAATTGTTTTCTTGGTCTCTGCTTCATTCCAATTTTCATTTATTTATTTATACATCCAACACTTAACGAATGCCTGCTAAAGCAGCCTTTGGCTAGCTTCTGTGGATGTTGCAGAGATCAAAGTAGACCAGGTGTCCCCTCTCAGGGAGGATCTGTCTATTCTGCAGGGATTTATCACATCAGTCTTTCTCTACTTCTTAGAAAGAATGAGATATTTCAAAAGTGTGGGTTTTCTCCAGAACTATATTGTCGATCCCCTCTTTTTTCCCTAGTGAAGTCCATGTCTTCAGTATCTTGATCCTAATCAGTCCCTGTTCATGGGCAGCTGAAGAAGTTCATATCCTAGCGATGGACAGTGTTTTGTTCACATGGCCTGAGTCTTGTACTGGAGAATAGATACCCGTAGATCTCTATCAGGCCCTTCGTATCATTGTCCCAGGTCACTCACGAGAACCTGGTCTTTCTTATTGAAAAAGTAGGACAGTTTACTTCAGTCTCTGCTCACAAACATCAAAGAGCTTGACCTCACTCTTCTTGCCAAGGCCCAGAACCAACCATAGGCATTGCTTCTAGCTACTCTGTAGCACAGAGGAATTGTGGCTCACTGTACCATCAGCCAGAGGACAAAACAGACCTCTACGCTTTCTGCTAAGATAGTGGTTTTCAGATATTGTCTGTGAACCACATTAAGAAACACACACTTCACAACATGTAGCTGAAACAAATTCCCCAGGCACCATACTTACCAATGTTATATTCAATACCCTCGGATTGTACTATGGTCTATTTTTTAAAATGGGACATTCATTCATCAAATTAAATTCATCACTTATATCCTTTAGTTTGAAAACTACACTTCTAAGGCCAGTGATGTTTTAGTTTTAATCTGTGTGGGCCTTGAGCCTGAAATTTGGTCTAGCACCTCCTAGTGGGGCCTTGGGAAACAACAACTATTTTGCTTTGTCTACAAGATGCCTTCTGAGCGGGGAATGCTGTCTAACCCTGAAGATATGAATACATGGGCTTGTTTCTTTCTCAAAGGGCACACCTGAAGACTTTTGCTAAAGCAGGCAATGGAGTGCATTCCCTCTTTTTTTTTTTTTTTTTTTTTTTTTTTTTTTTTTTTTTTTTTTGAGACAGGGTTTCTCTGTGGCTTTGGAGGCTGTCCTGGAACTAGCTCTTGTAGACCAGGCTGGTCTCGAACTCACAGAGATCCACCTGCCTCTGGCACACACCTTTAATCCCAGCACATTCCCTCTTTTAGGACCTGTCTTCTTCCCATATTTCATAGCAAAAGCAAATCAAGAGAACCAAAGTTTATGAAGAAGTGATGAAGTGGACAGTTGTTTGCCTCTGGCTGTAGAGGATTGCTTTCCTCTTGTTTTCTCATTTGTAACAGACATCATAGATAGCAAGTGTCACTCAGACTAACAGATGCCTCCACAGTGTTGTCAAAAGTGCCCACACAATCTTACTTGCCAGTCTAGGGCTGATGGCTCACACTGGTAATCCTATAACCCAGGAGTCTGAGTAAAGTAGATCATTATGAGTTTGAGGACATTCTGGGATGCATTGCAAATTCTACGCAACATGGAATACAGTGTGAGGCCATGTTTTACTCCAGCCCCATCCCCCCCAAAAAAAAACAGAAGAAAGGAAGGAAAGGGGGAGGAAGGGAGGGAGGGAGAGAAGGAAGGAAGAAAGGAAGTAAATACATTTTGCTTTCCTTACCATCACACAGCTAGTGAGGGTTCCTTTGAGGCATTGTTGGGGCTCCAATATTTCCTTGATCTAAAAGGCAATTCAGACTGTCTTATGCTAAAATGCCTCTCATGTCAAAATGATTAAGTCATATCTCAATTTTCTGAATGTAAAAGAGGTTTTGGGATAGGTTATAGCCAGCAACACAGCAAAGAGGCAGGAGATAGGAGCAGGTGTTTCTGCCCTTGCCCCATCATGCTTCATGCCCTACCTCCTCCTGGCCTAAGCATGAGCAGAAGTTTGTGGATCCTCATTGCATTCAAGGAAGTTTGGCGATGCTCTTCCAGGCTGCTGGTGGCACAGAGTAGATGGTTCTTGCATCCTTAGTTGGGCAGCAGCTGTGAGTCTGAGGTTGCATTTGTGAGCAGTGTAGTGAGGGTGCCGGATGTCCAGGGAGCATCTGTGCTCAAACAGCCCTCGAAGACCTTGGTACTAGGTACAGTTTCTTCGTCCTCTTCTGAGCTTGTCACTTTCTCAGGTCCTAGGATTAGCAGGGCTTGTGTAGCAGTGTCTATACTCCACAACACGGCTCCACACCCATACAAAGTCCGAAGGCTGGGACTAAGCCTGAGGTCCATGGTCACCCATGTTACATTTTTCTGAGCAGATGAGAAGGGAACTTTATAAATGAGGAGCCACCCACCTCATTGTCACTTTAGACTCAACACAGTAAAGTTATATATGAAAAAAATAGCTAAGTTAGGGAGGAGATCGAGAGCTGAGTTGAGTCATGGGGACCAGTTCAGGGCTTCTAGCCAGACCCAAGGAGTAGAGGCCCTTGCCTGTATTTGTGCATATTAAACCAGGCAGTCATCCCTTAGTATTTTGGGGGAAAGGATGAAAGTGTCACCCTCAACAGTTTTTGTCACTCAGGCTTTATGCTCTAGCTCAGTCTGCCTGGCTTGGTCTCGGCCCAGCATCCCCCACTTCACGTGCCCAGTGGAAACTGCTGATGGTGTCAGAGTGAGTCCATGGCTCACCTCAGACTGTTGCTTCTCACGGTTCAACACACAAACAATGAGTGTGTTCTATGCTGCCTGCCACTTCTGGCAATCAGAGTGTTTGGTGGTCAGGTGGGGACAACAGAAACAAATCTCCCCTCAAGATCCAAACTAGAGAGCCCAGGCGCTTCTGAGACCCGGTGATGATATGTTTCAAACTAAGAAAGCTCTGGTTTAGAGCTGGTTTGATGGGTCTACAGCGGCCATGGAATACTTTTGTTCTCTTTTACTCCCTGTAAGCCAGGAAATAACAGCAGATGAGCTCAAATCCAGGGATGTGCCCAAGATAACAGTTTTGGCACACAGTGGAATCTTAGCTCTACACATAGGATGCTGAGGTTTATATTCTCCTCAGCAACTCACTCTCTGTTACCAGCCATCTCTGGACCCCTGACACCATGGAAGGTAGCAGGGGGCCACCATGTGGTCCTGATCTTTGGGTATCTATAACTAAGCATGCTACCCTGTTGTTAAGCTTCTGCCTAAATGTTAATATTTATCATTTACAGCCAGCCACTGCCCCCTTTCAAAGGTGAACACAGTAAAGTTTACGACAGATATACTATCAGATCCCAGAGGAGCATAAAAGCAGGAGGGCGAGTGGTAGCTCAACCATCTGTGGAAAGAAGCCATTTACTCAAAGGCCCCAGACACCTGTGACATTGCAGCATGGAGCTGCCACCAGGTGTTTCCCTCATGGGATTGCTGCTGCTGCTGCTGCTTGTGGGACAAGGTAGGTGTGACATAATTGTAAGAGTCACTGATACTCTGTTCTATTGGTGCAGGAGTGGAATGCTCCCTTCTGTGGAGACAAAGCTCCAAATGGAGAGTTCAAACTCAAGGAGGCTGGTTTGCGTCTTGTGGGTCAGGAGGCAGCTGATGCCTGGAGGACTGAGAGTTAGGGACCCTGAAGGCTGTGTGTGTGTGGACGGGTGTCTTGGGAGAGGTAAGATGAACAGGCGAGTTGCAGACTCTGGTGGGGGGATAAACTGTGAGTGTAGGATCACCAAGCCTTCTGTTACTGTAGGCTGTGGGGCCTTGGGAAAGTTCCATCTACCTGGACCTCATTTTACCCCCATATTTGAAATGAGGTGGTGATGGGTGGAGAAGTGGCTTCTTGGTAGAATGCTTGTTCATCAGTACAAAGCTCTGGGTTCAATCCCCCAAAAATGGAATAAAATGGGTATATAAATATTAAGTCATGGTTATGGCTATCTGTAGCCTTTGCTTTTTTTCTGTTGAGGACAGATGAAGACAAATGAGTGTGATAAATCCTAAAGATGCTCACAGGTTTTAGTTGTATAAAGTGCATAGCGAGCCTTGATTGGACCACATAGGTGATGAGTGGGGCTTTGTATTTCTTCCAATGCCATGATTGCGAACAGGTGTACTCCTGCTGCACCCTCTCTCTGTTCCATCCCCCTTGGTTTAGGAAGGCAGGATCCTCAAAGTTAAAAAGGGTCTTTACCATGACCTTGAGCCCTTTCTTCGTAAGAGGCCTGGGTCTGGAGCAGAAGTCATTTGTCCTGGAGCCACCCAAACAATGGAGGAGGTATAGCTGGGACAGAGGCCATACTGCCTGGGGCCCCAAAGTCTACTTGCTCATCTAGGGTAAGGGGATGGCCTCAGTGGACCGCTGGGGAGACAAGTAGTGTCCACTCAGCCTACCGTACAAGAAGATTGCACTTTTATGGTTTCTGGTGAGACTCATGGACAAGCCTGTCATCTTTATTGATCACTGGGTTCTTTTCCTGTGCCAGGCCAAGTCCTTCCATTTTTCTGTAGTTTTATCTTTCCCTTGGATTATTCGAGCTCCCCATGTGTGCTGGCTGTCTACTGGTTCTTTAGTGGGTGGACATATATGGCAACTGTCTTTTCCCATCCCAAAGCCGGTCATCTTTCTGCACTCTTCATGGAGAGAGGGGAAATTAATTTTGTGGAAGCAGGCGATGAGCACCCAGAGGGGATGGACCTACAGGCTGGTTACTCAGAGTTTGCTGGAAGAAGCCATAATTTGCATTTTATAGAGACTCAGAAGGAGTGGAAAATGTAATGGTGGTGAAGAGGAGGCTTCAGGTTTGCCGTAATTGTGGGCTGCTGGCTGGGGGCATGCTAAGCAGTAAGGCATCTTCAACAATTGCCTTGAGCATATTTGGTTTTCTTTAGTGCAGCGGTTCTCAACCTGTGGATCACAACCCTTTGGCAAACCTCAGTCTCCAAAGATAATTATGTTACGACTAATTCCAGCAACAAAAATTACAGTTATGAAGTAGCAATGAAAATCATTTTATGGTTGGGGGTCACCACAGCATGAGGAACTGTATTAAAGGGTCACAGCTTAGGAAGGTTAAGGATCACGGCTCTACTTGATCCTGAGTTGGAAGCTGTTACAGAACAATAGAGACAGAAAAGGATGAGGTTTGGTGGCAGTAGATTGCTGTCAGAGTCCTAATGTCTTTGTATTTTCTGTCTGGGTGCAGAAGGCAATAATTGTAAGTCTGTTCTACACATTTGTTACTCTGTGTTTCTTGTGTAAGAACACCTACCTGGAGGTCATGAAGACTATCTCACATTTCCTTCTGTATTTGCTGCTCCGTTTAGGTTAATCTTGGTACATCTAGCATTGATTTTTGTTGTGCCTAGTGTATGAGAGGAACCCAGTGTTATGTTTTGTTATTTTTTTCCTTCATGCGGATATCCAGCTGTCTCAGCACCATTTATTGAAAAGTCAATTGTTTCCCATTGCTCCAATGAGCCATTTGTTTCACAGGTCAGGGGACTGTTTCTCTGCCTGTAATGTATCTCCATGGTAAGATCTATAATTTGACAAAATAAGTGCCTACTTCTCCTTCTTTGAAGTGTCTTAGCCTTGAATTCTCCTGTAAATCTATCAGCTTGTCCATTTTCACCTCACAAAGCCTGTTGGAATTTTGATAAAGATTACCTTTGAGTCTATGGATTAAGTTGGGAGAAATAAACACCCTTGTCAGTGGTGATGTGGCACGCCTTTCATCCCAGCACTCAGCGGGTAGAAGAAGGCAGATCTCTTGAGTTTGAGGCCAGCTTGGTCTACAGAGTGAGTTCCAGGACAGCCAGTTCTACACAGAGAAACTCTGTCTTGAAAAACAGCAACAAAAACCCCAAACACCCTTAAAGCATGGAGTTGTGAAAATCATGACTACATATTTAAATTTTTGTTCATAGTTCAGTAAGTTTTCTTGTTGAGGTCTTGCATGTGTTTTGATCAATTTATTCCCAGGTATATGATATTTATGTTGTATGGAAAATGGATTTGCTTTTTATTTTAAAATTGTTTACTGTAGGCATAAAGAAGTAAAATTGGTTTTTACATATTGCATTTTGAGCACACATACATTCTCATATAGCCTATCTGCTTCTTTGTGCTTCTTTGTTGGAATTCTCTTTAATCGTAATCTGGTTGGTCCTGTCATTTCTGTCTTCCTTCCTTCCTTCTGTGTGTTTCTAGGGTCTCTGAAACCTTGTTTACAATTTCTCACAGAAGTGATGGTTAGAGGCACTGTTATTTTACAAGTTCCATTGGGAAGTGTTCCCTTTTCCTTTTTAATTTTGTAAACTGCATTTAAAAAATCTTGCAAATAAACAAGAATACCCCAATCAACTAGACCCAAAGTCTATACAACTCTGTGAACTTCTATACAGTTCCATCAGCAAGTGTGATGCTTGCTATAGGCTTTTTTGTGCGAACATTTTGAATATCTCTAATCTGGACATTGAAAGTCTGAAATGTACCCAAATGAAGGGTGGGATTTTTTAGGGGGGGGGGGGTATAGGATTCCGAAGCAGTGCTTCTGAGACCAGCAACCCAGCAACTGAACTACTTCTGACTCCAGGCATTTTAAGGACAGCTTAACCTGCACTTCCCATGAGACTAAGAAACTTCTATCTTGCTCCTAATTTAAAAAGAAAACAAAACAAAAACCAAAAATCTTAAAAATTATAAGTACATGTTCTCTCTCTCTCTCTCTCTCTCTCTCTCTCTCTCTCTCTCTCTTTCTGTGTGTGTGTGTGTGTGTGTGTGTGTGTGTGTGTGTGTGTGTGGTACATGTCTAGGGGCATGAGCACACATGTGTTGAGGACAAAGGTCTATGTTGGGTGTCTTCCTCAATTGTTTCTCCACCTGAATTTCTGAGACAGTGCCTAGCACTGAAGAAGCTCATCATTTCAGCTGGACTGTCTGACAAATGAACTCCAGGCCCTTCTGTTTTAGCACCCTCCTTCCCCACCTGAGGTTACACATATGTGCTATACACCCAGCTTTTACATGGGTGTTGGGACCTAGACGCAGATCCTCATGATTACATGGAAGGCCCTTTACCAACGGACCCACCTTCCCCATCCACAAATGATGGCCACATTTAAATCATTTTTAAAGTCAGATTTTTTGCTTTCATCTTTTTGGTTTGTTTTTGTATCTTAAGACTTTGTTTCTCTGTGTAGTCCTGGCTGTCCTAAAACTCACTATGTAGACCAGCTGGCCTCAGACTCAGAGGTCTGCCTATCTCTGTCTTCCAAGTGCTGAAATTAAAGCTGTGTACCCTGGCCCCAACTATCTTCACATTTCAAATATCTACAGCTTCTATACCCATGACCCCCCCCCTTTTAAAATGTCTGGTTATTATTATCATGAGTATTGTGTATATGTAGTGAGACAGAGGCAGACAGACACACAGAGACAGAGACACAGAGAAAGAACACATGGGTGTACACTTGCCAGGGTATATGTATGGAGGTCAAAGAACAAACTTTTGAAAACCAGTTGTCTCTCCTCCCATCTTGCATTTGAGGCAAGGTCTCTCCTTCCATTTCTGCAGTGCTGTGTACTCTGGGGTAGCTGGCCTGGGAGCTTCTAGGAAAATCTTCAGTCCCTTCCTCCTGTCTTACCTTTGGAGTGCTAGCATTTTAGATGCATGTCTATATCATCTTTTCATGTGGACTCTGAGGAGTAAACTCCAATGTCAGGCTTGCATGCCTCTTTTTTTCCAGTGGGGACATTGATATTGGTTATTTGAAACTTAATCCATGTCCTTTTCCCTGTCTATTGGCAGTGCTGAGGATTGAACTTGTGTATGCTTAGCATGTACTACTTTACCACTGAGCTGAATTCCCTTTTCTTTGATTTGTCTTATCAGAAATTTGTCCATTTGAATATTTTTGAAGAACTAATTTTTGGCTAAGCAATCTTCTATGTAATAGTTGCATAGCAAATTGTACCACATTTCAGTGACTTAGAGGAGCCCCCACTGTATTTTCTCACAGTTCTGTGGATCTGCAATTTGGGAAACTCTCATCAAGGACATCCCATTTCTATTCTCATGGTACCATCTGAAATTGATCTTCAGGGTCTAAAATGACATGTCTGGGTACTTGACATCCTTGGTACATTTCCACATTGCCTGTATTTCTAATGTGCAGCCTATACTTTACCTAATGACCCAAGACCCTTCCCATAGAACACAAATAAAATTCACCACACACAAACGGTATACATACTAAGCCCAGTTTATTAATTTCATACATTTATCTTGCTTGGTCTTCCTGGTATGTCCCAAAGTTGTGGCATGATTGTTTTCATCTGTTGTAAGAATTCTCAACCTTTGTTCCAAAACCACCATCCTTTTAGATACTACCATTAAGTAATTTATCTTCACACATGTAGTTTTTCCATTCTCTTTCAGTTGCGTCTAATAGCTTGTTAGAGCTATTACTACTGATTTTATTTTCAAATTTAATTCATATTTAGTTCTTCATAAATTGATTTGGCTTAATACATAGTTATATATTATATATTACTATATTATTACATGTTATACACATATCACATTATATATATACATTTATATATTGCATGTATACATTACATATTACATATTATAGAGTACTATATACATATTATACATGCACACTATTACATATACCATTATAAATTATTACACATTATATGTTAGTATATTCATATTATATCTTATATATACATATAAACTTTTTACATATATATTTTTATATATTATTACATATTATCACATGTTATATACTTATTTGTGTTGTATTATATGTGTTGTGTTATGTTATGTATATATATATATAGTATGTTATATATGTTATATACTATACTACATATAGTATAATTAGCTGTATTTTAATTATTACATCAATATAACTTGGCAATTTTGGCTTCCTATAAAAACCTTAGGCATGTGCTGTTTTCCGAAAAAATAGCTGTGTAATTTTATCTGGTAGTTTCAGCATACAAAACTTTACAATATCTTGGCTCTATTTTCTCCATGCTAATTGTCACTCACAGGCACTGTGTGTCTCTATGATTAATTTGGTTATGTTTCCTGTGCCCTGTAACAGCCTCCTTGAACAATCTACCCATGATATTCTTTGGGGCCTAGACTGAAAGTGATCAATTTCAAAGAAAATTTAAATATAAGGGTTCATGCTTATGAACACTGAGACCATTTCCAATTAGGAATCACTTTAACTAAACTCACTGTGTGAGGTTCCCTAGAAAAGGTAAAACCCATGTCAAGCATTTACACACAGCTTCTCCCCGGTCCTAGCAGGGAGTATGTTTCTAGACCCCACTCCTCTGAGGATGCTCGCAACTGAGGAAGCTTAAACTTCAAACTACAAGCCGTGTGTAGATTGATGTGTATAAACACATGGATAAGCTGCAGTGATTTGGATCATAGCTAGGTAGATTTCAATACAAAATGAATTCTAAGTGCTCTGCAAATAGTTGATCCACCTGCACGTGTTCAGTTCAGATACAGCTTGTCAAATGTTTTCAACCCGAAGTGGTTGGGTCCATGGATGCAGGACATACAGCTGCAACTCTAGTTTAAGGTGGTCTGTGTTGTGCATTGTTCCCGCATTGTTCCCATTGTGGAGATGAGAACTCTGTGGCTTAACAAGAGTTAATCAACTAGTAAATAAAGGAACCTGAGCCAGTCCCAAGTCAAAGTCCCTTTGCCACTCATTCATGCAATGCTAGAACCCAGTGGAGAGCAGGACCTAAATAGACTTCTATTTAAACTGGAAAATAATCTCAACAAACCTACACATATAAACACAGATCCCTGTTTAAGAGCTTTAACTTCTAAAACAGAAATAGCATTACCTCAAAACTGCTCTCAGCCCCAGCCGGCTGCCAGGAAGGCACTGTAGATAAGAAAATAAACATTTTGCTAGAGTTTCATTTTCCTCAAATGGTCACAGGTTCCCAGGAGGCTGTCCGAACTGTGAATAAAAACTCATCGCCATGGTGATGCATTCACAATACTGTCAATGCAAAGCCAAGGTAGGAGCTGAGTGAACTGATCAGGGATGTTCACCCCCCCCCCCAGTCAACATGCATCTGCAAGAAGCCAGAGTCCTGCGGGAGTTTGGTTTCCCTTTCCCTTCCACCCTTCTCTAGAAATATGATCATTACAAATAAGAGTGGAAGGGCTGGAGAGATGGCTCAGTGGTTAAGAGCACTGACTGATCTTCCAGAGGACCTGGGTTCAATTCCCAGCACCCACATGGCAGCTCACAACTGTCTGTAACTCCAGTTCCAGGGGACCCAACACCCTCACATGGACATACATGCAGGTAAAACACCAATGAACATAAAATAAAATAAAAAGGAAGAGATTAAGAAAATACAAGTGGAAACAGATCTTAGAGAAATTCTGGTGACCTGACTCCTTCAAATTATTGATGCAAGTGGAAAGGGACTGGCTTGAGTCCCTCATCTGGATGTCAGCAAAGCCATTCCTAAGACCCTGGGGCCAGACACTCCCCTCTGCCTCAGCTGTTGCAGTCCCTGTCCACCCCTGCCATCACACTCATTCCTTCTCTGAACAGCCAGCAAGGGTGTGGGAGTGGCTTTCAGGGCTTTCAGAGTCTACTTTCCTGGGATGTCACCTGCATCTAGAAGATTTTTAGGACTCACTGTCAATCATCATTTTTTTCAAGTTGCAGTTTTTGCTGCTGTCAATTAACTGTCTGAACACCCCTGGGAGAACCCAAATCAGATGGAGCCTGGCTGGGCTGGTGGATACTAAACGATGTGAGGAGCCCCCTGGGGAGAGAGAATGGATTTCACAGGATCACTTGGGGGGAAATTAGGCACCAACACAGGTGCAAAGAGCTATGATAGCTGCAGTAGAGTTCTGAGAACTGAAGGTCGGCTGTGAGCAGGAGAAGTCTTGAGTGGGGTGTGCTACAGAGCTAGCAACTGGGTTGAGATAAACCTAGAAGAACAGACAAGGGCACAAAGGAAGGGAGGCGTACATGTCCACTCTGGGGCAAGGCTCACTGCCCACCTCAAGCAGGCTGGTTGGATTAGAGCCTGGTGTCCTAAGAGGAAGTGAAAGACAAGCACACCGAGTGCTCTACCACAGAGCTAAGTCCCAGCCTGAGCAGGATTGGTGGACTCTGGAAAAGGACAGTGCAGCTCTGGCTACCATTGGCTCTTGATGTGAGATTTTTTTTTTTTTTCCTTTTGTACCTTATCCGGGGAAGAGACCTTCCTGATGGAGAGACCCTAACGCCCCTCCCCCATGCTTCCTTACGATTCCTCTTCTCTTGGAGCTCCCTGATTGTCATCCTTTCCTCACATCCAGCTTTGAGAGACCTCCAGGGCCTTTTTGTTCTGCCTCAGTGCCTGCTCTCCGCCACAAAAAACAAAGTCAAGAAAAAAAAAAAAAAAAAAAAAAAAGATTGGCCAAGGGCAAAACTGCAAGTCAACTACATACATGCCCTGTCCTGTGAGTGGAGCTGCCATCCCTTGGAGCTCAGGGTGTGTGATGTTGGAAGGGGTAGGGGGTAGGCAGAAGATGGAGGGTGGTGTCTTCTTTGGCCATTGGCATTGGACACTGAATATTTAGACAATGTTGGTTTAGGACTTTTCAAGTCATCTCTGATGACTTTGATGGCCCATCAGACTAAGTATCTCCCCAAAGGGACTATATTGTTCATGGTCAGTCATTTCTTTGGCAGCCCTGGTGGCAAACCTAAGCTGGCTGTGAGGGCAGCTGAAAATTGTGGTCTTGTAGGCATAGCCACAGGACACATTTCCATATAGGGACAATTCAGGGACGGTATTGTTAGTGTTCTTGTTGAGGTGACAAAATACCTCCAAGAAGCAATTTATTTGGCCTCAGAGTTTGAGATGGTGCATCTATCATGGGGAGGAGGGCATGGCAGAGTTATAGCATTTGCAGCATGTGGCTTGATCTCCTCACAGTTCCGTGCACGGCGAAGTAGAGAGCTCCCTCTGGGAGCAAGGTAGGCTCTAACTATCCTTCCCACAGGCCACCTACTTCCTCCAACTAGGTCCCCACTTCCAAAGGTTCCCAAACTTCTTTTAACAGTACTACCAGCTGAGGACCCAGTATTCACACACAGCCCTATGGGGCACCATTTCCATCCAAATCGTAACACACACACAACAAACTTCTTATGATGTCCACTCAACAAGTCTGTGACTCAGAGCAAGCACCCCAGACTCACAAAGAACTGAATGCCACACGATACTCCGAGAGTGACTTATTGAGTGTCCTGAGCACGTTAGCTAATCCGTTAGAGCATGGTTTCCTGAGGCAGCAAACAAGGTAATTGGAGTAGCTTTCCCCTTCCACTATCCTAGCATTCAGAGACAAATATTCAAAAGCCAGCCCCATCAGTCTCTCTGGACTTCAATGTCACCTTCTACTGACTGGCATGTGACTGCTCATGTACTGTGCTGACAAAAAGAGGCCTGTGCCTCCCAGCATGCCTGGAATTCTGAGGTGGAAGCTGCAGACAGGTATGACTCATAGTTGTCTGACCCAGTAGGCACAGCTGCTCACAGGCCACCATAGCATCCTGTAAGGCCCGTGTATGAATGAGATCTTGCCAGTCACCCTAAGGAGCTTAGAGTCACCCAAAAGATCTGTGTACAGCCAAGGAGTCCACAAGGGAGACATTGGATGACTTTGACCCACCCTTTTCCAGATCCTGGCAGAGCACAATGCTTAGTGATTGCAGCACAGCTCAAGCCTGCACTTCCTTTACTGGTCTGGTCTCTGAGCCTATTTAAAAAAAAAAAAAAAAAGGCTAGAGCAATGGTTCTCCTTTTTATATATAATTTATTTTATTTGCATTGGTGTTTTGCCTGCATGTATGTCTGTGTGAAGGTGTCAGATCTTGGAGTTACAGTCAGTTTTTAGTTGCCTCGTGGGTGCTGGGAATTGAACTCAGGTCATCTGGAAGAGCAGTCGATGCTCTTAACCACTGAGCTATCTCTCCTGTCTAGAGCAATGGTTCTCAACATGTGAGTCATGACCCCTTTCACAGGGGCCACATATCAGATATCCTGTATTTCAGATATTTACATTATAATTCATAACAGTAGCAAAAATATGGTTATGACATAGCAACAAAATAATTTTATGGCTGGGGTTACCACAGCATGACGAACTATCTATATTAAAGGGTCGCAGCGTCAGGAAGGTTGAGAACCCCTGCTCTAGAGGATGGTAAATCCCGCCTCTAATGTTGCTGTGGGGACCTTACACTTTACAAAGAACCCAAGAATTTAATGCACCCCAAAGCATGACCTCAGTTTACTTCTGTTGCCCTGGGTATTCCTCCCTGCTGCCCAGGGAGGCCCCTTCCTTGCATCCCAGAAGGTGATCATTGTCCATGTGCACAGCAGTTACCCACACAGCACTTTCCTGCTCTTTGATCCCCATGGCAACTGCAGGAGGAAAAAGCAAGGAAGCCAGGCGCATTCCCATTATATAGATGAGGAAGTTCACAGACAGAAAGATTGAGTGCATGACCCGGGTCGCCACATGGGGCTGGTTTTCCTCAAGGAAGGGATGGATTGTGGAAAATTATGCTCCGGATACATTCTAAGTGGACAGACATCAAGGAGATCTGTAAATTAGAGTGTGAGTCCTGCTGTATTTTGGCTAGTAAAACCATCCTACCCACCTGTGGCCACTGCTGGACTGGCTCTAGTTGGTTGTCTAATAGAGTCAGATTCTGAACTTGGAAATACATGAGCACCACCAAGGGCCTTCTGTGATTTCTGACACCTACCATTTCCAGGCCCCATGCAGTCTAAAGAAACCTGGAGGGGCGGGGCCAGTGTGTTACTAGTGGAGGATCAATAGATAGCTGCTGCATTAAAGGGGACCTCTGAGGCAGAAGCCTCTGCCTTGTACCCCCGGCCTGGTGCTACAATGGACCTTTCTGGTTCCCAACCCCAAAGGTTGCAGCTGTAATTTGGATGACTGATCTCTACCATTCCTGTCCCTCAGAGCACACACAGGTGGTTTTCTTTCATTCCCAGCAGGGTGGAAAAATACATGTTTTTTTCCCTGACTGACCTTACCAAGGTGGGAGTTTTTCAGGGAGCCAAGAGCCCTTTATGGATCCGAGAGCCTGGCGATGAAACAACCTTCCAGAAGTGAAGCATTCCCCTGGGATCCCATGACTGGGGGTCAGTGATGTCACAAGTGCCTTGATGCAGGGAACACTGAGAGAATTTTCTTTCCACTTACCTGATAGAAAGCAAAAGATGAGGTCTCTGTCCCTCCAAGATCAATGGGGACAGAACAGAGGGTTGTAACTTTCCACCAGGACTGAGAGGTTGGGACTTACTGTCTCAATTCAAGACACAGCTTCTCTGACAGCCCAGGGCAGTTATACGGGAGACTCTGCCATCAAGTTGAAAGTGGCAGCTCTAGAGTTACATGGATAATCTCAGGCTACAGAGTCTGGAAGAATTTGAAGGATTATCTATGTGAACAGCCAAAACAGCTACCCATTATTGTACCTCTGCCATCTGTCATATACATCTTTTTGTTTGTTTTGTTTTCCGAGACAGGGTTTCTCTCTATTGTTTTGGAGGTTGTCCTGGAACTCACTCTGTAGACCAGGCTGGCCTTGAACTCACAGAAATCTGCCTGCCTCTGCCTCCCGAGTGCTGGGATTAAAGGCATGCACTCCCAACGCCTGGCCATATACATCTTTAAAAGTATATTTATTTAGGGGGCCAGACAGATGGCTCAGTGGATAAGAGTACTGGTTATTTTTCCAGAGGACCTTGTTTTGATTCCTAGCACCCACAAGGTGGTTCCCAACCATGTGTCACTCCAGTTCCAGGGCATCTGATGCCCTCTCCTGGCCCCTGTGGGTTGCAGGCATATGTGTGGTGTACAGGCATACACACAGGCAAAACACCCATACATACAATAAAAATAAACATAAAAACCATTTAAATCTATTTTGTTCCTTGACAATTTCACATATGTACACTATGTATTTTGGTCATTTTCATCCTGTTACCCTCTCTCATTCCCCCTCCTGCGCCCACTAAACCCCGTTTTACCAACAGCCTTCTTTCTGCTCTCATGTCTGTTTTGGTTGTGTGACCCACTGACTTTAAATAGAGTTTTGTTTTGTTTTGTTTTGTTTTTTGATGAGCAGGAATGGGGAGGCTATTTAAAAGAGCATGGGTGGGTATCTTACCAATGTCGACACTACTGAAGAGAATCACTCACCTTCCCAAACAACCATTAACCATTAACCAATGTCTTTTGGGGGAGTGAAGCCTCAAGTGTCCCTACCCCTTTAAAACTTATTACTGCTATACAAGGCAGATATTCCCCTGTCCATCTTATAGATAAGGAAACTGAGGCTTGGGGAGGGTGGCGAGACTCAGGATGTCTCTCTATTTTTATGGAACTGATGAGATAAAAGTCGCTTCTACATTTTGGGGGAGTGTATCTATGTCCAGAAAGTTCAACATTGTTTTTGAAAAAAACTAATTTCTCTACCATATTGCCTCTGTTTCTTTGTCAAAGCTTTGGGCGACTCTGTTTTCCTGGGCCTCTCTGGCCTCCGCTCTGTCTCATGGGTCTTTGTCTATTCTTTTGGTAGTACCACACTGTCTCCATTACTGTACTCTACAGTAAGTTTTGATATTGGGTTGTATTGGTCCTCGGTGTTGTCTTATCTATTTGAGCTGTTTTTCCTCTCCACAGAAACCTTAGAATCAGTTTGCCGTATCCACAGAGATTTCTATGCTTTTATATGGCTCTGAAGACTAAAATGGAGAACAGTATCTTATGACAGGTGAAAATTATATGGGCTATAAACTGTAGCCTCTGCAGATGAAGTTAACATGTGTGCATTATGCTTGTGGCCACTTTCACAACACTGAAATCATGAAGAGAATGGAACGGTCATGCCAGAAAAGAGACTTTAGGGTCTAAGAAGCTAAAATATGGACTATTGGCTGCTATAGAAAACATTTGCTAGACCTAGTCTCAGGCATGTGGTTTATACTCACTTGGTTGCTTCCGAACACTACCCATGTAGCTAAGTGAGCTAGGCTGGGTTGTTTTTTGGTTTGGTTTGGTTTGGTTTTGGGTTTGTTTGTTTTGTTTTGTTTTGTTTTATTTGTTGTTTTGTTTTTAGTCTCTCTGTCACCGGTTCCTGACTATGTCAACTTTACTGTAAGTTGAGTTTTCTGGATCTCACATTACTACATATAAGATGAGATTGTGGCATTTGTCTCATAGAATTGTCACAAGCATTAATGCAGTTATGTTATGTAAGGGCTCTAACAGGGGTATATAGAAACTCTGTGGGAGTGGGAGCTATATGGAGCAGTAGCTACCACTTAGTTTATATTTGCGATCTTGGCCTAGGAAGAACATTACCCAAATGGTCACAACTCCCTGCCCTGCTAACTCATCTCTCCACTACTGTAGTGACTGCGTCTTAAAAATCCATCTGGTCAAGGTTGGCCAGGTTAGCCTGGAATTTGTGACTTCGAAGTCCATCTCCTTCTGTCTCTCTGTGACCCACTCCTTCCTTGCGCTTCAGTCACAGACCCCACGTCCTAGCTTTTTTCCAGCCCTCCATGCTTGTCCGCACCTCACTGATTTCCCATCCTGTGGGCCTTTTCTCTCAGAAAACTGGCTTCTGGGAATTTCCAAAGAGTCAGTGAGATTTGGATGTGGGTCATAGCCATCGCTTGTGGAAACTGGTGTCCGGTCCCTTGGTGGGTAGGAACTGGAAATGTACTGCTTCTCCTTCATGTGACTCTAGATAAATTATTTTGGGGGTCAAAAGGTAAAGCTGCAGATGAAGGCTGGGGAGGGAGATTAGTCAAGCTCCACCTCCTGGGTCAGGGTTGCCTTTCACAGTGTCCCTGTGCACACTTCCCTGGAACTGTGCACACTGTGCAGAAAGCTGGGAGGAGAAAAATCAGAGGAAGCAAAGGATATAAATCCAGGCTCAAGCACTTTTGAGACAGATATCAAGATTATGTTACAACAGGAACATTTTGCAGAGGCTGGCATATTGGCACGTGGCTTTAATCTCGGCATTTAGGAGGCAGAGGCAGGCAGATCTCTATGAGTTGGAGGCCAGCTGGGGCTATATATTCAGAAGTATGCTGGGATGAGGAGTATGACTGTGTCTCCCTGCCTGTGTTGTCTCCTCCCTTCCCTCAATTCAGAAAGACCCCTTAAGAATTAACAGTGGTGCCTAGGTACATAGCACTGTCATGGCTGCCTTGAACTCTGTGATTAGCTCTTAACAGTTATCTCACTACCCTTCAGACAATTCTGGGATGCCTTTTGCTATTCCTGCCTTTTCCTATACCCCCAAACAATGGCAACTATCTGTCCATCATTAAGATCCTAGAAGGTTCTGATCCTTGGCAAGGAAGCGATATGGCAATCTAATAATGTGTCATGCAGGATATAGGGTGACGACTGCCCCTCTCAGACAACACTCCACCTTGATCTGGGGGTTCTACCCTAATGGAATATATTAATGGAATCATGGTGTCCCAAACTATGATGGCTAGAAAAAAGGAATCTGTGCTTTTTCTAAGATAAAGGATATTACTAATGTGGGCACATAGGGCTTGAACGATGGGTATAAAGCATACAAGTTTGGGCAAGAGTTAATTTTAACTTTTAAAAACCATCTCATACACAGATACACATACATAAAATTGAACTATTTCTGCTTGCTTTCTTACTTGTGCATTTCTTTTTATTCATTTTAGGGCCCTCCAAAATTCATAGCGCTTCCATAGAGAACAAACTGACACAGCAGCCCCAGGAAGTGGTAAGGATTTTGCCCCTGGTAGGGGGTGTATGTGTATAGTGGAGTGGGGGGGTGGGGGTGATCTCCCTTCTAGTGGAAAAAAAGTCCAAATTTCTGAGCAGGTTGGTAACACCTCATTAAGGCCCTAACTGAGTTGGTCAAAGGAGCTGCTTCCCCAGGCCATCCAGGATGCCTGGCAGAACATTACCATGGCTCCTGGTATTTGGGGCTCATCATCCTTGCAGACCAAGCGGGTAGTTCCCAGAAGTGTCCTGCAAGCATTATAAATGGGCATGTTATCACTGTGAACCTTGAAGCAGATGTTGTAAGTTATCCAAAGGCATCTGGGTAAGGTCTTCCTGGAAGGTCCACAAGATAAGAGATGAGAGTAAATGCTGTGCGTCTCTTACTGTAATCAGTAATTCGGGAGAAATTAACTTAGGTTTGTGAGATACAATGAGGGCTTCCTGTGCTTGCTGCTTTTCCTGCCAGTGTCCCTCCCCTAGCATTTCTCATGTCCCAAAGAAGCCACTCTGGATTCCTGGCACCAGGACCCTGAGAGGCCCATGCTGCCCTGAAGACTCACATACTGTCACTGTGTCCCTCATCTGCTCTCGGTGATCCATTTGGACTCAGGACACTCCAATCTGGAAGAGGCCCAGGAAGTTCCTGGGTGTTTGCAGCAGCAAATATGCACAATGCCTCAAGTTCTTTCTTGTGTTAAAATAAGAGAGGAACAATATACAATAAGAATAAGAGGCATTGAATTAATTTTTACACATAGTCTCAGTAAACTAGGTCCTTTGATTGTTTCTGCTTTTAAAATTGGAATAAAAAATCCATAACAAACATTAATATTTATACTATGTTTGTACAACATTGGGAACACCACTGTTATGTATCCGTGGCTATCCACCTCCAGAATGCTACATCATCCCAAGAGTTCACTTCCTGTGTTTGTTTGTTTGTTTCCCCAAGAGTTCCTTTTTTTCTCCTTCATCATCTGCTTTCCCTCTCCACCACACTGTTGCAAGCCATACACATGCCACTTGCTAAAATCCTCATCAAGAGACACATGTGCTTTCTCATCAGGGGAACTGGGTGGAAAACGTGCCCATAGGCAAGTGTTGCTTCTGGATTTTGAGCCTACATAGCCAAGGGCAGAAACATTTCTATGCAAAGTGCTTCGCTACATAGAAATTGATATTTTGGGTGTTTGCTTTCAGTTGCAGGCCCTGAAGAATTTTGCATTTCCGTGCAAGCCAAAGAAGTTAGGACTGAGTAAGCCTTCAAAGTCAGGTGTGTGTCCACTGGCTGTGAGCAGAGAGGCTCAGTGGTCAACAGAGGCTCTGCCTCCATTCCTCTTCTACCCCTTGGTCATTCTCCTGCAGCCCCATTTCAGTGATTCTCAACTTGTGGGTGTGACATGTTGGAGAGCGGCATATCAGACATCCTGCATATCAGATGTCTACACTACAATTCATAACAGTAGCAACATTACAGTTCTGAAGTAGCAATGAAGTAATTTTTGGTGTATGGGGGGGGGGTCCACAGCATGAGGAACCGTATTAAAGGGTTCTCAGCATTTGAGAACCATTGCTCTACTTGTGCCTCTGTTATTCCCGTGGAGGAACAGAGACAGCACAACACTTAAAGGATAAAACCAACGTGGGGACAGCCTCTAGTATCTTGACTCCCTTGAGGGGTAAAGTGTCCTGGGAATTGTAGGTTGGAGGCTGTCTCTCATGTGGCTTCCCCATTCCATGTAGTCACAGTGGCCATTCTAGCTGTTCCCCTTATTATGGGCTAGGTTTCTCTAAGACCTGAATGCCATAAAGCAGCTTTACATGTTAAATGGCTGGCTGGGTTTAATGGATGTGTATGCTGAAGTGTGTGTGTGTGTGTGTGTGTGTGTGTGTGTGTGTGTGTGTGTGTGTGTTCTGTTGTAAGGACTTTATTGGTGTTCCCACTTATTTTAAGAAAAATAAACTGACACACATTTTAGAAAATGGGATCTTTTAGAAGTTTATTTATTTGGGTTTTTTGAGACAGCGTTCCTCTTTGTAGCCCTGGCTATCTTGGAACTCGATCTATAGACCAGGCTGGCCTCCAGCTCCCTGAGATCCAACTGCCTCTGCCTCCTGTGTGCTGAGATTAGAGGCATGCACTACCACTGCCTGTCTCAAAGTTTACATTTAAATCCCCCTTAACACAGCCAGGAAGTTTGGCCAGTGGTTTCGAGGGAGATACCACTGTGAGTCAAGGAGATGTGTATCATTTGCATATAATTTGCATCCAGTGTTTCTATGTGGTCACTGAGTTTGAGTGCTATTCTCCAGTAATCGTCTAACTACAGTTAAACAATGGGTACCCAGGTGGCCCTAATTTTAGTCTCTTGGCCCTGTTGCTTATTAATGGTAGCTCAGAAACGCAGGGTGATGAGTTAGTGGGAGGTGAGAGGCAGGCAGAGGGCCAAGTGAGAAGATGCTATGAGAGCCATGGGACATGGCTTGGAGAGGCCCAGTTCAGGTTAATAGTGTGTTCTCCAGAGGGCAGGGAGCCTTGAATATGGGTGGTGGTGGTGGTGGGGTTCCAGTTAGTACAGGATCTTGAATTTGCCGGCAGACCTGGCCTTAGTGGTTATGTTGGGACTTTGGAGTGTGGGTCTACTCTCTGTACCCACATAGGCCATTCTCTGCTGACCTTGTCACACTGTTCTTATCTTCACAGTCCACTCTCTGACACCATCAGACATTAAACTCGTGGCAGCCATTGGCAACCTGGGAACTGTAAGTATTTCATATAGCTTGGCCTCGGGGACCATTTGGTACCAGTGACACCATGAATAAGCTCCTGATGATGTCTTGGCAGAATGTTCTGTTTGAGGCTAGGTGTGGTGGCACAAGGCTGTAATCTGAGCACTTGGGGGATAAAGGCAGAAGAACCAGAAGTTCCAGGTCATCTTCAACTACAAAATAATTTGGAGGCTAGCTGGGCAGTGGTAGCACATGCCTTTAATCCCAGCACTCAGGAGACACAGGCAGGTGGATCTCTGTGAGTTTGAGGCCAGCCTGGTCTCTGTCTCAGATAGCGCTCCATTTGGGAGCGAGCCTTGTATGAGTCAAAGATGTCCTAAACTCTTAGAGGGAGGACCTAATTTAAGAAAAAAAAAATCAAATGAATTGCCACAATCATCTCAGGGAATACCTGAGTTCCTCATTAGTAAGTTAAATCCACTGGTAAGTATTACATTGCTTCAGTTTTCTACAAGTACTTATTTTGATATATATTGCTCATCTCTTTATATTATCTCTTTGTATTTCTCACCTCTGTTCTTGCCATTAGTCACCTTTGGCCCCCTACTTTCCCTTTTGCTTTCTCTTTCATTTCACATATTCATTCATAATTTCGTGTATCTATGTAAGATATGGGAACTACAACAAGAGAAAATGTTTGATATTTGTCTTTCTGAAATTGGCTTAATTCCCATAACATGATTGTCTCCAGTTTCATCCCTTTTTCTTTCAACAATATGACTTGATTCTGTATGACTGAGAAAATTCCACTATGTATATAAACCACATTTTCTTTACCCACTCCTCTGGGTAAAGTTGGATAAGTAGGTTGGTGTAATAATTTGTTATGAATAGTGCTGCAACAGACGATGATGTGTAAGTATTTTGGATGTGTTGACTTGGAATCCTTTGGGAGTGGTGTGGGTGGGTCATACAGAAAACCTATCTTTAGTTTTCAAGATGCCTCCATACTGAATTCCACAGTCAAGGCACAGGGTTGATAAGGCAATTTTTAAGCTTTTGCATTTATAAGAGAAAGGAAATTCCATGTTTGCTCTGAATGTTTTTCTTAAAAAACAAAACATGGAGGGTCTGGAGAGTTGGTTCAGTGCTTAAGACACTTGTTGGACCCAGAAGACCAAGGTTCAATTCCCAGCACCTATGGGGCAGCTCACAACCATCTCTAATTTCAGTCCTAGGAAACTGGACACCCTCTTCTGACCTTCTGACCTTGATGGGCACTTGGGTCCCCCATGTGGTTGCACAGATACACATGCAGCAAAATACTCATAAAATAATTTTAAATATACTGATATTAATCAACATGTGTAATTGTGATAAACATGAATTTATAAATTTTACTATCTTAGCTACTTAAATACTTATTTATGATACTTAATACAATGCAAACATAGGAAGTAGTGACAAGAAAATGACATTCAGCAGAGGCACGGCCCTTGGCCCTTCCTGGCTTCCCTGTGTCCTTCCTCACTATACCCACTGCCCTCTAGTAACACTCCCTTCCCCCTTCTATCTCGTGTGTTCTCATGCTTTCCCACCCCTTTCTGAAAGCCTCTTTCTCCCTCTCTAGTTTTCTTGCTGCTCCCCACACTCTCCTTGGCATAAGGAACCTGCATTCTGCCACAGAAACACGGGCACATCCATGTTGAAGCAGCCCTTCACACAGTGGGGAAATGAATGGATGATGGACATGTGGTACACATACACAGTGGAACCTTACTTGGCCACAAAGAAAAATAAAGATTTGAAATTTGCAGGAAAATGGATGGAATTGAGATAACCCAGGTCCAGCAAGACAAATACTACAGTTCCTTTGTATACGTAGACCCAAGCTTCCATATGAGTCGTTTTATAAGTGTGCAGCTGAGTAGTATAAAGTATATTTTCACTGGATAGCCAGTCTCCAGAACATTCTTCACCTTACAAAACCGAAACTCTTCACACATTAAATAATAATTCATCTTGCATTTTCCCAGCCCCACCCCACATACACACATTTCCACTTTTGGTTTCCATGAGTTTGATTAGAGACTTCACATCCTTGAAATCATGTAGTAGTATCCTTCTTTATATAAACAACTTATTTTGATGAACATAATTTCCTCCTGTGCCAGATGCTTCCTTTTTGAGGGTGACTAATATTCCCTTGTATGCATGGACATACCATGTTTGTTTATCTGTTCATGCATGGACATGAGGCTGAGTCATCTTCTGGCTATTGCCAATCCTGCTAAAAAAAACAAAACTGTGTACAAATAATCTCCCCAAGATCCTACTTTTCATTCTTTTGGAAAGATGCCTTTAAATATGACACTAGATTACAAGATAAGTATACTTTTAATTATTTTTTGAGGAAGTTGAAAGTGATGGTGCATGTTTATAATTCCAATGTAGGGAAACTGTGGCAGGATCAAAGCAGATCTGAGGCCAGCCTGGGTTAGACAGCAAGTTCCATGCCAGGCTGAGATATATAGTGCTATTTTGTCTTTTAAAAAGAATTACTTTTCTGAGGAATTGTTGTACTGGTTTTCATAGAGGCTACTCAATTTACATTCCCACCAGTAATGCACAGAATCCCAGTTCTTTCATATTCTCAACTCATATTTTCTTTTTGTTTGGTTGGTATTTATTTATTTATTTTGGTTTTTCAAGACAGGGTTTCTCTGTGGCTTTGGAGGCTGTCCTGGAACTAGTTCTTGTAGACCAGGCTGGTCTTGAACTCATAGAGATCTGCCTGCCTCTGCCTCCTGAGTGCTGGGACTAAAGGTGTATACTATCACCAAACGGCTTGTTTGGTTGGTTTTTTAGACTTTATTATATGAGATGTGTCTGATGTCAGCTGACCTCTGCTGAGCCTGTGCTGTAGACACTGAAGCAGCTATTCAGGGTTCCTGCAGGTGTGACCCACTCCCTAGGGGGACTCTCTGGTTCCTCTGCTCTGGATAGAGAAGTCTCTGTGGAGTCCTGTTCTAAATCTAAAACTCTCGTGTGTGGGCTTGGACCTTCCAGCTTCACTTTGAGACAGCATTCCCTGCTCATGTATGGTGAGGTTGTCTGTTCTCATTCCCTCCTCTTGTTATTGGGCAAGAGTCAGGACCTACAGAGACGGAATGAAGCTTGGGCCAGAATGACCTCTGACCTCACCAGTCCATAGCCAGGCCCTCTACCTTGGATGAAACTTGAAGGCCCAGCTCCTTGTAGGCCACCCTTTTCTGTCTGTCCTGAGAGCCAGATGTGCCATGTATTAAAATGCAAACATACACACACACACACACACACACACACACACACACACACACACACACACACAGAGAATACTAGTGGCAGACTTTAAAGTCCTTAATGTTAACACTTTTGCTTTGAGTTTCTGAAGTGTCTGAAATGAAGAAATGCTCTCTTACTTGGGAGTCTCTAAAACCTGTTAATTGTTTTAGATTTGTATTTCCTCTCAAACATTTTAAAATAAGATCTGCAAATATTTTCACAATTTATATTCAATAACACCTGTGAAACATGTTCCATACAAGAAAAATCCAGATGTACAGCACAAGAAAAATTCTTTTAAAAGATCTGTTCACATCCTGTGCCTTGGCCTCCTTTAACATGTATGTTCACTTATATGTACATACACAATCCAGTACATTTGAGGCGGTGAATATAGGGACATACATGACATATGAAACCTAAATGGTATCATAACACAGTAGTACATCTGAAAATCTTTTTTTTTCATATTTAACTATCAAAGACATCTCCATGCCAAACAGTGAGAGCTTATGATCTTATTTGGCTTAGGACCTTGAGGTCATAGCATTGGCCAGGCATTCATCTAATGAAATTGAGGAGAAAGAACGCTGGCCATTGTCGTGGTTTCTGGGCCATCTCAACTGAGCTTCTCCACATCCTGGCCTTGTCATTTTCTTTCTTCCTCCCTTCTTCCTTCTCTTGAGCACCTACTCCCCTTCTGCAATTCAAATAATTGCAAAAGAAGCAAATTTGTGGTCCTGAAACGCTGTGTCTTTAATCCAATCAGCTGTCAGCATTGAAATCGGGAGGTTTTCAAATATCTGTGTTTCCTTTGTCTGCAATATGAGATCTGGCAGCCACAGGTTCCCTGCCTCTCAGGCAGCTATATGCTCAAGCTGGCAGACAGCGCCCCCTGTGGTCTGACCCAGTCTGTCCAGCTTGCAGGGCCCAGGAGGTCCACTCCCTTGACTGCCCAACTCATAGCTCTGTTTCACAGCCCCTGACTTGCATAGTCCAGGGATTTTTGTTCAGCTTGTTCCCTCTCCCTGGAAGGTGACCTCCCCAAGTCCCTCTTACTGACAAGTGAGAGACATGACCCCAGGGAGAGGGATTTGTTCTTAGATCGCTTTAAAGACATGACCCAATTCCATGGGCTGGCCAGGTTGAAGCTGGTGGCTGGGACAATGAGGACAACTGTCTACCTGTGGCCACTGTACCCTGTCCTAGGCCCCAGGAATACAGTCAAGTACAAACAGATGGAAACACCTATCTTTAGTGGCTCTTACATTCTAGTCAAAGTGGGAGAGATGAAAAAGTCACCCTTAGATTGTGGAGGACTAAGGAAAATCGGTCTTTTGGCTCTGTGTAGACTATAGTATGAATATAGTGTGACTCATGATGTATTTAAATCTATACTCTGGGGAAAGCTCTCAGCCATTCTGTTGTGAGGGTCTGACAGACAAGCTGAGGGGGAGCAGGGTGTGTCTTCCTCCCCATAAAGTGAGCAAGGTGGACTTGGTCCTCCTGTGAACTTGTAGCTTCCCTGCATCGTTCTGGCTTCCCCTGGCTGACTAGTCACACCTGTGTCTCTTCCAGCCTCCAGCCTCTGGCAAGGTCACCGTGAAGAAAACTCAAAGGTACCCATCCTGGAACACAGCTAGCAGGGATGCCCCACCCGTATTCTCCTCTAACTTCTTGCTCAATTGATGGGGGTGGGACACCAAGGACCAGAGAGTTGAAAGACATTGCTTCAGGCTTAGGGACAGGGGAGCAACCAGAACCAGTTTCCAGCTTTCCAGCACCCTTGCAGAACCTGTGACTCCCCATGGCTCCTCTGGGTGAATGAGAAGTGGGAGAGGCCAGAAAAAGGGAATTCCTGTGTCTGTTACAGGCCTCCTCCCTCTGCTCTTGGGTGACCTTACAGGGTTTGGACCAGAGTCATTTTATACTGGACTCAGTGTTCCCCTCAGCTTTGAGCAGGACTAGAGGGGAAGAGGGTCCCAAGGGAGCTGTTTGCCCATGACTAACCCCAGAGCCAGGGTGAGCTAAAGCTTGTTAGGACTGGTCTATGCCGGCCAAAGAGAGGGCTCCATGGGTGACAAAAGTAGTCTTATCCTTTTGTGTTCGCCTCTTACAGCATCAAGAATGAACCACAACACGTGTGCATGGAAGCCATGACAGGTGAGTCCTGGCTTTCTAGCCAGATTCCAGATTGTCCCCAACCCTGTGACGCAGCAGACATTTTGTTAATAAAGAAGATGTACTTGACTTTATCACCAGTGCCTGCGAAAGGGGGAAGGCATGATAGGATAAGGGAGGCGGGGAATGGAAGGTCACATGTCCTGAATAGAAAGCATGAGAGATGGGATATGAAAGAAGGACTGGGATGACAGACAAAGCCTTAAGGGTTCTGGCTCCTCTAGGACCTCAGAGGTGGATTCATGACACTTACCTGAAAAGACGTCCTGGACCCTTCTTCCTGCCCAAGGGGAAGACCCTAGTCTACCTTTCCATTTATTTGCAAAATAAAACCTCATCCTATATTCAATATTCTCTCTCCCCCCTCTCTCCCTCCCTCCCTCCCCCCCTCCCTCCCACCCTTCCTCCCTCCCTCCCTCCATAAAGACATGTCCTAGGTTCTAGAAAATGAAATGAAGGAAACGAAAAGAAGTAATTGTGATTAACATGTTGACATTTATTTGCATACAAGTGTGCAGCTGAAGCCACTCACTGTGAGCTGAGCTTCTTCATCTGATGCCAGAGGACCTTTGTGATTCTATTAAGTTATCCTAAAATGGCGAGTCCCTTGACGCTACTGAGCTAGACTGGGTAGTGTCCCATGCTTGCTGCTTGTGAGATGAATTGACCATACAGATGTTAGGCTGGGCTGTCATGCTGCTGCAGTGATGGGCAAGGGATAACTGGTCCCCTGTCAGCTGAGCCTGGGCATTGATACAAAGGGTTTGTGATGTATTAGGTTCTTAGGACAGGGATGAGGATCCTGTCCCTCCTTTGTTCATGTCCCAACAAGGAAGGCTGAGGCCACTGTCCTCTTGTCACCTGATTAGCAGGTGAGGTGTTAGGGTTAGAGTGGTAGGAAGGTCTCCTAGGCAGGAGTCAGAGTGCTCACTGATTTGTGGCTGTCACAGCTGTGCCAACACCTAGATATCTTTCCATTCAAAAGCTATGAGAGAAAAGAAGTGGTCGATTTGGGAATGCCTAGGGATACACTTTGGACCCCAGAAACCCCAGTACCTCTCTGCTGATTTGCCTGGTTTCTCATTTGCCTCCATCTCTCCCCCTCCCCCTGCCAAGCCAAATCACCCCTTTGAGGCACACAGTGATTAGGAATCCCAGCTGGGCAGAGGGCAGCAGAGGAAACTGGAAAGGCAGAGCTTGCTCTGAAACCATCAGCATCAGATGTCAAAAGCTGGTGGTACCCTGAGTAGGGAAGGGCAATGCCATGGCTGAAACAACACTGACAGCCATGGCAGGAGTTCCACAGAGAAAGTGGTCCAGGGATATCCAGACCCATTCAGTGTATGAGGCCATTGGTCCAGGCTCAACCCTCTTATCCTCTGGCCCCAGAATTTTAGAGCACTTTAGTGACCTCCAAATCAAGCCATGCCCTGGGCTGTCATGGGAGCATTTTGAAGATGGAAAAACTGAATGTTAGGCAGATAAATAGACTTTTCCAAGGTTGCTTGTTCAGTAAATAGTATGGTCTCTGTAAACCAAGGGCATCTATCCCCTTAGCCTTGCCTTTTGCTCTTCACCCTACCATCATAGAACCCCAAAAGAAAGATTAAATAACAATAGTCTAGAAACCAAAAGACGAGAATGATAGACACAAGTTTTGTGAAAAGTTTTAAAGTCTAATTGGTCACTTTTACTTTGGAAAGCTGTTATTTCCAATGATTTATTACCGTGACTTAGTGTTCATGTGTTTCCATCTGTCTTTAGCATCTATCCTCCCACACGGAATGGAGCGGTTCCCATGTGCACACATGCATGCCATTCTTATCATACTGAACTGAGTTCAAAGCTTTGTATTTCCTACCCATGGCTCTGGGATCCTATAAGCTTGTCACAGCTGAGAAAAACAGACTCATGTGTCTGGGTTAAGGATGCCAATGCCAACTTGCATATGAGTTAGGTAGTCACCTGGGGTCATGAAGCCAAGCAACTAGTCCTCTGACCTTCAGCCCAGTTTTCCTTTCTCAATGCCTGTCATCTGCAGAGCGTGTTCCCCTGTATAGAACTCTCCAACTGGCCCCTGGATCCTGCTTCCAAAGACCCTGAGGCTCTTGGGATCAGGCACAAAGAAAGGAGTGGAGAATGGCATTTCCCTCTGCCACCCACCCTCCCTACTCTGCCCCCTCCTCTCTGAAGAGCAAGACACAACTTAAGTGCTCATGACAACACTATTTTTAGCAGTTTTCTGGCTGTCAGCTTGGCGACATGTTCTCTGTGTGTTCCCTGGAGCTTTCCTACCCTGCTGTCACTCACAGGGAGCAGCCCAGAGCTCTAGTTCTAATCCCAGTAGCTCCTGTCAGCTGGGAGACCTGACACAGCTTGCTTGATGTCTCTATCTCAGTTTCCCCAGGAGTAAATGAGAGAATGCCTGGAGAGCACTCAACCCTGGGCCTGGCCCAGCTAGGCAGATGCTCAATTTAGCTCCCTTCACTTTCCAGGGTCGGCCTGGGGGTGGGGGGTGACCTCCCAACATGGTGTAAAGGCTGTTCCTTTCGATGGGGGCAGCTATTCTGTCTTGTCTCTCTAGGGAACCACAGTTCATCTTTAGATGATCCCTGGCTCTCTCTTTAGCCCTTTCAGATATCATCAGACATTTCAACCCTTCTGTTCTGATGCCCACGTGCTCTCCTGGGAAGAGCGGTGCAGCCCACAATATGGTTGAGTAAGTCACGTTCTTGTTCCTCTCTGGTGTCATGCACTCTTGCTAGCCTTGCGTTTGTAGGGACAGTCAGAGAGGTTTAAAATAGAGGACTTTATTAAATACCTTCCCCCTGCTGATTTCAGTTGGCTTTAAAAGACAGGGCAAGTCTGCTCTCAGAAGCCTGGGTGATTCAGGGGAGCCTCAGGCTCAGAGACTGACAGCTGTGCTGGGGTGTGGGGCTCAGCTTCCTGGCCCTCAGAAATATATTTTATTGGTTGTTCTTTCTATCTCCCTCCACCCCCGCCTCTGCACAGAGACTTGTGGATGCAGGCTAAACAGCTGGTGAGACATTTGAAAGAGAATCCGGTAAGAGGCTTTCTAACTCTGGTGTGGGTGGGCTGTCCAGGTTTGCTGCAAGGCAATGACACAGAGTGGCAATGACACTGGTACCAATTTGCCATGAGCACAACTCAGGTCCTGGCCTCTTAGGAAGTGTCCCTCCACTGTAGTACTCTGAAGGTCACTAGGGAGAAGAGTGAGTAGCTCTATTTAGAATGATTTTCTGTGTGAAACTACAGAGAGTTAGCAGCTGGACTAAATGACCTTTCACATAAGGAGGTGATTGGCTTCTGGAGAAAGGAGGAAAGGAAGGGAGAGAAAAGCTTGAATGTGACCTGTGACCTGGACTTTTTCTGCTTATCACTGTGTGATTCTTTCTGAGTAAGGCATCCAGCCTCCCCTAAACTTGGCTTTCCTATTTAAGAAATGGAGTAGTGAGAGAGCCTGACACGCAGGTTTATAGAGGATCGGATGAGATATTGAATGTGCCTGGCTCAGGTGATGCTCAATAAAAGCCGATAGTTATCATTGTCATTGTAGCAATAATTGCTGCGATGAATAATCACCACAGTGCTGGAGAGATGGCTCAGTCAGCAAAATGCTTGTTGTGCAAGCGTGAGGACCCGTGTTCCATTCCCAGCACCCACGTAATAACTAGGCAGAATGGTATGTGCCTGCAGTCCCAGCACTGGGGAGGGAGGAGACAGGAGGATCCCTGGGTCACACTGACCAGCCAGTCTAGCCAAATTCAAGAGCACTGGGTTCAGCAAGAGACACTGTCTCAGAAACAGAGTGGTTGACAAAGATACCTAACACACACACACACACACACACACACACACACACACACACACACACACACACACACACACACGGACCAAAATACCTGACAAGAAACAACTCAGGGAGGAAGAACTTACTTTGGTTCACGGTTTGTGGGGATGCAATCCACCATGCAGGGAAGGCAGGGCAGTCAGGGCATGAGTCATCTGGTTATAATGTATCCCTCAGTTAGGAGGCAAAGAGAT
Source organism: Cricetulus griseus (assembly GCF_003668045.3). Taxonomy (NCBI): domain Eukaryota; kingdom Metazoa; phylum Chordata; class Mammalia; order Rodentia; family Cricetidae; genus Cricetulus; species Cricetulus griseus. The sequence continues at coordinate 12,205,812 of NC_048600.1, read as the reverse complement.
GAATGCATGCCCCTCTGGCTTTCCCTTCCTTCCTCTTTGATTCAGCCTAGGCCCCTAGCCCACAGGATAGGGCTAACCATATTTAGGGTGGCTCTTCCCTTCTCTAGCCTTTCTGAAGCTGCCCTCACAAGCAAGCAGAGAGGTGTGTCTCCTAGGTGATTCTGAATCCTGTCCAAACCAGGGGTGGTGGCTTATAATCTGTATTCCCATCACTCAGGGGGCCAAGGAAGCAAATCTTAGGCAATTTGGGACCAGCCTGCTCTACAGAGTTAGACTTTATCTCAAAAACAAAACAAAAGCCATAAATAAATCAACCCAGTCTCGCTGGCAATGGTTAGCTATCATAATGATAATAAGAATGTAATTGTTCTCCATAATAGCTGGGCGGTACTGGATCCAACCCTGTAATTTTAAACATGAAGAAACTAGAATTCCAAGAAGTCATATGACAAGGCCAAGTTCATGCAGTCTGTTAGAGCTAAACCCTAAAGAGCAGAGCTCCCAGTGTTACCAGTGCTGTCTCAGAAAACAAGTTTGCTTTGTATCTAAGTGATATATGTTCACTAGAGAAAAATCAGAAAACAAGTGAGCAAATGTAATATTAAAGCCACCCTTAGGCCTAATGCCCAATGATAATTACTAACAGTGACTTTGTGTGTATTCCCTTCTACATTTTTCTAATTATGTGTCTCTGTATAAAATGCGGTGTTACTGAATAGATATGCTTTTTGCAATCTACTTTTCTCAGTTTTTCTGATATTAATTAGTTTCTATTATCATTTTAACAGCCACATACTGGTTCACTTACATAAATGTGGCAGAGCTTACACAAGAATATACTTCTTCAGATATTTATGCTGTTTGCTAGTTTTCATTCCTATGAACAATGTATCTTTGTAGCTAGATCTTGTATGGTCCTTCTTTCTTTAAAATACACTTCGGGAGCTGGGCCTGGTGGTACAGGCCTGTAATCATAGCTACTTAGGAGACTGAGGCAGGAGGATTGCAGGTTCAAAGCCCTCCTGGTTACAGAGTGAGTTTAAGGCCAGCCTGGGAAATTTAGTGAAACTCTATGTTAAAATAAAAAGAGGGCATTGTAGCTCAGTGATACTTACTTAGCATACACAAGACACTAGGTTCAATCTGATATTGAAGAAAAAGAAAACTTTTTAACAAGGTAGTCCCTTAGTACAACAAGGTCCAAATTGCCTTCAGAACAGTTATTCCACATTAGTCTACCAAGTATTACTTTTGACAGAGAGAGAGAGAGAGAGAGAGAGAGAGAGAGAGAGAGAGAATGATGAACACCCAAGCCAATGGTAGCTCATGCCTATAATCCTAGCTCTCAAGAGGCAAGAGGATCAGATGTTTGAGGCTAACAGAAACAAACCCATAACAGTGACTTAAGGTAGCTGGTGTGTGAGATTGAGAAACATGGGCAGACAGACTCCTGGCCCAAGCTCTTACCACCATCTCTTTGCTGTGTGTTCCAGCAACTTGACTTTAAGAAGGACTGGAAACTCATCACCGTGTTCTTCAGTAACACAAGCCAGTGTCACCTGTGTCCCTCTACCCAGCAGGTAAGCTGCAGGCTGGGAGGCTGAGGGGCAGCTGGTGTAGAGCAGACAGGCTAACCCTGTCTGAGCACTGTCTACTGAGCTAATGGTGAGGCTCCTAGTTCAAAATCAGGACAGGTGGATAAGTGAGTCAGGTGAGTGAGTAGATGGATGGACAGATGGAAGATGGATGGATGGATGGATTCTCAAGAAAACAGATGAAATAATACGTATTTGCTTTTCTCCCTGCAGTATTTTAGTATGATAACATGTGCAGAACATAAAATTCACCATCTTAGCCATTTCTGTGGGTTGTTCTGAGTTGGGTGGGATTAAATGCTGTCACAAGTGCATGCCCACAGTTGTACATCTATAACTATCACAGGAGCCAGGAATGCTTTTAAATTTTTGTATTTTAAATTTGTAAAAGAAAATTTATTTTATATTTATTGTTCAAAATAATGTGTCTTGTGTATACATTGTGTATATGTATACATGCATATAATGTACTTTCATTATATCCCCACACACCCATTACCCTCTCTCCTCCCCCTCCCCTGCTTGCCAAACAGTTCTTGCTCAAGTGTTTACCTAATTATTCTTTATCAATAAAAACTCAGGAGTCAGATATGGAAGTAAGAACCTGAGTGATCAGAGAAGCAGCTGCAAAGTGACCAGTGACCTCCTATCTCTTTCGTTCCTCCATCCAAAAAGGCCGAGACCCTTTCTAAGCCCCACCCTACCACTCTCTGTCTCTCTATCTGTCTTCAGTCCTCCAAAACCTCTATGGTTAATTTTGGTCAGCTAGTAGCTAGTTCTACTCTCTGATTCAAAGCAAACTTTATTGTCAGAATGTGATTACCCTTCTAGGTTTGTAGGCCCTTTCTTCACCCTGATGTATCCTTTGCTGTGCAGGAGATTTTAGATTTAATGTGATCTTACTAGGGATTTTAATACCCACCAATCTCTCATATGAGGAAAAGAAATTCAGGCTTAAATAAATGGTGTTTAATGATCTTTCTACACCTGAGGAGGATCAACTTCCTAGTTAGTTAAGAACTGTTTTGCCTTTCTTGATCTGCCTTCAGTGAGTGCTTTCTTTAGAGAATACTGTAGGATGCATACATTTGCCTCACCCTAAACCTATCAGTTCCAGCTTGGGTGAGAAGGCTAGTGTTTACCAAAAGCAAGCAACCTGTGGATTTTACTGTTCAAGCTCATTGGCTTTCCTGGGAACAAAATGCAGAGTTCTGTTTGATATTTGCATAGGTGATTATATTGCAGATTGTGACTTCAGTATTTATGGAAGGCCATGTCCAATTAGCTAAAAGTGTAAGTGATGGCGGGGGAACATAGGCTCTGGCATTATAAATGACATACAGACTCTTCTTCAGGAGTCTAAAGTCAAGCTGCCACCAAGCAACCTCTGTCAATTATCATGGCTTGCCTACTGACCCCTCAGCTTAGCTCCCAGGACCTCAGTCAGGCCATGGCTTGGGCATGGTGAAGTATCTTGATATGCCCTTCCCTTTGCACAACTTGCCTTCTTCCAAATGCTGTGTACTTCCGCCAATCCCTGGGACACTGTCAAAGTTTCCTTTCCTTAGTCCTGTAGAACCCTAGGAGAATCGTGGTAAAGAATCCCCCACTCCCGTAGCTAGCTCTCTGAGTTCTGAGTATATCATGTACACATGATGAAACTTTCTGCCCACCTCTGCCAAGTGAAATTTACATGCTCTGTTTGTTCTCTCTGGGGTCGTTGTGCATTTTAACATTAACTCATGAATTATGTATCCCTGCATTGAAATATTCAAGCATGCATTTAGACATGACTGCATTCCTCTACATAGCCACTCATTGCTCTTCAGCCACTCACCCATTATCATACCCATATGTAAATTAACCCTCTTACATGCAGATTCAGACACATGCTGTCATAGCTGCAATGAGTTTGCTCAGGCTGGCACTGATTTATTTTTTATGTGTGAGTGTGCATTCACGGATACTTATACTCATTCACGATTTCTTCTCTGCATGCTAACTTGCAGTCAAGCAAATGTACATGATTTCTTGCCTTTAATGTATTTATCCCTTCAAGCATTATTGAATACATGATGCATTCTAAGTATATGGGTCCCATTTATGTGACTTTTTAAAAATTATATTTTAGTCCCACAAGTAGTACACAAGTCTTTTTTTTTTACTTTTAAAATTCTTTGTTTTTTATTAAAATGTATCCAGTATGCATATTAATGGATTTGGTGTGACATTTCCACATAGGTGTGCACTGTGTGTCTTTCATCAACCACATATTTTCAAGACCCTGTCATGTTGACACCTACAGACTAGACCGAGTCTTGCTGACTGATTCGCTCCACAGTGCGAATTTGCCACCTCTTGTTTCAGTATTGGCTTACTGACAGCCATTTATCTTCTTTGAGTTTTTTAGTATTTTAAACACATAAAAGTGTTTTGCTAAGTTTTGAGGTCACGGTGGTGCTGGTATTAGTGAGTCCTCACAAATTAGTCAGAAATGTTGCAACAAAACTGTAAAATGAAGGAAGAAGGAAATGGAATAGAATGAACTGTAAAGTGTTCTAGTTTATTGCATGAAGTAAGGGGGCTATGGATTCACACACACACTGAGTCATGGTCCAAGTAGTCTGAAAACAAGTGTCTAGAATAGACATTATAGGCATATAATGTCTTCTACTTGGAAGCAGTGACAGTTGGTGAGTCAAGTGACAACCATTCCATGTCTGGGATGACTGGATGAGCCTAGATGCCCCAAATAGCTAGAGACAAAGCCTTGACCCACGGGTTTCTAAAGCAAGATTCACACTTGGGGGAGGCACCATGCTCCTCCACATCCCCTAGGGAGGGTGGATGCCCTGAATGTAAGGCAGATAGGCAGCAGAGACTTTTCTGGACCCACTTCCTAAGGCTCTCAGGGGGAAAGTGATGCTCAGAAGAATCCAGATTGAATGCTTATCACTGGTCATTGCAACAGAAGGGCAGGGCTGGCCTCTGCCAGCCTCCCACCAAAGCAGGGCAGAGGAGACACAGGGATGGACTTATTCCAAGGCTGTGGGTGGCAGGCAGCCCTCCCTGCAACCCCATCTGGTGATTGGCAGCTGTCTCTAGAGTCCCTGTCCTTGTCTCCCCAGGTAATAGCATAGATTCTTGCCCTTTCTTGTCTTGCTGTCTAAGCCACATCGCTTCAGGGGACAGCCAGTCTGCAGCCAGCTGAGGAGTTCCTCTTCTTGTGACTTTTATTTATTTTTCACACTGAAATGATAACCAGAGGTCACATTTAGAGGTGCTCTCATTTGCCTGTTTTCTCCCCTGCAAAGAGAGGGAGAGGGTTGCACTGACAAGCGGGGTGGGGGCAGGGCACAGACAGGTTTATACATTCCAGCAATGGGGCCATCTCAACCCTGTCTCTGGGACCCTTTCTCTTACTCACTCAAATGTGGCACAGGGAAAAAACAGGGTGGGGCATGAGAAGAGGGATCTGGCAAACAGCCAAGCTTGGATTTCTGGCCAGGAATCCAAAAGCTTTTGAGCATTTCATATTTGGGATTTTCAGACAATAAATGTTCAGTTGCATAAAAGCTATACAAATATCCCCACATCTAAAAGACTCCAAAGTCAGAAACATTTCTGGTCCCAAACATCTCCAGGAAGGGATATTTGGCCTGTGCCCTGTGGAAGTTTGGAGTTTTATATTTTTTATTGTGGTGTGTGTATATGCACACAAGATGATTACATGCATGTGAAGATCAGAGGACCTGTCAGTGTTCTCTTTCCATCATGAGGGTCCAGGGAATTGAACTTGTGTCTTCAGGGTTGGCAGCAAGTGCCTTTACCCAAGTTAACCATCTTACTGGCCTTTTCTTTCTTTCTTTCTTTCTTTCTTTCTTTCTTTCTTTCTTTCTTTCTTTCCCCCCTTCCTTCCTTCCTTCCTTCCTTTTAATGTTGTTGTTTACATTGTGTGTGTGTGTGTGTGTGTGTGTGTGTGTGATACTGTGATGTGTGGAGGTTGAAGAACAATCTAACTGGCCACCGGCTTACTGGCAGATGCCTTTACTCACTGAGCAATCTTGCCAGGTCTCCTTCTGAGGTTTTGAGATCTGTCTAGGTCTTAAATCCAGGTTGATCATGTTTCCTCTTCAGTATGGATTTTCTTCAGATAAAAGCAACTCCCTCAGCCTTTGGGAATGTGTCCCACCCTTCACTGGGAGAATCAGAGCCACAGCAGTGTTTCTCATCGTGTTTCAACCTTGGGCTTAGTCTCTGATGTGGAATGCCTCCCTACTGAGAGATTGATGGTTTTTCTGGTGGAGGATGGGTTAGAGAAACAGAGACTGGACCCAAAGCCCAAACCAAGATGAAGCAGCTTGGGGATTCTACACTTGTGGGGAAGCACGGTCTCCATTAAGCACTGGCCCATAGTCCCTTTGGGGTCATCTAAGTCTGGGTCCCTGGGCCTCATGTCCTCCCTATTTCCACATTTGCTCACCCCAGTTCTTCTCTCACAGAAAAGACATTTGATAAGGAGCATGGAAAAGATGTGTGAGATACTGGATTACCTGCACCAGGAGGTGAGTCAGGGGCTCCCCAGCCCCTGGGGCCTTGGGACATGGACCATGAGGCAAGCATCATTTTGGGTGCTTCCCAAAGCCCTTCTCAAGGGAAGCTGAGGTGGGATTTGATTGAGGAGGGAAAATGGATGTCTATGAGAGAACACGATCCTGAGGCACGGAAAACTTGAAGGACTGGTCTTGTCTCCATCATAAAAAGGGGCGCTTCTGAGAGGGGCTTGGCAGTTCTTAGAGGACTCAGTGCCCTCACTTTCTGACTGAGGCTGGCCTCTCTAGAAGCTGGAGGTTCTGAGCCCCCACGAGCAGGGCTGCACTGACCACCAGAGACAGGGACAGTTGCATTTCTAAGATGCACAGCTGGCAGCGGGGGGTTGTGGGGTGTGACGGTGACGGTGACAGTTTGGGACTAACCTCATCCAAACCCTCCAAAGGGTGGCCTCCAAACGAAGCCCATGGGGTTGAGAGAGCCCAGAGGCAGCCGTGGCAGCCATGGCAGCTTGGCAAATACCTGTGTCCCTTCCTGTCTCTTACGTCTCTTCATATCCCCTAGGTTCCCAAAGCATTTGTGAATTTGGTGGATCTCTCTGAGGTTTTGGCCATGTCTCATCAGCATCAGACTGGGCTCAGGTAAAAGAGAGAGAGAGACAGAGAGAGAGAGAGAGAGAGAGAGAGAGAGAGAGAGAGAGAGAGAGAGAGATGAATAGGCATCATCTGTTACGTGGTTGTGATTGTTAAATGCGGTACTGCACAGGCTTCCCACATAACGCTGATACCCTGGGGAGACCCATGCACGGAGGCTAGCCAGTCAAGCAGCTGTTAAACTCACATCCTAGTGAGTGGCAGAGTCAGTGGGATGTTGCAATAATTAATTTGGTTGATGCAATGGTAGAGCCCCACCCCCAACCTTGCAAATGATTTGAGAGTTTAAACCACAGTTGGTAGAGTGCTTGGCTAGCATGCAGAAATGGGGTTCAGTCTCTAGTACAGCATAAAACTAGGCATGGTGATACACATCTGTAGTCACAGCACTTGATGATAGATAGAAAGGAGGGTCAGAAGGGCAAAGCTGCATGCAACAGGTTGGAGGCAAGCCTGAGCCACTACATGAGACAGTCTTAAACAAAACAACCACAAACCCATTCTAGTTTGGCAAAATATCTCTGCGACAAGAAGCATTAGTGACTATGAAAAGGAAAAAAAAAACAGAACTAAATGTATTTTAATGTCTCAGAACTTGGTTCCTGTGTATTTCTGAACTTTCTCAGAGGATTTTCACTTTATCTTCAGAATCTGGTATTTGATGCTGAAAAAGAAGCTCATATGAAAAAAGTCAGAACAAGGACTGCTGAGAAAGGAAAGGGTTCTGAAGGGGAAGGAGGGTAAAAGGGGAATAGGAGAAAAATGATGGGATGTGGGTTTCTGAGGTGCAGAGAGGAAGAGGAAGGGAGAGGAAGAGCATCATAGCATGTCCTGGCCCTGTGGACAAGGAGTGCTTTCCACTCTGAACTGGCGATTTGTGTCAATTTGACACAAGCTAGAGTCAATCTGACAGGAGGGATCCCTAATTGAGAAAATGTCTCCATAAGATTAGGCTGTAACCAGGCGTTGGTGGCATATGCCTTTAATCCCAGCACTCCGGAGGCAGAGGCAGGCAGATCTCTGTGAGTTCGAGACCAGCCTGGTCTACAGAGCGAGTTCCTGGACAGTTTCCAAAACAATACAGAGAAACCCTGTCTAGAAAAACAAAAAAATTTAGGCTGTAGGTAAACCTGTAGAGCATTTTCTTAATTAGTGATCGATGGGGGATGGCCCAGTCTATTGTGGGTGAGGCCATCCCTGGGCTGGTGGTCCTGGGTTCTGTAATTAAGCAGACTGTGAAAACCATGAGAAGCTAGCCAGTAAGCAGCACCCCTCCATGGCCTCTGCACAGGCTCCTGCCTCTAGGTTCCTGCCATGTTTGAGTTGCTTCCCTGACTTCCCTCGGTGGACTGATTCAGGATTTGTAAGCCAAAGAAAATTATTTTCAAGTTGCTTTTAGTCTTGGTGTTTCCACAGCAACAGCATCCCTGAGAGAATTTGGTACCAGGTTTGTGGGGTGGTCCTGTGATAGACCTGATCCTGTTGTTTTGGGCTGGAGAATTGTGGGAACACTTTGGAACTTTGGACTGGAACAGCCACTGAGTGTTCAAAGGTTGACACATTGTTGTGAGAACTGGGAAGATGAACCTGAGAGTGGGGCAGATGACAGAGGTCTGGCTTGTGAAGTTTCCAAAGGAAGTTTGAGAAACACTTAAAGACATTGCATATTTTGAGTTAAGAATCTGTGATTCTGGTCAGCTGGGACTGGGGAATCAGCTGTAATTAACAAGATAACAGAAGTGAAGTCAAACAAAAGTGGTATTTTTGCTTTGCTTGGGCAATTGATACTGGCCGGCTGGAGCTGAGAAGTTAGTGGTGATTAAGAAAGAGGTGAAGTCTTCTAGGAAGTGTTACTATAGAGGAGACAGAAACGTGTGTTCCAGAGGTGGCCAAGGTTGTATCTTGTGCTGGCAGCCAAACTTGGTAGAATAAGAGTTACTCATGTGGTAATGGTTTTAAAGGCATGAAGACGTCATGGAGAGCAGCTGAGGGTTGGCACTGTATGAAGCACCCAAAGAAGAGCCTAGAAGAGGGAGAGGCTGGTGGTAAAAGTGCAGCCCGGTTGCAACAAGAGATCCTAAAAGTTTAGAGACACATGGGCAGCAGGATTTGGAGTGGTCGGAGCTTAGGAGATGACCCATATGTACTGCAGAGGATGGGGCTGGGTAAATGACACAGGCCCTTTGGAGGACACCAGCGAGTGGGTCCCAGACACTGAGTTATTTACACAGTTGGAATATGGTTTTGCTTTGTTCGGGGTGTAACTGTGCCCTGGTTCATCCCACTTGAAGTAAGAAAGTATTTAACTTACTTTTATTTTACAGGAGCCCACAGTTGAGAGACTGTGAATTTTTAAAGAGGTCTTGGAGTTTTATGGAGACTTTGTATTTTAAAGGAGACTTTGGATTTTTTTTTAAAGAGACTGGGTTTTGAAGTGTTTGAATTTGTAAAGATTGTGAGACTTTTAACTTCATAATGTTTTATGATGTGATGTTTATTAATATGAGATGTAAGAGATGAACAAGAAAGTAAAGGTTAACAGTCATGCGATTGTGTGTCAAGTTGACAGGGGTCTCTTGTGCTAACTAGTTTAATGTCATCTTGACACAAACTAGAGTCATCTGAAAGAAGGGAACCTGAATTGAGAAAAATGCCTCTATAATATGGGGCTTTAGCCAAAGCTGTATTTTCTTAGTGATTGATGGGGGAGGGCCCAGCCCATTGTGGGTGGGGATATCCCTGAGCTAGTGGTCCTGGGTGCTATAAGAAAGCAGGCTGAGCAAACCATGAGGTTTAAGACCCCTCCATGGCCTCTGCATCAGATCCTGTCTCCAAGTTTGAATTCCTGCCCTGACTTCCCTCACTAGACTGTGATTCAAAATATACCAGCCCTTTCCTACCCAAGCTGCTTTCATCACAGCACAAGTGACCCTAACTAAAATAGACCCCCCAACCTTCATCGCCACCACTTGCCTCTTCTGTGCCCTCTAAGGCTGCAACTTCCCCTCCAGTCTTCCTAAGCAGCTTGCTGCACCCCAGTCACTCTCTCTGTTGGAGGCCCTCTGGATAGCCCCACCCCACCAGGATAGTCCATCATGCTTGGCTTGTTTTGATCTGCAGCCCTGCACCAGAGCTTTGCAATTGCTCAGAGGAGACAACCAAGTTGTCCAAGGCTGTCATGCAGTGGTCCTATCAGGTGAGCCCCACTTGGAACCTGGGCTGCTGGCTCACGGGGGCATGGGAGTGCAGAGGAGGAAAACAGGGATGCATCCACACTTAAGCCTGCACGTGTTTGTAGTTCATCACCCTTGGCCTGAGAGGCAGCCAAGGGCTGGAGAGGGGAGGACTGTCCTCTCAGAGGCTTTCCCCAGCAGGTGCCCCATCCTGAGGGACAACTAGCTAACTAGCTCTAGTAAGACTTGGCTGAATTCAGGGCTGCCGGGGGTCAAGGAGAGGTACCCCCCATTCATTCTGAAATGTGTTTTTGCTGCCATTGTTGCTGGCAATGCTACATGTGTGGTTCTCTAGCCTTTCTTCTATGTGATAAGCCCACCCTTGGTGATTGAGCTCTGTGAGGCATCAAAAGTATGGACAGTAGATAGTGAAGAAGCCTGAGCTACAACCCTGCCCCCCCTCCTCCTGCCCCCCCCCCCACACACCATACAGATGGTGCCTGAATGGGGGCAAGTCATGATTCCTGAAGCCATACATTTTGGTTGATCAAAGAAGCCAAGTAGGGTGTAGTGGGCTCAGTGAAAGCCACTATTCTTGCTGGTAAACAGCTCAAAATTTAGTGCTCACTGACATTATTTATACTCAACCAAAGTTGTGAGTACAGTTGTATGGCACTGTCTACTCTGGATATGATAGCTTGGTTGGGGTAGGGGGAATAATGGCACGTGCCTTTGCAGACCTAGCCCCCAAGGAGAACATGTCTCCTCTGTAGCATGCAGGGCTACCTTGTACTTCTTGAGTTTCCAGAGAAGAGTCTCCAGCTCTGTCTGGTAGGCCCTAGTGCTAGAGCTTCAGAGACAAGGGAAAACTTGATTCCAATCTTCAAGAGCCCCAAAGTGCATGGCAGGGGTGAGCTTCCAAGCAGCACACAGTTGTCCATCATGTGTCGAGGTGGTTGGGTGAGGGGTCCTGGAGTGTTAAACACTCTGGCTGGCTTGGGCTCTTGAGCATGCACTCTCTTCTCCCTTCTCAGGAAGCCTGGGAAGGTCTCCTGGCCTCCATCAAGTTCAACAAGCATGAGTCCTTCACAGTGGTTTTCCAGCCTTTCTTCTATGAGGTAGAACCACCTTCGGTGAGTGAGCTACGTGAGACACCAAGAGTATGGACAGTGCATAGTGAGGAAGCCTGGGCCACACACCTGCCCCTCCTCTTCCTCCTTCTCCTCTCCCCTCCTTCTCTCCCCTCCTCTCTCCTCCATAGAATCCCCAACATTTACTGAATACTGGATATATAGTCTCAGAGACAATACCACAGTAGTCTCTCACCCTTTCCCATGCAGCTCCCTCACAGGGTTGCATAGCCCAGTGAGGCAGACCCTGAAAGGCAGAGACTCAGGGCTAATAGCCTGGCCTAAAGCTTTGCTTTTAGAATGGGCCAACTTTGTGACCTGAGGCAAAGGGTTTGACTCCTCTGTGCCTTGGTTTCACATCTGTAAAATGAGGACTGTTATTAATATCCTATCCATCTGGAGTGGATGTCAGGATCCCATGAGCTAACACATGGGAAGAACTCAGGGCCTGAGGCTTGCAAAGCCCTGGATACCTCCCACCTTTTTGACTACAGAGGACAGCATTTTCAAGACCACTGCCTCTAGCTTTTCCCTCTGTGTGCTCCTCTACCTCCATCCCTGGAGAGAGGCATTTGCATCTTCCTCCCCAGGGACTACCCGGAGTGTGTAGCACTGAGGGAGGGACAGCCTGCTTAACCAGGTCTCTGTAGCTCCTGATCCTTCAGGGCTATGTCTGGGAATGGCTCCCAGCTCCTACCTGGTGGCCTCACTGTGCTACCTTCAAGACTTACTTGCCGTTTAAAGTCATGGTTCATAGGAGGAAAGGACCCCTGCCCATGCCTCAACTGAGTCACCTCCCTGTCACCTGCTCCTGATCTGAGTTCAGTTTTGGAGGCTGGAGAACAAAACAGAGCAAACAGAGACTGGCCCTGTTCCTGCCAGCCCTGACCTCCAAACCCTGACCCCAGACAGCATTCCTAAAGTGTACTACTCATTGAGGAAGGGCTAGGGGACACAGCTGGATGGGCCATGGTCCTGCCTACATGGGTCAGCCAGTATGTAGAGGCCATCATATTCTGGGTGTGGGGGTGGGGTGACACAGAGTTCTTTCCAACCTCATTCTCTTCCAGGAGAGGTCCACACCCCAGGATCCCAGAACACTTGCCCTCGGGATCTGGAACAACATGGTGAGTGTGGAGATGTGAGGCTCGTGCCAGCCTGAGGGCTGACTCACAGAGGGGCAGCCACGGCCATTGCCTCTCCCTGCCCATTGCTCCAAGGACACTAGTGCAGGACACTAGTGGAGATGCTGGCCAGGCTCAATGCCAGAATCTTGATCCTCCAATGTGGGGATCTAGTGGGGAGCTCCACCCTGCTTTCCCCAGAGACAGAGCATTGTCCCTAGAGGTTGGGTGGTTGACTGGCTTCACGTTTCATTTCAGGGCACAGGGTCCCCTGCAGTTCCCACTCACTATCCTCACCTAAGTGACACAACACAGGTTTAAAGGTGTAGGTGGCACCCAGAGCCATCATGGTCTTCAGAGAGATGACCTGAGCTCGAATTAGATCCTGCCTCTCATGCCTGCATCAATTTGGGGTATCAACTCCCCACACAAAACAACTAACCCCGGCCCCACACATTCAGTATATCTCACCCTTGATGTCAGAGATTGTGTTGCTCTCCATAAGGTGACAGTGATGGGCTTTCCTAGGTCCCCAGAGATTCCCTGGGGCCTTTGGGGTTATTAATGGATGTAAGGGACTCCAAAGCTTGATGCCCTTTCGGTGCCAGGGGGCTTCTTTTGCCACTGTTTCCCCCATCCATGCTGCCCTATCTTATAATCCCAGCAATATAAATTGGTTTTTCTGCTTCCTTGGATTAGCAACATTTCATTCTTTCTCTCCAACTGGTGAGCTGTGTGGAATTTATTGAGTTCCCATTAGCCCAAGGTGACCTGTGGAGATCAGAGCAGGGAGGCTAGGGAAGGGTGGTAGTGACCCCATATATGAAACACTTTGCCCGTTGTCATTGAAACCCAAGGTGTTTTCCAAAGGCATTTGCTGGTGGGGCAGGCGCTTGGATGGAATAACCCCCTACCAGTGGTTCTGAGCCCTCCTAATGCTGTGACCCTTTAATACAGTTCCCCATCTGTGGTGACCCCAACCATAAAATTATTTTCATTGCTGCTTCACAACTGTAACTTTGCAACTGTTAGGAATTGTAATGTGAATTTGTTTTTTGGAGATAGAGTTTTACTAAAAAGGGTTGTGACTCACAGGTTGAGAACCTCTGCTAGACTTTCTTCCATGAAGGGCAGAGAACAGACCTTAGACTTTCTGTCCTCCTATCACCCTCTTTCAAGGACAGAGGGTTGACTGTGCCAGCTCAGGCAAACCTCAGGCCTCTACCACACCATGCTTCCTCAGGCAACAAGTATATGACTTTACTCTGCCCTGCCTGGTGCTAGAGGGGAAAGGAGACACCAAGTATGGCCTCTGTATTTGTGGAGCTCAAGATATAGCTGGGAAGGGACCAGTAACTAGAACAGGGTACATGAGACTTGGCCAGCAAGGATGTGCTGGCAGTTCCTCCAAACTCGGTATAGACCATGAGGTCAGGAGGGGCCCTGAAGACGGGATTTAAAGTGAATTTGAAGTGGTGTATTGGCAAGAGGGCCTCTGTGAGGAAAGGGTGTGGGAATGACTGGCAGGAGAGAGGCTGGCTGAGAGAAAGTGTGGAGACATGGGACCCAGAGCACAGATAAGCCCTGGAACTCAGGAACAGCTGAAGAGAGCACAGCAGGGTGGCATCCTTTTCTTTTTCTCCTCCTCTCCTGCCATTGACTGTCCTTGGTGTTTGCAGCAATAATGGTGATAACCGCTTTTATCAGGTGGCCAAGTGACATTCCCATGCTACTGACCCAGTTTCCTCTAATCTGCTCAAGGGTCACAAGGAGGGAGCGCCCAGAGGTCTCTCCTTTAAGGTCAAGGATGTGGGGTACAGCAAGTGCCAGGAGGACTTCATGGAGGAAGTGACAGTTGTCCTAGGTGGGCAGTCACAGTCTCTCTCCAGACCTGTCCAAACACCCACAAGCCCACAGTTTCCTACAAAGTCTCTCAAGATGCCAGCAGCCCAGAAAGGGGGAGAGGAACCGCCCCCCAAGTGTTTCAGTTCCCCGGTTTCCTTACTGGCAGGATACCAGGCCACCCACCTCTCTGCTAGAACCCACCCACAGCTCGGGCAGGCTTGAATCTGCCCACGAATGATATGGAATGTGACGGGTTAGGGCGAGGCGAAGGGTGTCAGAAAGTGGTTGAAAGTGGTTCTGGCTCCAGTCCCGCTTCTGGCTGTTTCTTTACAGAATCTCTTTTCTCTCCTCTGCTGAGAGCATAATGACCTTCAGCTAGCCTGGGGTGGGGGTGAGGCTTATGAAAGAAAGGGAGCCTGTGGGTTCCCTTCACATTTTTCAGTTCTGTGGCCCCTTAGAGTGTGCAGAAGCTGGAGCCCCTGGTTTGTGTTTCTCTTACCCCAAAGCATTGAGGCTAATCCCAGGAACATATGTCATATACCACATTCAGACACAGCCTCAGGGGAGGCCTTTCTTCCTAGATAAGTGGTGACAGGGGTGGGGAAGGGTGTCAGGAGAACTGCTGTAATCTCGGGGACCCTCATCTGCATTTTCCTGACCACATGTCCAAGGCACACCTGTGTGGAAAGGAATCTGCCCTGCAGCCCATAGAGCCATGTGTGGCTATGCACGGGCTGTATCAATGTCTGCCTCCTGTACCCTCAAACGGCAGGTGTGAGCTCTAAGCACCACACACATACAGAGGTGGTGAGTGGCTTTGTCTGCACACACCTGGACTAGAACGCTCCCAGGTGCATGACCTGCCTAGTCCCAGCCCTGGCTGCAGCTTGCATGCCCTATACAAAGCTGAAGAGGATTGGGCAGAACTCATTCTCTCTGGGCCCTTTCTGCTGCTTCCTCGGCAGATTCGGGAAATTCTTGTATAGTGGACACACCCTTGGGGACATTCAATCCCAGGGTCTTCTAGCAATTATAACACCCTACATTAAGTCTCACAGCATGATGCTAGCACCACCAGGCAGGAGAGAGAATGTGAGAAGTGTTCATACTTCAGAAGAACTCTTTCTAGATCTGATTTTTAATAATTTACTGCATTTATTTATTAAGGGGAGGGGAGCACTGAGCTATGGTGTGTGTATGGATGCCAGAGGACCACCAGACTCGAATCAGGCTTGGTGGCCAGTGCCTTTACCTACTGAGCCATTTCACCAACCCCCAGAGACGATTTTTCTTAAGATCACCTCCATCCATCCCCATGTACTAGCTAATTTCACTGTGGCAGAGCAGAGTGGAGGAGACATAGCAATTAAGGGACTGGAAGATGGAGCAAAAGCAATGATGAGACCAGGGACAAATGTCCCCAAAGAAAAATAGTGCCTTCTTGTGCAGCCCTGGGTGACAGAGGAAGAGAGGCTATTTGAAGAAATGGGGTTTTCTATCTTCTCTTAGGATTCAGGGTTAGAACTGGTGTCAGAAAACTGGGTGACTGATACAGGAACATTTAACTTAAGGCTTGCTGTAGCCTTAGCCTTGAGAAAGGACCCCACTCTATATATAACTAGGTTGTCCTCATGCTTCAGCCTCCCCAATGTTGAGATTATGGGTGTGTGGCCATCATGCCTATTTTAAGTTAGGGTTCCAAACAGAAGCAGGTTTATTGGGCAAACTTATAAACACTCGTTCTCTTGGGTCCTTGGGGTATTTTGTCAGGGTTCTATTGAATTCATTCCATTAGGATAGATGTGGTTTCTTTCTGGATTCTTTTGTGGGTTTTGAAAGATTGAGGAGAAAAATGCAGTTGCCCACCTGACCCTGGCCATAGCCAGGCCCCAGGGGCCCTCCCTTTGTGAGCCACTTGTCTCGGATTTCTAGGAGTGGCCACCATCAAAATAAAACCGAAAGGAGTTTGAGAGCCCAGTTCTCCCCCCCCCCACACACACACACCCCTACCACCACCACCACCCTGGGCCTGGAGCCACAGGCTGCCACTCCTTCACCAGAAGTGACTGTAATTATACCCCCTTATCTGACTCTCCTCCCACTGGATCAGAACAAGCCACAAGTCCTGAACATTCCTTCTAGCTCCCAGGTATCTGGGGCACAGACACAGACTTACTAGACCTTGGGGGAAATCCAAATCTCCATGGTTTGTATGTGTGACAGCTAGACAGGGGTGTCCAAGCCAGTAAGCAACCACAACCCTGTCAAAGTCCTTGTAAGGGGAGGTGAGGGACAGAGCTGCCACCAGAGCCTAGCACTTTGGGTGTGGCAGAGCTGAGAGCAAAGCATAAGGCTCCCAAAAGGAGGGAAAAGACATGTGCAAAAGACGCTTTGATTCCTCCAAGCCACTGCAGATCTGTTTAAGTTTCCTCCCTCCCTCCCTCCTACTCTTCCTCCATATTTCTCTCCCTGTCTCTCTTTCTCTCTGTCTCTTATCCATCTCTATCTCTCATCTCTCTCTTCCTCATATGCAAGATCTCATGTAGCCCAAGCTGGCTTTGAATTTTCTACTTAAGTGAGAATGACCTGGAGTTTCTGATCCTCCTACCTCTACCTCCAAAGTGCTGGGATTACAGGCATGTACGACCACACTAGCTAGGTCTTTATTCAGCACTAGGGAGCAAACCCAGGGCTTCAAACATGCTAGGCAAACACTCTGCTAGGACACATCCCCAGTCCATAGAAAGAGGTTTCAGAAACATCCTCCCTTGGGCTGGGGATGTGCCTAGCATGTCCTCTTGATCCGAAGGATTGAAGAAATACAAAAACCCCTTCGTCTAATTCTTCAGTTGCCTCCACCCCCGTTTCACAGAGCTTTCAACGAAGTTCTAACTTGCTGGTTCCACCTGCTGTTGCTCTCAGCACCATCTGTCTCTGGTTAGGTGGCCTTTGTGGTTATGATATCATACCATTCTTTCTCAAGTTGCTAGCCAGCCTATTGTCTGTGAGTGTGGGGGCCAAGCTGCATTCCCTGCCACTCTATCTCTGTGGTCCAGTTAAAGACTGGGACCTGTTTGGCTTCATGTGCAGCTGTGTAAATTTCAATCCAGAGGTGGGTTTTCGTTTGTTTGGTTTTGCTTTTTCGAAACAGGGTTTCTCTGTGGCTTTGAAGGCTGTCCTGGAACTAGCTCTTGTAGACCAGGCTGGCCTCGAACTCACAGAGATCTGCCTGCCTCTGCCTCCCAAGTGCTGGGATGAAAGGGGTGTTTTTTTTTTTTTTTTAATTTGACCTGGTTTATGTGCATGTAGATTGGTGTGGGTTGCAATCCCTTTGGGGGGGTGGGGGGGTGGGGTGGGGGGGTGGGGGGGGGTGGGGGGGGTGGGCTGGTCACATGTCAGATATCCTGCATATCTGATATTTACATTATGAATCATAACAGTAGCAAAAATTAGTAATGAAGTAGCAATGGAAATAATTTTATGCTTAGGGGTCAACATGAGGAGCTGTATTAAAGGGTCACAGAATTAGGAAGGTTGAAAACCACTGATGTAGATTATAACTGCAGGAAGGAGGAAGCCAGGGCAAAGGATACATACATGCTTCTCACATGCTACTAGGGCTTATCCTTCTTCCTTGTCTCTACTGTCCTTGCTATGAAAATCTTCATCTGTGTCCAACAGATGGACACTGAGGTGGATTCAGAACACCAATGCCAGTCTGCCTTGGATACCTACTCCAAACCATGTCTAGTTTCTCCTCCTGCACTCCTGAGGAGAGGTGGACTAAGAAGTCCTGTCAATGAAGAAACAAAACCAAAAAAACAAAAACAAAAACAAAAAACAAAAACCCACTAATCCCCACACAGTGATCTTCAGTGATCTTCAAATGAGAGTGCTACGGAATCCCCAGGAAGATTTAGGCTGCTCTCCTCTACGGTTGAGCTTCTAGCTTCTAGGACAGAACTAGGAATGTCCACAAGGGGCTAGTAATCCAAGAGCCAACTGAGAGACTCCCTGATGGAGGAGGCCATCTCAGGAGGCTTTTGTTTCAGATGTCACCTTCTTTTCTAGATGAAACCAGTGGGCCACAAAGATGAGCTAATTGATGCAGTGGAGAGGAAGACGAACTGCCCGTCTCAGGTAGGAGACACCAGACTGGGAGACAAGGGTGGCCACATGGACTTAACTGAAAAGTGGAGTCTTACTGAGACATTATCCCTGAGAGTCTTAGCTCTGTTGTTCTGGACCTGAGCACAGGTTGTACATGTAGCTGTCATAAAACTTATTCCTGTGGACTGTGAGAGCAGTACTAGCAGAGCAAAGGCCCTCCATACCTGTGGGAGTCAGGAACAAAGCCACAGCTCACCTGGCCTTCAGCTATGGCCCCACTAACATTCTTGGGGGGCCCTGGTGCCACTTCAAGGCCTTCTTCTACCACAAGAGGCAGAGTTGATGAGTTCCTAATGAATCTTGAAGCCTATATCCTAAATATGTGCCCAACATGTAATAGATATATAGGTAATCTTTCCAAATACATGGATGAGGAAATAACAAAACATCAACGGGTGGGGGGGGGGGAATTCCTTCTCTTGAGGAATGCAGGTTGATGGGGGTGGGCACTTTCTTGATGAGTTAATAAGATTGTTGTGACTAGGCAGACCTCTTTGCTATGACTTCCAAGAAGCCCAAAATGAGATCTTCTTCTGACTGAGGTACCTATGTTTAGCCTGTGATAGACCGCTGAGATGAGGGAGAGGGAGAGGAAGAGAGCACATCAGGGATGGCTGGCTTGTGAATGGGCCATTTCAAAGCCCCAGGGACCTTCAGGGGCAGGGTAAGGTTTGGCTTCATGGAGAAGATGGTATGTGTAAGAATGAAGTGTTAGAGTCCAGCCACTGCCCAGGCCACAACACACGCAGCAGCCTTTTCCCTATCACAGAAACTGGCAGGCACCTGCTGAGTCCCTAGCTAATAGACCTCTAGGGCCAGGGTCTCTTACCTTGGAAGTGAATTTATAGCCAAGGGGGTAGTGATCACACACCCTCTTCTCCAGCCCTTTCCCTGGCTCCTGTCTGGCTTGCAGGCTTATACTGTGACATCTCTCCCCAACCTCATCTTGCCACTTGGGCTCAGTACCTCGCTTCAAAGATCCCCACCATGCTGGTGCTGGGCTCTAAACTGTCCTCAGAACCCTGCCATGAATGTTGTCTCTGTCTCCTTATCTGTGGCACTCCTAACTTTAATAAACTCTATACTCTCCACACTCCTTCTCAGTATCTCTCGTGAATCCCACCCCCACCCTGCTGCCACCTGAAATCTTTCAACATGAATGTTCCAGTTAACCATATCGGTGATGACTGGCTCTATTATTATGATATGGGGAGCTCTGGGTCATGGCTTCATGTTACCTTTCTCTGCAGGAGAGCCCCTATCTGTTCACCTACAGAAATAGCAACTACCAGACCAAACAGCTGAAACCCGTTGCAAAGCTTCAGGTAAGGGAAGGACAACTGGAATCTTTGTAACCTTCTACTTGGTTCTCTGTCCTGAAAACTCCATTTGCCTCTGGGAATGCTGAAAGCTTCAGAGTTAATGGAAACTGCAGCAGGTACCTGGAATTCAGACAGGTCAGACCTTGGGAGTCGGTAAAGGGCCTCAAGTGTATGTGTAACTTTCTTTGGTGGCCTGAATCCACGCCCTAGACCTGTCTCCATGTGTCTCTCATGGCATCATGCAGTCTTGGGATCCCATGGTACTGTGACAAGATACCTCAGACCTCAGAAATCTCTGGCTAGTCTTTGAACCTTTAATCTGAAGAGAAAGAAAATAAAATTGTCAGGGAAGGGGGAGAAGTGGATTGAGGTCTGGATCCAGGTGGTTTGGGGACTAGAAAGCCTTAAAGTCTACCTGTACCCACACTGTTCACCTTTCATCGAGTCTTGGTTATGGTTTATCTCAGAGTCGCCTGGATTCTTCCTGCTGAGATTAGATAGGACACTTTGCACTCCTCAGGAGATACAAACACCAAAAGCGTGACGTCTTTGTTCTCAGGGAACCAGGGCAAAGGTAGATAAAGATGACTTGACCCTTCCTTCTCATGGGAGCATTCACTCCAAGCGGTAGCATGAACCTCTACTCTTAAAGAAACCCAATGTGAAAGATTTCTGAGTTACCAATAGGCCCATGTTTTCTTAAAAGTTTTTTGTTGTTGTTGTTTTGGATTTTGGTTTTTTGGAGACAGGGTTTCTCTGTATAACAGCCTTGGCTATCCTGGAACTAGCTCTGTAGACCAGGCTGGCTTTGAACTCACTGAGATAAGCCTGCCTCTGCCTCCTGACCACTAGGATTAAAGGTGTGCGCACCACCACTGCCTGGCTGGGCCCCATATTTTCTAATATCATAGATGCACCTAGAAGAAAGCAGACACAGTGAGAGGAAGCCACTATTCTATGTTCAAATCCATGGTCTTCCATATCCTGGCTCTGTGTCAATAAGCAAGGTCCTTAGCCTCTCTGTGCCTTTGGTTTTTCATTGGGGAAGCAGTGAGATAACAGTCTTACTGCATAGCGTTTTAAAGTGCATTAAGAAAGAGAAGCACTTATTCCAGGGTCTGGAATGCAGTGAATCCTATTGAAGTGTTGATATTGCTTTCTATGTATTGCTAATTTCCCTCAGGTTACATTATTAAGTCTTTCCTGCACTTCTAGAATGCAAGCTCAGAGAGGCCAGGACTCAAGGTCACTGTTGAGGTGTGACCTGTTAGGTGACTAAGTAGATGGATAGAGGGATTCTAGACACGAGACTTTAAAACACAAATAAAATAATACTGCTGGTCCAAAAGGACACAGTTTGGTAGAGAGACACATACACCAGCCAGCAATTACATTCACTGTAATAACAACTGCAATTAAAAAATTTGTGTTGGGTCTTCTGGGAATACAGAGGAAGAAAAACTAACTCAGAAAGTTAAAGATAACTTTCCTAAAGGTACCCATGGTCTTGGTTTTGAAGAATGACTAGGGATGAGTCTAGTGGATAGAAGGGTAGGAAAATGGAAGAGAATAAAAAGAGTAGGGCGATGGCTTAGGCAAAGGCTCAGGGGTGTGGGAGAGTATCAAGACCTTGGGCAAGGACAGACTAGAGCGGGGAGATGTTATGATCAATGGATTTTATGCTGAGGTTGGTACACAGTTGCTATTTGTTTGTTTAATAAATCATATTGTTTTCTATAATGCTTGGCACACAATAATAAACAGCATAGACAGAATGATCTGACTCCACTGAGAATTTATGCAGGGGAGGGTCACAGTTACATCTTCCTGAGAGAGGGGCCACTGTGAATGGAGAGGAAGTGACAGTGTTGAGGACCACAACATTCTGAGCAAGAGTATTAAAGGCTCGAGCTCAGGTGAAGGAGGAGGAGGAGACAGATCAGAGCAATGTGTTGTAGACAGTGAGCTCTGAGGTTGAAAGAGCGAGATCTTAACAGACATGATAGTTCCATTCTGTTTTAATTGTAAGTGGTCAATTCCACCTCCACCCTCTACTCCCAGGCTCTACTCCAGATGTTTGTGTGTGTGTCATTTCAGGTGAGAGAAGGTACAGAATTCAGCTGTTCTGACAAGAAGCCCTCGAACACAGTCCCCACAACAGGTACATGGTTATTATGTTCAGTGAGTTTTCAATTTACTTGAGGGCTGAAATCCAAGTCACAGCAACTTTAAGATGGCAAGGATTCCAAAGCTCTAAGTCAAGATGGGTGAGAAGGTCCAAGACAGTGTTTATGGCCCTGTGTGGTGCCATAAGGTCATGTTTATGCCTGGTTATTCTTTAACTAAACTAATAGCATCATTATCAGAAAGCATTTATTGAGCATTGACCCCATGTCAGGCCATGTTGTACAAGAAGCCTAAGAGGAGTTGTTCCTATCTTAAAACCTTGATGGGTGGATTTGTTCACTTAAAAAAATTACTTTTAAACAGAAAGCAAAATTAGCCAATCCCATACTTCTTACCCAAGGAATGTGCAGAATGTGTTTAAAGGCTACACAGAACAGGGAGGCCCAGCAGAATAAAAATGTCATTTCTCACGTGGTTCTTCCCTTTCCCTTCCTTCTGCCTTCACTCCTTTCTCTTTTTTTCCTACCTTCCTTCCCCCTCTCTCTCTCTTTCTCTTTCTCTCTCTTCCTCCCTCCTTCCCTCCCTTCCTTTCTACTTTCCTTCACTTTCTCTCAAGTCAGGGTTTTATCTATGTGGTTCTGGCTATCTTGGAACTCACTCTGTAGACCAGGCTGGCCTCAAACTCACGGAGATCCACCTGCCTCTGCCTCCCAAATGCTGGGCTCTGGATATGAGACTCATGGAATGTTCTAGGTAGTCATTAACTATCTTCCTAAAGAGGAAGCTTCTTAAGTACTGCAGTTTTCTTTGCAGGTGAAGTAGCTTGGGGAATGATGTCTGTACAGATGGGAAGTCACACGAAGGTCTTAGTGGGACCCAGGTGACTCAGAACCTTAGCTAAGACATTAGTGCTATAGGCTCTCATGCTGAGCACTGGGGGTTAATTAAATATGCTCATTTCTCAGTTTGCTTGCTTGTTCATTTGTTGGCAAATTGTTGAATATCTCCTGTGAAGCCATTCAGGAGTGTCTGTCCTAGCTGATCTAATTTAGTTTCTGACCTGGATTACTGAAAAGAAAGTTGAATTTGGAGAAGTCACAATAACTATAAGGATTCTTGCATTTGTTGTGATATGTCTCCTTGTGTTGTGAGCAGGGCAAATTAAGTACCATAGCTTGACTTGCCTTTCCCAAGCATCTTGCCTTTGCACACGGAGATTAAGACATATGATTGTCAAGTGAGTTAAAGAATCTTCTCAGCAGAGCCTGGATGCAAAATTTCTTCTTCTTCAAAGTTGTAACAGAATAGGCAATTGGATTTAATCTGTTACCTCTTACTGTAAAAAAATAACTGAAGCTGGGACCTTAAAAGAAATCTACTTAACCCACAGTTTTGAAACCTGAATATCCAACATTAGATAGCCTGTCTCTTTGGCGATGCCCCCTGTGGCAAAGTTAAAACATGGTAGAGAAATGGGAAGAGCATTGACAAAACAAGTAATGTGTTGGGGTTACCACCCACTCTCATAAGAACTAATTCACTTTGCACAGCCAGCATTAACCCTGTCCAAGGGTAGCTCCCAGCTCCCAGCTCCCAGCTCCCAGTGACTTTGCAATAGGCCCAGCTCTTTAGTCTGTACCTCTTCTACACCACCGTATTGAGGACCAAACCTCTAGAATTGAGTATTTGGAGGACCACATCCAAGCCCCACAGAAGTGGTACAGATCTTATACAAAGATGAATTTAGTCTTTAGACTCCTTGCTCCTATGTTTGATGACACTGCATTCCTATTGAATTATTTACTAGTCGGACTTTAACAGCAGAAAGAAATGATCATCTTTATACATGTGTCCTCCCATAGTAAAAACCCTTATTTTAAAACATGATAGAGGTGTATGTATAGAGATATGCATATATCTAAATGGAGATATAATATCAGCTTGGAGGTTTTAATAGTCTATTTTAATCTTATCATTCTGAAAGGATGCCATGTAAAGTATTTTGCAATCTCCCTAAACTGTTCCTGTCATGGCAACCATCCATTAGAACCTATCTCCACATCTAGAACCAGATAAAGTACAGTCTTTCCCTTACTCACTGACCCTGGTGACCATTATGTTTATGAGTTCTTGAAGGATTCAAGAACTGGAGATCTCAAGACTTTGCAATCTGAGATACCTCAGTGATAGGCACTGTTTAAGTAAACAGATAGTTGATCCAAGCCTCCACTGAGCTACCCAAAGGGCATAGGACTGAACCACGAATGTTTGTCCAGTGAAATTGACACTCATTTAAGAGTATTGGGCTAGACCTCTGAGTCCCCTGGAAGGTATCCATCAGGAAAATAGCCACAGATAAGTGGGCAAGAAGGAAAACACACTTCATTTTTGTACCACTGATCTATGAGTATTCTAACCATATTTACAACTGAAGTATTTCCACATTTAAAGAACAAAAAAGGGCTGGGCATTGGTGGTGCACACCTTTAATCCCAGCACTTGGAAGGCAGAAGCAGGTGGATCTTTGTGAGTTCAAGGCCAGCCTGGTCTCCAGAGTGAGTGCCAGGATAGGCTCCAAAGCTACACAGAGAAACCCTGTCTTGAAAAACCAAAAAAAAATAAAAATAAAAAAAAGGAACCCTCAGTAAAAGACACATTACTGTTTGATTGTTACCATTTTCTGGTCAGTTCTTCTCCTCTTCTGGAGACCATGATTGCTAATTGAAATGAGATCAAATGAGACTATATCCTGTTAGAGTTGTCCATTTCTTACACCTCCACTGGCTTAGCAAATGGGAGGAGCCACTAAATACTTACAGAGCATCTCTGACTTACTGAGAATTTTAAATTCGTCCAGTGAATTTTCAGAGTTGATATGTCAACTAGGCTACAGTATCACCACCCAAATATTGTCACTAAGACTATGGTGTAAAGCAACTATTTTGCCTTGCCAATTATTTCAAGCCCCTTTTTGTAGTCCTCTCCTAGTATATCCCCTCAATCCACAGATGCACAGATCAAAATATTACAAAATGGGTAACTGCCTGTCATCAGAGGCTTGGTCCCTGGTGGCCTAGGTGCCTGTTCTCACACACCAGAGCTTATGGGTGGTAGACCACATCAGCTGATCCATGGGACTTTGGGGATGAGCTGTAGAAAGTTGGTGTGAGTCATTTTTTATGGCCCATTAGCATTTGGAATTCAATAAAGGTAAAAGGCTTGCCTGTATACCTGGAGAGTTTGCAAAGTGCTTTATGGCTTTATAAACACTGATATCGATATTAGCTGTCCCTTCCTCTCATATAGCTGGATGACTTAAATATCTACTTGGGGGTTTACTGCTGACTTAAGTTTTTTCCAAAAGTAAGTAGCATTGAGGACTGAGAGGAGGCGTGGCTCATTGGCTCTCCATTGAAGATAATCTGCTAATTTTAATTCCATGCAGTGGGAATAACCTGTAGCTTTCGACACTAGGAGGCACCCGACATTATGTGTATGTGGCTATCACCAGCAGTATGAAACAAAAAAGTACACTCGCTTAAGCCACTGATTCTTTCTAAACTCCCAATACTGTTTGTTTACCCTGGGTGAGTAAATTGAGCTCTCCCAAAGCTACAGTGAGAAATGACCATGTTCCAGCAGTAGGCAGTCGCTTGCCAGACCTTTTACCTCTTGTGACCCAATAGCTAGTGCTCAGTGGAGGTTGTGGCTTGGTGTAGCCTGCCATCAGCAAGAAATGTTGCCTCATGGGGACTAAGAGTCTGCCTGTCCCTCAATACAACCAGCCTACTGAGCAAATTCAGATTCTTCCCCAAGAGGCTCACTAAGCTAAGTGTTTTCCTATCCCAATGTTATTTTAAAAATACATGTAGTATGCTTAAACAAATAAAAACAAATTGAGGATTTGATGAAGGAACCACCAAAATGCTAAAGAATCTTGTGTAACTTTGAAATATGAAAATAGGATTGTGAAAATTGGTACCCTAATTAAAAGGGGAAATAGTTCTTGAAAACAGGATCCCTGTTGATACGTTAAACAACATAGACAAAAGAGTAGAAATGAAATTGGTGAACTGGAGGGTAGATATGAGGACATTGTTTGGAAGTCAGCATCCATCGAGGTTTAAAATTGTAGAAATGAGAAGGTCCAATAGATAAGTCAGTGGAGTTAGCCTTCTACATCCATAGTTTCCACATCAGCCCATTTAAACAATAGTGGCTCAGAAATGCTTAGACAAAAATTGTCCCATTTATTGTGAAGTTACAGGCTTTGTTTTTATTATTCCCTAAACAATCCATTATCATGTTTTCTTTTTTGAGATATAATTACATCATTTCTTCTTTCTCTTTTCTTCCCTTCAAACCCTCCCTTATATCTTCCTTGAACCCCAAGTTTCTTATTTAAACCTTGAGATCTGTAAAATTGCTATCACATAATCTTTCACTCAAGGTAATGTTTTATCAATATTTTATAGCAAATACAGAGTAATCATTGATATTTTGGGGGTGCAATGTGGTCTTTCAATACATGAATACAATGTATAACAGTCAAATCTGGGAAACTGGCATATATATCACCTAAGGCCTGTGTCATTTCTTAGTGAAATTAGTGACTTTCTTGCACTCCTACTATGTGCAAGGTGCTCATTTATCCATATACACTTAGATTAAAATCTCCAAAGGAATGGAGTTTTATTCTAATGTCAGTAAATTACCATCATTGTGGAAATATTTTCATAAAATCCTTAAAATTGCAGAACAAATGGATTGGGAAGCCCTAGCTAAAAAAGAAAGCAAATTGACTTTTTAGATTACAGCACTGGATGATTCAAGTTGTTGGGCTATTCAAGAATAAAACACCAAACTGCTAATTGTTGACTACTCCTGAGTATGGCTTTTCATGGGCAGAGGCCATTTCCCCATCTTTACTCTGATGTAAGCTGTTCACTGTCCATAATACCACACCAAAGCTTGGATGGCCTTCTGATAAAGACTCTGTAGGAATGTCCATGAGTAACATGAGTTAATGATGAGTATCAAACTTCTTTCAAGGTAGTGAACAGTTCATTCCAGATAACATTTATCTAATCAGGTCACATAAATTTAATCTTATCTCAAAATAGTTGCCTTTCCAAAGAGAGCAATTGCTAAAGTATTTTACTAAATTTTCTGAGTCTTTATCATATGTGATGGTGTTAATAAACCTCAAACCAGTGTCTACAGAATATTAAACCAAAGAAATACATGGCCTGTATCCTAACAATCAAATGCCAGATAAGCCAACTCCTTCTACCAAACCTCGCTTCATATGGCCTATAGTCTCTCTGGCTGAGAATACAGAGTGGCCAATTAAAGAAGCCACTCAGAAACAAGCTGTACACACACACACACACACACACACACACACACACACACACACAGTAGGGGGAACAGAGAAGATCTGTATATGTGTGCATATATGTGTGCAAATTTAAGAGGTAACTATAATCTGTTTGAGCTGCTTTTTATATTTGTAAATTTTATTTTGCATGCACATGTATAAATGTGTGTGGTCATGCTTGTGCGGTGGAGCATGTGTGGAGGTCGGAGGTCCACTGACAGGAGTTCTCTTTCCACTCTGTGGATCCTGGGGGCAAAATTTGGGTCTTTAGGCATGGTGGCAGGAGTGTTTTACCCACTAAGCCATCTGGGCCTTTTTTTCTCAGCCTAAAAAAAACGTTGGAGCTGTGGAGGCAAATCTGCCCATTGCCTTCACGTTTTACCAACTCCAAAGACTTGTCCTAGCCTTTGCATACAAGTCGGCATTCAGAGAATTCACTATTATGGCCCTGAGAATATAGTAATTGACTGTCGTCAACACAAGCTAAAATAACCCACTTTAGAGTTGAGGGGATGGATCTTATTTTCTGGTGTGCTTTTCCCCCTTCCCACCATAGCCTGATTTCTTTGGAAAGAGGTCATTTTAAAGTTTCCACGCTTAGCCCTGTAGGCGTGTGTTAATGTGTGCAGCTGGGTTTGTGATTTGATATTGTTCTGCTAACCACACAGAGTAGCTGTGGAAAGCTGGGAAAGGCCACGTAGGCTGTAATCACGTAATAGAGAATGTGCGTGTGCGTGCACGTGTATGCGGTGAATTCAAGACGTGATGATGGGGGAAGGAAGACTCTAAAGATACTTAGTGACTGTAGAATCTCAAAACAAGATGTCAAAAGCCACCATCAGGCTTTGCAATGGCAGCCAGTTGTGTGAGCAAATTTGTACCTAGACCTTGAAGGAAACAGTTACTGTCCCTTCTACAAATGCAGAAATGGACCACTGCCCATGGCTTCAAAATGAAAAAGCATTTCTCCATAGTTCTCAAAATGTGGTGCCCAGACAGCACTGGATGCAGCCACAGGGTCTAAGGGATTAGTTAAACGAGCAAATTCTTAGACTCACTGAAGACCTAGTGAATCTAAAGCTCTTGGGAGTGGGGGAGGGGGGTCATGTGTGATTTAACAAGCTCTCCAGGTGACTCAGAAGACTGCTAATCTATAGTCTCACAGGCATGCATTGTTAGTTAATACCGTGTCCTCAGAAACCTCAGGGGCTTTTTCCAATGAAAATCTTCAGTGGGGGTGGCAGTTGCTACTCTGCAAGAAGCATGAACGTGGTAGAGGTTTTTCCATGGAAAGACAGCTGAGATGTATATGATCACCCGTCCTCTGGAGTGCGATGCCACCTGAAATTACTCATGCCTGAGTTGGCTGCTGGTGGGAGTAAGGAATGCCACTGTGAAAGCTAAGTTTCTTAACTACTTTCCTGAGATACAGGGAAAGTAAGTCCAGAGTCTCCCCCAAACCCTCATTTTCAATTTACCCCAGATTTGCTTTTTAGTTCACAGGCTGAGGCCGGCTGACATCAAGGTGATTGCAGCAATGGGTGACTCTCTTACGGTAGGTGGCTTCAACTGTAGAAGGAGTAGGAGATTTTGTTTACACTTTTGAGACTGGGTTTATGTACCTCAGGCTGGCCTCAAATTCACTACGAAGCTGAGTCTGGCCTTGAACTCCTGATCTTCCTGTATCTACCTCCCAAATGCTGGGGTTATAGTTGTGGGCTACTGTGTCTAGCTGGGAGAGGAGATTTTAGTGAACATGAAAACGTAGGACTGAAAGTTGAGGTTTTAACCCTAGCCTGTTTCTGGTCCTGATCTCCAAAGCCTCCCTCCAAGCCCAGCCACCATGCCTTGCATAGTGTGATTTCCATTCCAGCCTCTACATTCCCTCTCCCAATGCTTCAGAAGTTGAAGGGACTTTGAGGGAACATGAGTGACAAAATGACATTACACAGCCCACGTCTGTAGTAGGACAGCATCTCCTGCCATGAGTGTCCCCAAAGGCCCAGCCAGTCCTGTTTGTCCATGTAGAAAAGCTAAGAGACTACTGCTCAAACAGGAAGAGGGATGATGAGCTAGGAGCAAGTGCTGATGGCTATGGAGGTGGGGGTGAGAAATGAGGGTCAGAGGAAGGAGAAGTTCCAGGGATGAACAAAACCCACCTCTGGAGCTGCCCTGTGGTGATACCCAAACAAAGCACACATTTAAAAAATCAACCCCCAAAGAATGGATAGAGAAATTGTGGTACATTTACACAATGGAGTACTACTCAGCAGAAAAAAAAATGGAATCTTGAAATTTGCAGGAAAATGGATGGAACTCGAAGAAACCATTCTGAGCGAGGTAACCCGATCACAAAAAGACAAACATGATATGTACTCACTCATATGTGGACCTGCTTTATGATACATAGTAGTGACCATGCTTTATCAGAGCTGTTTTTAATGTTGTTGCTCAGAATGGTTTCCCCCACCCCATACCTTCCTCCATTGTCTCCTAGAAGATGTTCTCAGGACAGAGAGCTGTAGAGAATCACACAGGCACTCAGGACTTCCTGGGGGAGGCAGCAAATATGGCATGGTGGCGGGTAGAAAAGGGAATTAGGACCAAACTGTAGTGAGCATAACCTGGAGATTTCTCCTAGAGTTCAGAAATATGTGCTTCAGGGGAGGAGATGCCCTGAAGTACAGCTTACTGCTGTTTCTCACCTGTTCATGCGTAGGATGTGATGCAGAAAAGTATAGCTCATGCATCCTTTGATTATATGTTTCACAACTTTCAAAAATGGATACAGCACCTTCACACATGTGCTTTTGAAAACTACATGCTATAAGCTGTGTAGCCCTCAATTGCTATCTAGACAGGGTTTCCCAGAAAGAGGTATAGCTATAGATGGCACCTTTCCCAGCGGGATTGCGCTCTCATCCCAGAAAAGGCAGGAGATGTATCCATAGGAGGTTCCATCTGGATTCGAGAACTTTCCTAGGCGCCCTGCCCAGACTAAGGGCATGGACAGCTAGCTGAGGGTCCTGAGCAAAAGCAGGGACACCCATCCACTATTTGCTTTCTCTTTCAGGCAGGCAATGGGGCCGGGTCCAAGCCTGGGAACGTCGTGGACGTCCTAACTCAATACCGAGGCCTGTCCTGGAGGTGAGCGAGGCACAGAAGGCCCTTGAGCCTTCTAGAAAACAGTACATCGAATGGGGGATGGGCTATAACAAACTTCTAAACTCTACTTACTGGCCTCCCCAAAAGACTACAGCCCCTATAACAGGAGGGAGGATGGGAATTTTGGGGAGTGAAGGTGCACAAGTGTTCCTAGAAACCAGTGCTGTCTCCTTTGGACTGACAAGGGGCTCTTTCAAAAAGGGCTTTTCCAAGCTAAGCAGGAACAGAAAGACCAGGGTAAGCTAGTGACAGTGATGGAGAAGCTAAGTGGCACCAGGCTGGCCACAATAGAAACCCTCTGGATCCGGAAAGGCAGTGGGAGTGGAGCTCAAAGCTAAAACTACAAGAGAAGCAGCAGTGGGGGTTTAAGGTCTTTGTCTATTTGCTACGGCGCCCAGGGAGAGAGGGAAGGAGTTGTGGTCTGATTTGGGTTTTCAGTTCTCGTGAAGAAATGATGGGTAAAGGACCCGGAGCTGTGATTCAGGAGGGAAATCTGTTTTGTTTAGGCTTGGCTGGCATTTTCAACATTCATTTTCTTTCCTCCTCCTCACCAACAGCGTCGGAGGAGATGAGAACATCAGGACCGTGACCACCCTGGCCAGTGAGTAATTGGTGCTTTGGGGCAGGCAGGGTGGCTACTCCTGAGCCCACTGCGCCCCCTACTGGCCGCCACCAGCCTCACAAGCCAGCAGGACGCAGCTGAGTGCAGTAGGGGGCGCTGCTTGCCCGTGGCTGCCATCCCTGCTTGGCTCTTCATTCAGCTAATTAGTGTTTTTCAACGGGAAATCATCTTTATCCAAAAAATGAATTGAGTGAGACAAGAAAAGAGAACGTAGACCAAATCTTAGAGCAACCATTTAAAAGTGGTCCAATAAAGGATTGGCCTGCCATTCTGGACACAGAGTCTATCTGGGAAATTTTCCACCTAGGCCTGGGAGGTTTGGGCATCTGTTCACAAGGACCTTGCTGTAGCAATTGCAGCAGCAAGAGACAAAGTTACCTTGCTCATGCTGTGTAAATACAGCCGTATTGGGGTTTTCAACATTTTCCTTAATGCTTTGCCAACAACCCACTCGGATGATTTTTTTTAAAGCCTGACTACAGTTTTCAGAGGGGGGGTCTCTCTGCCTTTAATCTTTTTGGCTATGGATGCTAGCAATGATTTCCATAATGTTGTTTGATTCATTATCATTAGTACTGCCCATCCCGGTGTTTATTCTTATTGTTTTGTTTTTGTTTTTGTTTTTCTGAGACAGAGTTTCTCTGTGTAGCTATGTAGGCCAGTCTGGACTCGAACTCACAGAGATCCGCCTGCCTCTGTCTCCTGAGTGCTGGGATTAAAGGTGTGCATCACCACTGCACCCAGTGTTCAGAGTTTATTTTTAAGGCACACTTTCTTTTAATAAGGTGTTGGACAATATTTACCATGAATTTTTTTCTTCTTAGAAACTCCTAAGGATTTTGCCTGCGGGGGAGGGGACTAGTTGGTTTTATTCTTACTGCTTTTTTGGGTACATATCCCTTTGGTACATATTTTGGGCCAAGACATTAGTTGAGTTTTAAGCCAGCAAGGTTAGACAGTAGGGATGGATGCTTAACTTACCCATTAGCACACCTGATCCGACTTCATGTCTATTTTAGTTCTTAGAAAACTGTGAATTTAAATAGGTACAGTTCCGTGTCGTGAGTATACCTGTCCCCTGTTGCTAAGAGGTGACTTGGGCTGCTTCTGTGAGTGTGGTGATCTTGGTTTTGAGATGCCCTGGCAAGATGGCTGGATATCATACTGTTCAAGATCATTCACAAATGACGGAGGTGGCGTCACCCCCAGGTGGCCTCCCCTGACACACTTAGCCTTTCAACCTTCGGTCCTAGTGGGAGGGAGTGGCCTGTAGAGCTGCTTGGTTCAGGGTAAAACAACTGTGTAGAAATGTGCTGTGACAGTGCAAGGTCAGGACAGAACTTCTGCCCAGTGTCCTGCTTGGTTTAACCTGGCAGATGCTCCAGCATAAGGGGTGTGGGAGACAGAACTCTGCCCTGATGGTATCAGCCAATCTCCAGGGCAGGGCGTGCCACCCTAAAGACAAACGCACAAACTGATGATCAGCAAGTGTGGGTGAAAAGGTCTGCAAAGGGGAAAATAGTCGGCAAGGAAATCGAGATTTACGGGGAATAGAAATGTCAGAAATGAAAATCTCAGTGAAATCAAATGATAGTGGAAAGTATTGCCAATATCTATAACCCTCAAAAAGAAAAAATATCGAGGATGGAGGACAAGATTAATGAAATCTTTGATTGAGTATCAATAAAAAATAAATGAGTATGGCCATAATGTCTAAGAACTCTGGGATATGATCAAGAGGCCAAACCTGAGTGGATCACATAGAAGATGAGATAAATACTAAAGCAATGCAGAATTATCCAGTATAATTTATAGCATAAGGTTTCTCAAGTTTAGAGAAAAATATTCAAAGACATGAGATATTTAGAATCCAAAACCAACATGACCAGTGAACCACAATGTATTATAGACAGTATATCAAAAGTTAAAAAGCAAAGAAATATTAATAGCTGTAAGGGGGAATGCCAACTCACACACAAAGGCAAGTCCAGCAGAACAACAACAGGTCTCATTAGCCACCATAAAAGTCAGGAAAGTGTGGAATTGTATATTCAAGCCCTGAAGGTAAAGAACTGCCAATCAAAATTGCTGAATCCAGCAAAACTATCTTTAAAAATCGATGAAAATAACATTTCAAGAAGAAAATGAAGAAACTAACTTTTCGATGAATAAAAGTCCTAAACCAGACAGATTCACTAATGAATTCTACCATACCTTTGGAGAAGAGCTAACAGCAGTCCTAACCATCCCAAAAAGCAGAGGGGACAAGAATACCACCTACCTGGAGCTACACGGCAAGCATCATCCTCACACCAACCCTGCTGAACACAGGGTAGCATAAAAAAGACCCATTTCCTTTGTGATTACAGATGCAAAAAATTTCAACAAAATACTTGCAAATGAAATTCAAGAACACATTGAAACCATATGCAAGTCTGTTTCATTCCAGAGATACAAGGTGCATTGACATATACAAACTAGTACAGACACACAATCATCTCAGTAGACAATAAAAATCCTTACAGAAACAAGTGCCTGAAGGGGAAAACCTCAGTGTGTAAATTACTATGTGCTGTGCCTAATGTAAAGCAGAGGTTCTCAACCTATGGGTTGTGACCCCTATGGGGGTTGAAGGACTCTTCACAGGGGTCACCTAAGACCATCCTGCATGTCAGGTATTTAAATTACAATTCATAACAGTGGCAAAATTACAGTTATGAAGTAGCAAAGAGAATAACATTATGGTTGGGGGTCACCACGACATGAGGACTATATTCAAGGATCGCAGCATCAGAGAGGTTGAGGACCTCTGCTGTAAAGTCTGAGGCACCCAGCATTCTGTTCCATGCTGGGCTGTGCTTTGTTCTCCACACCCAATGGTCAAAGGGACTTGACAGTTGGCTATGTAATTCCAGCACTCAAGAGGCTTAGGTAGGAAGATCACCAGTTCAAGGATAGCCTGGGCTATACACAGGTGACCCTGTCACAAAACAATGAAAGAAAGGGGCTTGGGAAGATTGCTTTGGGGCCATTGGTAAACATGTCCCTTGTATTTCCAGATATCCTCCGAGAATTCAACCCCTCTTTGAAAGGCTTCTCTGTTGGCATAGGGAAAGAAAACACTGCTGAAGCATCCTTCAACCAGGCTGTAGCAGGAGCCAAAGCTGAGTGAGCCTGAGTGTCCTGGGGGGGTGCAAGTTGGGGAGGACAGAAGTGGGGGTGTCTGGGAGAGTGTGCCTTGGCTGGTTGAAAATCTTGGTCTGGGTGAAGAGTCAGGGTGAGAGGCTGGAGTGGGCACTCTTGGGGATGTCCTTTGAGGTCAGACACACAAGTCAGGCAGAGTACACTCAGCCCTACACTAGCAACTAATCAAATTCTTCTGATGCCCTGTATACACTTCAAGTACATCACCTGGTCTCATCTCTAATCCTTATTTCCTCATGAAGCAGTGTCTGTGAGTGGACTCATGAGGAGTCCCCATGATTAGCTGGCTGCTATAGGTTTTGAGTCTTTTGGGGAGTGGGGTTGAGACAGGGTTTCTCTGTGTAGCTTTGTAGACCAGGCTGGCCTTGAACTCACAGAGATCCACCTGCCTCTGCTTCCAAGTGCTGGAGTTAAAGGCATGCACCACCACCACGAGGCTGTTTTTGAGACTTACACTCCATGCCTTCCTTACACTCCAGTTTGGGCTCTGCACTCACTCTGAGTGCTTTCTGTGCCATAGGAAGAACACTAGCATGGGAAGCAAAGCCCTGAATGTCAGCTATTTCTTCCTTGGCCTCTTCAAGCCTCTGAAGCAAAGAGACAAGGCTGGTGCAAGCCTCTCTCCACAAACCATGGAGATTGTGAGGTTGACACCATCTTGGATTCGAAAGCTCTCAGGAGCTGTAACCTTGCATGGATTGGCTGAGGAGGGTGCCCAGCACCTAATTCAGCCAGGCTGCAAGGCTCCCCTGAGGAAATGTCTAGTGACTCAGAGATCATGCTCCATGGTGTGACTGACCAGATGGTCTCTAAAAACTAGCAGGTCAACCTTCCTGCCCCCCTCCCCACTGCTTGCATACTATTCATGGACGTTCAGAGTCAAGGGCCTATGAGTAATGACAGAAAGTGTGGCTCATGAGGCCTCGAATCTGTGACCATACTTTTCCCTAGGCCTTAGGAAAGACATCCAGATGGCAGAGAAAAGTAGGGGCAGGGGGCGTGTTCTCATATTACACTTGAAACTATAGCACATAGAAGATATATAGCCTGAACAGATACAGCAAGCTGACCCCAGGGTCTGGCCTTGGGTCTTATAGACTTTATTCCCTTCATATTCACACAGCAGTTAGAGAATACCTTCATGGCTGTCATCCTTGTGTTCCACACAGTAATTCTGTGAGGTGGACAACACAGAGGGGTTATTGCCTGTGTTTTTTTTTTTTTTTAATCAGTGATTAAAAACTAAGCCTGAGATCATGGAATGCCCATTCCAAACTCAAAGTCAGAGGGGCTGCCCTGATGATGTCACATCCACTGATGAGAAACAGGTTAAGTGACTGACTCAAAGACCCCATCCCAGGTGTCTGATACCCAGTGTTCAGAGCAATTGGGTTAGTAGTTAAGACAGGGAGGACCTCGGATGTTGCCTGCTGGACACGGAGCTGGAGGAACTTTGCAGATGGTGACAGTGCTAGTGACAATGGAAACCATTCTAAGGAGGCTTGCCTTGTGTCAGGCACTAAGTTCTTTATGTCACCCTCAACTGAGTCAACTCCATGAAGAACGCAAGGCCACTGTTTTATTTACAAAGGAAAGCATTGTGTTTGTAAGGTAAAGATTTCAGAAGTTGGTCATGGGGAGACCTGGGATTGAAACCCATGCTATCCAGCAGAGTAGTAGCTCTGATTCCAAGGGTCTGCTTGAGTCTTATTCACACCCTCAATGACTTTCCATAAGCAGGTTGATCTCTGTGTTACAGTTTTTGTTTGACAGTGTGGAGACTGAGCCTATGACCTTGTCCAGGCTAAGCAAACACTCTGCCACTGCACTTATCCTCGGCTCTGTAGTCATTTTAAACTGAGATCACCTTGTCTGGTAAGGGGGGCCATGGCATCTGTTAATATGGGCATGAGTTGAGTGGCACATGACATAAAACATGTATGTGAGACTTATGCCTTGAGCAAGCCTGGCTTGGAATAGAGACCAGAAATACATCATTAAATACACCCACCAATCTGAAAATAAACCCACTGAGAGTCAACCCTCAAATGCACAAACTTCTGCCCTTCTCAGAGAGTCAGTCCTCCCCAGTAGAGAAGAGCCTGGGTAGAGAAGAAGCTCTGTGTGGTGGGGCTTTAGTCCTGCCCCCTCCCACCCCCAAAGTCAATTGCCAGTCAATACTGTCTGTCGTTGATCCTCATGCATCTTCTTACTGTGTGTTCCCACAGAGGCTTGGTTACCCAGGCCCAAAGGCTGGTGAGTCTGATGAAGGCAGACCCGGTAAGTCAGGCACATCAAGGTGGGACTCCCTAGAATGGAAGATGAATTCATAGACACAGAGAAGTCAGTAGTAGGGCAGGAGGTGCAGAGGATCCAGGCCAGGTTTCTAGCAGATCTGAGCCCTGTGCCTCTCTGTTCCTTTGCAAATAGAGTTCCCATCACTGTATTAGTCAGCTGTACAGAGTAACCATGAATTATCAGTCAAGGCTGGGGCTGTAGATACATGAGGACAATACAACAAGGTCCCATCCACCAAGAGTTTATAAGAGGAGACCAATATCGAAGGATCAAGATTATGAAACAGTTGACTCATGCTTTGTAAAGAGAGTTATGCATAGAGCAGAGGAGGGCACAACAGGGATAGGGCCCCTGCTTGGGAGGGTTCAGGAGGGAGATAGAGTTGTTTGAGCTGGGTTCTACAGATGAATGTAAGATTGTCTCTCAGATAAGAGAGAGGTGCAGGCTCAGTGCAGACCTGGTTTGGGAGGTGGTCTCAGGTGGATAAAATAGCAAAAGGTGGTTAAGATTGATTATTTTTATGTAATACAATGCACCCACAAAATATCCATTATCAAGAGAGTTTCAGAATGTGTCTGTGTCTACTGCCAAACTTTCCTGCATCTTCTTTCTCCCCTCCTATAATTCTTTTTCCATTTCATTTGGAAGCAGAAGCCAGAGAAGTGAAGCTTATGTGGGCCAAAGACAATGTAAGATACTGTGAGAGCCACAGCCACCCTTGGGCCATGGTGTGTGGAGTATATATATATATGCCCACATCTCTTCCATGCAACCCGATGACTTCAAACACTTCTCTAACTCTCTCGCATAGAAGAGTAGAATCCAGAGGTGGCAAACTATTCCCTCCATATTCTTGGAACTGCCATGTTGCTCTGACCATCTGGAACTTTATTTTTTCTTTTCTATTTTGGTATTTTTTTAAAAATACTTTGGATTTTTAAAGATTTATTTATTTATTTATTTATTATGTATACAACATTCTGCTTCCATATATATCTGCACACCAGAAGAGGGCACCAGATCTCATAACGGATGGTTGTGAGCCACCATGTGGTTGCTGGGAATTGAACTCAGGACCTCTGGAAGAGTAGTCGGTGCTCTTAACCACTGAGCCATCTCTCCAGCCCACTATTTTCATCTTTCGAGACAGGATTTCTCTGTATACCTCTGGCTGTCCTGGAACTCTCTGTAGACCAGGTTGTCCTTGAACTCAGAGATCCACCTGCCTCTGCCTCCCTAGCACTGGGACTAAAGGTGTGTGTCACTATGCCTAGCTCCAGCTGGGATTTTTCACAGGTGCCTTTAACTCATGTGAATATCTGAGTTAGGGACATTCCTTCTTAATGGAAGATGATCTGTCTTCTGTCAAGCTAATTGATTTCTAGAAGATTCTATCTCCCACCCACTTCTTTGCCATGCTAAAACCTGAGAGCAAAAGTCAGAGAGTTCCTGCTAGGTTGGCTGGAGACAGACCTATGCCCTACTGTGCCAAAAAATTTTGAACTCTCTGCTGTGTGGGAGACTGCCCCTTTGAGAGTTTTCTACTTGACCCTGTTGGTTTTCTATTCATTTCAGACAATAAACTTTCAGGAGGACTGGAAGATAATCACTGTGTTTATAGGAGGCAATGACCTCTGTGCTTCTTGCAATGACCTGGTAAGCTGTCGTTCCCACCCTCCCTCTCTCCCCGCCTTGCCCTGCCCCAGGAAGGATTGTAGTTGGCCATTGGCTCTTGGAACAGCATAGCTAGCTAGGTCAGGACTCTGTCCATGGCTTGGCATGGATCCAACTGAGGATCCATTAACCCTAAGACCCAGAGGACATTCACCTGGAAGACCAGGGGAGCCTAATCATATCATTCTAGAAAACAAGATAACCTTGTGTTGTTTGGGAAACTCTCACTTGTTTTCATAGCTAATTATAGGTTGGCTCCTCTCTGAAGCTCTTCCTGGCCTTGCCATCGCCACCTTTGTGCTGTCCCTAGAAAAAACGATTTCCCACAGAAGTGGTGAGGCAAGGCTCAGGTCTATACCTCTTGGGGCTGATGGGAAACCCACAATGGAGGCTGTTGATCCATGACTCCCAAGGCCCTCTGAAGGAAACCCCTCAAAACATACCACCTGTGAGTCTCTCTCTCTTTCTCTCTCTCTCTCTCTCTCTCTCTCTCTCTCTCTCTCTCTCTCTCTCTCACACACACACACACACACACACACACACACACACACACACACACACCTGAGCCACACGCTATGCCAGTGGAGAAACACAACCTCTGTCCTTGGGGTTTTCCTCAGTCAGGGGCCAAAAACAAGCAACTCTTCATAACACAGGACACATCACCATGGGGTTCTGATGGTTCATAAATAAGAGTCCACAGAGGAGGCTTGGTGTACAGACAGCATGGAGGTTCTCAGCATACAATGCAGCAGACCTGCCAATGGGGACTCAAGGCACATGTGTTGGGCAGGGAGTGAGGGACCTCAGGTAGCAGAGATGAGCTCATACCCAAAGGATAACCTGTCCCCAGCATCTTACAATGCACTTTCCTGGCATCAGAGTCACCAGAGGCTAGCAACTTTAAAGCTAAGATTTAAAGGGCCCTCAGGAGAACCGACAGGCTGCTGGGGACAGGTAAGGCTTTGGGACCTGGGCACTCCTCCCAACTTCCTGATAGACACAGATTTACCCTGTTGTAAAGTGGGGTTCTCAGGTAGATTTCATTTAGAAAAGGGGTTTCACTCCCATGCTCTGAAAATGGAACTGGGGAGATGGTCCAACAAGAAAAATGTCACCATGCAAGCATGAAGGCCTGAGGGAGAACTCTAGCACCCACAGAAGAAGCCAGTTGTGTCAGTGCATGCCTGGAACCCCAGTGTGCTTGTGTCTGTGCACTTCTGTAACCCCAGTGTGCTCATGTCTGTGCACACCTGTAACCCCAGTGTGCTCATGTCCGTGCACACCTGTAACCCCAGTGTGCTCGTGTCCATGCACACCTGTAACCCCAGTGTGCTCGTGTCCATGCACACCTGTAACCCCAGTGTGCTCGTGTCCATGCACACCTGTAACCCCAGTGTGCTTGTATTCATGCACATCTGTAGCCCCAGTGTGCTCCTGTCAGGGTGCACCTGTAACCCCAGTGCTCAGGAGAGACAGAGGTATTCCTGTCTCTGGAGCTTGCTAGCCAACCAGTCTAGCTGAACAGTAAAGCTCAAATTCAGTGGAAGACCCTGTCCCAAAAGATGAGGCATGGAGAGCCACTAAGATAGGTACCTGCTGCCAGCCTCTGGCCTACATGTGCACATACATATCTCTCTCTCTCTCTCTCTCTCTCTCTCTCTCACACACACACACACACACACACACACACACACACACACACACACACACACAGAATTCTAAAACCACTGATATAAAAATCAAAGTGTATTTATGTTTTGGGTCTCCACAAACCCCTCCTTTTCCCTCATTACATCCTTGAAGCATTTGCTTAGATGCGATCGATGCTAGGCACATGAGGCTCAGGCCAGACTCTGTGACCACACAAGAAGAGGGCAGATGATAGAACCAGAGACTGTTTACACTGCAGCACTTGAGGTCATCATCTGCTCCAACACCCCAACGTTTAGAGAGAAGTGATACGGCATAGCCAAGGCCCTACACCTAGTCAATACAAAGTCCATTCAAGTTTTCTCTGGCTCTAGGCAAAAGAAAGGACCCTTTCCTGACAGCCATAATGCGTTCAGGCATTGTAGCTAAGGCCCC
Organism: Cricetulus griseus; assembly: GCF_003668045.3. NCBI lineage: Eukaryota > Metazoa > Chordata > Mammalia > Rodentia > Cricetidae > Cricetulus > Cricetulus griseus. The sequence continues at coordinate 12,165,691 of NC_048600.1, read as the reverse complement.
CAAAGACAAATCATATGTTTCAATATTGCCAACTCTGAAATACAGAAAGAGGAGAAGCCACAGTGGGAAACAATGCTGCTTAATAGGGAGGAGATGGGTGACTCAAGGACCTCAGGAGCCTCTTCCTCTGCCTGCAGGTTCACTATTCTCCCCAGAACTTCACAGACAACATCAGGAAGGCCCTGGACATCCTCCATGCAGAGGTACGGAGCTTAGACCACACGGGCTGAGTAGCTGCATCACAGCCCTCTTATGTGGCCTCAGGCCTAGACACAGCTCTGGCTTCATTCTGAGACCACCTTGGCCATCGTCTGCCTGCAATGGCATCCTTGGAGAGCCAAGATGAGAGAAAGGAAGTGGGTGGGGCCAGGAAGAAGTCACATGATCTGAGCTCCAGCCCCCATGTGAGAAGCTGATGCTATGTCACCATGTCGTCTTGGTGACCGATTCTGTGTTTCTGCAGGTTCCCCGGGCCTTTGTGAACATGGTGGAAGTGATTGAGATCATCGGCCTGAGGGAATTGTACAAAGAAACTCAAGTCAACTGTCCACGGTTGATCCTCAGGTCTGCTGGAAACTTCTCCTGTGTTTCTGGAAGGGTTGTGGGCTTTAGCAGAATCCCCAGGGCAGAGTGTGGGGATTGTCAGGGTCACCCCACATTATCATCTGACAGGGAACATCTCAGGATTAAAAAAAAAGAAAATCAGTATAGGCTTCAGCAATCTCCCTGAGGGAGCACATATGGCATATCTTCCTGTTTCCATTGCCAAGGCAGCCACAGGACTTAGAGGATGTTAGGAATGGGGTCAGGTCATAGGTAAGACTTGGGGAGCACTCAGACCACTGCTAAGACCCATTTCCAGCACATCCAGAGCAGAGTGACCACCTCCCAGAGGCCTTTCCCCAGAACAGTGTCTCTGACCAGCATGTGTGCACTCCAGGTGGACAAACACAGGGCTACTGTCACTCCTTAGAAGAAAAAAGAGAGAGATCAGAGTCAGCGGGGTCCAGAGGACAGTCTTCTCCTCAGAAGGATGCTCTTGAGAGGCTGGCCTCAGCCTCCAGAACCAACCAAAGATGGCCTTCCTCTAGCACCATTATAAGTGTGTGTGACCTTAAGAAGGAAGCTGCTCTTCTAACCGAAGCATGACTATTTCCCACAAATTCTGCCCTGAAAGGCCTCCCCTGCACCATTTGCCCAGGTTACAGGGGCTGTGCAAACCTTTCTCCCCTGCCCTCTAGCTCTGTGCAAGGCCCCACCACGTTCCTAAGCATACCACGTGGTCATTAGTCACCACCATGTGGTGATTATCCCCCACAGCCTGTGAGCACTGAGTCACTGCAGTACAGAAGAGGGGCTCAGGGGCTGTTTGCTGAATTACTGAATGAATAATTCACAAGGGCCAGCCTTGTTCTTGGAAATTAAGGGGGTACACTGATCCCTGGAGAACTCTGCCAACCCTTGCCTCCCTCGGGGAGTATGGGCAGACAGCACAGGTTCCCTAGAGAAGGCTTCAGGGGACCTCGGAGCAGAACAGGCTGCCTGCCAGTGACGAGTGTCTATTAACACAGCTAGTGTCAGGCACACTATTTTCAACTGCTGACTCATGGGCTAGCTCCCACTTTCTCCAGTCACTGGGACATGCAGGGGATTCAGTATGTATATTCTTTCCACTTCAGAGCAGATTCCCAAGAAGCAACCCCGCCTCGCCACCCACCGTGTGCTACTGGTCATTGCAAAGACTTGTACCCCACTAAAACTCAAAGTTCACAATAGGCATTTGCCAAGTCCATTTGAAGATGAGAGTGTCAATGTTGACGAAATCAAGGGCGTCCTTGTCATGTTACCATGCTCTCCACCTCTCTGCTGTTCTCAGTGGCCAGGCTTCCTCTGTGGTATCCCCGAGGCCAAAAGTCCAGATTTACCAGATGGAACTGCAGACTGGCAGAAACAGTTTAATTCAGAGACTGAGTTCAAAGTCCCCACTGCAATCACATCTATGGCTGTGTGACCTTGAGAACGTTATTTAAGCACTGAGCCTTGGTCATCTCCTCTCCCCCACCCACTTTGTAAATGCAGGGCCATGGTTGTACTAGGGAAGTCTGCTACCACTGAACTATATCCCTAGCCCTTTCTACTTTTATTATATTTATTTATTTACTTACTTACTTATTTTTGGGCAGCATATCTTGCATATCTTGCATATCCCAGGCTGGGTTCAAATTTTCTCTATAGCTGAGAAAGGCCTTAAACTTGTGATTCTCCTGTCTCTACCTCCCAGAGTGCTAGGATTACAGGCAGGGACCACCACACCCAGTTTTGGGGTGTTTGGGACAGAATCCAAAGTTTTATGCATGCTAGACAGACGCCCTCCCCCCTGTGCCACATCCCCCTTGTCATTTTTCTGTTGAGAATAGTATCTTGTTAAGCTGCCCAGGCTGGCTCCAAACTTGTGATCATCTTTCTTAGCCAATGAAATAGCTAGGATGACAGGCTGTGCCAGCTTCAGATTTTTCACCTGTAAAATAAGGTCAATAATAATTTCTGGAATGGCTGAGAGGTTTAAAAATATTAATACATAGTGCTTGGCGTCGTTCATATGTGATGTGTACTAGCAATTATTGCTATTGTTGTCAGTATTTCTGTTTAGGAGGGGGTGTGTGTCTGCACATCTTCACACAACCATCGGATGACTCAGCTCCATAAAATCACTCCTCCAGACATCAGGAGGAAGGTCTTGTTTCCAAGAGCAAGTTTGTGGATGTTTTCTGTGGCTTCCCTTGACCCAGGCTTAGGTTCCTGATGCCTCCAACTTAAAAATTAAATCGAGGCTCAGGCCAAAGCTTTGCATCACTCATTTGGGATGATGACCTTGGGCTGGGGGCATCTCTTTGGTTTTGTTGGCAGGAACCTGTGTCCTTGTGTCCTGAAGTTTGAGGATGACTCGGCAGAATTTGCCGCCCTGGTTGAAAGGAACAGGGAGTATCAGGTAAGCCTGTGTTGACTGAGTGAGTGGTGACTAGGAGGACTGTGCCAATGGAAGCACATTCAAGGATGCTAGCGGCCACACTGCGGCTTCTTTGAAGCTACAGAATGAAGTCACAGAACACACTTCACCAGGCCCCATGGCCCCATCTCCTCCTCCCTTAGGAAGGAATTCAAGTGTTGGTTGAAAGTAGATGGTAAGACATGAGCCTGGTTTCATTGTGTTTCTCCAGCTGTTCCAACCCCTGTGTCTTATCTCCTCCTGCAGAAAAGAACTGAAGAGCTGATCAACAGCCGGCGATATGACACTAGGGATGATTTCACTGTGGTTCTCCAGCCATTCTTTGAAAATGTGGCCGTGCCGCGGACCCCGGTAAAGAAATGATGCGTTGAGGATGAGGCGAGCCCCCAGAGGGTACACAGCTGCATTTTTGCCATCTGTAACTGATCCTCCCTTTCTGCTTGATGACTAGGAGGGCCTGCCTGACAACTCCTTCTTTGCCCCTGACTGTTTCCACTTCAGTGGCAAGACTCATGCCCGCTCAGCTGTTGCCCTCTGGAGGAACATGGTAAGAACTGTGTGGTGTAAGAACCCTCCCTCCCAGTCCAGTTGCCTGCCTCTCCCCTCATCCTGCCCTCCACCCCCACCCCACATCTTCACCAGTCTACCTGGTCCACCTGGTCCACATTCCCCATCTCCTTGCTTCTCTGTTTAGCTGGAACCTGTTGGCCACAAGACAAGACAATATGATTTTGAAAACAAGATCCCTATCCTGTGTCCGAACCAGGTATAGTGGGCTGTCTGGGCAATAAATACCCTCTGACTATATAGACAGGAGAGTAGTGAAGGGTAGGGAGTTAAAATGGAAGCTGGAGCTAGAACAGCAGATCTTAGCCAGTGAGAAAAAGCAGGATAGGACCCCAGGTTCCACTCACAAATTGTCAGATTCTTGGAGTTTGTCCCTTGGCCCTGTGAATTCCTCTGGGTCCCCCAAAAGGGTCTCTGGCTTCTCATTGGGAGCTACTGGGCCAGGGCTTGCATGGGAAGGGAGTTACAAATGGAGAGATCTTGCTTACCCAGGAAAGACTCTGAGCAAAGTGAGTGTCGGGTGGCAAGGCACACTGTTGGGAAGGGGCAGGGTGGAGAAAGGAGACCCAACACCGGCAGCTGATAGTCTGAGTGTGGGAACGAGTACATAGGCATTCCTGGGAGCTACTTAGGAGTTCAGTCTGAGTCTTGGGGCTGGGTTCGGGTTGTGCAGAAGGCCCTGCTGCATCTTGGATGGCAGCACATGGCGGTCAGCCTTTCTGGAAGGGTCTAAGTGCTAATTGTGGCCTGGGAAGGCTGGGAAAGGGCATGACAAGGCTGGTGTGAACCTGCCATTGTTCACTCCTCTCTTCCCACAGACCTTGCAATTTCTGAGCACCTACAAGAACAGCAACCAGGTATCTACCTAAGTCTCCCTTTGGTTCACCAGGCAATGGGGTGGGCAGCCCCTGCTGATGGGAAGATGGGGAGAACTCCTGATAGAAAGTACAAGATGGTTCGTACCCTTTCATGAAATCATCTCTCCACCCACATCTTCCAGTGGGTGGGGAGCAGTATAAACTCCATGTCAATCAAACTGCAGCCCCACCAAGACAGAATGAAGCTAGCCACCCCTTTCACTGAGAAAGGAATGGGCAGAGGGTGGGGTGGGTCATTTTTGATGGCCCCAAGTCTTTGCCCTGGATGAAAGAGAGGTAGAGTTAGATGAACAGATCCCAGCTTGGCTGATATTCGGAATCACCTCAGGTGGCATCTTCCAGTGCCCCTGGAGGCCCCTCCCGATGTACAGGACCCAGGGCTCTGTTTTTTTCAAGCCTGCTGAGTGAGCCTGATGCCTACCCCACTTCTCTGGTCACTGCCCCCTTAACCCTAAGAGTCTGGGATTGGCTCTTTGCATTTAGGATTATGGAACCTGGACATTATGCAAGGACAGAGCCCCTTCTGCCTCACCACCAACCTCAGGTAAGCTCCTGTGACCACTGGGATCCAAGACCCCTGCACAAAGGCTCACATACCTGTGAGTAATCTCTAAAGCTGCTCATGGTAACCACTCAACACAGTTCTGACCAATGCTTTCTTCCTAGCCAGGGGAAGGGACTCCCTGCCCAGCTCTGGCCTTTGGCAGTTTCATGCTGGGCAAGCCCCAATGCATTCTGGGCCAGGAGCTGTTTCCCATCCTGCTTTCTTGATCTAATCAGGGACACACAGAAGACACAGGAGCTTGCCTTCAGTTAACCTAGCCCTGCATGGTGCTGAAGTCCAGAGGTAGATGATGCCAGGGAGTCCCATTAAACAGAAAGCTCTGTGGAAATGTGTCCTCAAGCTCTGCCTGAGGAAGGGTCTAGAAAGTTCTCTGGGCTCCTCAGAAAGGACTTGAGGCTAGGGGAAGGTCTGTCATGACTATTTGTTAGATTCTTGTGGAAATCTAGAACCCAGTTCTGAACAGGCTATCTTGGGCCATGTCTGTCTGGTTGGACACTAACGTGGATTCTGCCTCATCTTCCCCTCCATTCCTGTGTGGTGCCTTGCAGTATCCCTTTCATCTGTTTCTCCATCTTCTAGCCCAATGAAAGCCTGAAAACTGTTTGTCTCTTATGAGGAAGCACTTGTATGGAACTTCTGCCAACAGTTTGGGCTCCCCAGCTCTACATGGCCTAAGCACACGTGGGGTCTTGTTCTGAGTGTTGGCATGAAACAGAAGCCCTAGAGTGTGTGTGCAGCTCCCTTCCTGGACTCAACCATGTCCACTCATTTTTTTCAGTGCATGCCCTGAGGCCTGCAGACATCAAAGTTGTGGCAGCTCTGGGAGACTCTCTGACTGTAAGGACTTTTGAGCCCTGGGAGTGGGAATGGGCATGGCATGGGAGGGCGGTGAGAGTGGGCAATGGGTGTGGTGAGGCCATTCCAAGTCCTTGCCCTCCTAACTCTAAAGCCTGCACTCCCATCTTCTACAATCTCTTGCTCTTCTGCCCTGGCTCTATCTGCCCAGGAGAATGGCAACAATTTTATTTTTATAACTGCTTTATCAAGTAGGTGTGCAGGGGGAAAAAAAACAACTTTTTTTCAGGAATGAACTGAATATATTCTCAGTTGTCAGAGGTTTTGAACACCTAAAACCACTTTTTGACATATGCAAAAAATATGTCATTTGTACTCAAAATTCTCCAACTGATGCCTGTGTGGGTGCTATCCTCCCTCCCTTTTGAGCAGCCCAGACTCCCCACCCCCATCTGTTTCCTCCGCATCGACACAGAAGGCAACTCTATCCTTCAGTGGTGGATGAAGCCCTGCTCCTCACTTTCTACACTGGGCTGTGCTGCCATCCCAGGACACCACCTTCTGACAGCACAGCTAGGGCTTTAGAAATGCCTTCCTGGGGGTTCTAAAGGAAAAAAAGGAGAAATGAGGGATTTTTACTGGAAATCTCCCCGTCACAGTGGCTCTACCCTAAGCACTATGCCACGTCCGTAAAGACGTGTGTGGTTTTTGCTGGTAATATTATTGACATCACTCCCATTTGTAAAGCACTTGTAAGTTTTCCAGTCTTTACAGCTGTGATCCCAATTGGGCCCCAAACCTGTTGTGTGGAAAGGCATGCCATAGTGAAAGAAGGTATAGCTGGGAAGGAGGGTCACAGGGTGTATCCCTTCACTTCCAATCTTTGTGCCTTTCTTGCTTCCATGAGTGCACTGGGGGCCACGTCTTCAGAACCCTTGTCCACAGATCCCTTTTCTCTGTGACTCATTTATTTTCTTGTGGAATTTGATGTTCTCAAAGGCTGGCAATGGAATCGGCTCCCAAGAAGGTGACCTCTCCGATATCAGCACACAGTATCGAGGACTGTCATACGGGTAATGTTAATCTTTGACCTCCTCTTCCCCAGAGCTCAGCCTGATTGCTGTTTTGTTACCTTTTTGGTTTTGTGCATTTTTCTTTTGTTGCAAGAGCCTCAGGGAATCTGGATTGGGCTTGAACTAATTATGTAAGGGGAGATGACCTGGGCTTCTAGCCCTCCTCTCTCTACCTCCCAGCTGCTGGAATTGCCGGTGTGCACTGGCTGGGATATGGGCTCAGCTCCTATAAATGCACAAATCTCAAAAAGCAAGGACCAGGTCTAGAAGGGGCTTTCAGAGGAACAGCTATATATTTCTGCAAAGTATGAACATTGACTGAATGGAGAGCATAATTTTGCTGTTAATGATCCTTTTATTTTTAAATTATGCAGAAAAAGTAAATCAAGGTTCTTTCCAAACTCCTGAGTCAGCAAATCCAACATGAAATGTTCCCGAAAAGCACCAAATCCTTGAGTCTCCACCTGCCAATTTGCATGTCTGTGTTCGTACGTTGATGCTACTGTGTTTGTGTCTTCACTTCATGTATGTATTCGTGTCATTTTGTCATCACACCTCTCCATATATATGTACGCATCTATACAGAAAACTGCCAAGAACCAATACTCACTTCCGGAGGAAATAATGGATGCAAGTTGCAATCAGTGGGCATTCCTGAGCAACTCCTGTGTGCTGGCACAGGATTAAGAGCTGAATGGATGTCTGAGTGTCAGCTGCATAATCACCTGGTAGTGTTCTTTAGAAATTAAAGCTTCCTGAGTGCCACAGGGTGGGAAAGGCTTCCCAGAGATAGTGGTACCCAGCATGTCACAAGTGAAGGGGTGAGAAAGGGCACCCAGATTCAGATGTAGAGAGGAGCTCAGGCTCGGGATGTCAGGTGAGCAATTGAGTGTCGGCTGTGTTACATTTCTTTCCTAATAAAGTCTGAGGTTGGGCATATTTCAAAGTAATCAGTGAGCAGTTACGGGCTCAGCTGGGAAACCAAAGCCTGCCACAAGAGGGCAGAGCATTAATGAGCAGTTGGCTGCTCAGAAACAAAATACTTCCTTTTTTGGGGTGCATTCATTTCAAGGATCCTGTCTAAGAAAGTGATAGGAGATGAGGTGGGGTGATCATAGCCTAGGAAAGCCCCAGAGAGACCTGTTTCACAAGGTAACAGAGAGAGGCGGGATCCCAGAGCTGCTAATCACCCACCGAGAAGTTCCAATGCACCCTCAACATGAGAGCAATCTCCCCTCTCAGAACTGGGCAACAGCCTTTCAGCTCAGAGCCCCCATGTAGCTACATGTCTTCAGCCAGGTCAGTGGTCTCTAGTGGGCTACCTGGAACAAAACAGAGCCTTCTTACTCAGCACTCTTCTCGATTGCTACTGAAGCTATGAGGGAAAAGAAAAGGAGAGGGGGCGGGACAGGACTTACTGCCATTCAGAAGAGGCCTGGTTTGCAGCAACTGCTCTCCATCTCAGCTAAAGGAGGCAGTGACGTCATCATTATGTGAGGGAAAGCACACACAAGTGTCCATGTCCGATCCAGAGGAATACCCCTTGGGAACAGAAGTGACTGGTGAAGCCTGGCAGGTAGTTGAGATAGTGGAGCTCCCAATCCAGATCCGTAAGGCTTCTTGCAAAGAGACTTCTTGCACAGCTGTGCAAGTGTTCAGCCACTCTCTGTTCTTTCCTGTGAATAAAATGCCTAAACTTTCGAGTTCTAATCCTAATGACCCATGGCCAATGACTGTTGTCACTTTGAGTAGAAACCCTGTTTCTGTCAAATATCTCCTCCCAAGGGCACCTGTGTTAAGAATGGAAGCTGTAGGTTAATGTCTAAGTGACAGTGATAAGCCACCAGACAGATGTTTCTTGGTATTGTTCCATGGAATATAAGCTGTCCAAAAGGGGAGTTCCTTTGTATTTGTGGTAAAACACTGCCTACTATTTCCTTCATGCGCATGCCAACATAGTAAAGGCTCTGAGAAGGGCTGCATTGAAGACCTCTTTATGTCTTATGTTTGATTCAGGGTTTCCCTTAATTCTAGAATATTCTTTCTTTGAAATATCTTGTTAACCTCTGGGAAATGTCCATGAAGTAGACTGATCAGAGAAAAACAATTTTCTGGAGCCCTCTATATTGGAAATACTAGGCAATGAGATGATTGCAGGAAATTAAGAAAGCACCTAGGACCTTTTCCTCCAAGGAAACAGTGGGAAAACCAGACCTTGTAGAGACAGGGAAGAAGGGGCCCCAGGATTCTTTGGGGATGGGTGGTTGTAACAGGACCTATAGATGTTTCCAAGGTCCCTTACTTAGCCTATGAGACTGTGCACATATGGATGCCATTGTCAGCTAGCTTACCGGTAAGTCAACCTGAAAGCTTTCTTTAGAATATAGCTTTTTCTTTGGTAGAAATACATTGGCTTGTTTGGGATTATTCTATGGACCAAAATAAAATTTACTTGAACCAAAGCAAAATACATCTTAGTTTTGTTTTTGTTAGGACTTTAACCTCACATTTCTGACACTTTCAACACACATCACTAAGCATCTCCTGTACATTTCTGCACACTGGTGGCAACAGATGAAGGAAGTCTAGCCATTGAGTTGATGTGTCATAGATTACATTTCCTGAAGAGTCTGATGCAGACCACTTTTGACATGAGTGTTTCCTTCCATGTTTTTGTAGTTCTGACCAAAATGGTGACTGAAATATTTGACTTGTCTGTGTTTATTTGTGTGCTTGTCTTTTCTCCTCCTGGTGCCATTCTAAAATGGCACCGGGAATGTCTGTTGGTCTTGCTCTGCCACCACCACCCCCTTTTTTTAAGTACCAAGATACCTTTAAGAAATGCAAGTAGAAGATACATGATATGTATGTGGTTATATCTGTTTTCTTGTTTATTGAGGGAAATATGCAGAACACAACAGATGGGACAGTATATGGATTTCTGATTTCCTTCCAAATGTAAGATGCTCCAATTTAGTAACTTTGGCTCAGAGAAGAAAGGATTCAGAAGCAGCACCTTCATGTAAAGCTAGAAAAGACTTTAGTGGTGACAAAAGCCCAACCATTATCCCAGCCCCAGACATTGATGGGCCATGGGGGAGAAAACTGAGTGATGTAGAGGGAAGATCCTAGTGACTTTGACTTATGGCCATCCTTGAAAGGTTGCTACCAGAGGGCTAGCTGCTAAGCGTGTATTCTCAAACTCCCCTGGCCTGGAATGACATCCTGGAACTGAGAAAAAGGGCACAGAAGAAAACCAGACAGTTTTTGTTTTTGTTTTTTGAGACAGGATTTCTCTGTAACAGTCCTGGCTGCCCTGGACCAGGTTGATCTCAAATTCAAAAACATCTGCCTGCCTCTGTCTCCTGATTAAAGGAGTGTGCCACCATGCCTGGCTAGACTTTTTTTTAAGATAGAAATAAGTATCTCCTTTAAGCCTGTGGAAGGAAATGACCTCTCATACAGTGTGTTTTGAGGTTAGTCCAGATAAAATGAGATGGGGCATTGGAAGGCAGCAAGCTCCCAGCCTCGGAATCTTCCATTGGAATCTACCTGATACTGGGCAAACAAAGCGTATCTGTGTTCTCAAGGTTTCCAGCTCAAGCTTGGTCTTAGTTACCCTTAGCCACTAACCTCCCAGCCCCTCTGCTTTCTACTCTGTCACAGTGAGATGGCCACAGCTAACTCCTAAGCTTTGGACAGGAGAAAGAACCATGATCTACAGTACAGTGCATGCTGGGCACTCAGTGTCCTCAGCTAAGTGCTGTCCACTCAAGTGGGTAAAGAGGGAAAGTCTTTTACCTTCAAATCCTAGACTGAGGGGAAACAGTCCACTGGTGAATCTCGAATGTTATCAGGATCCTTCAAAATTCTAAGGACAGTTGAGGATTGCTCTTTGGTGAAGTTTTTAAACTAACTTGGTTTTTCTCCTTCCCTGCCTTGCTCACTCCTTACAGTGCTGGTGGAGATGAGTCCCTGGGGAATGTGACCACCTTGCCCAGTAAGTAGCTACCAAGGGCTTGAGTAGGACTGGCTGCTCAAGGAAACAGCACATCCTTAGGGACTAGCCCTGAAGCGGAAGAGGCCCCAGAAGTCAGCCTCAGGGGGTGAAATGGGCATTGGACATGGAGCCTGCAGAACTGGGTTCAATTCCTGCTGTTTCTGTATTCTTGTGAGGTGACCTAGGGCAAACCACCAAATGCCCTAGGCCTTGAGCTTTTTCAACTTGGCCCGAAAAATGCCAAGACAAATCTATTTGGGTCCTTCACCAAGTTGTAAGTCAAGTAGAGAAAAATACTTCTGCAACAAACTCCGACCTTACCTCGTCTCGCTTCTCATCACATCATTCCAAGCGAGAGGCCCTAGTTTCTGTCAGTCTTATGTTCCCAGGGTTGCAAAAGAATGATGTTACAGCCCATGGTGAACCTTAGAACCTTTTTTAGTACTGAAGAAGATACCCTAGTCTTCTGTCTTGAGTTCTGTGCCTAGAGTCTACCTTTCCTCTTGCAGATATCCTACGGGAATTTAATGGAAACCTCACAGGCTACGCATTAGGCATCGGTGACGTCAATTCTACAAGTGCATTCCTTAACCAGGCTGTTCCTAGGGCGAAAGCTGAGTATGACATTTGGGGGTCTACAGAGAGGGAAACAGAAGCATGCAGTCAGTCCCTCAGAGATCCCCATAGAGACCCACAAAGGGGCAATTCACCCATCTGCAGCAATGATTTTGAGGGTGCTCTGTCCTGTCCCCCTGTAACCAAAGTTAACACATGGAGTTTAGGGTGGCCTTGGATGTGGGAAGGAGTCGTGTCCCTCCAGTTAATTGCCACCCAGATCCTTGGTTGGGCTTTCGCACACTTTGACATCTAAGAGTTGAACTAACTGAGCAATATTGCCAATTTTTGAAGCTCACTCTAACATAATGCTGCTAGAAAAATTCTATCTCCCCAGAGGATCATGGGTAGCACTTACCCTATATGATCAGGTAAGGCCTACTGTGTGGAAGTCAAGATTTCCAGCCTAAGGGAGCCTCTCTTTGTCTCCCTAGTCCTGGAATGGACCTAACAAAAAAAACAAACTGGATATATCCAGGGGGCTGCTGAGGCAGAGCTGCCTAGCCTCCTGGGATGGTCTCTCAAGGAGGTGTACTAATTCTTCTAGAGACCCCAGAAGCCTGGAGCTCCTGCTCCCCACAGTTCTTGGCCCATCCATTGTTTCAGCCCATAGCTCTAGTTGGTGGGCATGCCCCAACACCTGTTTACTGAGCTCTATAGTTGCAGTAGCCTGTGACATACAATTTTACTATCCTACCCAAGGACACCATTGTGCTATGATGCCATCGCTCAGGCTTCTACCAGCACCTCAGAGTGTTATAAAAGCCTGTAGTATGTAGGCCCTATAGGGTAAGAGGACAAATACAGACATTTCAACAGAAAGACTGACTATCTCTCCTCAGGAACCTTGCAAGCCAAGTCCAGACTCTGGTTCAGAAGATGAAGAATGATCAGGTGAGTCAGACTGGTGTTTGCTGATAGTGTTAGTTATCTAACCCACTGGAACTTTCCCCAGATGGGATGCTCTGCTGTGAAAAGCAGTGAGTGCCCTTCTGCTTGAAGCATTCAGAGGTAGGAAAGCCCCCTTGTCTGAGACCTTCTAGAGGATGTTATATCAGTAGTGGAAAGGTGACAGCTGGTCCCTCCTGTTGCTAAGATTCTGGTCTATAAATAAAGCCTTTAAAATGCTACCAGCTGCAAGGTTCTGATTGTGTTATTTCAAGTGGACAAGGAAGTCACAAGGAGATGACTGGATTTCCTAGAGCTGTGACAGTTTGTCGGAAATGGTGAGCATTTTCTTCCCTCCTAATGTAGAGAGTGAACTTCTTCCACGACTGGAAGGTCATCACCATCATGATCGGGGCCAGTGACTTGTGTGACTTCTGCACGGATTCGGTAATTGCATAGGGTCTGGGCCTGATCCAGACCCTGACCATTAGGCATTGGAGACTGAGGTCCCTACAGTTCACCCCAGGGGGCATTTAACTCCAATCACATTGCACATGTGTACATATAACTCAGGCACCCCACACATTCATGCACGTGAGCTCCTTATGGTCAACTTTGTGGTTGACTGCATGTCCCAAGTGGTGAGGGGCCAGGTAGCACATGCATGTAGAGAGTTCTTTACAACTCTCTAAAGAAACCCCCAAGCATTTTGGGAAAGCATTCTTCATTTTCCACTCTGGTCAGTGGTTCCAATCTTCTAATCAGCTTGCCCCTGACAACAATGAGTCATCGGGCATTCAGCTCAGATTCTAACATGCTGATGTATTCACAGATGGTGGTGGCAGGGTTACAAGTCCTTGGGGCTGGACCAGAAGGGTATCCCATGCCTGCCCCTCTGCCCTCTCACTGGAACCAACCCTTTCCTTCCCCTTCCCCTTCCCTTTGTCTTTCCAGAATCGGTACTCTGCAGCCAACTTTTTTGACCATCTCCGCAATGCACTGGACATACTGCATAGGGAGGTGGGTAAGGGCTTCTGTAACTTGGTTACAGCTCTAGTATAGTGGAGGTATAGTTGAGAGAGGAGAGGCATGGGCTCTGTCTCTTTCCAGAGTCTCCAGTCTTATTCCCAAGTCCTTCCATTCTATTTGGAAGGCGCTCCGGAGATCTCAGGTATCAAGAAAGGAAGGCACTGTATACTAGCATCTTTCCAGGACATTCCTTGGTGTTAGCAGCTGGCCAGTGCCCAGGCTTGGCATTGCATTTTGAACACAGAGTGTGTCTTGATTAAGCCTCTATATATACCCAGCCTCACTTCTTCCAACCCACTGATAACTTGTGGGCAGCAACAAGCTGCCTCTGCTATGCCATGGAAACAACACTGTAACCATCAGATGCTCTGCTGGGTAACTGAGTCCCCATGTCTACTCAGAAGAAGTTGATCCAAGTCAAGCTGGCAGAAACTGGCCAGGAGCCAGTGGCCTGGCAAACAAGTTGCCTACCACATGAAGCTTTGGCTCACTGAATGATGGCTGGAGAGAGCTGAGCTCTTGGTATTTATTGACCCATCCTTGAGGCCCTGTCTATTCTGTAGCTGTGCAGGGCACATCCCACCTGCTGGTATCCTTGTATCTTGCATGGCCTGCAGCACTCCATGATGTAGTCCCGTGTAGACTCCTCTTTTAAACTCAAGAGATGGGCCCAAAGTCTAAAAAGGGAGCCTCTATCCAAACCCTAGGAGCCCCTGTCTTACCTGCAGCCTTCTCTTTAGGTACCCAGAGCCCTGGTCAACCTCTTGGACTTCATGAACCCCAGTATCATACGGCAAGTGTTCCTGAAGAACCCAGACAAGTGCCCAGTGCATCAGGCCAGGTAGGCAGGCACTGGTCATTCCATCCAAGAGATCTAAGCCTTGGTCTGGCCTGCCCATTCAGCAGTGACTCCCCAGGGTCTCTGCAACTTAGTCCTTCGATGTTTATAAGCAAGGACTTGTGCTAGCACCATCCTCTCCTGGGAGGTTGAGAGCTTTGATCCTGTCCCTTACCCTATCCCAGGTGCCAGACAGGAACTTCTACAACAGCAAGAACCATAGGGGCTACTATTGGAGAAACTGAGTAGCCGAAACTGAAAAGGGAGACCCAGAATGGTATTTTTGTGTGGCTAAACTACAATGGAGAGCAAGAGCCAGAACACCCAACCCAGGCACCTTGTCTGGAAGAGAGGAGTTGGGGGAAGGGAAAGGATGACTGTTAGCATTTCTGTAACTGGGTGGTCGGTATCCAGGTGTGTGATTCCCCATTCTTCACACCTCTTCATGTACCTATTGACTTAACAAATCTCACAGGGACTGGAGAGCAGCTGACTGCTCTTCCAGAGGTCCTGAGTTCAATTCTCAGCAACCACATGGTGACTCACAACCATCTATAATGAGATCTGGTGCCCTCTTCTGATATGCAGGTTCACATGTAGGCAGAACACTGTGTAGAATAAATAAATATCACAGAATTTACTGTGCCCCAGGCACCGTCCTGAAGGCATTAGAAATACAGATGACATTGCCTTAGGATTCTGACCTTTATAATGCTACAAAAGCCACATGCACTCAAGAGAAAACAGAGTACAACCTTTTCCTGGCCTGGGTATATATATAGTCCCATGCTCTCTTGGAAGCCCCAAGAAATACCTCAAGAAAGGGCCCCCACCCCAAAGGAGAAACAGTCAGCTCACTGCAGTATGTGGGGCTAACATGATGCAATATTTAGTAGGTATGTATAACAAATGATTGGTTTTCTTTTTCCATTTTCTGAGGGTGTGTGGTCACATGTGTATATGCATGTTTGTATGGGGGACGCACGTGTGTGGGTGCGTTTGCATGTGCCTGTGAAGGCCTGAAGCTGATGCCAGGACCCATCCTTGGCTGCTCTTCCACCTCATTAAACGAGGCAGGTTGTCTCAGTCAAACCCAGAGCTCACTGATGTGGCTCGTCTCACTAGCCAGTTTGCTCTGGGAATCCCCTGCTCCCATTTCCCTAGGCTATAATTGCAGGTGGGATGCTGCACCCCACCCCTGGAATTTCTGGGGGTTCTGGGAATCCAAACTCTGGCCCTCCCACTTACAGCAAGCACTTTAACCCTTGAGTCACCCCCAGCCCAGAAAATGAATTTCATCGGATAGTATGATAAACTTTACAGGAGCTCATTGGAACTGACCTCTATCGTATGTCAGAGGCCGTCTTTAACTTTCCTCTTAATGCTAAGTGTATATGAATAAAGCTAACTCATAATCAGAGAAAAGGCATTAGAATGGCATTAGAGGAGGTGTCTCAGCGTATGAATATCAGAGTCCTGGTGTACCTGCTTCAATACCAGCATGCATTGCTAATTTTTTTTCTAGTTAAACATTGCATTCTCATTGCCTAAATTCATTTACTCTACAGAATGGGACAGGCCTAACCTCTGAAGTCCAACTCTAGTACTTGATAAAGTAGACTCAAACTGCAGATTCCCCCACCCCACCCCTGTCACATTTTCAAGACAGAGGACAGGTGCCTCAGAACCCCCAGGCACTTGTGCTCCCTATCCAAGGCTTGAGTGAGCCTTGCTACCTGCCCCAGTTCTGTGTGGCCAGAAGCAGTCCCTGAATGGAGCTTCACCTATGAATCTTCTTGCCACTCCCCTTTCTTTGTACAGTGTTCTGTGCAACTGTGTTCTGACCCCTGGAGAGAATTCCCCTGAGCTGGCCAGGTTGGAGACCTTCACCAAGTCCTACCAGGTAAGGTAGAGGAGAGCCCATGTCCTCCTCCCCTGATCTTCCTATGACAGCCCAGAGGAGGCATGAAGGATTTATGGAGCAAGATATCAACCATCCTGGGCCCCTCCCTCTGCCCCACCTGACTGAGGGTCTCAGTTTCCTTGGCTAGAAAAATCCCAGTGGTATCCAGGTGATACTGGTATGGCTGAGGCACCTTTGGGAGGGGGGTTGTTAAACCTCATTGTTAGTCAGGAGGTTTGGGGTGCTCCATGAAGCCACACTAGAGACTAGCTTCTTCTCATTTCCCTGGCCCCCATTCTCACACCAGTCCCCACAGACAGAACACAAGGGATTACAGGCTAGGAGCCTGGCATAATCTGGAGTGTATTCTCTGGGTTTTGCTTATTTGTTTGTGGCACTTTCTGCCAGCCCTTTAGAGATGGCAGGTTTAAACCAACAACTAAAACAATACACCCATTTCCAAACTCTGAATGGGATTTGCTATCGAAAACATTTGCATCAGGCTGAGTCAGCTCCCTTGTCTAAGGGGATGGGGACAGGGATGCTGTGTGCCAGCTGTCCTTACCCTACCCTGTGCTAAAGGCTGCCGTTTGTGTGTGTGTGTTCCCAGAGTAGCATGCTCCAGCTGGTTGAGTCAGGCCGCTACGATACCCGGGAGGACTTTACTGTGGTGTTGCAGCCCCTTTTCCTCAACATCAGGCTCCCTATCCTAGAGGTACGCTCCCCCACCTTAGGCTCTGGAGGAAGAACTGCTATGGGTATCTGGCAAGAGAGCCATCAAGGCAGGAATGAATGAGAATGGGAAGGACACAGAGAACTCTGCAGATGCTACGCTAGCGGGCACAGTGTCATTTAACACCCGAACCCAGGTATTATGCATCCCACAGATAAGATTGCCACAACTGTCTTTGGGGATACTGTGAGCCCCACAGAACAGAACTGTAGAGATGTGTTGTATCCTTCCTAAAATCAGAAAGGAAATAAAAGGTGGTCAAGACTCACAGGGTATCCAAGTCTACATTAATGGCTTGCTGCCACGCATGTAGTCTCTCTTACATGTGGCCCTGTGGTTATAAAAGAGTTCTTGTGCTATGTTCCCACCCCTTGGCACTCTGCCTGGCACTTCCTCTCAGTGTGGAAGAGCTCTGTGGGCAGAGCAGGTAAGGCCTCTATCCCAAGACCTCAGACAACTTGGGGGAAAGCTGGAAGGAGAACAGAGTGGTGTATGCAGATCCTGCAGCGAGAAGAGCTGGAGTCAGGCGACCTCCCGGCCTGCTGTCAGCTCTGGCCAGGCCCACCTGGTGTGTGCTTTAATCCTCTCTGACTAATTGTGGAGGCTGCGGATTAGGAAGGAAGTGCCCCTACCCCCATCCCTACCCCCCACCCCACCCTAGCTAGTTTAGCATTAGTTACTTTTCATTTGTGACAAAATACCTCTCAAAGCATCTGAAGGAAGGAAAGGGTTTGTTTTGGCCATCCTTTTAGTTTAAGAAGGGACACAGTGTATCCTGGCAGGGATGGCATGGTCAGGAGCATGAGAGGCAGCTGGTTACATAGTGTCTACTGTCCCTACTGTCCAGAAGCAGAACCCCAGGAATGCTTGTCCTCAGTTAGCTTTCTCTCCCTGTGTAGTCCAGTATCCCCAGTCCATTCAGTGTGGGCCTCCCAACCCCCAATTCACCCGCTCTCAGTCAGGTTGATGCCAATATTAACCAATACACTACCAAGACTCCATGGAGAACCAAGAAGGTAGCTTGCTTCACTTACAGCATGAGTTAGGCATTGTACAAAAGTTCCCAAACAAAGCACTCTTTAAATAAAACACAGAGAATGTGGAGGCCAGAGAAGGTACGGCTTGAGATCACCCAAAGCTATCTGTGGGGATGCTTTTATGTCCCTGCCTTGTTCCCAAAGGGAAGAGGGTATTTTGTGGTCATTCTTAAGGATCACATGGCCTGTGGCTCTCTCACCCCACAGGACCTGGAGGAAGTGTGCTTGTCTCTTTCAGGATGGGCATCCAGATACCTCCTTCTTTGCCCCAGACTGCATCCTCCCTAACCAGAAGTTCCACTCTCAGCTCTCGAGAGCCCTTTGGGCCAATATGGTAAGATAGAGGACTGCTTCTGGCAGTGCAGTCTAGTGCAGAGCACCAACCCTACAAAAGGTGGGGTAGACCCAGAGGAACATCAGCGGGCACATCTGTCCAAGTCTACAGCATGGCCGTGGAGAAGCCTGGAAATTGACTTAATCGGGTTGCACTGCCAGCTGTCCTCTGTGTTTGTCAGATATCATGAGGACATGAGGGATGCTATCTGTATAACCTATCAGAGGGCCAGGGATATGGCTCAATGGGTAAATGGAGTTCTGATCCTTAGGGCTCATGAAAAATCAGGTATAGGGGATACACCTCTATAGCCCCAGTGCTCAGGACAGAGATCCCAGGAACTTGCTGGCCAACCAGTCTAACTGAAGCAACACACTCCCAAGTTTAGTCAGAGTCCCTAACTCAAAAAATAAGATAGAAAACAGTAGATAAAGATGCTTGACACACTGAACTCTGACCTCCATACAAGCTTGGGCACCAACTCATGTGCACGCACGCGCGCGGGTGCACACACACACACACACACACACACACACACACACACACACCAGCAGAAACCCCTCATTTATTCACCCTATTCTGTACACCACTACATACACTAGGCAGTTGAAACTGTGTAATCTCCTTTTAGCCCCTCCACAGTCCCACAGGAAGTGTTTCGAGTTTTCAGAGACGCTAACTGACTTGCTCTGGATCCTACTTGCCAGCGCCTGACAGACCTCAGGTCAAAGCCACGCCCCCAAAATGCAGTTCTTCTGTTCGCTTCAGCAGACACAAACAAACTTGGTGTGTTTCTCTTTTCTTCCCTGATCAGCTTGAACCTCTGGGAAAGAAAACAGATACTTTGGACCTGGGAGCATTCATAGCCATGGCCTGTCCGACACAGGTACTTAAGGAGGAACTGCTTACTCTGTCCTCAGAAACTGGCCAGACCCTGCCCCTCTTCCTCCTCTTTCTCCTCCTCTTCCTTCTCTTCCTCTTCTTCCTTCTTCTCTCCTTCCTCCTTCTCCCCTTCTCTTCGTTCCTCTGTCCCTCCTCCTCTCCCTCCTCCTTTTCCTTCTCGTCTCCCTCCTCTTCCTCTTCCTCTTCCTCTTCCTCCTCCTCCTCCTCCAACTGAACTCGCTCAGCCCCTAGGCTGAGAAATGGGCTTGGAGGAGAGGGGGAAAGGAAAATTTGGCTGAGCTGCTTCCTTGAAGAGGAGTGATGAAGTTGGGTCCACACAAAGAAAGAGAAGCCTGGGCAGCGAAAGGCAGGAAGGCAGGAAAGTGAGGAGCAGATGGGAATGTCTCGATGTGGGTAGAAGGACCAAGAGAGGGACCCAGGAGCCCAGAGCCTGCACTGGGTGTTCCCCCCATGAGGAGGGCCGACAACTGGAGCCACAAAGGGAGGGCTCCAGAGAACCAGCCTGAATCTGTATAAGGAACAGCTCAGGGCTCCTTTTAAGGAGGAATATGTTAAACGTGATTTCAGGCCTGGAGTGGGGGCAGGTTCACGTTCCCATTGCCTTCAGCTCCTGTTTCTGGTCTTGTCTTACGACTTTTTAACCAAATAAGGCCAAGGCTAGAGAGCCCTTGGTGGCCATAAAAGCAGAGTATCTGACCTAATGTGGGAGGCTGGGGTTTCCAGTCTGGGTCAGGCTACAACCAGCACCCCCCCACACACAGCAGGCAGAGCCTCAGCTGAGGCATGAAGCTCCCTTGGGATATCTGCTGGGTATCCCAGGAAAGGGGGAGGCCCTATCCTGCTCCATGCTCCCTGTCAGCTGTCTTTTCCATCTGTCTTTGGTAGTTTGCTTAATCTGATACACCGTGAGCAAGAGTGGCAGGAAGGAGACATAAGAGCAATGGAAGCAGAGGGTTCAGTGGCTGCATCTAGTGCCTCAGATACAGGACAAAGTCAAGTCATGTGGTTATCAGTGTGCATGGGTAGCTCCAGTGCCAACGATAATCAGATGCTGGGTAAAAGGGCTTAGGTGTGGCCCCTCTATGCCATGTGTGAACATATTCACTGCCACTTCCCGAGGCTGCATTGAGGGGGAGGGGCCTGGGCAACTTGGGCAGTAAGGGGCATTTGAGGACTTACAGTAGTGATCATACCATAAGAATGTCATTTTCCTTCTATTTGTGTGCCCTTGTGTGTATGGGTGTGCATGCATGCATACAGATGTTGGATATTTCCAGCTGTTTTAAGACGGGCTCTCCTAATGACCCTGGAGCTAACAACTTGGCTAGACTGGCTGACTAGTAAGTCCCATGAATCCCCCTGTTTCCACCTCCCTGGGTCTAGGATTACAGGCTCAAACCTCTATATCTGGCTTCTTATTTGGGCTCTGGGTCCAAATCCAGATCCCCATACCTGTGTGACACACACTTTACCAACTGAGCCACCTTCTCAGCCAATAACTGGGTTTTCAGTACGTTAATAATCTATGACCACATTGAATATCAACCATAAGAGTCCCCTCCAAAGTGTCAAACTCAGCCATCATGAGCTCTTCCTCCCCACAAACATATGCCAAACTGAGGTCCCATCTCTGAGTTAGGGAGAATCCCTTCACTGTGAGCCCCAGGGCAAGTTATGCCCCCTCTCTGTTCCAGTGCAGGCACAGAGTCCCAAAGAGGTGAAGCTCTACCTGGAATCTCAAGCTTACCTCTTCCATTAGGACAGAACCTGACCTAACTATTGATGGGGTGAGGAGAGATCCAGCCTCCTAGAGCCTGTAAAAGCCCAGCCCAGGAGAAGCTGTTGCTAAGCAACCCTGGAGCCCATTCCAAAAGGGTCCATCTGTTGGCCAGCCCAGCTTCACTGCACAGTGTCTCAGGTGCCATCTGCTCTCTGCCATGTGCCTCAGAGCCATACAAAGTCCACCCATATCTCAGTGTGAGCTGATGGGGGGCCAGGCAGTGTGTATTTTCATCCAGGCTGTGTCTAAACATAGAAGCAACAAGCGGGACCAGGGGGATGAGAGTCGGGTGGAGGCAGCAAGTTGGGAGTGGGACTTGTAGAAGTGCCCTTCTCCTCCTCCATCCCCAGCCTCCCTGCTGCCACGTTTGCTGTGCCAGGTAGGGGGACTTCGCAGTACACCATGGTTTTAGGATGTATTTATTTGCAGGTTGGGTGAATTTTGTACAACTGAGTCCTGACATTTGCTCTGTGGACCATTCTCCCCTTCCCCCCTTAACTGTCTCCTTGCCTCTTCTTCTTTCCCTAACTCCAGAGCTGAGCCACCTGGAAAATAGGGTCTGTCCTTTTTCAGCTTTTATTCTTCTTGACCTCTGTCGCAGTTAAGTTCTCCTTCCTCGGAATCTTTTCCTCCCTGGCTTGAGAAGAAGGGCACTTTTTATTTTCCTGGTTGCCTCCCTTCTTACCTCTTAATAGCATTCCTGTTTCTAGCCCTGAAAATGGATCCCCTCTCAGACTTTCCTGTCTCCATCTTATTGTCTTCTCTCTGTGTGTGTGCATCCTCACTCTGCAGCTGATCTATTTCTAGAGTCCCCCCCCCCCCGAACTTCATAGCACCAGCTTCCTCAGTCTCTCACTCTACCACTGTTTTTTTCTTTCCCAGACACCAATCCTATATTTCCTAACCCTTAAAACACATTTCCTCCTGGAAGCTGCATATGGCATAAAATTACTGCTCCCATCAAAGAAGGAGGAGGGGACAAATGTATACAAATCCCATCAGAAAAGTTCCCTTCCCTCTCTGCAGGCCAGCTATGCAGCCAGCCCAGGTCACCAGCCACTGACTGAACTACTGGCTCTTGCCTGGACTCTGCCTCTTTGGCAGCCCACAGAAACCACCAGGCAGGCATCCCTTCTACCTGCCAGGAATCTCTCACATAGTCAGCTCCACCCCAGGCCTTTAAACCAGCCTGACTCATGTGCAATAAGCAACCAAGAGCCAGTAAGAGAAGAATTCCAAGATTCCCTTGTCTCCTGATCCCTTCAGCATCTTCTCCTCTCCCATAGCTCATGGTTCCTATAGTCAGATAAATAGTTATGAGACTCCCAGCTCTTGCAGAAAGGTAAAATTGGACTGTGCCTTCTGCTCCCTCTTGTGCTGGCCACACCTGGATCAGCTCCAGCCAGGACTTCTCTGTGAAAGGAAAATGATATTTAGCATCCACACCTAGTCTTCTCCTGAGAGATGTATATCCCCACATCTTTCGTCAGTTCCCTCAACAAATTCCACACTTCTAGGTCTGCTGGTCTTCACTGCCTAGGAACGTCTCATGTCCTTCTTCCTCATGCCTAGGGGACAAGTCTCCCCCTGCCTCCTCTCAGTATTGCTCTGGGTACAGGGACCGAACACAGGTATAGGTAAATCTTTTGTAGAAGGCACCCAGACTGCTCTCCTGGGGTGACTGTTGAGGGGGAAGATGACGACACTGGTTTGAGACAGCCTAATTAACTGTGGTGCATGCCACCACAAGCCTCTCTGTCTTGCACTGGTGACTCCGTCTGAGTGCCACTGGTCTCTGTTTCAAGTTGGAGTGCTGAGACTGAGAAGAAAAGGGGAGACAGGCCTCAGCATTGGGGTGGGGTTCAAGACAGGATTTCTCTGTGTAACAGCTCTAAGTGTTGTGGAACTCGCTTTGTAGGCCAAGCTTGACTCAAACTCACACCTTCCTCTGCCTCCTGAGTGCTGAGATTAAAGGTGTGCACCATCACTGGGCTAGTCCCAACATTTTAACCCTCCTCCTCCTCCTCCTCCTCTTCCGCCCCATTTCTTATTCCTCCTCCTCTTCCTCCTGCCACCCTCCTTGAGCCAAAATAAAACGTCTCCTAGCTGAGTTTACAATGGAGAGTTAGCTTACAATACCTGGAACTGATCTCTAAAGACATCTTTTCCAAAAACCCAGCTTCCCCCTCACATCTCCCCACACCTCTTCCTATTTGGGTCCCATTTTTTCCAGCCCTGGTATTTCCATTCCACAAGAATGTCCCCCAAGTGTCCCTAGCCCTGGGTCTACCTCACTATTTCCTGGTCCAGATCTTGGATTGACCTTACTTCACTCGGGTTTGTTTTCTCCTGCTTCTCCTTTGCGGCTGCAGCCTCCTCCCTGCTTTGATTAACCCATCACCTTCAACTGGGTGGACTGGGAGTGTTGGCAGGGATTGTATCAGCACTGATTGAGCAACAGATAGGTGAGGAGGGCCTGCCTGGAGAGCAGGTTAGTCAAGGTGGGAAAAAATGACTGAAAATGAAGGAAGCCAACTTAAAGTGGATAACACACAGGGAACAAGGGAGAGAGAGGAAAAAATGACAGGTAGTAAAATACATTGGTAATCATAACTCTTCTTCAAAAAGAAAAGTGCTGAAATGTGAGTTTTTTGCCAGAAAAACAATAAGAAAATAGGTAAGGCTGGGGACCATGGAGATGTATAATTGCTACAGTCTACATGAGGTCATGGAGCCCAGACCGCAGGATGTGCAGGACTTTTGCTAAGCCTTTTATTTGTGCCTCCCTGGTTAATAAGGGTTTACAAAAACCCTTCTGGGAATGGCTGAAATTTTGTCTACGCAGCTCTTTCCACTTCAATGCAGAACCCTGTTTAATAAACCTAGAAGTCAGTGTGGTTAGTTCATGCACAGCCTTCATGTTGTTAGATAACCTCTCAGTGTGATTTTTTTTTTCCTCCTAGGATGAGCCCTTCCTGAGAACCTTCCGGAACAGTAACTACACGTACCCTACCAAGCCAATCATTGAGGTAACCTCTGACTCATGTCTGTGTCTCTCAGACGCAAGCCAGTCCCACCTGCCAGAGACCCGGGGTGTGGTGCAGATTTCACTATTAGTTTAAGCACAAATATACCCTTCTTACATACTGGGAATTGGAATGTCCAAAAGAGGGTCCGGAACTGTGGCCCTGGGATGGTCCTGACATGCTCTCAAGTTGCCTACCTGACGTCAGCGGCCAAGCAGAGGAAGTGCCAGGGATCAGCATGCATTGACCTTTGCAGTCCCAGGCTCAGCGACACTGCTGTTAATTAAGCATCTCAGTGTTGAGGGGTGGACAGTTGAGGGTGGGGGTGGTATTGGGGGTGGGGCAGGGGGCATGAAGTGCCATCAACTTCCTGAAGGTGGAACCCTAAACTGAGAAGGAAGGCATCTTTGTGCCAGGGGTGGGGCCCGACAGGAAGCTGACGAATATCCAACAAAAACTTCAGCCTTAAACTGGATGCAAGTTACTCAGCCCCACACTGAGCTTTCAGAGCCTGTGGCTTTAAGAATCGATGCTCCAAAGTTGGCTTGCCAGATCCTGCACTGCACCACACCCCACTCCACCATACCACACTTTGAAGGACCTAGGCCTGGTCCACGGGGACAGAGACTCAAGCATTTCACATTCATGCTGAGGGCTGGTGGGGATTTAGAGAAGCATGTGATACCTGACCTGGGTAGTTAGAGCCCACTAGAGAGGTCACACTGTCCTATTAAGCATCTACTGTGTGTCATACACTGTTTCAGGGAGTTAGAAACTGATGAGACTCCACTCTTCAAAGAGTCCCATTTGCTGGGTTGAGATGCCTAGGACATAGCTGAAGTGATTGTTTCAGACAGGGACAGTCGTTGCTCAGATGAGGGAGATGAGACAAAGAATGATGGGCCAGGGGAAGGGTGGCCATTTCTGATGCATCCAAGATGCTGAGTCTGTCTGAGAATGGGGAGATTTGAACTGAGACATGCAAGTCAAAAAGATGCTAGCTGCCTGGAGGACCAGAAAAGGCCAAACAGAAGGGCCAGAAAGTGTGGAGGCTGGGGCAGGAGGTGAAGTTGAGTATAGTTGAGGAAGAGAAGGAAGGTCAGAATGGCTGGAGTCAGGGCATGTGTGTGGTGAGTGTGGGACATGAGATCATGTGTTCAGGACCAGATCACACGGCCTGCATGCCTGGCAGTGAAGGTTAGGTTTCAGATGGAGGGCGAAAGGGAAGCCATGGGAGGTTTGAGGATTTGGTATACGCCTTTAAGAGACTCCTCTGGCTTACAGCATGGAGACTATATCAGACATCAGTAACTGGGGGAGATAGAGTAGCTTGTAGCCAAGGCTGTCCTAAAATGTGTCATGTAGCCAAGGATGACCTTGAGCCTCGATTCTCTTACCCCCACCTCCCAAATCCTGGGATTATGGGTGTGCCCACTACACCTAGCCTTTGTTTAAATCTTTGTCTGGTTTTTGAAATATGATCTCACTCTACAGCCCAGATGGGCTTCTAATGCACAATGATCCTCCTGCCTCAGCCTCCTAAATGCTGGGATTATAGGTGAGAACTGCCACACCTAGAAGAAACATCTTTATAAACCATCCAAAGCGCTGAGAATAGCCTATGAGCCAAAAAACTGTCAAGGGTGACGTCCTGTTACAGTAGTGTGGCTGGGAGCAGTGTCATCTCCAGGCTCTCTGAACTCTGACTCACCTTAACCCAAGGGAGTCAAGTCCTGTTTGAACCAGTGACAAATTCCTGTGTGACTCAAAAGCCTGGGCAACCAGGCATTCCTTTGTTCATTTTCCACTTCCTGATCAGTTACTAAGAGGAGCAACCACTATGCTAAGTGCTGGGTGGATGGACAGTAGTGGACAAAGGGGGCTCTGCCTGTTCTGGACCTTTATTCTCAAGGATCTTTTCTTTCACTGTTGGAAGACTTTAAAGCTCAGGCCAGAAGGGTATGTGCTAGCTTTAGTAGATTACCGCTTAAAGTAGGTAGCATCAACAGGACCTTTGTTACAAAGGCAGAGTCTCGAGTGGTATCCTGACTTATTTGGTGTGCAAGATGGCAGGGCCCTGGGAAGTCCTGGTTGAGGTCACAGCATGCTGTCCTCTTCCTTTGTGACAGATGTATATACACACTCGGATCTCATCTGTGTGCATCACGTAAAACATGCTCAACTCTGAGAGATCGGTTTGATGTGGTAGCTCTAGAACTCTCTTTTGTAGTTGCACTTTGCCCATGAATTTGTCATCTGACTGTTCTTGATTTCTGTAAAACATCTAAACAGATGAGTGAAATCACTTGGTCTGTTGAGGAGGCCCTTGGGATAAATGGATCTACTGGATTAAAGCAAATGTTTAAGAAACAGTTTGGTGAAGTCCTCCCCCTCCCCCTCCCCCACCCCATGAAAGCCACACTTATGTCAAAGAGTCTTCAAGGCTGATTGATCAGAATTTCATGCATGCAGAGATTGGAATGTTACAGATACAGGACCAAGTTGTCTTGTGCCATCTTCAGTTCCCTTAGTAGCTGTTGATTGTCCAACTCTGTGCCTAACCTAAGTCCTGTGACTATCATGGGAAACTTTTTAAAAATATATTAACAGACCAACCACTAGCTTCCATCATCCCAAAAGCTAAAAATGTCATCAGATAGCATCTAAGAGAATATTTTCCTTCTTTACTGTAACCCAGACACCCGATGTCTCCATCAATGTATTTCTTTTGTTCTGTGACTATAAAAACTTCACAGAACCATTTCTACATTGGAACATGTTATTTGGGGCAACCTAAATCTATGTTCCTGGGCCATGGTCACTCTTTTTTTTTTTTAACTGAAAAAATCAACCTTTATTCTCTCCCTTTTAAGGAGGAATTGACGGTTTATCCTCCCTCCCTCTGAGGTGAAAGCTGTGTTTTGATTGACAGTTCTTTCTTGCTCTCACTCAGGAGGAATGTGAGAAGACTTGTCTTCAGATGACCTTTCCAAGGCTCTGGCAGGCACTCACACTTGGGGAAAATCAGTCAAACCATTGTGGGGAGGCGTTACTGTACACCCAGTGTGCTCATATTTGGGGAAAGTTAGTTCCTTAATAGCTCCCTTGGATTGTCATTCCTGTGCCTTCTACCTCACACCTTCCCTGACTCTCCCTGGCACCTGGAAAATCCACCCTTTATTAGAGACAAGGACAGCTGACCAAAGGTGTTCAATGTGGCAGGTATTTGTTTCTGCACATGGAGGGATTGATGGCACCGGGTTAAATCGGCAAAACAGGAAAGATGTGCAGGAGCTAGGGACTTTGTGATTATAAAACTTAGGGATTTTCATAAAAATATTTTAATGGATGGTCGTTTAGTCTCCAGCATCATAATTATTGTCAATCAGCTTGGTGTTAATACACACCAAAGCATGTCTATAATCACCCATGTTAGCCATGTAAACCTGTGTCCTTTGCAGAACTAGCTGTAAGATTCACTGTTTTCTGCCTTATTTTGTGGCTGTTGGTTCCATTCAAATGTGGATGAGTCAGGAAGAGAAAAGCTCTCTCTCTCTCTCTCTCTCTCTCTCTCTCTCTCTCTCTGTGTGTGTGTGTGTGTGTGTGTGTGTGTGTGTGTGTGTGTGTGTGTGTAAGCAGAAGCCCACTTCTCTGTAATTTCCCTTTTTCACATCTACAGTAACTATGCCTACTCTTCTGAGTCCCTCCAGTGATGTATTTCTAGGTTCCTTGGCTGACTCTTCCTAAGTGCACCTTGTCTGCATGTGAATGATGGTCCTCTGTCTTTCTTCCTCCTGACTCAGAACTGGGGCAGTGACTTCCTATGCACAGAGCAGAATCCTTCCAGCAGCGTACCCAGGTCAGGTAAGTGAAATCATCACACCCCCTTGGCAAAATACCACATCGGGTGAGAGACCTATATTCTAGAGCATTGATTAAATGGACCTTGCTGATTCCATTGCAAGGCAGAGCAAGATGCTTGGAGTCCCTGGAAAGCTGGTTGGCAACTACTGCTGGGCTCCCATGTGGAGGGGCTCAGACCTCTCCCCCAGTAGTACTTTTGTCTCTTTGAAGTTTCAATACAGCTTCTCAGGCCTCCCTGATTGGTGAAGTAGATGCAACCAGGGATGTGGCCTGAGCTGCCTATTTCCCTGTGGCCCACACTGGAACTCTGTGGGACCACCTGTAGGGTGCTGCGTGGTGGCCATCAAGCCCACACACTTCAGCGTTTTTAATGAATGCAAGAGGCAGCACCAGTGAAGTTCTAGGCTGGAAACAGCATAGGGGGTGGGATAGGGCAGACTCACTGGCCTTGTTTAACTCGTACTGTAAAAGGCTAACACTCGTTTACTTTCCTTTTGCCTGTTTTTCCTAGTCCATGAGCTCCGACCAGCAGACATCAAGGTGGTGGCAGCACTGGGTGACTCTCTGACTGTGAGTACTAAGCCATGAGCCAGGGTGGGTGCCACAGAGTTTAGCCTGGCTTTGCAGAATGGGCTCTTCCTCAGCATCAACATTCATCAGGGAGTCCCCTTCAGGCATGAAGCAAGGATCCCAACCCCCCACCTTCCTAAGCCCTACTTAAACTTTGCCTGTGCACCCCTCCACCCCACCCTGCTCCCTAACATCTCATCAGTACTCTGTACATGTCCAAAGTTGCCTGAACTCAACTCCATCAACACAGTCCTAAAGAGTGATAGGCCTTATCTGCACATTGCCTGGACCTCCTCACTCCACTGAAGAGCATGTTCCTTAGGGACAGAGGGAAACCCAATCAGTCCGGGCACAGTTGCAATGGTCCACTGTGTAGCTACTGCTCTGTGTACCACGCTCTCTCAGCAATTCTAAAAAGACGAGTGAAACAGTCATAGCCCTCTGGCTAAGACAGCAAGAAACATAAGGGGGAGGAGAATCATGAGTGAATAGGTGACATATAGGACTTTCAAAATGCATGTCCATTCCTGTGGGAACAAAACCACCCCATGTGGAGGTGTAGACATGAGAAAGTGGTGAAGAATACACACCAGGCCCCAACAACCATACCTTCACCCTGGTGGGGTGCATGCATATGTTCAGGGGAAGGAGTAGACAGTGGGGGCCATGATTCTTTCAGTTTTGCTTTGTGTGTTGGGATCTCAATAAATAGTCATGACTAGCTCCAACTTGCTCTGTAGTCCAGGCTGGCCTCAAACTCCCAGCAAGCCTTAGTTTTTCAGCTGCTGGTATTATATAGGCACTAGCTACCAGGCCCTGTTGAAGCAATATTGATTTTTTTTTTAATTTGACAGATCTCAAGTAGCCCTGACTAGATCAGACTTCTTGAGGATGACCTTAAACTCCTAATCCTCTTGGCCTCTGTCTCTGCAGTTCTGGGATTATGGGTGTACACCACTGAGTCCAGTTTATGCGGTACTGAGAACTGAACCCAAGTTTCCATGCATGCCAGGCAAGCACCCTACAGGCTGAGTTGTACCCTCGGCCTTGGGGCAAGATTCCTGTGATGAGATTAAATTGTTTATTTTTTAAAGTCTTTGTTTAATTTACTGATTATGGCAAACATGTTACTTTGCTAAATTTCAAAGATAGATTGCTTCTTTTTTATTATTAAGAAAAATAAAAGATGGCAGCTTCAGAATCTTCATAGAAAAGAAACTTAAAAAAAAAGGAAGCATGGGAGACAGAGGCAGGTGGATTTCTGTGAGTTTGAGGTCAGCCTGATCTATAGAGCAAGTTTCAGGACAGGCTCCAAAGCTACTGAAAAAAACCTGTCACGAAAAACCAAAATAAATAAATAAATAAATAAATAAATAAATAAATAAATAAGAAAAAGAAGAAAGGAAGCAAGAAGGAGAGGTGAACTGCAGGTTATGATGTCCCCATAGGATAGGGGTTTGGCTTTGACCCTGTGTTGGAGGGGATAACAGGGAGAGATGTGGTCAGAAATGGGAGTGAACCTAGGGTTTCTGGGCTGAGGAGGAGGAAGTTCAACAGTCCCGGAAGGGGAAAGGAGGAGAGGACAAGAACAGAGCAGAGCAGCTCTAGGCCCTCGGGCTTTGGAAATAGTGACAGGTCAACAAGCTTCCATCCAAGGCCTTGTGCAGTGAGAAATGCAGGAAGCAAGCACTGGGGTCAGAAAGTGGACGCTGGATTACAGTGTCCCACACTGGGAACAGTGTTTATGCTTTATACCCTGAAGGGAAGATAGACACATGGAAGCGTCAGTGTCAGAGGCAAATGGCAGAAGGAGATGTAGAGAGTTGTGGCACACAAGTGCCTCCAAGAATATGAATGGCAGCGGAAAAGAAAGGACTGGGGAAAGGGAGATGTCAGAAAGAAAGGATCAGTGGGACCAAGTGAAGTCTTCGAGAAGGACTCAAACCTTAGACATATAGAAAAAGAAGGATGGGTACCTTCCCTAGAAAAGGCCAAGCTGAGTACTGGCTGCTACACAAGGGCCAGAGGGCCTGCCTGAAGGCCCTCTAACTCATCATCAAGTGACAGCCTTTGAAAGATTCTCTTTGCCTTTCACAGACAGCCTTAGGAGCTCGACCAAGTGAGTCCAGCAATTTAACCACTCCCTGGAGGGGACTGTCCTGGAGGTAAGAGTGTTCTTGGCTCACTCTCTATAGATAATATCCCTCTAAATAGGTATAAGAAGTACAATCCCCCACTTGCTCAGGGGTAGGCCTAGATCCCCATGGCCCAACCCTGATATCCATGGACACTCTGTGATGCTTGTGTTAGCCTTGAGGGTGGTAGGGGCTATGCCCCAAGGGCAGAATCTTTCTGGCCTGACTCCTACCTGTGACAACTCAGGAGGCAGCAAGTTGGTGTGACTTTGACAAAGTTACTTTCTCTTCCCCAGCATTGGAGGAGATGGAACGTTGGAGACCCATACCACACTGCCCAGTAAGTAGCCCACACTAAGAGGTCCCGGTACCACAACCATCATAGCCTTCACAGAGGCCAAGACCTTTTGCCTAGAATTGGAGAAACAGGAAGCGATCTGCAAGGAAGAGAGCCAGCTAGCCCCAGAAAGATAAGGATACTCCTGCCACACACCAGTGACCCCAACCTATAGGCCCACCTCAGTTCCTTTCACCTGTGTTCTCTGTTTTGTCCCTCTTTAAAGACATACTGAAGAAGTTCAACCCCTCCATCCTTGGATTCTCTACTGGTACCTTGGAAGCGACGGCAGGATTGAATGTGGCCCAAGAAGGGGCCAGAGCTCAGTGAGTTGACATGGGGATCAGCAAAGAGACCAAGGTGGGAAACAGGATGTGGCAAGAGGCATGGTGCCTAGGACCAAGTTTGGACTCAGATGGGTCATAGCCTCCTTGAATGCTGGGCCTGTATCAAACCTTCCATGTGGGTTATCCTGTGTAATCCTCACATCCTTGGACACAGAAACTATAATGTGGACTTTGTGGCTAGAGAGTTTCTTAAATAGCAGAGATCACCTAGCAAGTCATCAGGGAGGACCTAGATCAGACCATTCCTGAACGTAGTGCTGACCACTGCACTGTTAAAGAAGCCAGAGGAGCCCGTCTACTTTGACATAAGCAGGCTCTGTCCCTGCTGACTCCAGTTCCACCTCCTGTCTATCAGGGACATTAGTCACCTGTGCAGAGTGGTTCTCAGCATCATGAACAGCTCAGTTCTCTTGCTTTTCTGTTTTGCCTCATATCCTTGCATCTAAAGGAAGAAGGGGGAAAAAAGCTGTTTTGACACTAGAGTTAGATGTCAGGGCCCCTCAAATGGCATGGCAGTGGTTTGTTTTCCCTGGGCTCTCTGTTGTTGACAGCAACCCAGGTAATTAAAGCTGAAATGCCTGACTGGGTTCATTGATTTCCTGCACGGAGCAGAGCAGAGCCTGCTGGGTATTTACTTTACAGAGGGTTGCTGGGTTCTTGTCACCAGGGAGACAGCACAGGCTTGACTCACATGCCGCTTCCAGAGAACATTCCTTTTGGAAGCCTAACCCAGGCCCAGGCTCAGCTTGAATCTTGGTGCTGCAGAAGTGTTGGTACTCAGTGTCAAAAAATTTGTCTACAAACACTCGGCCCTGTGGGTGATAATTCCAGCACTTAGTCACTAGAGCCCAGGCATTGTTCACCCAGGCTGGCTCCTCACTCTCCTCCTTCCCCATCCCTTTATGGGGGAGAAGGGGTGGTATGGACATGTATGTGAGTGTGTGTATTCAGGTACATGTGAACACACGAGCTCCTACAAAGCAGAGGCCAGAGGACAAGGTCACCTCTTTCTGGTTAACTCACCACCTTAAGTTTAGTTTTTAAAGATTTACCTTGTGTATGTGCACGCATGTGTGCATGCGCCCATGCCAATAGAGGCCAGAAGAGAGGACTGGAATCCCTGGAGCTGGAGCTACAGGTTGTTGTGAGCTGCCTGGCATAGGAACTGGATGCTTGTCCTGTGAAAGCAAGCATTTTTAACTCTCAAGCCACCTCTCCAGTCTTGTCATTTTAGTGTGTGTGTGTGTGTGTGTGTGTGTGTGTGTGTGTGTGTGTGTGTATGAGAGAGAGAGAGAGAGAGAGAGAGAGAGAGAGAGAGAGAAGAGAGAGAGAGAGATGTGGAGTACACATGGGGAAGAGGATAGGTAGAGGTCAGAAGCTATCTTTAAGAAGTCAGCTCTCTCCTTCCATCATGGTTTCCAGGACTTGGACTCCAGTTGTCCAACTCATGTATAGCAAGCACTTCCACCCACCCTTGTTGCCCTCTCCACCTTGTATTTTGAGACATGGACTCTCTCTAAACCTGGAGCTCACTGATACGGCTACATTAACTGTCCAGTGAACTCCAGGGTTGCACAGCCTGGACCTCGGCACTGAGGTTACAGGTATATGCTGTTGGACCTGGACTTACATAGGCTCTGAGGATTCAAACTGGGCTCCTCATGCTTGGATAGCAAGCACTTTACCCACCGAGACATCTCCCTGGTCTCCCACCTTTCCCTTTTCTTACTACCTTACTAGCATCTCTGCCTGAGCAGAGGCACTGTAGGAGATACAGCTGACATCCACAGGTATCCCTGTGTCCAGTGTTGAGAAGGAAGCAAGGGGCATTGGCTTAAGTAAGGTTCTAGAATTGTTCTCTCTCTTTTCCTTATTTCTACCCTGTCATTTATCAATGACTAAGTGTAAGTTCATCTAAAGAGAAAGATAACACATGAACGACCAGAGTTTGAATCCCCAGTCCCCATGTAATTGTCAGGTCCACAGAGATCAGATCTTCTGTGTTCAAATTACCACTCAGAAACTTGCTGGCTTTGTGACCTTGGCCAAGTTACTTCGTATCTATGAGTCTTAAGTTTTCTCCTCTCTAATGAGGTTAATCACAGTACCTGTCTCTCAGGGCTGTCATAGGATTAAAGGAGATAAATAAGCCTTGGAAAGATTGAGTATAGCGCTGGGGCATTGGTGGCGCACGCCTTTAATCCCAGACTCAGGAGGCAGAGGCAGGTGGATCTCTGTGAGTTCGAGGCCAGCCTGGTCTACAGAGCGAGTGCCAGGATAGGCTCCAAAGCTACACGGAGGAAAAAAAAAAAAAGATTGAGTATGGCATATAGTCCACATTCATACAAAAGTTTGCCATTCTTAGGATATTTCGTTTCAAAGTCTTAATCAACAACTAATTTCCCTTCCATTAATCATGCAGCAAAAATGCATTCAGCATCTGCTTTACTTGATTGATCCCATATACTCAAAGGGTGAAGTCCTTGCTCTGAGTTAGTCCAGCCAAGGAACTAGACAAAGAACAGCTAGCTTTTGGAGAAAGGAAGTTTTGTATGGCAACACTGCAGACTGGGAACTATCTGCTTCTCAGATGGTACTTAGGAAGGCAGGATAATGTCAAGACCTGCTGTCTCAGGCCTGGGACCTTTGTAAATTCACAGAGCTGTGGAAACAGCTGCAAGGAAAGACCCTGGGCCCTGGAGGGAACGGGGAGACTAGATGGAGGACCCGTGGATAAGGATGCATGAAAAGAAGAGCATGGTGAGGGCCTGAGGAGTAGGAAGAAGTTGGCTGGGGATAGGGGCCTCACCACAGAACCTTAAGGCCTCATCACTATGAATTCTCTTGAGCCTGACTGGGTCCTATTAGAAGTTACAGTGTATCTGTGGTTGCCTTTACTTTATAACTTCTGTCCCTGTCACTATAATCCTGGGTGCATAAGTTCTCTCTTCTCTGAGAGAAGGGCAAGGATTGAACCATGAGTGCTGGCAAGTGTCTGCCCAGTGTCCATGAACAGCCTGTAACCATCATGTCTTAGCTCTTTATGTTGGCTATGTGTCCTTTGCTCATCTAACTTCTCAGATCAATTTTGTTGTTTTGTAACAGGGTCTCAGGTAGCCCGGGCTGATCTCCTATTCATCATGTAGCCAAGGCTGGCCATCAACTCCCAATTCTCCTGCATCTGCATCCCAAATGCTGGGGTTGCAGGTATACTCTACTACACCTGGCTCAATACGTATCTCTTTTTAAGGAAACAGTTTCATTGAGGTGTATTGACCCACAATAAAGCACACACATTCAAAGGCATACAATTTGCTAAGTCTTGACGCCTGTGTACCTGTGTGACAGTCACCACTCTCTTAACCACTGAGTCATCTCTCCAGCCCCCAGACAATCACCACTCTCATGCAGTGAGCATGCCTGTCACTTAGAGTTATCCACACTGCTGAGTACAGAAATACTTCATTCCTTTTCATTGCTGTGTACCATTCCACTACCACACATAACTGAGTGTCTAGAACCTAACAGTGTATCTTTATTGGCCACTGAGGCTCAGACACAGCAGTGAAAGGAGCCATCAAGCCTGGGAAGGAGAAATCTTGGGATTAATTTAGGAATGTGACTTTTTTCAAAAATAAAAAATTATTTTTAAAACAGGCAATGGAGTAAGAATCAAATAGGCTCAGCTTGTTTTGAGAAGATTTGATAAAAGAGGGGGGAAATCTGAGGATGTTGTCCAAATCCTAGATAAGAGGTCAGTGAGACCCTGGCCCCATCCCAGGAGCAGCAGGGTCTGGAGCAGTGTAGCCCCCAGGTCCCTGGTGAGAACTAACCGGCAGCTTCTGCAGGACAGAAACTCAAAGGCTGGCTGGGAAGAATGGCATTCTTGGAGTTAGTCTTCCTGGAGTCCAGCCTAAGGCCTGCATCCTGAGCAACTCTGATAGTGACTTCTCTCCCTTCTCCCTAGGGACATGCCAGCCCAGGCCCAAGCTCTGGTAGAGAGAATGAGAAACACACCTGTGAGTACAGACCCCAAAAGATGCTCTTTAACTGGGAAGAAGTAGGGCCGCAGAACTCCATGGTTGCCCCCTCAGCACATCTTCCAGGGAGCTCACAGGAGCTCTGCCTGGCACCCTGCCCCAGGCCTGGCTGCAGGAGGACAAGGTGGCTCGGGGAGTTGGCCAAGATCACAGGCCTCAGGCTCTTTATCCCAGAGTTGGCTTCCCAGAGCCCTCTTATATAAACACAAAGTGCTAAAAATAAGCTGCCCATTCCAATCCTTCCCTGTCCCCAGCCCCTCAGAATCTCACTTGGCACTTTTTTCTACTGCTCCGGCTCTACTCTTGTGCCACGGACTGCAGCTCCTGGAGGGACTCCTTTTATGGTGGAGGCTGAGTGGGAAGTCACAGCTCTTGGGCCTTCCTGGTCTTCCCACCATCCTGACCCTGCTGGGTTCTCCCTCCATGAACCCAGGCCCTAAGAGCCCTGACTTCACCCTCAAGCTCCATCATCTGACACAAACTCCTTTGAACGACTCAGATCACATTTGAGGAACACGATAACCCAGGAGGCCTTTCAAAAGCTTGGGGAATGTGAGATACATCCATTCTGGCACTTTAAGAAGATTTGGGGGTAGAAAGTAGCCTATGTGGGAGAAAATAGCACCCCCCCAATGTACTTCTTATGGGGGAGCTCCCATCATCTCAGGGTACCATGGCAATGAAGGAGTTACCACCTCATACTCCACATGATTCAAACAAAGATGAAGGCACTTGAGAATCAGCAGACTCCATAGCATGGCTAGTAATCACCAGCAATTGGCCCCAAGTCTTAACCTCAGGCTCTGTCCCCTCAGACGATCAACCTGGAGGAAGACTGGAAGCTGGTTACTCTCTTCATCGGGGTCAATGACCTGTGTCATTACTGTGAGAACCCGGTAAGCTGGTGGGTCATGAGAACAGAATGGCTGACCCCCATCCTCCTCCTCACCGAGGGCTGTGACATGTGCCCATCCCTTTCAAGTGTCATACTAGCCTGGGGCTCCAGGCACTTGATTCTACCCCGGAAGCCTCTGGTCCACACAGAGCAAGCAGGCTTAGCTTTTTCTAAGTGGTTCTCCACTCAGAAGAAAGGTCTAGAAGGACACAATCTTCACGAGCTGGGGGCATGGCCTCCTTGGGGCAAACAGATGGCACAACCTGGTAGATAGGTGGCCAGTGATTCTCTGTCTCATGCCTATTTGGAGTCTGCCTTCCCTTGGAAGGGGAGGTAATACTATCTTCTAAATGGAATTAGGAAAAAGTAGAACCAAACTTGAGAGTGTCCTTGCTGCCCTTCAGGACCATGGTAAGTTAACAAGGCAACCCCAGCCAGCTGGCCTGGGAGCTGACCCCATTCCTGATATGTCTCTATGGGGAAACATGTCCAGACTTACAAGCCTTTGGAAATGTCCCCTCTAGAATACATCTTGTTCTAAGTTAGGGACATTCATATTTTATTTGGCCAGGAAAACAGCTGCCAGGACTCTGAAGATATGGTAGAATGTTTGACAGTCACTGTTGGGAGTGGGCAGGAAGCTCTTAGCTCCTGGAGGATCACAGAGAGCAACTATTCGAGCCTGCTGTGATTATCTTCCCTTACAGGCTCTTCCCTCAGTCCTTTCTCTTACTGCCCAGAACTGGGGATCTGGGGTACACAAGAAGGACCTAACTTCTGGGACTTTGTAATCATATTTTTCATCAGGATCTCCAGCGTGCAAATAATGACACTGAGACTTATTAATTCTGAAAGCTTGGCCTATAGCTTAGGTTTGTTCCTAACTAGCACTGATAACTTAAATTAACCTATTTATATTAATCTACATCTGTCTTGTACCTCCTGTTTCTTCTCCATTGGGCTGTTGACTCCACCCTTCTTCTTCCGAGAGTCCCTTCTGCCTTCCTAACTTCTTCCTAGCTATTGACCATTCTGCTTTTCAGTACACCAATCACAGCAATACATTTCCGCATAGTGTACAAATGTCCCACAACAGGGATTTCAATATTACTGGGTCCTGGATTGTAGGGCTCACTGGAAACCAGAGGATGCCAGAGCTGCCTGTGGACACATGGTATGGGGAATGCCCATCATTTAAACAACTTCATATCTGTTCCTTAGAGCATATATTTATGACAAAGGACACCACCAGGTCTCTGGGGAATGCAAAGAGGCAGGGCTCTTGAGGATAGGAGTCTCTTAGTTCACACTCTGATTCTGCCTCCCGAATAGAAAGCTACAGCAACCTCCTTTTCCCTTTACAGGAAAATCACTTGGCCGATGAATATGTCAAGCACATCCAGCGGGCCTTGGACATCCTCTATGAGGAGGTAGGAGTGGGTAGTGAGCAGTCCGTTTCCTCGTCTTGCAAGCAACCCTGCTTTCCCACTACTGCCATGTGTGGAGACACCCCCCCACCCCCCCACCGCCCGTGCATCTAGGCAAGTTACAGGACAGTTTCTAGCTGGCTTGGAAGCTGAACAGTGGCATAGCAAAAAGCTCCCACTGGAGCCAGCTGGCCTGGGTTTGAAGGCTGGCACTGTGGTTTTCATTAGCACTGGGATTTCTCTGGGTCTCAGCTTTTCTACCTGAGGAAGTGAGGCACTGGAGAGTCAGTGTGATCACATAGTCCCCTTCCCGCAGTCCGTTTCTTCCATGGTTAATATCAGGCAGGGCAAGGTTAGATTGAAGACTGTTCTCCAGGCTTCCTACCCCCAACTCATAAAACCCACGTCTCTGCTTCCTGCAGCTTCCCAGGGTTTTCATCAATGTGGTGGAGGTCATGGATCTGGCTGGCCTGCACCAGGGCCAGGATGGGCAATGTGTCATGCCACTCGCAGTTCAGTAAGTGTTCGGGGCATAGTTGCCTGGGGTGGGCAGGGCCAGGAGTCAGGGACTTAGAAAACACTTGGAACTGACTATAGAACCAAATGCCTACTCCATTCCCTGGGTAGTGGTTTGCTTTTCTATAAAGTGACACACATATCAAAAACCCATAAGACTCCCAGAACTTCTAATTCCAAATTCCACCCTGAACGTCTACTCCCTGCAAGGGACAGTGAGCTTCAAGGACATCTCCAGTGTCCTTAAAGTCTTGCTATGGGGGAACAATTGGACCTGAACCTACAGTCTCTCTGAACCTCTGAGTACTTGCCTATAAAATAGGGGTAACTTCTTCCCCAAAAGAAACACCAACAGAAAATACATGCATGGTCTAGAACAGGCTCTCAGGAGATAGCCTTTATCCCTTCTCAAAAGCAGAGCTTGGAGGCCAGCTAGGAATGGGCATTTGGGGCATCAAAGTTCAAAGGATCGCTGTGGAACTCAGACAGGCATCTGACTTCTTTCAAGGCCTCGGGGACACATTTTCTACAGCTGTGGCTGAGGGGGTCTACCTGAAAGCAAATAGATGTCCTCTAAAGGTGGCTAAGGAATCAGGTCCCCAGGTGAAATGTCTGTGATTACTAAGAAAAGTCCCTCTCATGCCTTAGGTCCTGATATTGCATCCCACTTTGTCAAAGGTGTTTCAGGCCTTCCAATAGCCTTCACATACTAGACCTGATGAGTCTCATAACTGTGGAGATGAGGCCAGAGCCATCCTTCCCAAAACTCTATCCCTTCTCCACCCAGGCCTTCTCTGACAATTGAGAAACAGTCAGCTTAGAGAATGGAGAGCCTATACTAGAAGAGACCTGGCCTTAGCTGCCAACCCTTCCAACTGTAAACAAGTACCTTGTGTTGATCCAAATACCTCAAAATACTTCAATCTATGAGAATAGTGTTTTCTTGGTTCTTGGCTTCAGAGTTTTCAGTCCATGGTTTCTTGGCTCTGTGGCTAGACACGTTCTTGTGGGAATATATGAGGGAGCATGACTGCTCGTGGAGGCTAGAAGGCAAAGTGGGTGGGAGAGCAAAGGACATGACTGCTGTGACTTCTCCCTTCAAGTAGGCTCCACATCTTAACGGTTCTACCACCATCCAACAGTACCAAAAACTGGGACCAAGCCTTCATTCTGCACTTGAGATTTTAGGGAATATTGACAGTCCCAACTGTGGCACACCTTTTTCACCTCATTCCTGAATTAGGGTTCTGTGACTGAGGCCTAAGTGTTGTAGGGATACTTGTGTGTCAAGCCCCAGCCCCACCCCACATCCATTGGGTAGAAACTCCTGGGCCACCCCAAGGAATCCTCAATGCAAGATGCTTTATGTCATAGGAACTGCAGTTGCTTTAAACACACTCAAAGTCCCATGGTGATGCAGGAGCTAAAGAAAGTGAACTGGAACCTCCAGGTGAGTCTTAACGCTCTCTTCCTCCTGTCTGGGATGGGAGCCCAGGCTGTGCTCTCTGAAGGGGACTCAGCACTTGTTTATTAACTAGGGGTCGGCAGAGAGCCAGTGACTCCCTGAAATGCAGGTCCTAGATCTCAAAGTATTTATCCAGGAAATCTGGATGCCAAGGTCAGGGAAAGATGGAGTGGAGATTCCAAAGAGACAGATGGAAGAAACCCATAGTAGCAGCATAGGCCACTTTCCTTATCTATGACCTTTATGAGGGGAACAGTTAGTGTACCTGGCTCCCACTTCCTTCTACTCCCCCTCCCCACAAGCAGAAAACTTAGCCCCACTGACATCTACTTCCCTAACACTGCTATACCCCTGTGCTACCTGTTTGGGATCAGCCTACCCAAAGCCTTGTTGCAAACTAATCCCTCTTCATGAGGCAAGTAATATTCCTCTCCAAAGTCCCCATGACTCCCTCTTCACCTCTGCAGCCTCTCCAGATCAAATTAGGTCTGCACGGGGTGGGCCTTTGAGCTATATCTATGCTTCTCATGTCTTCCCCTTTTACCTCCATTTACCAGATGAACTGTGAAGTCCTTATTATATATGCAGCTAATTCAATCCTCTTAATATTCCATGTTTTCGTACTTCAGTCCAAAACCCATGGGCTCTCTACCCCTGTCATCCTAAATTCTTAGGCATTTTTGGAGAGCTGACGAGATACTCCCCATGCAGTGGGGGCAGCCAGACCCATGTCCAATGCAATGTCATCAGCAGCTCAGATGTAGCCTCTTGGGGTAAAACTAACAGAGCCTGTTAATGGAGACCTTTTCTAGCCAGGGTCCCTTGACCCTGATCCTAAGATGCAGATGGTCACTACAACCAGGATGAATCCATGTGTGGGCCAGATAGTCCCTTTAAGTTCCTATTGCCTAGGGTGGGTCCACTCCTGTCACAACAAACCCATGGCATCCAAAGCCTTACCTCTTTATTCACAGAGTGGCATCTCCAGGCTCTCCTATGGGCACCAGTACATGCAGCGTGAGGACTTTGCAGTCGTCGTACAGCCTTTCTTCCGGCAAACTCTCATCCCACTGAATGAGGTAAGCTGCAGCTGTTTCTAGGAAGCTTTTGAATGCAGCCCTCGTTTTTTTTATTGTCTTGCTCTAGGAAGACTCCTAGAGAGGAATTGTTTTTCAGCTGTGTGTGGGTATGATTGGAACTTAGACATTCTTAGAAACGATCAAGTGCACAGTGACCAAGCACACCCCCACTTCCCGCCCCAGAATGGAAAATCATTACATCTTCATTTCCAGGACAGGGATGAACTAGGAAAGCTAT
Organism: Cricetulus griseus; assembly: GCF_003668045.3. NCBI lineage: Eukaryota > Metazoa > Chordata > Mammalia > Rodentia > Cricetidae > Cricetulus > Cricetulus griseus. The sequence goes on along the minus strand of NC_048600.1, from coordinate 12,124,807 downwards.
AATTCATGTTTGCCAAAAACAAAATCCAGGAGGCTTTCCATCCGTGTCTGAAGCAGGTGGAAGGGGAATGCTGTGTCACCTGTTGGGTGGGGAAGCAGGCAGGCAGGTTCAGATGGTAACCTCCTTTTCTCCGGTCACAGCAAGGGGACATGGACCTCACCTTCTTCTCTGAAGACTGTCTCCACTTCTCAGAACGTGGACATGCTGAGATGGCCATTGCTCTCTGGAACAACATGGTATGCAGCTGAGGGAGCAACCTAAGGCTATTGGCTCCTTCCTACAAAAGGGCAAACTACTGATATGGTTTGGTTTTCCCTAACTATTGCTCCTGGTGTGTTTTTGAAGTGTTTATGTAAGCAGGTGCACAGGTAGAATGTTGGATATCCTGCTCTGTCATTCTCTGCCTATCACCCACAGTGCTGGTGTTAGAGGCACCCACAACCATGCCTGGTTTTTACTTGGATTCTGGGAATTTGAATTCAGTTATTCATGTTTTAGCATGAGTTAGTAGCAAGTTCTTACTCTTCTGCCCTCTGATCAGTCCCTAATATATTTAGGTGTGGAAATATGTGGAGATCCGAGGACAAATTTGGGTGTTAGTTCTCTCCTTCCACTGCAGGTTCCAGAGATCAAATTCAGGTCATCAGACTTGGAGGGCAAGTCTTTTTTTTTTTTTTTTTTTTTTTTTTTTTTTGCTGAGCTATCTCACTGGAGAAAAAAATGTTTTATTTATTGTGTGTATTCATATACAACAGTGTATATGTGGAGGTCAAAGCAACTTGTAGAAGTCAGCTCTCTTCTTCTACCATGTGGTTTCCAGGCCTCAAACTCAGGTCATTAGGCTTTCCAGTAAGTAGCTCTACTTAAATGCATACACCTTTTTAAAGAGTGTATGTGTGTGTATATGTATACACACATTAGTACACTTACAACAGTTCTTAGGCATTGCTAAGAGAATAGCTTTGCAATCAGATTGAGACTGGATGAGAGAACCATGCACATCCTTGAGCAAATGATCTCTCTGTTCTCCTGTATCCACATCTGGAAAACGATAGAGTCAGCACAATAATCAGTTTAGACAAATGTCAGCCCCATTACCATTCAGTACCCAGTCTTCAACATCCCCAACAAGTATTTCTATAGATACTGAAAGGGCAACGTACACACAATCTGCTCTCCCAGGTGGAGACTTAGTCCTTTCCACTGAACAAGGAGAGAACCTTATGAAATGAACATGCCGTCCTGGGCCCACAGGTGTCCTTGTGTGTCACCCATCACCTCTGATGCCTTCATGATCTGGCTCAGAGAAAATGAGGTGCTTTCTTGGCCTTTAATCTAGGCTCCACTATACCTCAAAACCCACCTGGCCTGCATGTTTCCCATGGTGACTGAACCATGCTCTTTATGGCAGTTTCAAGCCTAGCGTAACTGTGCCAACCACTTCTGGGAAAATATTCCCACCCCTGGGAAAATATTCTCACCCCTGTCAGCAACTCCACGTTGCCTAGTACCTTCCTCAGCTGGCTCACAATAGTGATTTCTTCTTAGCTGCATCACCTCCTCCTCTCCAGCAACCAAAGCAGCATGTAAGCCTAATTAACTGCAGACTCAGCTTTCTTCCTCTCCTGTTGTCTTGGGGTTTTCCTCCCACTGACATCATCTGTCTGCCCAGTTCCAGAACTTCCCATCATACTCTTTTTCAGCACAAGATTCTAAATTGCCATCAAAAATATCTTTGAAGTTTCCCTCCACCTGCCTTCTTAATTTATCTTTTCTTTGTTCTTGTAGCCCAGGCTGGCCTGATGCTCTCAAGTCTGCCTCCCAAATGCCAGAATTATAGCTGTATCTGGCTTTGGGAATGTGGATGTGGGTGTATGTGTTTCATTGTTTTCTTACTGGGTATTGAACTGAGGGCATCACACACACACACACACACACACACACACACACACACACACACACACACACTATCTGCTACTGAGCTATATCCCCAGGACTCATCTTTTATTTTAAAAACAATGTCTCACTAGGTTGCTATGGAATCTATTTCCTGTCTATGTTCCCCTAAAGATCTGAGGGGAAAGCAAAGTTCCCTTCCCAGCTTTTCCATCAAGCCACATTGCTTACATCTGGGATTCTTGGGGGATGGGGGACCTCCTGAGGCTCAATAGTCAGACTGATGCTCACACACAATCAAATCCATTGGTCTCTACTGTGAGGATTCACAGCATGGTTCACACCTTTTTGTTCCATGAAGGCAAGAGGAAAGGTTTAAAAGCACTGGTGATTCAAGATAGTCTTATACCCCAAAATTAAAAAAAAAAAAAAAAGCTAGACTAAAACTACCCCAGAGTCCCTCGTCCTGTATAATTTGGAGGAATAATTACAGAGTCCCATGTTTTCATCCCAAACCATCTCAGACACATGGCTCTAGCATCCTGCCAACTCTCCAGTCGTCTTACTGGAATATCACCCTTAGAGTCACAGCTGATAAATTGGCTGTTAGAGCTGGAACAGGTCTGAGAGGTCATCCAGCCAGAACACTCTGTAACTAAGATCTACAGACATGAGCCAGTTTGCTTAGCCTCACACAGCCGGTTAGGGGCACAACAGAAACAAGAGTCCATGTCTTCCCCTGGTGGCCCAGCCATAACACCAACCTTCCTCCCTCCTGCTCCCAAGCCTGATAAGCACATATATAGCTGGTGAATTCATGTCTCATAATTAAGAGTCCTATGACATAGTGTCTGCACTTTGGCTGATGTTCCCAGGGCACCAAACGTACTTTAAGTCATGACATCTCTTGCCTCTCCTCCTTCCTCTAGAGATCTCTTCCACCACTGCTACACAATACCCCTTATCTACAAACCCTATGTCGATAGTCCTTGCATCTCCTCCTACTTAGCATCCATCTCTGGACTCACAGCCCCTGAACAACAGTGCTTAGCCCTGATGCATATGAGAATCCTCCAGAGCCTTTAATGGCTGAGCCATCTCCCCAGACCAACCTCTGGTGATTTTTAAATATAAAGTGGTTTACAACCACTTTAGCAAGCTCTTGTGTATCTAACAATGCTGAACCTATGTATTTCCTGAGACCAAACAATTTTATCCTGGAGAGAAGAGTATACAAATGTCCACTAAAAAGATACATAGTTTTTATTGCAGCACTACACACAAACCCAAGTGTTCATCAACAAACTGTTGTACATCCATAAACTGGAGTATTTTCACACACCAAGAGTAAGCAAACTTCAACAGCAGATGCTCACACACACACACATACCCATCTACCTCAAAGGCAAGCTGCGAACTGTAAGGCATTAAGTCAGTGTTGTCTTTCCTGATGGCCTCTCTTTAGGTGAATAGGATTAGGGGAAGGTGTAGGAGAAGCCTTTGAGTCCGGGTCATGTTCTCTTTCTCCAAATAATCAGCTGCTGATTTGCAATGTATTTGTTTCTCTCTTGGTTAACTTCCAGAAATGGTCCTTTTAAAATATAGCAATGGGGCTGGACACATCTTGTCATCTATCATAAAAGTGCATATTGCTCTTGGAGAGAACCCAGCTGTGTCGGACAGTGTCTTAGTTAGGTTTCTATTGCTGCTATAAAACACTGTCCCCCAAGTGAACTTGAGGAGAAAACGGTTTATTTCAGCTTACAGTTCCACAGCACAGTTCATCAATGAAGGAAGCCAGGGCATGAACTCAGGCAGGAACTTGGAGGAACACTGCTTACTGGCTTGCTCGGCCTGCTTTCTTATGGCATCCAGGGGAATGCCCACATCAGTCACTCATTAAGAAAATGTGCCATAGATGGACCTATAGTCTAATATTATGGAGGTATTTTCTCAGTTGTGGTTCCCTCTTCTCAGATAAGTATCTCATGTGTCAAGTTGACAAAAACCTACCCAGCACAGGGAGTTTACAATTGCCTATAGACTGTAGAGGATTTGATGCCCTTCTGGTCCTCAAGGGCAACTGCCCTCCTGTGCACATACATATACATAGATATATATTTGATAAATAATTTGTCTGGAGTAGGCCTTAGACATGATATTTTTTTTCTTTCTTCCCTCATTTTGGGATAGGGTCTCACTATATATCCCTGACCAGCCATATAAATCAAGCTGATCTATAACTGACATCTGCCTGACTTCTAGGATTAAAGTCACATGCCACTATGACAGAAAAGAAGGAAACAGGTTAGACCCCTTTGGCATAGCACACAAGGCATTGGGGGACTTGGCCCCAATCCCTTTCTCTGGCTAGGGAGCCCCTGCCTCTACTTTATAGTTTTACCTTGGGTTTTCTTTCTCACTTCCTTGCCTACTCTAAACACTCAAGGAAAAGATACCCCTGGGACCTCTTTTTACCTCCCCAGGCCAGGCCAGTGGCTGCCAGTAACATTGCACCTTACCAAGTCCAGAGATTGGTACCTCACAGTGCCTGTGTTAGGAAAGGTGGTTTCTAGAAAAACAACTCCACTTCCTGGAGCTGCACCAAGGCTTTTTCCCTTGTTAGTATTTCCATTCAAGTCCCTCAGATTTCCATTTCTATGTCCATTCACCAACCAACTATCCAGCACTATTATGTGGTAGGTATTGTTCCAGTTGCCAAAAATGTAACAGAGTAAAGAATACCCCTGGCTCTCATGGACTGTGAATAGTGTGGCCAGGAAAAGACAGATGAGAATCAAATTAGACAGGTCATATAAAACTGACTACATTGAGCTTTACAAGAAATAAAGCAGGGAGATAGAGACGTAGGATAGTGGTGAGGGCGCACTAATGACATGTGAATTGAATGTCAAGAGGTTGCCCAGGCAGGCAGAGGTCTGGGCCATGGTGTTCCAGGGAGAAGAAACAGGACCCATGTGGCATGGAGTCAGGAATGGGCTTGAAGCTTCTGACGAATACACAAGCCAGTGTGATGCTCCAGAGGTCAGGAACCAGGGTCAGAAAGACAGGCAAGGGCAGCCACATCCTCAGCTGTTTTAAACAAGGGGCTGACGTGTTCCTGTTTGCCCTCCAGTCACTGTGCAGACATGGGCTGGGATCAAAGATACAAGTGGAAATTTAGCATGAGAGGAATGTGGCTGGGCCCAGGGTGACAGCCATGATCATCTTAGGGTGTATTTAAAACTGGCTGAGGGAAGTTTGGGGTCTAGAGCACTGAGCAAATGGTCAAATAGCAAAAGAGACATCTACTTAGAAATTGTGTTCTGTTTCGGACATGGGAAGTGGGAGCTGTTTCCTATATAACCACACAGAGGCATCAGGGCCTGCTACAGGCTAGAGCTCAAATGGGAAAGTCCAGGTGAGATTTGACAACCACAACAGAAAAGTGACATTGATACATCAACGTAGTATTTAGAACCACAGAATTAACTGAGAAATGCCCTAGGGTAGGAGTAAGTAGTTGGGATCATAGAGCCAGTTATCAAGGGACACGTTAAGGAGGGACTTGGCATGAATATAATAAAATTGACTGCAAAAAAAGTTATAAAGAACAACAGCCCAGGTGGTGACGGAGGGTTGAGGATGGAGTAGATGCACTCTGGTGAGAATCAACAGGAAGAGGAAATAGAGGCTTATTAAACCCACAGGGTCACAGCTGTCCTCTATGCCAGCAAGCTTTCAGAACAGTCCTGGGAATCAGCCAACCAGACCTTTAGCCTTCATTCTATCCCTAGCATTTCTGTTTGCTAGAGCACAATTGTGTTTCCTTGGCTCTAAGAAAGTAGAAATAGATCTACATCCATAGCCCATGCCAGTTCATACACATTTCCATGTCATCATTTCTCTGGAAGCCCTAAAATAAATGTCCTAAAAATTCCACCAGTTAGTACCAGCCACCCTGCTGCCTTGGAGAAGGCAACTGGTCGGCCCTGCATGGTTATTGTTGGCTGAGCCGGGGTTCAGACATGTGCTTGTGGTTTGTGGCATCTCTCCCAAGCCCAGAGCCATTCCCTATCCTCTGAGTTCCTAAGAAATGGGTGTGGAAGGCATTCAGACAGCAGACAGTGAGATCAGGGCCCAGGTCTGTCACCGGCGTGGACAGAGTATTTACTTCCTGCATGGTCAGGGCTTGATGGCCAAGAACAGACTTGAAGCAAATTACACAGTGGATGAAGGCAAGACCAGTTCAAAGTACTGATCTTTTCCTCCCCTTAGGACACAAGTCCAGAACAGACTACTACCCACATTTGCCTGGGTTGGGGGTATATTATATTCCTGCTACTTCTTCCAGAGTCTGATATGGAAGCATTTAACAGCACCCCACCGAAGCACAGCTGCTCCCTGGGATATTTCAAGTAAATGTTTTCATCTGTGTGACAACCCATAAAGCAGCTCCAGTGAGATTCCAGTTTAAGGCTGGCAAGCCAAGTGTAGTAAGGATGTCATGGTAACCAATATGCTTTCAAAGTTCTCCTGAAACTGACTAGCCATGCACACACTTGGACAAGTTGGTAAATATGATCACTATTTCATAAAATTGAAGATACAGTGTCTGCAATCACTGCCACCCACGGGTGGAGAGGCAGTGGGCATTCTGGTCCCAGATCTTTGAGAGATTCACTATGGCCTCATCACTCTTTCCTGGAGCCCTGGTGTCCTTCTGGGTAAGTCTTGAGGCATCAACTCAGGGGTCCTGCCTCGTTCACTCAGACTTGTTCTCCCTGTGAGCCAGCTAGGGCCGGAGCTGCTGTGCTGGGCAGCAGATTTTACTAAGTTGCTGCTTTGAATCCACCCTTCCAAAAGAGTACCCATGAAAGCCAGATCCCAACTTTCTACACAATCAAGGTATGCTTTTTCTCTTTCCAGCTGGAACCAGTGGGCCGTAAGACGACCTCCAATAACTTCACATACAGCCGAACCAAACTCAAGTGTCCTTCACCTGTGAGTGAACCTGCCTGTCCCAAGTAGACTGAATGTGTGGGGGCAGGACTTAGACATACTGTCACTCATGGCATCACAACTTTGCCTTCTGGCTGCCACAAAATAGAGGAAGCAGGAGCCAACAACCCCATTAGCAGAGAGGAGTAATGCTAGTCAGTGCTGGCTAGATGCCTTAAACTACTTTACCTTCAGAAGGATTTGTGGATCTTGTAGTGCCCAGCCTGACGCTAGGAGCTGGGGAATGGGAGGTGACAATGAAGACACTGTCTGTTCCCACCTGTCCCTTCAACTCTCCAGCATCCTTCTCTTGTTTCTGGACACTGAATGGCTGTCCTGGAAAGTAACTCCATTCTTATCAAGGATGTTGGACTCCTTATCTGGTCACCACTGCCCAGAGGGGAGACCTGCTTCCCACTATTATACACTTCACGCCCCAGGCAAATGGACCCACTTCCCAGAGGAGTCCCACTAGTGGGCATGTGTGTTTTTACTTGTTTGCTACTGACTTTGCCTGTGAAAAGGTCCACCTCCTTCTGACCCCATCCATTGGTCTGTTATCCCCTGGGCTACTCTCCACCTTGTCTTACTCTACTGCTCCTGCCTCCAAACATTCCCCTGTGTGGTGCTCTCACTCCTTTTTAATGCAACTGTTTCTTCACATCGTCCTCCTGGACAATGAGAGGCCATATATCCTCAGTCCTCAGTTGCTCATCAGAGCGCCCGCCCAACCTGGGGCCATACAACAGTGCCTGAGGTTTGTTTACTAAGAGAGCAGTAGACCCACAGAGGCAGATGCCTGTCCTCCCGTTCACTTCTTCCTCGGGTACTTGAATCCACTACAAGACCAGGGCTCCTCTTGCCCTGACTTTTCCTGAGCCCTGGGCACTCCTGGAATGGGAAACTATCAGAAGGACCCAGAGGCAGCAGAGCAGCCAGTACCCCAAGACTCTTCTAACAGTAGCTTACCAACTCCCCATCTTTCAAAATTACATTTGATGAGAAACCAAAGAGAGGTTATAACTGGGTGTTGTCCACTTGACAGACCCATCCTCACAGGGAAGGTTCAGGTACAGTGTGAAGGAAGGAGATTTACAATAAGGACATGCAACGGTGAGGTCATCACTCTCTTTTAGAGATGGGATTTGGGCAGATGGATGGATGGATAGAGCCCTTTAACCCCTGATCCTCCTGCCTCCTTCCCCAGGAAAGCCCTCTCCTCTATACCCTTCGGAATACTCAGCTCTTCCCAGACCAGGCGACTGAAGTATCATCCTCCAAGGTGCTGTACTGGGCAGTGCCAGTGGCGGCAATAGGTGGCTTGGTAGTTGGCATCCTTGGGGTGATGCTGTGGAGAGCCCTGAGACGCTCCTAAAAGGAGGTTCTTTCTGCAAGTCCAAATGCTGCCAGTTTCTAGGACACTGAATGGATCTTCACCCAAATTCCCAGCTACACTCCTCATCTGGCCTTCAACTGCAGCAGCCCTGGACACTGTGGCCAACCTTGCTTCTGTACCTGGTGCCCTCAGAAGCCAAAGGGACTGTCACGACTTCTTGGGAACTTGGCTGCTCCCAGGTTTATAGAGGGTCAGAGCTCTTAATGAAAGACTGCTTTTATTCTTAGCTTAGCCTGGTCCTTGCCCTCACCCTCTATCTGATGCATATACAGGTATGGGAGCCAGAGTGTCTTTAACCCTATACCAGGTAGGGTTGGGGGTGGAGGTATAAGACCAGAGTCCAAACTGGCCCTGTCCAGCTCCATTACAGCCCTATGACAAGCATATCTTGTCACTCACCAAACCCATAATTTCAAAAGAAATGAAAGCACTGATTACCTGATGGTAGCTGGAATCTGGGGCTGACTGATCATTGTTCTATTGCACTCAGCACCTGTCATGCCTTGTGTCCAATGGGAGTCTTGTGATGGCTTCTGAGCTAGGCATGTCACAGCCTGGCTGGTAAGACATACATCTTCCAACAAAGAGGAGGCTCTTTGATAATGTAGTTGATCACTGGTAGATGTGTCTGGTTGCTCAGGGAGTTTCCCTGGAAGAGAGTATGCCATTTTGGAAGAAAATGAGATAGGGATGTGAATTATGCCATGTCCCTTTAACCTGATTTTCAAATGGTGCTAATTTTAGGTAGGTAATTTCTAGTTCTACATTAACTGATGTCTGAGATAATCTGGATTAAATCTGAAAACACAGACCATTGGTTCGGGGCAAGGCCAGAGCTGCAAACCTCATATACATTCTCCCTTTTATCTGTACAAAACCCCCAGGGTTTGAAAAATGGCAGTGGTGATCATCACTGCAAATGCACTAAATGCCAATGAGTTCTTTTAAAAAATTATTGTATGCTGTGTTAATTTCACCTCAAAGAATCCAGAAAACCTGCATGATCATCTTCATGTTAAGCATCTCTATAATTCCAAAGCATGGGATGATGGCACAAGTTAGAACCCCATCTATTCAAATTCTGTTCTCATGCTTAACTTCTCAGATTTGATATCAATAAAACTGGAATGCAAGCACTCATTTTTCTTGCCTCACAGCACTTTTGAAAAGCAGATTATACAAAGGTACTTGTTATCCCAAAACACTGCACAAATGAAAACATGTCATTTTTATAAAAGGCTGAGGCAAAACCCTGAGGATGAGCCCTTGGTACTGGGCAATACTCTCAAGGGATGGAGACTGACTGAATTTCTCTCCTGGGAGTTCAACATCTCTTTTTGGGAAGATAAACAAGAGGGGCCATGCTCAGTGTCTGTGTTCTCCTGGGCTTCCGTTTCTGACACTATTAATAGTGTATTGCACCCTGTTCATTCCCTGAGCTGTATCAACACATCCCTAGGTGCTTCTCATTTGAGATGATCTCACAACAACCTATTAAATCTATGAGTTCCGAACCATGTGCCTTCCTTTTCTCCCAGTCCCCATTCCTCTTTCCACCCCAACCCCAGAGAACACCTGACTCAAAAACCTAACACACTAAACACCAACATGGCAGTACAAGTGGAAAATTCCATGCCTGGCCCTATATGTCAGGTGCGTTGAAACACTGTGTGGAGTTACCTGCATACTACTTGTAATTGGTTTGTCTGAAACAAAAGTGGGTCTCATCTTTATACTTCAGTTGTATCCTTAAGGTATCAACTACATACATACAAACACTCAAAAAATACAGAATCCAAAACACTCAGATATCACACATTTTGGATGAGGGACTCAGGATCTGTGTCATTGAAGGTGTGCCATGTTCTTTTAGGTAAACAATCTAGGACTACACCCAAAGCCACACCATGAACAAAGCCAATAATTTCCAGGGATATTATCCTTTGTTGTAAGCCCCATAGAAGCTTTTAAATTCATAAAGGAAAGATTAAAGTGGATTAAACCTAGTCAGAATACTTCAGCAAGGCTTTTGGAACATTAATTGAGCTCTGAAAGATGGAGTGATGATCTTGTTAGAGGCCTAAGGGGAATAATTGAACCATTAAGACTGGTAATTCTGCATAGGTAGAGAAAGGGATGTGCCTGGTCTTTATCAGAGGTGATGTCCGGGCAACCAGGATAAATGATGAGTCAGCCACTCCGAGGACCAACGTGGAAAAGGCAAAGGGCTAGCAGTGACTTGTGGTTATGATTTGTGGCAGTATCAGGATGCCTCTCACTGGGAACTGTGAGTAATAGTGAAAAAGATTCATTCAAAGCAAAGTGTTCTCAAGAAGGTTGAGGGCTGGGGCAGTCGTTCAGGTGACAGCGTGCTTACTGGAGCAAATGAAGTCCTAGGTTGAATCTCCTGCACCAGATAAGCCAGAAGTGATGGCACTAAGAAGTACAGGCAGGGGACTCAGAAGTCCAAGGCCATCCTTGGCTACATAGTGATTTCAAAACAAGCCTGGACTACATGAGACCTGAAGAGAGTCTTACTCTCATGGGAGAGTAAGAAAGAGGACAAAAGAAAATTGACATCCTTGTAGCACTTGGATCAGGCCAGACAGGCACCCTACCCCTTCTGGTCATCACCTTCTTTGTACAGAGAATAAAACCAAGATTCAGAGAAGAGGGACTTGATTCAGTTATGTTTTCATTACACACAATGGAAGATTATTCCATGGTAGAATAATAACCTCCAAATAGAAAATGACCACCAAGTCCAGCCATGAGTTGAACCCAGCTGCAAATGAATCGTCTATAAAATCAAATAAAAACTTAGAAACATAGGACATGACTAGCATAGTGACAGTTCTATCATTCCCCTAAACAGTATAGGGCAACCAGGAAATGCAGAAGAGCTCACCTAGTTAATAATCTGTGATTTTAAGAATTAACTTCAAGCCAGGCAGTGGTGGCACACACCTTTAATCCCAGCACTTGGTAGGCAGAGGCAGAAGCAGGTGGATCTCTGAGTTCAAGGCCAGCCTGGTCTACAGAGCAGAAAGGCAACATGGAGAGAAACCCTGTTTTGAAAAAACAAGAAAAAGAAACCCCACCCACCCAAAATTAACTTCAAAGTTAAGATTTGTAGCCAGTCTTTTCATAAGCAAAACCAAACAATCCCAGAGAGTGAGAATCAGATGTCACAATTAGACCCATGGCATTTTACCTGATGCAGCACTAAAGAGGGATCACAGCTTTGTTACCTAATGACAGCCAGGTTCTGAGATTTCTGTAGTCAGATGATTGTGCCACCATGAGATCATGGAGTGTGCTTACACAAGCCTAAACAGTATGGGCCAACCAAGAAATGCAACAGAGCTGGCCATAGTGGTGTACAACTCCGGTCCCAACCCTGGGGAGGCTGAGGTAGGAGGGCCCAAGTTCCATGCCAGCTTGGGCAACCCTATATAATGAGATGTTTTCTCAAAGAGAGGCAGAGAGAGATGTGGGGAGTTGGGGAGCCACAATGTATGAGGTTCTTCATTGTGTATCATGGCATACTGTTTTATAACAACTGTTTTGTTTATAAATATAAAGAATACACTCTATAATAATAAATAGTATAGTGTATAACTAGTACCATCATATGTTTATTTCTGAGTGTTGTACATGCTATACTTGTGTACACCATTGTTAGAATCATGTGTGTTTGCACCAATAGCACTAAGAACATGTGAGTAATGAGTTGCATCAGGCCTGGGGGCTGGAGAGATGATCAGCTGGTAAGTGACTGCTGTGTACGCATGTGGACCTGAGTCTGGATCCTCAAGCACCCACAAAGAAAGCTGGGTATGGTTGTGAGCTTCTATAACCCCAGTGCTGGGAGGAAGTGGGCAGAGACACAAGGGCCTGTTAGCCTATCAGAATTGATGAATGCTAGGTTCAATGAGAGAGCCTGTCTCAAAACTAGAGAGCAGTTGAGGAAGACACCCAAAGTTGGCCTGTGCCTCCACATGCACATGCATACATACATGTGCAGCCACATTCCTATGTACACACACTGTGATGACGTGAGTGTCCTCCATAGGCTCTGGTGTTTGACGGTGCTGTTTGGAAGGGTTAGGAGATCTGGCCTTGCTGGAGGAAGTATGTTACCAAGCAGAAGTATCGAGGTTTCAAAGCCTCAAACCAGTCCCAGTTCACTCTCTCTGCTTCCTGCTCACACTTTAAGATGTGAGCTCTCTGTGAGGACAGGAGGGAAGAGGGAACTGGGCTTGGAATATAAAACAATTAAATAAATAAAAATTTAAAATAAACAAAAGATGTGAGCTCTCAGCCATTGCTCCAGCCACCGTGCCTGTCGTGCTACCACACTTCCCAATGAGGAAGGACTCTTACTCCTCGGGAACCATAAGCACAAATACATTTTCCTTCTTATTAACTTATTCTTTTTTTTTTCTTTTGGCTTTTCAAGACAGGGTTTCCTCTGTGTATCCCTGGCTTGGCCTCCCTGGAACTCATTCTGGAGACCAGGCTGGCCTCGAACTCACAGAGATCTGCCTGCCTCTGCCTCTGCCTCCCGAGTGCTGGGATTAAAGGCATGCGCCACCAACACCTGGCTACATTTTCCTTCTTTAAGTTGCTCTCTTAGCTTGGGTTACTACTGCTGTATGAAACACCATGACCAAAGCAACTTGGAGAAGAAAGGGTTTATTTCAGCTTACACTTCCAGATAACAGTCCATTACTAATGGAAGTCAGGACAGGAACTCAAACAGGACAGGAACCTGGAGGCAGGAGCTGATACAGAGGCCATGAAGGGGTGCTGCTTACTCGCTTGCTCCTCATGGCTTGCTCAACCTGCTTTCTTATAGAGCCCAGGGTCACCAGCCCAGGGGTGCCCCCACCCACAGTGGGCTGGGTCCTCCCTCATCAGAAAATGCCCTCCAGGCTTGTCTGCTGCCCCATCTTCTGGATGCATTTTCTTAATTGAGTCTCCCTTCTCTCTGATTATTCTAGCTTGTATCAAGTTAACATAAAACTAGCCTTGGCCACAATGCCTTATCATAGCAATGGAAAAGTCACACACACACACACACACACACACACACACACACACACACGGACAGTTATGACAACACTACATGATAAAAACCTTCAACTCTATTATAAACTTATAGAAGCACCATACTATATGTGGTCCTTTGGCAAAAAAAAAAAATAATGTCATCACACAGTAACACATGAGCATATCAACATTTTTTTTTTAATTAAGGAGTGGCTCAGTAGTTAAGACACTTGTTCCAGAGGACCTAGGTTTGGTTCTGAGCATCCTCATGGGGTGCTCATAGCCACCTATTATTCTAGTTCCTGTGTGCCCCTTTCTGATCTTTGAAGGCACGTGGTATACATGTATACACTGAGGCACATAACACATAAAATATTAAGTATTTTTAGAGATAAAAGTTTAAGATGTAAGAGTAAGGCAGTATATTTACAAAAGAACTGAGAACCAAATAGAACTTCCAGAAATGAAATATTGCATCACTAGAGAAAAATAAGTCAGTTAACTGTTCAGACAGCAAGAGGGGTAACTCAGTGACTGGTGTGTCTCATGTGGATTGTACAGCAGTAAACCTGAGCTGCTGTGACTGAGCCTGAGACTATGACATTATGGTGACTTGTGGATTTCTATTTTTTAAAATATCAGATATAGTGTCACACATCCAGCATGTAGGAGGCAGAGACAAGCAAATCTCTGAGTTAAAGTCCAGTCTGATCTAAGTAAGTTTCAGGCCAGCCAAGACTAAATAGTGAAACACTGTCTCAAAAATAAATAAAAAATAATTTTTTAAGTAATAAAAACCAGGTAGTGGTGGCACATGCCTTCAATCCCAGGACTCAGGAGGCAGAGGCAGGTGGATCTCTGAGTTCAAAGCCACCCTGGTCTACAGAGCGAGTTCCAGGACAGCCAAGGTTACTAGAGAAACCCTGTCTTGCCAAAAAACAAAACAACAACGACAACAAAAAAACCCAAAACTTACTTTTAAAAAGGGGGCTAGAGGGATGGCTCAGTGGTTAAGAGCACTGACTATTCCTCCAGAGGACCTGGGTTCAAATCACAGCACCCGCATGGTGGCTCACAACCATCTGTAACTCCAGTTCCAGGGGTTCAGACACCTTCTTCTGGCCAGGCATATACAGACATATATGCAGACAAAACATCCATACACATAAATAAATTAAAAATAAAAAAATGACTTGAAAGCAATAATAATAATAATAGTAATATAACCTCATGGTGACCATGATCATTGTGATGGGTGATCAGTGCCCACAGAACACCAACATCTGTTAGCACCCATCAGTCAGTTTACAACTGTTGGCAAAAACCTTGCCAGAGTTCAGCAAAGAGATGTGCCCCACCTCCGCTTTCTAACAATGCCCAGGAGACTCATCACTAGAAGCTTGTTCCACTGTTCTGACCCCAAGCTCTGCCTCCTGCCCAGGGCCTCTCTATTCTCTTGGAAAGGAAGACCTGGAATTCACTCCTCAGATCTCTGCCTACTGCATCCCCCAGCAACAAAGATGCTTCCAGAGCATGAGATTCAAGGAACTGAGAGACAAAGAAATGCAAGTGTCTCTAAAAGTATTCCACACACGTGTATTTGAGTCATTTGGATTTTATCCCTGATCAAGTCAAACCTCAAGCACAGTCAGGCTTGATGACTGAATAATCCTCGCTTCCCTGGACTTAGGGATTAGATGAGGTGAAAGGGGGACTCTAATCCTGAGTTATAAGGAATGACCCTATTTTTTCTTTTGCTTTTTTAGAGATTTATTTATTTATTATGTATACAGTGTTCTGCCTGCATGTATCCCTGAACACCAGAAGAGGGACCAATAGCTCATTATAGATGGTTGTGAGCCATGATGTGGGTGCTGGGAATTGAACTCAGGTCCTCTGCAAGAGCAGCAGCCAGTGCTCTTAACCTCTGAGCCATCTCTCCCGCCTGACCCTATTTTTTTTCAACTGTAATAAAAAACAAGAAGTCTGCCCCGGCCCCCCAAAAAAACTGATGTTTGGGGGTTAAATGAGAAGCTGTATGAAAGGGTGTAGTGGAGAACACGCTTGATCAATAAGAGCTATAGTTATTCTCCTATGTGCATGCCTAGGGAAAAAACATAACCACCAACCAGCTCTCAGCAGTCTTTGCGCCATTGGCTATATTCTCTATGTGTCTCCACCTAGAATAGAACTATGGGCCCTTAATATGGCTAGCAAAGGTTCAGTCTTGCACTGATGCCTCCAGGGAGGCCCCTCTGGATCGGAATGACTAAGGCAGCAGCTTGCTCCCCACACACTGGGTGGGCAGGGCAGTTACATGGCAGGCCTCTCTGGGCACTGTTAAAATTCCTTTGGCTGGTCTGCCTTTGTCCCAGAAGGCTGATGAAAGAGAGAGGTGGTACGATTCTAGGTGTAGTGTGGTGGGTGACCAAACTCAGGGCCCAGGAACTGAGAACCCAGGAGACTGGGTTCTCACTCCCTAGTCCCCAAACCT
Organism: Cricetulus griseus; assembly: GCF_003668045.3. NCBI lineage: Eukaryota > Metazoa > Chordata > Mammalia > Rodentia > Cricetidae > Cricetulus > Cricetulus griseus. The sequence goes on along the minus strand of NC_048600.1, from coordinate 12,108,965 downwards.
CCCCTGGGACTCAGCTGCCTTATCGGCCCACCTTGCCAAGGGACTTTGTAACACAACCATTCCAAGTCTGGTTTGAGGCTGAGTTTACTTTTAGACTTGATTTCCAAGGAATAACAGGCTTTGGAGTTGGCTGCCAGCTCAGTCAAGTGCTCCAAGCTGCCCCATACGGACTACTCCATCCTGGCCTAGACCTAAAACCAACCATATAGTCTATAAGACTTAGAGCAATGGACCCATGGGGAAGGGCCTAGGCCTGGCCCAGGATGATGTGGTAGACTTTGGGGAGCCTCTTTTGAGGTCCTTACCCTGCCTGGGGAGTGGAGGGGAGATGGCTAGGGGCAGGTGGGATGTTGGGTGGGAGGGGAGGGAGAGGGAGAAGGGATTGACATGTGAAGCAAGCTTGTTCCTAATTTGAACTAATAAAAGAATAAAATTAAAAAAAATAAAGAAAGACTTAGGGCAAAACTAAAATACAGGGCCCTTTGAGAAATCTGATAGAGAATCTTTTGTTTTTGTTCGTTTGTTTGTTTGTTTTTTGAGACAGGGTTTCTCTCTGTAGTTCTGTAGACCAGGCTGGTTTCGAACTCACAGAGGTCCGCTAGCCTCTGCCTCCTGAGTGCTGGGATTAAAGGTGTGCGCCAACATGATGGCCTGATGAAGAATTTTTAAACATCTGCAGTATTCAGCCAAGGAGGCTCCTTTGAACTGACTCACGGGCCACACACCACAAAACTGACCATGCCTACCCCATTTAGCACCAGACTGACAAGCCATCACTGCGCCTCTGTCCCCTTTGTATAGTCAGGACAATTGCCAGCTGAAAGGTGTCAATCTTCTAGAGAGGAAGGTGCCCAGCCTAGGGCAGAGCCCAGGGGACATGCCTGCAGGGCAGCTAGGATTTTGTTCCCACTTGCTGGAAAAACAGCTCAGAGCACATCTCTGGGGACTGGTAAGGATCAGTGATGACGCCATTACATATGGAGACTCGGTGTTTGACCTTTCTTCTCCAGTTCTATTTTTACATTTTACACAACAGGGCACAGGACCAGGCTCTCTATGGAACTGAAATTCCCTTGACACACAAGGAAACATAAGCAGCTTCCTAAATTGTCCAAAAGGGCAGCCCCCTACTTCCAGAAGGTGGGTGCAGTGAAACCAACCCTGTGGGCATTCCTACCATGACTCAGACTTGTATGGCTGTGGTGGGTGTGTAGGACAGTCTGAGAGAAGGCATGGGGCATTTCTTGGCACACAGAGCTGCTCACTTAGGAGATTTAGCTATTGTTAGTACTATTCATGGGAAACATTTCAATTTCCTATTTTATTTGATTGCCTTTATTGCTCTGCTAATGTTCATTGATTCAGTGATGCTGTCCTCAAGTTGATACTGATGCTATTTCCATGACAGAAGTACCTGGACCAGTCTGTATCCTATCACTTCCTCCAGACAGGCACAGACCTACCATCAAAGGGACAGAAATCTGATTTGGGGATCCTAACTTTCCACTATGTACCACTCAGGAAATACTCCTAACACATACACCCCAATATAAAATTTGTAAGTATCAGAGCTGGAGAGATAGTTCAGCAGTTAAGAGCACTGGCTGCTCTTCCAGAGAATCGGGGTTCAATTCCTAGCACCCACATAGTAGCTCCAGTTCCAGGGGATCTGACACCAATGCACATAAAATAAAATTAAATAAATTATTTAAAAATTTGTAAGTATCTTTATATCTATGCAGATTATTTTGTGACAAAACTAGGATTGGGGCTGATTAAATGTCCCAGTGGACCTGAATTAAATCCCAGGAACTCACATTGTAGGGGAAAACTAACTCCTACAAGTTGCCATCTGACCCCTGACATATGCTGTGTCACAGGTGTACCCATATATGCACACACACTCAAATAAGTACACATAAATACGTATACATATGTGCACAATAAGTATAATTTTAAAAGAAAAATGCATTTAAAGTTATAATTATAATAATGACATAATAATTATGTTATAATTAAAGTTACAGATAAAATAAGCATTTGGCTCTTGCCAAAATAGTAATCTTGTGGGGGCAGAGCATTTTGATGGAATAGATTTCACTATGTTTTAAAATCACCTATTCTTTCTAAATTTAATTTCAAAGATTATTGTAGCTGGAAAGATTCCTTACAAAGAGGTAGCCACAATTGTTCCTTGGTTAGCAGAATTTCATGCAATTCTCCAAAGGTGTGTTATTAGCTCTGTGAACTATTAGCCTACTGTCCAGTGCCCACTTGTTTGGGAGGAGGGGTAAGTGATCCAGTTGGAAGATTTCTCATTCCTACTAAAGCTTCTACCCTACAGTTATTTTTCCTTTTCAGTTTTTTGTTATTTTTGTACTGGGGATTGAACTGAGGGCCTTAAACTTGCCAAAAAAAAAAAAAAAAAAAAAAAAAAAAAAAAACCTCTCTACCACTGAGCGATATGACTAGCCAGTTGTTTTCCCCCTTACTTTTTTTTTTTTTTTTTGACAGTCTCTGTTGCACAGACAGGCCTTGACCTGGCTCTGTGGCCCAGACAGACTACCTTTATGATCCTCCTGCCTTAGTCTCCCGAGCATCTGGGGTTACAGGTCTGTGGTGCCAGACCCCGGTGCAGAGCTGTCTCAGAACACTCCCTTCTAAGTTGGTTTGAATGTGCACAGATGGCATTACTCTACACAGACCCCAAGGCGCCTGCTGTTGCGTTATGTAACAGTAGCATTTCCAAACACCTGCCTCAACTTTTCTTTTAAAAAAATTACCTCCAGGAGCTGAGAATATGGCTCAGTGGGAAAAGCACTGGCCATGCAAGCATGAGGACCAGCATCTGAATGTCCACAGCTCCTGTAAAAACCATCACATATATATCGTCCTAGCATACCTGTGTCGAGATGGGAGGCAGAGATGGAAGTTATGGAAGTCACAGGCCAGCTAGACTATCTTACGAAAGGGGAGCCTGCCTATAACAAGGGGGAGTAAGAGGACAGATGCCCAAGGATGTCATCTATTCATGACATATGTGCATGACAAGCATGTGTCCATATATACATATTAAATACACACTAACATGCACACACAAATCACCTTCAGGGCTGGGCTTGTCACTTGGGTGGGAGGCGGGGTGTCTGTCTTAACATCTCTGAAGCCCTAGATTTGGTCCTTGGCACTACATAACACTGGGTGTGGTGGTACACGCCTGACACGCCTGTAATATAGCATTTGGCAGGTAGAAGCCGGAGGATCCAGAGACTAAGGTCATCCTTGGCTACTCAGTGTGTTCAAAATCACCCTGGGACATATGAGACCCTGTCTCAACAATAACAACCCCCTAAATAAATAAAAATAAATGGGTGTCATATTTTAAAAGGATTGTATTTATACTTGTCAGCAACTTTAAGATTGCCCTACACTTTGGCGCATGTTGGTGGCGCACGTTGGTGGCGCACGCCGCAGAGGCAGGCAGATAGATCTCTGTGAGTTTGAGGCCAGCCTGGCCTACAGAGCTAGTTCCAGAACAGCCTCCAAAACAATACAGAGAAACCCTGTCTCGGAAAAAAAAAATTGCCATATACTTCAACTTTCAAAAAGGAAGCATTTCTTCTCCTTTCCTATGAACCAAGTTTACTTTTTTGTAAAAAGTTCCTGTGTGCCATGCTACTGACATCCAGTTGTCAGTGGCACAAAGGGAAACAAATTTGGAACAAGCTACTAATTAAAATGCATAACTCATCTCCAAGCAGGATGGCTCTTACAAGCACCTGGCCAAAACACTTTGGAGGTGAGTCTTCCTCCAAAATGCTGTAAGAATTCTATTAAACTGCAAAGCCTGTGTTTGGCATTACCACATGGATGATGATAGCCTGAGATATTCTGCATGCTTCTGACTGTGCTGCAGTAGCCAGTAAATGATACAGCAGAATCATCTCATTGATGGAGATCTATTTGTCTTCTTACATAGGAATCTGCTTTTACACAAACAGCCACACTCACTCGTTCAGCACTATAGGAGAAAAACACTTAGAGCATTTATAAAAAGAAGTCACAGAGACCTAATCCAGGAATCTTTTATTACTACTACTACTACTACTACTACTATTATTATTATTATTATTATTATTATTATTATTATTGAATCTTACATCATGTGCCCGAATTCCGCTCACCTCTCAGTCTTCCCATGTCTGTACCCCACTGCTGTGACTCCCCAAAAAAGAAAAGATCCATTTTGTGTTGACCATATATTCACTGGAGCATGGTCAAATTCCTAGTGGCCAGCCCTGCTAAGGAAGGATGAGTCTGCCTGCATCTGCTCCAGAATCAACTCAGGAGAGCCAAGGGGGTGGGGAGGGGCTCTACCATGAGGGGCAGGACCAGCTTTCCAGTGCCCAAGGCACTGCAGGCAACCCTGTACATTGGCAGGAGTGGGGCCACTGACCCAGGAAAATTACTTTAGCTAAAGCAGAAACTTTAATTGTGAGGACACATCCTTGATTTTTCCCCAAAGCATTCTGTTTTAAGATTTCTTTTTATTTTACGTATATGGTTGTTTTGCCTGAATGTATGTTTGTGTACCACTTGATGTCTGGTGCCCACAGAGGTCAGAAGAGGGCATCAGATCACCTGAAACTGGAGTTACAAAATACTGGAAACTATTATATGGATTCTGGGAAATGAACCCAGGCCCCCTGCAAGAACAAGTGCTCTTAACTTCATCAAAACGTGTTATAAAACAGTATGCCATAATACATGAAGAGCCTCATATACTGTGGGGTTATTTTGTTTTTGTTTTCTGTCTTTTTATTTCTTTTTGAGAAAGTGTCTCATTATATAGGGTTAACCCAGGCTGGCATGGAACTTGGGATCCTCCTACCTCAGCCTCCCTGGGCTGGAACAACTGGGACTAGAACTATACACCACTACAGCCAGCTTTGTTGCATTTCTTGGTTGGCTCATACTGTAGAGGCTTGTGTAAGCACACTCCATGATCTTACGGTAACACAATCACCTAACTACATAAATCTCAGAACCTGACTGTCATCTCTCCATTCCCAAAGCATCATTTTGTTTTGACTTTGGGGGACTAAACTCAAGAGCTTCTCACATGTTAAACACATGAGCTACACTCCACTCCCAAAGCATAACTTGAATTAAAGAATATTCTACCTAGAATAAATTCACTGCTATATTTCTTTCTTCAGTGGGACACACAAATACATGCAGAGTCACTCTATATTTCATAGCTGACTCAAATAAATAAATATTGTAGGCTAAACATATGGGGTATTTTAGTGTATCATTTGTTCTAATATCTGATTGCGCTTTCCAGACATTTTCCACCAGTGTAAAAAGTGGGTATCTATTCTCTTGGCTGCTGTGTGATTTCCCTTATTTAAACATGATGACATGTGGGTACTTTCTATCACTACAAGAAGGAAACCTAAAGAAAGAGGAAGAGAAAAAATTTAAACTCCTAAATACCACATTTATGGCCAAGTGAAATTTTGATGTGGTATGGAGCTAAGAGCCCTGTAATTTCAAACACTGCTCTGTAAAGTATAGTGATTCATCAGCATGGACCCAGGCCGCCTCCTTCAATGTCTTCCTCCTCCATATGGCTTGATGTCGCTAGCTTATGTTGAAGGCACCAGTTGCACAGATAGGGAGGGGTTGGGCAGTATCAGGGAGGAGTACAGATCAATCCATATTTAGTCCAGACTTCTGGACTAGCCCAGCATTATGCCTTGATGTTGGCTCCAATTAGATCATCATAGCTTGGATTTCGTCATGTGGCTACAAGAATGCTCTGTCAGGCCAGCCAGCATTGCTGGTTTTCTTGGGATTTTAATTTATCTGACAACTTGTCATCAGACACCTTTCAAATTTTGGTGACAAAATTTCCAATTTCTGTGACCTTAGGGAACAATCACCACAGCACATCAAAAGAGGACACTGCCCCTAAGGAATGTGGCATATGACACTCAGTAAGTTCACCAGCATCCATCCACAAATAAGACCATAGAGAGGCAAAATTCTTCCTGCCTTATGAAAAAGGCATGTAAGCCATTAAGTTACTATTTGTTTCCTATATCCTACTGCATCCTCCCACATACTCCAAAATGGGGTTGACTTCTGCACCAAAAAGTGCTCTGTTGGGAAACAGTGCAAGCATGCATCAGTCCATCATTTTACACTGGCAACACACTGAGTTTCCAATGAAAGACAAAGTATGAAGTTAGAGCTCGTCTCCAAAGCCCATGTTCTCTGAACATGATGGTGGGAGTGTCTCAGGAGCATCCCCTGTTCAGGATGGCATTCATAAACAGAGGAGAGTATCTGGGCTGGCTGGAGAAACTGACATGCCATCAAAAGAGAAGCTGTAATGAAAACACATATGAGGAACCTTCTAAGACGAGGAAGGAAAAACCTTGTAGAAGAGAGACAGAGCAACTGGTTCATGTCTGCCTTTACCTGGACTTAAGGGGTAAACCAGGAACTGTTTGGGTGACATCATAATGTTCAGAGCCGATGAGGAGTGAAAACCATTTCTGCTAAGGACATGATATTGACCTCTTCCCACTAACCTTGCAGTGTTGTTTTCTTTGTAAGATTTATTTTTATTTTTTTATGTGGATAAGTATTTTGCCTGCGTGTATGTATGTGTATGCACCATGTGCATGCTTGGTGCCCATGGAGGCCAGAGGAGGACATAAGATACCCTGGAACTGGAGTTACAGATGGTTGTGAGCTGCCATGTGGGTTCTGGGAACAGGTCCTCTACAAGAGAGGCAAAATGCTCTAACTGCCGAGCCATCCCTTTAGCCCCAATACACAGCAATTTCTTAAGAGATGATAATATGGTTATATTTCCTTTGTGAGACAAGGAGATCTCCTTCTACGTTTTTTTCCTCCCTAGGATTTGGGTCTGAGAAACTATGAAGATGCCTGAAGAGCTGGCCTCCATCAAGGATGTTTGACTGTTATCTTCCCAGCAACAGGGGGGTCTCTAAAGCAGGGGTGTAGCATGGGGAACTATCTTCTGCAGCTATGTTCAAATATTGTCAAAGTTCCCCTGTCATCAGATTGCTTGGCAAGCTCTTTAAAACGGCAGATTGCTGGGCCCACCCCCGATCTTCAGAACCTTAATTTCCAAGGATGGATACAGACAACAATTTGTGTTTCAACAAACTCTCCAGCTTCTTCTCCCTCATTAACCATTCCACTGCTTCATCCCCAAATGACTTAGGAACATGTTAAAACTTGAGAACATAATCAGGTATAGTGATACACGCCTTTAATCCCAGGCAGGCAGATCTCTGTGAGTTCAAGGCCAATCTGATTTACAAATCAAGTTCCAGAACAGTTAGGGCTGTTACAGACAGAAACCCTGTCTTGAAAAACAAACAAACAAACAAACAAACAACATCTTGAGAACATTAAAGTCAAATTGATAGTGGGCTATAAGGACAGCCACCTCCAGGTGCATGTCTACTCACACGCGCACACACCCCACACATACATACCCCAACACACAACCTCCCAGTAGGAGTACAAGTCAAAAACAACAACATAGCAGTCACCCACCCTGCCTCTCCTGGTGGCCTGTAGACAGGCCTCTGGAGGATGAGGAAAGACATGTCTCTATTCTCTAGAATGCTACATTTCCACTCATTCAGATCCAAGTTCACATGACACCTTCTCTTTAATTAGCCTTTAACTGTTCCCAGCCAGGGTCCCTGCTTCTCTCTCCAGCCTTGAGATTCACTTATCTCCATGGCTTCTCGTTGAACAATGGCTGTATCCTATTTCACACACTGTCTTATTCTCTGACTGCTCTGTGTGATGCCCTGATGTCCGTGTGGACTGTTTCTACATCTCCAGTATCCCTAGGCAGTGGAGATGTAGTGGTGGGCTCGTTCAATCCTACATTTGCCTCTGAACCAACACCCACAGCAGGCTCTTGCTCTGTCCCTATAAAATTCTAGAGTTGTAAACTAAGCAACCACTCCCACTGACAGCTTCAAGCATTGCTTCCCACACCCCAAGTGGCTTATATGTGCTCTTGTGACCACAAAAAAAAATCTCTAAGGGAAAAGAAAGAGTTACTAGCTATCTTAGCAGATCGATTCATAGGAGATTCCTTTTCATGGAAGAGGGGCCTATCAGGGGAGAGCTAGGGGGAGTGAAAGGTTGATATGATCAAGAAACATTGTATACGTGTATGAAATTTTAAAAAAATGAATTAAAGTATTACTAAAAATATGTTTTAAAAGAAGCTTCCCTTTCCTTGGTAGCAGAACTATAATTGTATTGACATAAATTTAATTTATTTAAAGGGCTCTTCTTGCTCTTTGCCATCTAAGGATATATTCCTAAGTCCTTTTGTCAAGCATGCTCCTAAAGGCAGTCTAATCAATGAGATACCTATGTATAATTTCAACCCTAACAATGAACTTCGGCCCATTCTAGTAACTCACAGGCAGCATAAGGAAATTAGTGAATGAGTAAAAGCCCTGAGCTGATGTCTCTGGGGGACTGTTAGAAGTGGAAGGGTCTGGTGGGTTTGAATGTATTAAGCTTCAATCTTAGCCCCAACTGGGGTGGAAGGTTCTGATTGTACTATGCCTTAACCTTGGTCCCAGTTGAGAGTAGAAGCTTTTAATTGCTTAATTGATTTGGGTCCCAATTGAGAGAAGGCTCTGATGGCTTGACTATATTAGGCCTTGATCTTAGCCCCAACTGTGAGTGGAGATCTCTGAGGGCTTGGATATACTGGCCCGTGATGTTGGTGTGGCAAGTCATGGCGTGGCCACATGGGACAGGAGATGTACCCAGAACAAAGGTAACTTGGATTTGAGAAAAGACCACAGGTGTAAGTCTAGAGAACTGGCCAAGCAGGATGGTGAGATTCACAATGAGTGGATAGCAGGTGACAGGCAAACTAACTAGAGGTGAAGAGATAAAGGATGGGGTAGAGAATAAGGGAGATCAAGGACAAAGCCGAGAAGGTTCTGTCAAAACTGTCCTAACCAAAATGGTAGCATTCCAAGGGGCAGCTATATTTGTTAGGAGAAAATACAGGATGTTTCACTTCAAATAAATAATATTTATATGTGGGTACTTGTTTGTGTATGTGCATCTGTATATGGAGTATAAGTACATTAGTGTGTTCATGCATATAGAAACCAAAAGGCCAACCTTAAATGTCTTCCTCAGTCACTCATCAGTCACTCAAAATCTATTTTCTGAATCAGGGTATCTCCTTTTTATCTGGAGCTCTAAGATTCAGCTGGGCTAGTTGGCCAACAAGCCCCAAAGATCCTGTCTCCATCCCTCACTATTGGGATTTTACAAGCATGATTCACCATGTACAACTTTGTTTTGTCTGAGATAGTTGTCTCTCTGTGTGGCTACGTAGATCAGGCTGGACTTGAACTCAGAGATCCACCTGCCTCTCCCTCCCAAGTGCTGTGAGTAAAGGCATGTGCCACCACACCTGATGCCCAAACTTTGATGGCATCAACTCAGGTCCTCATGCCTGTATAGCAAACACTTAACCAAATCCCCAACCCCAAGTAACATTATTTTAATCAAGTGTGTCACAAGTACTAAGTAAGACACACACTGAAAACTTATTTAAAGCTGTAGGAGAGCACATACCTATAAACCCAGTACCCAGGGTTCCAAGGCTAACTGGGTCCACGTAAAGACTCTATTTCAAACCTTAACAACCCCCAAAATATTTGTTGTTTCTTCTGAATTTTACATTTCACTGGGCATCTTGCCATCCTAAATCAAAGAAAATGTTTGAGAGAGAATCAAAACTGACAGAAAGTTCCCACTCAGCAATAAGGTGTGAATGCACACAGAGGAAGCCAGGAAAGAAGCCAGAGACAGACTTTAAAGCAAGCAAATAGGAACATTCACAACCAGGAGAATGGAAAAGGTGGAAGAGCTGACCAGCCAGTCCTGGGCCAGGGCAAGGAAGGGAAGGGCAAGAAGAACCATGGCCTCTCAAGATTTCGATCCAGTAGGTCTGAGGTTAGTCCCCTAAATATACATAGCTATAGTCGTTAATATTGATTACTAGCTGAATAGGATCTTAGCTATGAGATAAGTCTATATATGGGCATACCTGGAAGGGATTATCTTATTTATATTCAATTGAGGTCAGAAGACCCACCTAAAAATGGGCATTGCCATTCCCTAGACCTGGGTCCTAGACTTAATTAAAAAAAAAAAAATTCAACTGAACAAGGAAGGGCAAGCAGGTGCAATGTGATCAGCATTCTTAAGCTCCAGCTTCTAGAACTTCTCTACCATAATGGACTGTACCCTCAAACTGTGAGCCCTCAAACTGTGAGCCCAAGGAGACCCTTTCTCTCATAAGTTGGGGGTTATTTTACTAAGACAAGTAACTAATATAACTTCTTACCACATTTCCCAATCCTCAGGCCAACAGTACTGGAATCTCACAGAACTTACTAGAAAGGCAATTCTAAGGTTCTATCCCAGGCTTCCTGATAATTCTGGTGGTTGCCTAAGTTTGCAACCCACTAGGAGGCCATAGCAGAGCAATGGCCATTAGGATCTTTCCATTACAGGAGGGATGAGGTCAGAGGAAAGGAGCAGAGTCCAGACAGAAAACTTAGCAGAGTTGCCAGGCAAGCCCAACTGGTCATGGGCACACACAAGAGACCAACAGATACAAAGGGACAGCAGAGCCTGGCAGAGTGTTCTCCAGACTATTCTGCTTCCAGCTCACCTGGGCAAACAAGGTGGCAAACAAGAGTACAGCCTGGTGGCCAGAGAAAGGTAGGGGATCGCCAGGCTTTGTTGACCTTTAGTTTGTCACATTAGTTGGAACAGGTGAGCAACCCCCCTGGGACAAAATGCTGGACATTAACTAGCAGCAAATTAGTCTGTGGCAGCAGCCAAGTTATAGCAATGTTTAGGGAAAGGTTCAACAGCAAAATAGAGTCAGGAGTGGGGCTAAAGTCATAACAGTGTCTTGTCTTATTTAGGTGCCCAACCCCCAACATGAGGTAAGAGGTCAGAGGCCAGGTACAGAAGGCACAAAGTATTGTGGGTATGGCCATTAGCCAAGCTGATAAAGCGTTGGATTGTGTTCCAGGAGATATTAACCTGTGCCAAGATCAAAAACGCTTGGGAAACTGCTCTCAATTCCTGTCACTTGGAATAGGTTGCATGTGTGCTTGTTCGAGGCATTGGGGAATCTTCATTAAAGGCACCTGTTGAGCTTCTTGTAACATCTCTACTGAACCGACCTTCCTATCTCCCTCCCCGAAGAGGCATCCTACAGAGTACTACTCCACCGAATGTCAGTTTCAGAAACAACTTTTTAAAATCATACTAGAGGCTGGGACGTGGCTCCATTGATGGAGTTCCTGGCTAGCATCCACAGGGACCTGGGTTCAATCCCCAGCACCACATAAATGGGGTATAGACACCTAGAATCACAACACTCAGGAGGTGGAGACAAAAGGATCAGATGTACAAGATCATACTCAACTACACAGGGAGTTCAAGTGACCCTTTGTTGCGGGATATTTGTTTACTGTGTGAATATATATTGCTGTGATTGGTTTAATAAAGAGCTGTACAGCCAATAGCTAGGCAGGAGGTATAGGCAGGACTTCCAGGCAGAGAGAGAGAGAGAGAGAGAGAGAGAGAGAGAGAGAGAGAGGAAGTAGATTAATCTAGGCATGTGAGAGACTCCAGAAAGACACTAAAGAGGTCAAATATATGGTACAGAGTAGAGGTAATCGAGCAATGTGGTAGAACATAGATTTAAAAAAAAGATTAATTTAAGTTATAAGGGCTATTGGGACCAGCCTAAGCTAATGGCCAAGCTTTTATAATTAATAAGATGTCTCCATGTCATTATTTGTGAGCTGGTAGCTGACAAAAAAAGCATAGTACAACCCTTTCTCTAAATAAACAAATCATGCCAAGAACATCCTTCGCCTCCCACCACCATACACTGACCAGTTTGCCTTCCTACACCTTCCCAGCCAATCTAAACATATGAACCTAGCTCTCTCTCATACAAGATGTCTAAAAGCATCTCTACTCTGATCAACCATTTTTCACATTCTTGTTCTTTTCTTTATGCCTCCCTCTTCTTTCTTGCCAGACATGAGTCCCTGACAATTTTTCCTCCAGAATTCTGGGCTTTGGTTGTTAAAGCCCAAACTCTGGATGTAGCCTGCCTCCTCCCCATCTCTAAATTTGACCCTGACCTACCAGCCAGCACACCTCTACCTTCCACTCCCTACACATAAGCTATTGCTGGGTGTGAACTCTGATCTGCCAACCTCCAACTCATGTGCTTTACCTGTACCTTTCCGGAGCAGAAACACTCCTGTCCCCTCCCCTGGGTGGACCATCTCCTGGCCTCAGTTCGAGGAAGCCAGCTCAGTTGGCTCTTGAGTCCTTGGTTGGGCAATTTTCAGGTGTTTTTCTAAAGGCTGGCTTTTCCCCCTCTTTGGTAATAAGCAAATGATAAATTGCTGGTAATAAATCTGTCAGAACTGTGACATTCTCTGTTGCATGGTGACAGGCAGGCAGCCAGGACACTGTGTCCAGCATGGTCTAAAGAACATCGGACCATTGTCTTCCGAATCTAGATCTATAAACTTAGCCAAGCCAACCTTCTTGTTGAGTCTTTGTTTCCCATCCGCAATATGAACATAATAATATCTGCCCTGACTACCTTAAAAGGAGGCCAGGAGGATGAAGATGAAAGGAAGCTTTGACAGTGCTTTGAACATCTACATCACCATAACAGAGCTAGGCATTTATTATCATTGCTTTATGGCCTAATATCTTTCTGACGCATCACAGACTTTGGGGGTAGGGGTGTAGCAAGGGGCTTTTTGCTCTGTTTATAGAGATACAAATAAATGCCTTTCAAAGGCTGACTCTACAAAAATTCAAGTTATAGAGTGGCAGCGACATCCCTGACCACATCCCCATGCATCGCAGTGAATTAAGAGTTTGTTTGAATGAAGAGGCCCATTCAGTCTGCTTCTTTGGCCCCTAAACTTGGTCACAAAACAGGCAAAGTTGGCCATTGGACCTGCCTATCCCTCTCTAGCTAAGAGGAGCTTGGCTCCTACTGTAGAAGGGGTCTGCCCATCTGCACAGAACAGGTCCTCTCACCAGAGCCCAGGCCACTAACACAGAGAGGAGACTGGGGGATAAGGCCCCATGGAGGACTGACAACAGCAGTGGCAGCATCTGCTATGGAGTCCAAACACCTGGATCTGATTCCAGCCCTGTCGCTTCCAGCTGTGAGACCTCAGACATCATAGCACTTACTTTCTCTGGCTCTTAGAGTTCCTTCAGATGGAGTTCATAATTGCTGGGGCCACACAGCTCAGCAGATGGCAGATAAGACAAGAACCTTAATGTCTGAATCTCAAACAACAATCTTCCATTTCCTCCTTTTCCTGTGTTTGCATGTATGTATCTGTATGTATGTGGTTGTGTGTACATGCTCATACATGCTTGTGGAGGCCAGAGCTCAATTTCAGTTGAGTTCCTTAGTCATTCTACCTTTTTTTTTTTTCTTCAGACATTGTCTCTTGATTAACCTGGAGCTCACCAGTTTGGCTAGGCTGGTTGACTAGAAAGCTCCCGGGATCTACCTGTTTCCACCCTCCCAGCACTAGGCTTACAGACACACGCCCAGCTTTTTACATGTGTGCTGGGGATCTGAACTCAGGTCCTCATGCTTACATGGAAAATATTACCAACTGCACCATTTCCTCAGCTCCCCACACCCAGCCTTCTAACAGCCTCTCTGGTAAAGCCCATGTGGGATTTTAACAAGATCCTCAGGACATTAAAACACACATTAAACTTCAAAGGCACTAGTATTTTATACCCTGTCTGGGCTGGAAAGTCCCTCCTTGGTCTCTGATGTTTTGTCTGTCTTTTTTTTTTTTTTTTCAACTGAATCTCCATGCCTGGTCATTCATCAGATCCTTGGGACATTAATTTACTGTTCTCTTCCCTGCCGAGCACCCTGCCAGGAGACTGCAAAATCAGTGGTGACACTGTCCAGGTCTTCCAAGAGCTTCTGGTGACATCTTCAAAGGGAATAGAAGCCAAGGTCGTGGCCATAGATGGTCCTTCTGAGGCAGATGCTTCCCAGGCTACATATGTCTGGAGCACTGGACACCCCTGGTGACACCGCCCCTAAAGACTGTTTCACCTTGCTGAGTGGTCAAGCACCTAGCTAGAAGCATTGAAATGATAGTTGCGTTCATACCTGGTATGCAGGAGGGGCATAATATATGCAGAGCTGAATAGCTGAGCAATGACTACCTGTCCTCTGACCCCTTCCTGTTGTCCCTTTCCCTTTTTTCTGAAAGAGTTCTCTACCCCCTACAGAACCCACTTTACCCTTTCCTACCATTTCCTTTTTCCCAATTTCTCCAGAAATCTCCATGTATGATTCTACTAGAATATGTACAGAAAGCATCAAAGACTCATCACTCTAGTTTCTGCATAAGCCTTGATGACAGGCACACAACACACCCCTTCCACAAAGCTGTGAGAGTGATTTTCCTTCTTTCCACAAAGTCCTGGCAGTGTGGTGAGAGTGATTGGGCACTGGGTAGCTCAGATGCACAGTTGGGGCAATCCAAGCCAAGCACCCACCCACAGGCACCAGGCTGCACAGAGAGGCCTCCAGCTGCTCTAGAAGACAGAACACTGCTGTCATGCTGAGCTGTGAAGTCTCCTTGCAGCTGCATTACACTGTGAGGGTCAAGGAACTTCCCCTTCCTCTGGCAAATTCTACCTATAGCAGAGAACGAGCCAAACTAAGGGACAACAAAAGGAACAAGGACAGAGTGGGGGCATTCAAAATCCCTGTCCAGGGCAAGGCAGGACTATCAGAAATGTATTTCAACATAGAAGAAACCACCAGGTTGGGAACTGGAGCTGGAGCTCAGTTGGTAGAGAGTTTGTCTAGCACCACAGAGCCCAGAGTTTGATCCCCAGCCCTGCCTAAACCAGGAATGGTGGCACATGCCTATAATCATGCTCTCATCTCCCAGATGCCAGAAGGATCTCAAGTTTCAGGTCCATCTTTGGCTATAGAGGTTGTTTGAAGCCTGCTTAAACTACATGAGGCCCAATGACAGAGAGAAAATAATCACTAGCTGTCCCAAACTGGTGGCATAGAATGAATGTCTTGTCCACATGCCTGAGCTCACATGCCACTTTGGTCCCAGACATGAAACCACATTCTGTCTGTGATCAGTGTTGAGACAAGGCCACATCCCAGCCTTTCCTATAATTGTGATGGGTATCAAAGGACTGGCTTCGGTAGCCAAGCACAGAACTTGATCTCTAGGATAGAATGTCTCACATAGTTTCTCACTAACAGGAAAGGAAAAAAAAAATTGTCCCTGGATTTTCACATGAAAGGAAAACTGGACTCCTTCACTGAAGACCCCAACAGCTACTCTGACATACATAAGCTGAGGTGTGTTTGTCCCACGTCATCTGGGTTTTCAGAATAAGAGACCTTCCAGCCTGTGCAATACACGCAGCCAGTCAGGGGAAGCAATGAAAGAAACAAGAGGACTGGCTGCAGATCCTGGCCTTTTCAAGGATATGGTCAGCACATGACCTTTATCTCCTCACACCATACTGGAATGATTCTCTTAATGCAGGATATAGCCCATTGGGTAGACAGACAAACAGACAGGCCCAGAAAAGCCAAGAGACATTTCTTAAAATACCCCAATACACATCTTGTACCCAAATGGCCCAATTTCAAATGCTTTCTTCTGTAACCTACTGTGTTTCAGAGAGACAACAAAGGTCTGGAAGCTTCCCTTGGGACAGCAAGGGCAAGGATGTAGACACAGAAGATAGGCTGGTAATTAGAGCTTGGAAAACCCGTGACGTCCCTGGAAACTCTAGGGCTGAGAATTCGGTAAGTTTGCTGATGATGCAAAGGGGTGAGCGCAGGAAGGTGTTCAGGCATGGAGGGCCTGCCTCCTGCAGGCCCGGCTGCTTTTCATCTCCTAAGCCTATCCTGCCAGGTGTGTGCCCTGGAGTTGTCCTTCTAGCCACATCTCTCTTGCATCAGACACTCATCTGTCCACCAACATTTTCATGCCATCCCTAGTCACCACACTCCCTCCTGAAGTGCTCCTTTCTCTGGATGCAGAGTTGCCACCTGCCTGGTCCCTCACCATGCCCCACCCAGCTCCAGCTGGGACAGTCTTCTGGGTGGCTGCCTACCCGTCCACACTTGCTCCATACCAATGCCAAGGATGTCTTCTTCTGTGTCCCACAGCCAAGTCCCAAGAACCCACTTTCATCAAACTGATGTGGACATAGTGATTTGGTCACCCCAAGAATCCAGCTCCTCTCCACAGGCACCTTTGTGATCCCTTTCTTGGCCTCATCTTCACCTCTGCTGCCACCGATACCTTCTACCATAACATGTCTCAGCCATGCCTTCTCACTGATGACCAAGTGATCAACACAAGAATGCAGAGGACAGATGTACCGTTAGCATGCATGCTCAATAACCAGACATGTGCAATAGAACTTTCTCTGCCTGGGAAAACAAACCAAGTTACAGAACTTCACCACCACACTGGGACAATTCATGACTTCTCACCAGGAACTTGATAAAATGGCTCATGGCTTTACTGAGAGACACCTGTGGCAGACGCTCCCTGACTATATATCATGTATATCTCACATTGTTCTTGTCACCTATGACAGACAGTGCCTGGCACAGGCACTGTGGCTGGAATATACCTAAATCAGGTCCTATTACTAGCAAGTTACAAACAGGTGCAGATGCTACTGGCCCAGGACCACCCTAGGAAAACCACCAAGCAGGAATATGCATGAGGGGGCTTGAAGGTAGCTTTGAACTTGATAGCACCTGCCAACACCTCATCAACTTGCAAAGCTTGATTTCCATGAACCCAGAGGAGAAAGGAAAATACCTTAAAAGGTCTATTGTCTATCAAGTACAAGACATGGGGTGCTGGAGGGATGGCTCCAGAGTATCCGAGTTCAATTCCAAGCACCAACATAGTGTGGCTCACAACCTTCTGTGACATCCCTCTTCTGACTTTTGAAGGCACTGTGCACATATGGTACACAGACATACATAAAATAAATAAATAAAAACAACACCTGGCATAGCTTGTGCCAGGCCCTGACTGTCGTAGAGTCCCATGGTTCCTATTTTGAGGCAATTCAAACTTGAATAAGACCTTTATGGTACTTCAATAGTTCGCCCTGTGGGACAGGTATCTAGGCTTCCTAGGTATGAAGCTAATGGGGCTGCCCAGTATGGGGAAGGCATGTCCCCAAGTTCCCCCTGGAGCTTCCACTAAATTTCTGTTTCCTCCGATGCCTCCCTCCACCCTCTTTATAAAGCACAAAATAGATGGAGCCTCTCCCAGAGACAGAATCTGTTTATGGCTCTCACATTCCTAGAAAGATCCTAGGCTTGGAGTGAAGGCACACAGCAAAATTTGCTGGTCACCAGTTAGATATGTGATACCAAAGAGATTCCCCAACATCACTCAGTCCGATGTGTCTTTTGAATACAATGCTAAAGCCAGGCAAATCCCATTCGACTTGTAATATCATAAGTTATACAATGACTCTGTGTGGAGGGATTGGTTTTTAATACAATTGCTGTTATTTTTTTCTGTAGGACAAAATTATCTTCCCAAAAACAGCTGAGCTACGTACCCACATGTCACAGAATCCTTTCCCCAGTGGTAGCTGCTTGTAGACCTTCACTGCTAAGCCTGCCCACTCCCTCCCTCTCTCAAGGCTAACCCTGCAGTTCCCTTCCCTTTTCAGACAATAGCCAAAACCCTAAACCTGCTTGCCCTGACTCTCCTAACATTCTCTCCCTTCCTCTTTCCCTCTTTCCCTCCCTCCCTTCCTCCTTCCCCCTTCCTCCATTTCTCTCTGTCTCTGCCTCTCTCTCCCCCCCTCTCTCTCTGAAGACCCTCATACCCACTCCTGGCAGCTGTTTGCACACTTCCATTGCTTAGCCTGCTTTCTTGGCCTCTAATTCAAAACTCGGACTTTTTTTCTCTAATCCAGCTTCATCCTCCAGACAGCTGCCAAGATCTCCAGTTTGCCTGCCCTGTTGTTTTATGTTCAGACACTAAATTGTCCTCGAGTTTAAACACACACACATGCACACACACACACACACACACACACACACACACAGGGGAGTCACAGGATCACGATTCTGAGTCCCTTCCTTCATCTCAGTTTTATCCCCAAAGGTGTTTTGTTTATCAAATCCTGCTGGAACCCCTTGTCCTTGCCAGGTACATCAAGTACCACAGACCACAAATGAAGCCACAGACAAGATCACTGTCAGTATAGTTGACTGGCAGCAAGTGACAGAGAATCCCTTCCAGTGGCTGGAAGAGATGGGAGAGGCCCTTGGCAGAGAAGGCTGGTTCCCGCCTTCTATTCTCCCTTCTTCCTAGTAACAGAGCTCCCAACTTTTCATATGTTATAGATCTACCTAGAAAATAGATTGACTGGCAGTTGGCATGTGCCCTTTCTTACCTCTTTTTTTATTGATTTTTTGTTTTTCGACACAGGGTTTCTCTGTATAGCTTTGAATCCAGTCCTGGAACTTGCTCTGTAAATCAGGCTGGCCTCGAACTCACAGAGATCCTCCTGCCTCTGCCTCCCAAGTGATTAAAGGTGTGCTCCACCACTGCCCAATTCTTACCTCTTCTTCTATCCTGCTGCCTGGAATTAAGATGTAATGACTGGAGCTCCAACTGCATTTTATTTATTTGTGACTGGGGCGGGAGTGGTGGAGCAAGATAGTGGGGGAGAGAAAGGTATATTAGGGGTGCGTGTGTCGGGGCATGCATGGCATGTGGAGGTCAGAGGACAACACTGTAGAATTTGTTCTCTCCTGCCACCTTTATATGTGTTCCAGTGATCAAATTCAGGTCACCAGGCTTGCAAAACAAGTGCCTCTACCTGCTATCTGGCCAGCCCTCCAGCTGCGTTTTAAACTACAAGAGTAGCAATGATCTTGGGATAATAAATCAGGGATGTTGAAGAAGTCTGGATCCATAACAGCTCTACTCCTAAACCAATCCCAGGCTATCTCCAGAATTTAACACAAGAGAAAGCAAGCTTAAATGTCATTTTAAAAGCTCATTATTTTGTGATTACTGACACATCTACTGATTGTAATCTCAGCTACTTCAAGGCTGGACTGTGAGTGATGTGAGGTCTTTGAACTCACTATGTAGGGAATAAGGAGCCAGAGAGGGTTTA
Source organism: Cricetulus griseus (assembly GCF_003668045.3). NCBI lineage: Eukaryota > Metazoa > Chordata > Mammalia > Rodentia > Cricetidae > Cricetulus > Cricetulus griseus. The sequence continues at coordinate 12,089,597 of NC_048600.1, read as the reverse complement.
CAAGCTGTGGAGTAACTTGCCGTGGAGAGAGAAAAAGGAGAAATCTAAATGGCCCAAGATGTCAAAAGAAGTTGAAAGAACATTTCCACTGATAGAAACAAGGCTTCCGAGGGTACTATGCTACTTTTCTGCTTGTAACCAAATACCTGACAAGAAGGAAGGAGAGAGATGGAGAGCTGATTTGGGCCCAAGGGCTGAAGGCAGGGTAACAAGAGCAGCACCCAGCTACGGTGGGAGGAGGCTGATTACACCATCAGGGTGGATCAGGGAGCAAGGAAAGGAGGGTGCTGGTACTAAGCTTACCCCCACCTCCCTTTTGGGTGGGAGGTGTTGAGACAGGGGTTCTCCACATAGCCCTGGCTGTCCTGGAACTTGCTTTGTAGACCAGGCTGGCCTCGAACTCACAGAGATCCACTTGCCTCTGCCTCCCGAGTGCGGGGATTAAAGGTGAACACCATGCCCAGACTCTTTTTGCCTTTTTAACTAAGTCCAAAGCTCCAGCACCTGGGATGGTGCTGCCCACATTGGACCGGGTCTTCTCTTGTCAGTTAAAGTTCTCAGGAACACCCCAGAAGGCACACCCAGAAACATTTCCTAAGTGGTTCCAAATCCAGACAAGTTGGCAATGAAAATGGACCCTCACAGGTGGCACACAAATAGCTTTAGGTTTGTTGCTTTTGAAGCAACTGAAATACACTTATGTTTTGAAAAGTGTGGGTATGTGTGTGCACAATAAAGACACAGAAGCAAGCTGTAAGAGAAAGTCAAGTCCTGTAACTACAGATTTGGAGCCATTCATGGAAAGGCAATTATGGATCTGTTCCAGCATGGATTAACCTTTCCCAGTTTAAGTGAAATAGCCAGCCACAAAAGCACAAAGACTTTGTTTCCACACATGTGAAGTGCCTGTAAGTCAAATTCACAGGAACAGAAAGTAGAATTGTGGCCAGGCAGTAATGGGAAGCAGGAGGTGGGGGTGGAGTTACCTAATGGGGACCTTTAAGTTTTGCAAGATGAATGACAGTGGTGGTGAGTTCAGAAAAATCTAGAGATGCATAAAACTGCTGAGACAGCAATATATATATTATATTAATATATATACATACATATGTATATATATCAAAATACATATATATATATATATCAAAAGAAAATTTAGTTATTTAAAAAATAGTCACCCACCAGGTGTGGTGGCACACACCTTTAATTCCAGCACTTGGGAGGCAGAGGCAGGCAAATCTCTGTGAGTTCAAAACCAGCCTGGTCTACAAGAGCTAGTTCCAGGACAGCCTCTGAAGCCACAGAGAAACCCTGTCTCAACAAACCAAAAATAAATAAATAGTCACAACTGAACCTCCAATGTATAGGAGGGGTCAAAATGAGACAGAAGGACTCACATATAAGGGGAAGAAGAAGAAAGAGGTCAGGGGGCCAGGGGAGGAAGCTGAGAGGAAGGGAAACCAGTAAGAAAGAACAGACATGATTGACAGACCCTTGGAAGAGTGGTGCCAGCACAAGGACTGTGAGAGAGACTCCAGGCACCCCAGCCAAGGTGCCTTGCTAGCAAGAGTCTTGGATCAGCACCAAGCACAAGGCTGAAAGCACAGTTGAGGGCCATCAAAACTGGAAAAAGTCAGACCAAGAAAAGTCCCGTGCAGCAGCACTGGGTCTGCAGGAAGGGAGGCCTCTGCAGTTCCTTCTTCTGTAGCGATTTCAAAGTCAAGGGCTGTTGCCTGAAACACAATGGAAACATTACCTCAGAAGGGAATGTGTTCACTCAGATGTGAGGCAGCCCTCCGTTGACCAGAGAGGCAAGGAGGACAAGCTTCTTACAGGCCATTGTGTGGAACTCTAAGGAAAACTCATACCTGTCTTCCTAAAGACTGTAGTGATATGGAGAGATTTGAGTCAAGAGTAAGGCACAGGTCCAATTCTAGGCTGGCAGAAGAATATGGCAGCCATAAAGGTGGCTCCAGCCATGTGGAGTGGCACACCTGTAATCCCAGAACCTGGGAAGTGAAGGCAGGAGGATCAAGATTATATGGTCATCCATGAGACTGTATCTGAAGATAAATAAAAAAGCTCTAGAACACAAGAGTTCACTGGGCACAGGAAGTGAGAAACAGAAGTGAGCATGAGAAGGGTGCCAGGAAGACCCTGGACAACACTCAGGGAAGACTGTCACTGTGGTTTGGATGTCCCCTACAAGGTGCATGTTGACATTGAACTGGATCTTTAAGAAATCATTATAGGCCGAGCAGTGGTGGTGAGAGCCTTTAATCCCAGCACTCGGGAGGCAGGTCTCTGTGAGTTTGAGGCCAAACTGGTCTACAAAGCAAGTTCCAGAACAGTCAAGGCTACATACACAGAGAAACCCTGTCTTGAAAAAAAAGACTATTGTATGATGGTGCTCCCTCATGAATGGAGGACTAACGCTGTTCTAGAGGGAGTGGGTTAGTAACCATGGAATACCAAGCAAAGAAGGTGGGTTTGGCTCATGTTCCTCTTCCTTGCTCTCCAGTTGTGTTAACAGAACAGTGCAGAGACCTTTACCAAATACTGGAGCCATGTTCCTAGAACCTCCTACTCTCCAAAACCATGAGCCAAATAAGCTTCTATTGCTTAGAAATGACCAATGCAAGGTATTTGATTACAGCAGTAGGAGACAGACCAAGACTACCTCAGGAATGACCAGCTTGGCTATGCTGGAGTTTACTGTCACCATAATAGCCAGGACTTTTCAGCATGATGCCATCTGTAAAGTTGTTCTGTCCCTGTCCTGTTTCCTACAATCCTGCACAACAGGTTGTAAGGATAAGGGAGTGGTCCACAGTGTCAAGTGAAGCAGAGAGGTCAAAGACAGGAAACAGGGAAATCACCAGCTCACAAAACAGCAAACCACTGAGAACATTAGAAGGAATGTTTCAAGCAGGAGTGGAGATTTGTGTGATATAGATTATGCTCGTTGTTAAATAAAAGCTGATTGACTGATAGCTGGGCAGGAAGAAATTGAGCTAGAGAGCCAGATTAGGAAAATTCTGGGAAGAGAAAAGGGTGGAGTCAGAAAGCCACCGGGCGAATGCAGAGAAGCAATGAGAAAGTTGTTGTCCTGAAAAAAGATACCTAGCCATGTGGCTAAACATTGATAAGACCTATGGGTTAATTTAAGTGTAAGAGTTAGCTAGTAACAAGCCTGAGCTATTGGCTGAGTATTTATAAGTAATAAAGTCTCAGTGTGTTTATTTGGGAGTTGCTGGTAGGACAGAAATTTCTACCTGTACCTGAGCTCCATGTGCAGGTGCAGACTGAGTGCATCTGTAGAGCTCAGACCCTAGTCATCACAGATGGGACGCTAATGACAACTTCCCAGTCAAAGCACCTGAAGGACTGGGTCTCTTAAAATTGACACAATGGTCACATCTGGACCAGAAACAACTCCAAAATGGAATTGAGACATGTGGAAGAAAGGTTGTGAATGAGGAGTGAGTGAAGGGATTCCAACAGTGCATCTCAAGTGCCAAAATGGGGGTGTGCATTAGCTACTTCCTGCTGCATAACAAATTACTCAAACACTGACTGTGTGTCACCTCCTGCTTCTGTGATGGAGTCCAGGTGCAGGGTGACTGAGTGATCCTGGCTCAGAGTTTCTCCCAAGACTGCAGCCTAAGGATCCAATCCCAAGCTTGTCACAGGAAGCTGGGGAGCCCCTGTTCCCTTTAGGCTCCTGGATGAATGTTTCAGTCCCTCACACACCAAGAGGGGCTCTCTAGATAGGTACTCACAACACAGTCTTTTGCTTTACCCAGTATGTGGAATTCAAGAGACGGGGCAGAGGGGAGAAGCAAATACGATGCAGAAGCCACTATCCTTGGGTAACCTACTATCTGAAGAGATATCCCATCCCCTTTGCTGGATTCTATTTGTTGGAGTGACTGAGTGACTTCGGGAGTGAGAATTACACATGAGCCAACTCAGAGGCTGCCTAGTAGGAGATAAAGACTTGGTCATCCTTTTTTAAAAAAGATTCTTTTATATTTATTTATGTGCATGCTTGTCTATCTGTGCACTTGTGTGCAGGTGCTTGTAGAGGCCAGAAGAGGATGTCAGATCCCCTGGAGCTGGAGTTACACAGGTGGTTGTGAGCTGCCCAGCATGGACACTGGGGACTGAACTCCTGTCCTCTGAAGGAGCAAGAAACACTCCTCAATGCCAAGCCATCCCTCCAGCCCCTCAAACTGGTCTTGAAGAGGCAAAATATTTTTCTTATCCTACAGGTAAAGTATTCCAGACACAAAGGAAGAATCCAGGGAAAGTTCTATGCAGACAGACTTTTCTTTTTGGGCCAACAGTTCACAATAAAAGACATGGAGACTTATTAATTATGAAAGCTTAGCCTTAGCTTATGCTTGTTTCTAACTAGCTCTTATAACATAAATTAATCCATATTTGTTAATCTATGTTCTTCCATGCACTCATTACCTTATCTCGTCTGCCTGGCGACTCTACCCTTCTTCTTTCCCAGGCTTTCTCTGTCCAGAAGTCCCTCCTTTACCTCCTGCCTATTGAACGGTTAGCTTTTTATTAAACCCATCACAGTGACACATCTTCACACAGGGTAAAGGAATATTTCACAACAGTTCTAAACTTGCTTTACAGGGTATGCTCAAGGAGTAGCATGGTGGCTGAACTCAACAGATAGCCTCTGGCTTGTCCCTCAGGAGGCCCTGGCCCTTTGATTCACAAAGCTTTAGCTTTGCTGCCCCAAGTGAGTTTTCTGAGGCCACCTTTGTTGTAATCCAGGCACACCGGGCCCTGCCCCTTGGGGACCTGGCAGAGTGCCCACCCCTGAGTGCATAGCACGCAGTACCCTGGCTCTGTACACAGGTGCAAAGGTCCCTTTAAGAGACAAGCTCTGAGCCGGGCATTGGTGATACACACCTTTGATCTCAGCACTTGGGAGGCAGAGGCAGGAGGATCTCTGTGAGTTTGAGGCCAGCCTGGTGTGCAGAGTGAGTTCCAGGATAGACTCCAAAGCTACACAGAGAAACTCTGTCACTAAAAGTGTGTGTGTGTGTGTGTGTGTGTGTGAGAGAGAGAGAGAGAGAGAGAGAGAGAGAGAGAGAGAGGGTGGGGGGGAGGGAGAGAGAGAGAGAGCTCTGCCGACTCCCACTCTCTGTTTCAGCCATTTCTCTGAGGAGGCAGATGGATCTGTCTCTTCTCTCTCTTTCTCTCTTCCCTTCTCCGCTTTCTCTCTTCCTCCCCCACTCCCTCCCCTTCCCCAATAAAACTTCCTTCCCATGTAAGTTCTGCCTGATTGTGTATTTGTTCCTCACCTGCCATGGGACCTTCCAAGGTCCCCCTCAAGCCATATTCATAACAACCTTAATGTTAGAGGATACTGCCAACAAACATTTCAAATATAGAATGAACTGCCTACTTAGGAATAATGCAGAGAGCCATCAGAGGAAAACAAACAGCATGGTAGTTTGAACAGGAATGGCCTCATAGGTCTACATATTCTAATGCTTAGTCACTGGGGAGTGGAACTGTATGGGAAGGATTAGAAGGATTAAGTAGTGTGGCCTTGTTGGAGGAAGTGTGTCACTGGGGGTGGGCTTTGACATTTCAAAAGCCCAGTTTCTCTCTCCCTCTCTCTCTCTCTCTCTCTCTCTCTCTCTCTCTCTCTCTCTGCCTATGGATCAGTATATAAACCTTTCAGCTACTACTCAAGTGCCAAGTGTGCCTCTATGCTCTTGCACAATGATAATACACTAACCCTCTAAAAAACTGTAAGCAAGCACCAAATTAAATGCCTTCTTTTATAAGAGTTGCCTTTGTCATGGTGCCTCTTTTACAGTAACAGAACAGTGACTAAGACAGCTGCCTAGGCTGGCTCTGCTTCTACCTTCTATGGGGACAGAGCCTGTTATACAGAAGTAGGGCGGTAAAGACACTCCCCAGAACCAGCCAGTGACAGGGAGAATCTGTTTCCAGAACTTCCAAATGCAGGGCTGGACAGACACAGAACAAAGTTGAGTCTGCCAACTACTGCCATGCACAAGCTCCACGTGGAAGATTGCTCCCATGCCCACCACAATGCACCCATCAAAACATCTATGTTTCTTCCACACCTCTGAAGCAAAGAGAAGCAGCACAGGGATGGCTAAAGGGCATTTTCAATGGAATGAACGATGAGACTACAGTCAGGGCCTCTGGAGTCTATTAGAGGCTCCTGGAATTTCTGAACCATTCCTGAGTTGATTCAACTTTATAAATATTTATCAAAGGCCTGTTAGGATGATGTGTCAGCTACAGGTCATGGACTGCCTCCAAGAAAGTGGGCCAGGGAAAGATAGAACTAACTAGAATAGAAGGTGCACCAAGCTGGTGGGCATTAGGGCAGGAAGTTGCCTTGACCTGAGATTGCAGTTGAAGGACAGTTCATTCAGGGTGGAGATATACAATTACTGTGGGCACAAATGGCAAAGCCAGAGTCAGCCGCAGACATGAAATCAGAATCAAACTGTTCATAGCAGCTCGTGCCTATAATCCCAGAACTCTGGAGGCAGGAGCAGGAGAATCAGGAGTTCAAAGTCAGACATGACTGTGCAGAAAGTTCTAGACCAGCCTGGGCTACATAAGACAACAAAATAAAAGACTTGGAATTTTAGAGCCAAAACTGCTGCTCAAGAGGGACAGATGAACGGAAAAACAATGCCGGGCCCTGGCCAGGACAGAGGCTAGACCAGGCATTCATTCAAAAGCAGGATGATGTTGGCTTGTTCTAAGCACCAACCCCACTGGCCAATTCTGATGCTCAAGCCAGACGGAGAATATAGATCTGGTTGTCCATCTAGAGATACATGTAAAGCAAGATTTGGAGTCTAAGGAGGGCCATGGGACACAGAGGGAATCATTTTAGGCATAGATGCTACCAGAGTAGGCTCAGGATCTCAAACAGGTGGTTATAGGACTAACCAGACAAATAATAATTCAAGGATTCATTATTGTAAGTAATCTTCCTGCTTCTGTTAGCTTAGGCCTGGAACTCTGTCTTACTTATTAGATATAACCTGGTCTAACGTAGGACCTGATTTAAAAAAAAAAAAAAAAGTGCTTGGGATGTATATGTATTGAGGGATCAATATACCCAAGAAAAATGGGAATCTGCATAAAGGATGGAGTAAAACAAGATCAATTCAGAAATGGGGTTGCCTTTATTCTCCAACATTATAGGGCATCCAGAGGAGCCATTGGAGCAGGGCTTTCAAGTTAGAAGCAACTTGATATGTCGACCTTGTCCATAGTCACCACATTAGCAAGTTCAACATGAGACTAAAATATTCTCTCTACCCATAACTAGGTGGTGTGGCCTTGAGCAAGCAACTCCACATTTCTGCTGTAAGCCTCATCTGTACACTGAGGGCATTTGACCAGATGGAAGCTTCTTTCTGATATTTTATGATTTGATTATTCTGCTTTGTTTTGGAGAGAATATGGATTAGGATTGACCACCATGAAAATACACAATGGTTCAGTAGCATCTAAGGAGAATTGGAGTGGGCCGAAGAAATGCCATGCATGCACCCTCTCCTTGCTGTTTCCATGGAGTCAGGCTCTCCTAGAACTCTGTGTCTGTGGAGGAAGCTGCAGCATATTTCCTGTAGGCAGTTGCTTCTGTTTCCTGGGCCCTCTGGAAAAGAGACAGTATGATAAAGCTGAAAGCTCGTTGGACTTAAAAGGACAAGACTGGGACTCTGGTTCCAAACCAGGCTTATGTATTTGGTCATTTACTATTAACTTGTCTGCAGTGGATGGAATTGCATGGGAACCACCAAGAGAAAGAAAAGGCCTCTTCCAAATGTAAAGAGCTGAACCAATTATGCGAGCAGAGTTAGGAGAATATGGACCTGAGAAGATGTGGGGAGGAAATGAACCATGAGTTAAAGGTGGATTGATCTGATGTTTTGTTGTTATGACAAATACCTGGTTGGAAGAACTGAAAGGATACAAGGTTTTTTTAGTTCACAGTTTCAGAGATTTCAGTCCATAGCTCTTGGCATCATGGTGGCAGGATCATGTGAAAGAGTATGCTGCTCACCCGATGATGAATAAGAAGCAGGGAGCAAGGGAGGGACTGGGGAATAGGAGCAACTTTCAAAGCACCCATCTCATGACCTACCTTCCCCCAACGAGGTCCCACTTCCTAAAGCTTCCAGAACCTCCCAAAACAGTGTCACCAGGGAACCAAGCACTAAACACATGAGTCTGTGTTTATTTCATGTTCAAACCCTAGCAGGATATATAAGGGACTCGTTATAGGTGTGCACATTTTATCAAATGAAATTTAAAACTGGTTGAAAGCAGTGTGGGAAAGTTGTCAAAACAATAAAAACCAGAAGGTGGCAGTTCCAACTCTGTACACAACACTTCACCTCTCCAAGCCTCTGTTTTCCTCATCTATAAAATATTTATGACCTCATCGCCCTGGATACTTGCCAGAGTTGTCACAAGACAATCTTGATTAGCCAAATGAGATCAAATGACCCCCAAAAGTCATGCTGCTAAAAATATGGTCTACTGCAAAGGTCTACAAAAACTAGGTGTCTTGGTTTGTTTCCTGTTGTAAAAACACAATACCCAAGGCTAGGTAGCATATAAAGATAAGAAGTTTAGTTTTTGCTGGATACTAGTTAAGTTCAAGTGTCTACTCAACATCTGGTTTTGGCCTCAAGATAGCAGATAGCAAAGAAATGTACAACAGAAACAGAATGAGAGGGACAGTCTCATGTTATGACAATCCCATGACCTAGTCATCTCTTGATGGTTCCACATTCTAACATAACCACAACGACAATCAAATTTTAGCATGTGTTTCAGAAGGAATCAACCACATTCAAACCAGAGACTGAGCTACACTATATCCTTGTAGGAGTGCTGGGCCCTTTGTCAGGTCTAGCAGTGATCAGATCCTGGTAGGTCCTCCAGCCCTCAGAGTACTTGGATATCTACATGTGTGACTTGTGGGCAACTTGGAAGCTTCATCTGTTCCCAAAATGTCCTCCTCATCCTCAGTTTCATGTCTTTCCTATTAGGCTCCTTCCTTCAGGCCGAGAAAGTTTTGTGTAAAGGTGTTCAGGCACCGGGCAAGTCTGGGCTGGAGTCCAGCTCAAATTCCACCCAAGGCTTGTGACAACCTAGAGAGAAAATGCTTGTTTCCACTCCCAAGGGTGCCCCGCTATGCCAGCCAGCACATCCCTCACCTGGAGGTCAGAAAACAAGTTACCGGTGTTGAGGTAAACAAATGTTTCCCGGAACAGAAAGGTTACCCTGTCTGCCATTGTATGTGGAACCTGGCTCTGGAATCCCCCCACTTCTGTGTGTGTGTGAGGGGGGCGCAACAGAGAGAGAAACAGACAGAGGAAAAGATAGAAAGATAGAAACAGAAAGACACAGACTGACATAGAGAGAGAGAGACACACACACAGAGAATATACATGCATGGGCACATGTTTAGTTGTTCAGTAAATGCATATACACATACTCATCCATATGTTTTTGCATGTAAGCCTTAGTCCTCAAAGGAGGGGAGGGTGGTATTGTAAGAGGGTGGAAGCTCAGCCCAGCCCAGGAGCTGGGTGATATAGTTGACGTTGGACAAGAGACCAGGAGCAGCAAGGTCACCACACAGGTTCTCAGGAAGGAGAACGAATGGTAGAGTGACCAGCACACCCTAGCCTGACCTCACAATCCTGCTGAAAGTCAGCCCTCCAGCGTAGACTGCAGGGCAGTGACTAGGGCATGTGGTGCTTGGGAAGGAGACACTAGACTCTATGCTGAGGTTTGGCATCACCTGAAGCACTTGCTGGGCAGGTCCCACCCTCCTCCTTTTGGCAGGACAGCAGAACCCTGAGCATTGCGGGGTGGCTTTGACCAAACATGAACAAACAGTCATGGTCATTTCAAGGCCACTTGTGAAACTGTGTCCACGTGGACTTGGTGACTCCTGCACTCTTCCTTTTGCTCCATATGAGAAGCCTCATTGTTTGAGGCTTGAGGAGCTAGGAACCAGCCTGGCAGAACAATCAACAGCAGGGGTAGACTGTGCCCATCATGGAAAGGGAGGGGAGTCTGCCTGCAGGGAGGACAGCACCACAGCCCTTGGTGTAGCTGTCAATAAGCCTTGGTATCAGAGGCTATAGCACCAAGGACATAGTCACGTACAGCAAGAGGGAGGGGCCCATGGCCAAGCAGCTTCTAGCTTCTAGACCAGAAATAGGACCATAGAAAAGCTGCACCCTAACCTTCCCCCATGGACTCCATCCCTGCATCTTCAGAGCCTGAGAAACACCTCCATGGGAGAAGGAAAAGGAAGGCACCCATAGACAACGTAGACACACTTCTTGGAGTAAGGTACTATGGATTACAGGTCCTGCTGGCTTTGATAAAATCCCAGATTTGAAAAGTTAAAATATTTTCAGCAGTTAAATTTCAATGTAAAATTGACCTGAAGGTCACAGAGGTACTTCTTTCCAAGAACAGGTGGTATGTTATCATTGGCAGCCAAGTTCCTCTTCTCATACTGTTATCTATGCCTTTTGATATGTTTGAACACTCGAAGACCTTTGGGGGGGAAAAAATTATGTTCCTGTAGTTACCAGGTTCTAGTGAGAAACCAATGACACCTGTTAATCTGATTTTCTCTTGGGACTTTCAAATCACAATGCCCTAGGCCCCCTCCAAAGACTCACAGGACTCAGGACAGGAGTATACAAGCTGAATCCCATGTACAGTGGCCTAATGTCTTAAATTATAAACTAAGCCAACAAACATCAATCAATATTCCATCACCTTGTCTTGACATATAGATATATATTCACAGTGATCTATAAGCCAGATTGTAATTTATAACTGCCCTCAACCCCCAGAGAATGCCAGCTCCATGTTCTCACAAATACTTCTTCTCATCCAAGTTCAAACTGAAGGAGTATGATTTTCCCTGGTTCCTGAGTCTTTTTTTTTTAATAAAGATTTATTTATTTATTATCTATACAGCATTCTGCTTCCATGTATATCTGCACACCAGAATATGGCACCAGATCTCATAATGGATGGCTGTGAGCCACCATCTGGTTGCTGGGAATTGAACTCAGGACCTCTGGAAGAGCAGTCGGTGCTCTTAACCTCTGAGCCATCTCTCCAGCCCCAGTTCCTGAATCTTAAGACTAAGGTGGAGGCCTTGGGAATGTGGCTCAGTTGGTAGGCTGCTTAACTAGCAGACTTGGAACCTGGTGATACTCGCTTGTGATTCCAGCATCAAGAAGGGAAGGCAGCAGGAACAGAAACTCAAATAATCAGCTAGTGAGTTTGAGGCCAGCCTGGAATACACGAAACCTTATCAAAAACAAAGATTGGGGGAGACAGGCAAGCATTTGAGAACAAGGTTTCTCACCCCATCCCCTTTCTTTTTCCCAGTGACCCTTACTTTGTGAAAGTGTTGCCTCCACAAACCCTTTTCTTTAGGTCCGTTGGTTCAAGCATATCTCTCTTTGGTGAGCTGGCCTTCCTATCCTTCCTAGAGACTTGATTACTATTTGACTAGGAACAACTCTCTGAATTCCCCAGGCCTCAGTGTGCCCAACGACTTCCTCAAAGGAGATGACACCTGGCCCAAAACAAGCAGTAATAATTGGCAAGTGTTAGCATTATTTTCCTCCCAAACAGGAGAGCAGGAAAAAGAGAAGGCCCATCTGGGAACCACCCTATTGTCTGCTCTGCAAGGTCATATGCCATTCCTTCTCTGAGGACAAGGGACCTTGGCATTGTCATACCAGACCAAGCCCAGTTTACAGTCACACAATTGACCAGCCAACCAGACAGACCACACCCCCTGAGGCCTCATTAAATATTGATGACATGTATAATGTCTTTCGAACACAATACGATACTTCTCATGCAAGACCTTCCATGACCCCGGGCGGGGGAAGGGTTTTCATAGCCCTTGATCAGCTCTGCCTCTGGGAAACTTTGCCACTGGCTCAGGACAAACCAACCTACTTGGAGAGCTTTCCTAAATCCCCTCCCTCAAAATCTCCTGGAAAGAAAGGAAATGAAAACAGACTGAGTATGGTTTATAGGCAAGGGAACTAAGACAGAAGGGACTAACCAGGTAACTTGAGTGTGGGCAAACTATAGGTTTTGTATTGGAAACCGGCAAGCATAGCTGAGTGGCAGGGTGCTTAGCCGACACACTTGGGGCTAAGGGTTCTGTCCCAGCACTACAAAAATCAGCTGGTGAACTTCTGCTGAATACAACTCATGAAATAAAAGATACGGTGCTTGCCCATGGCCCGACTGGCTATGTTCCCAGGATCATACCTGGGGTCATTTGCTGTACCCATTTGCATCAAAGTTTTCATATTGGAAATTAGCAGTAACTAAGGATTAACCCCTTATGACTTGTCTCAGCTTCAGATTTGTTTCTGAAGGTCAAGAGATGTGAAGAGGACAGGGACTGCTGGGCAAGGCTGACAGACTTTATGAAATGGTGACTTTGCTCAACTCTGTGCCTAAGCCTCATGGAAAGGATGCCAGTGAGTGGGCCTGGGACATGGGATGCAGGTTCATCACTGGGACTTCTGGTTTCTCAGGCCAAAAACAGTCATAAGATGCAGCTCATGGCCACAGAGCAACAGGTGAGGTTTGCCAGTGCCTTCTTTTACAGGAAGCCTTCCCCAAACCCCAACTATCTCCTGAGATCTGTTTAGGCATTTTTTTCCCATCCCTGAGTGCAACTGGGCAACAGATGAAGTGGCCCCAAAAAAGTCCTGGTAGAAAGAGGCATTTTGAAGAGGGCCATGTCCTCTGTGTCACATCTCCCTGACTAGAAGGCAGAGTAAAACAGGACCTCTGACTGTAGCATTAAACGATGGCTGGTAATCACAATGGAGCAGGGCTTTAAAGACATAGTTCCAATATTAAGGGATCCCCAAAATGATAAACCAGGCTCCTTGTAAATGAAGTCCAAGGACCAGAGCAGCTTTGGTCACTGAAAGAGCTCACAGAGAAATGGCTAAAAGATTTGGCATCTGTGGCCTGGGCTTGAGTTCTACCTGGCTCTGCCACTAAATTGGGTAATTACAGCCAGTTACTTAACCTCCAAAAACCTTTGTTTAAAAAAAAAAAAAGTGGAGACAAATTTGCCTATCCCATAAAGTGGTTTCGAGTATTCAGCCAGGTGGAACACTTACAAGAATCTGACACATGGCCAGCCCTCCATGAGCATAAACTGTGCCCAGGCTGTGGGCTTGAGGACCCACAATCCAGGTAGATGCCACCCATAGTCATGTGTCCCCTTCCAGGGGAGGAATTGATAGGAGGTCATTTGTGGGAAGTGATTGGCAGGGTGCCTAACTCACAGGCCATGCTCAGCTCCAGCAGCAGCTGAGAGGATTAGCACTATTTTAAGTCTCTCCCCTCAGGAGCCAGGTTACCCTTTCCACCCATATGGGCCCACTCTACAATTGGCACAGGCCAGGCCAAGGAGGCTGTACACTTCCCATCATGCCCTGTGACCCTGGGGAACCTATGTCTCCTTGTGTCTGGATAGCAACAGGCCTTACTTAGTCTTGGCTCCACAGCCCAGAGAGAAACCTGTTTCCCATCAGGGAGTCCACATTCCTTTTGGGTGGAATGCCTTGGCAGCAAATTCCCTGGGGGCTGGAACTGAGCTCCTTACAGACTTCTGACAAACTCTACTGGGAAGAACAATTCCTCCTCTTTCCTTTGAAAGCTTCTCCCAGGGAATGTTTTTATATGGCTATTATCCTGTGTCCTCCTGGTGAGACCCTGTGGCAATGATGAGCCAGATCCTGGGACAGCAGAAAAGAGTTTGTAGCTTTTGAAGTTGACAACAAGTCTGCTTGCCTGTGGTGTGCAAAACACAGCATGATGTTTACATGCTGGAGCTGGATTCCCCAAGGGTAGTCCCTAGGACAAGAGTAAATAAACAGAGGTGAACACAAAGTGCAAGGGATCTGAAAGAAGGGTGGGGCCACAGACCCCTGAGCAGTTTCAAAGCAAAGGCCCAACTGGGAAGAAAAGAGCCAGGGGGAGGAGCTATGTAATCCTCTCCCCTCCCACAAAGAGATTGGCCTTAGATGAGATCAGACTGGAGAGAGGATCCCTCTTGCCGTTCACCACAAACTGGTCCGTGTAACCTTGCCCTCCTTATCAGAGGCCCTGTCTGGCCATACAAGAAGGCTGGGGAAGAAGGCTCAAGGGCCCATCAAGAAAACGAGCTGCTCGGGTCATCAGGGTGAAACAACAGCCTCCCAGGTCTCTATAGCCATCCCCACTAGACAGGACTTCCACCCTGAAATCCAAAAGCCAAGTTGAGCCACACTAGTGCCAGTTTCTCCCTCACCCCTACCTTCATTAGCCATATTCCGCTGTCAGATTTGTATTTAAGCTTCTCAACCCAGCACCCAGTGCCCTTCATCAGCTGACTCCAGTTTCACCCTACATCTTCACTCCCAAACTCAGGTTGGTTCCTTCGCCAATTGCACTGACGATTGCACCCTGCCCTTACTGCAGTGTTAAGTTGCCCACTCTTTCAAGCCAGGCTCGAGTGCTGTTTCCTTCACACAAGTTTCCCACGGATCAGCCCCTTCCCGTCCACCCCGCCTACCTCTTGAAATGACCTCTGACTTCCTGAACTCTGTTGCTGCCATGTGTCACTTGTCACAGTCCCACCTACATCAGGCCTTAACTGTCAGCAGCTTTGCTATTTTCCTCTAGCTGCCTTCACTGAAGTCCCACCCACAAAGCGTTCTCTCTTAGACGGTGGGCTGGCGGGCTGGCTGCGATGGCGGCTGGTAGCATCCCTTCCAAATTATGGGCCTCTGGACTATAAAGCTCAACGGGAATCTCCCAACATCCTCTGTGGCTTAGAACTCGAACTTGTAGTTATCATCTCAGAGTTGCCATTCTACAGCCACTCCTCAAATGCTTGAAGTACCTTTGCATCTGTAAATCCAAAAGTGGAATAAGGACGTCCCAGTTTCTGCCAAGTGCCAATCAAAACCTAGGCTCTCAAATGCTCAAACGCAGTTGGAGATGGGATCTCTCAGAATTCATCTCTGGTGCTCACAGCTATACCTGAATGTGCCCAATCTCATCTGAGTTTGGACACTAAGCAAAGTTGGACCTGGTGAGCCCTTGGATGGGATGACTCATCTCCAGCAGCCATTCTTCCCTGCCTGGCTCTGTCTTCTAGGCTTGCCCTTCTGCTCACCCATATTTTCAAGGTAACCCCTCTAAAACTAGCCACCAAAAGATCCTCTTCCCTGACATCCCACCTTCTGGCTGTTTGCTAGCCTAAGACTCAGGTTCTCTCCCCTCCTCAGCAGGTCTGCCAGTGAAGATGGAAAGATACTCCTCTCTTAGCAGCATGCTGGTGTCCATACTGTTCCCTCCTGTGGGCTGCCCTAAGATACTCAAACATATCTCCAGAAACTACATTTCCATCTAGAAAGCCCAAAATCTTCCTTGTTATCTCCCTGTCCTTCAGTGCCAGGTTCATTCTGATAGAATGGCATCAGAATGGCCCTATCTGGTTCCATCACCATCACCCTCAGCCATTCCCTAAGTTCAGTCATTTGTGTCTTGCATGGAGTCCCCTGAGTGTGGTCCTTCTACTGGGCCCTCCTGCCCAGAAGCAAAGCCTGACAATCATCAAAAGACCCCCCCTACTCAAGAGTCATTTTGTGTCCTTGGAACTTATTTCCTTCTCAAAAACTCACAGTGACAATAACCAAGCAACTACAAATGACTTCCAGGCTACCAGAATGGGGTCCATAGTCCCAGCAAGCGTCAAAAGCAATGCATTAGAAGAGAAAGGAGGTGGGAACAAGTGCAGATCTGGGTTCACCTTTCTAACTTCCTGCCCCTTGGCCCTGGGGGATCACCAGGTCTTAAAGGGATAAAGATGGAAACAAAGAAAGATCTAGAAAGAGGTCTGAGGCTAAGGGCTGTGGCCTCCAAGGAAACCATCATTACCACAACACACATCCCAAGAGTGAGGATTGACTGGAGAAGTTCCAGTTTGCATGTGTTGAGTAGATGAAGCTTTCAAACAACACAACAGAATTTAATAGCTCCACATCTGGAAGCCATGAAAATACTGTGGCTCAAGCAATGAATGAAGATAGCCATATTTATTTATCTACTTGTTTACTTATCTATCTATTTATTTATGTAGTCTCATGAAACTGTGCTCAGGAGGCCTGCAGGCCAGGAAACGGTTTAGAAAGCTGTTGCCATAGAGAAGACTGGAAAGGGCAGTAATAAGAACAGAGGCCAAGCCCCACCCCATCTTTGCTGGGCTGTGAGCCCCACCTGTCCTCTCTAGTTCCTCTGTTTATTCATTCCTTGAACCAATATTGACTGAGCTACTGCATACAGAGCCTGTGCTAAAAACATGGGCACACCTGCTGTAGTCTCCCTTTCCCCCTCTCTTCTTTTCTCTATAACCTGTCAACCCTTTTCACCAGCTCCCTGCTGCCCCCACATCTTCCTCTATGCTACTTTCTCATTAGGAATTCAGTGAGCTAAAGCCAAAACTCCAGCTCTTCCCTTGTAGGTGAGAGGCAGGGTACAGACAAGGCTCCCCCATCCCTGAGACCCACTCTTGTACAGTGAGCTCTCAACGTGCCAAGTAAGCAGCAATATGCCCTGATGTGCCTATCAAACATCCCCAGTTCAACCATGTGATTTAAAATATGTATGTAACCTCTCTGCATAACAAATTAGGTGTGCATTGGGAGGGCACACCACTCAGAAGGCAAAAGCAGGAGCATTGCAGGTTCAAGACCTTTCTGAAGAAGGGGGAGGGGAGTATCTCCTCCGAGGTAAACAGTGACTCCATCCACCTCTATAAACTAAGCTGCCAACATTATTGGGGGGGGGGCGAGACCAACAAGGAAAAGGGAGCTGCTGCAAATCTTTATGATTAGGAAGATTTTGTTTTGTTTTTTTGAGACAGGGTTTTTTCTGTGTAACAGCCCTGGCTGGCCTCGAACTCAGAAATCTGCCTGCCAAGTGCTGGGAGGATTTAAGCAGGACACTTGAATGCAGGCCGCAGAATCCACCAGGAAATCAATGAGGAGGTGGGGTGGCCACCCAGAACAGCCAAAAGCAACTCTCCCACAGTAACTAGGAAAGAGCTAGAAGCAGCAAGGGACTCAACACCAGAGCCAGTAGTAGCTGCCGAGTGTGGGAGTAGCAGCCAGGCATGTCCTTGCAGGAGCCAGAGTAATGCTTCCAAGGCTGTAGGACAGGGGAAATACCCATCCCCCCCACCCTGGTTTCCCACAAGCACTTCTTACTGGTCAAGCCCAGCCAGGTGGCACTGCCATAGTGGGGTTGCCCTCCCTGGGTACTGGGCAAGGCCTGGAACAGGAAGTAGATGAACCCAGCTAGTCCCATACCAGAAGCTGCCACTGTACTTTGGTCCACAGGTTGGAGCACTTTCAACCTGGAGGGTGTATATCACCAGGATTTCATCCTCCTGCCCTCTTTGTTGGCCTCTGGATGTTCATACTGACTTGTTTCCATCATACGGTCCTTCCCTCCTTCTCTTCGCCCTTCCCCTCCTTCCAACTCCCCTCCCCTTCCCTTCCTTCCCTTCTCTTAACTTACTTGTCCTCCTCCTTTCCTTTCCCCTCCCTCCTCTCTCCACTCGTCCCTCTCTCCCTCATTCCTTCTCCCCTCCCCTCCTTTCTCTCCACTTTTTTGGTTTTCTCATTTGCCCTTCATGTCTAACTCACTCTGTGTGTCAGGTTCTAGGTAGAGCTCTGGAAACTTGTCAGAGAAAGACATCCTTGCTACCCTCACAAGAATTCCTCTAATGGCAACCTCCGATAAAGCAGCCTTTGCAGTGCAAGTCCTCCTGTACACCCCCAGAAGTAGGTGCCAGGTAGGTGGTAGAGCAGAGAAAGGCATTGCCAGTCCTGCCTTGGTGGTGGGGAAGAAAGGCTTCACCGAGGAGCCAATGGTGAAGTTAAATCTTGACAATTATCTCAAGGCTAGGTGAGCAGACAGGGCATTCCTGCACAAAGGCATGGGGACAAAGACCTGAAATCAGGTGGGACAGAGGGTAAGAATTCACAGGAATTAGAAAGGCAGGACTAGTTGTTGAAGAGTCTTTCAGGCTATTTCTTTTGGGAGCTAGCAAAGGGTTTGAAGCAAGATAGAGTGTGTCCACCCAGGCCTGTAATCCCAGTTACTTTAGAGGCTGCAGTAGGGAGGTGAAAACCTCAAAGCCTGCTTGGGCTATAGAGTTCAAGGCTGGCCTGGACAATTTAACAAGATACTGTCTCAAAATAAAATAGAGGGGCTAGAGATATATGTCAGTGGTAGAGTATTTGCCTAGAAGGTGTGAGGTTCTAGGCTCCATCTTCAGGATTCAGGAGACAGACATAGGGATGTATCTATGAAAGGATTGTTTGACAATCCCAAAGGGTTTACAACCCGTATGTTGGGAACCATTGGTCTGGAGCCTGGAAACCCAACACAGAAGGTCCTGGCAGATCAGCTCCCCTTCTGAAGGAACCAGCTTCTTTGTGCACAGAATGTCTTGTGTCCTCATGTGGGGAAAGGGGGAGCCAGCTCTCCTGGGCCTCTTTCCTCTTATTTCCCTCCAGACTCAATGACTCCCCAAATTCCACTTCTCAAGATATCACTTTGGGGGTTAGGGTCTAACATATGGTCATACCAGGAAACTCATTAGAACTGAGTGTTAGTGAGGTCACTTTGACCACCACAGAGAGAAGAAACCAGAGGTGTCACCTGAGGATGGAGGGTGAGAGGCCATCCCCCTCCCTTGACAATCAAAGATTGAGAGAAGAATTAAGGGGAGGGGAGTTAAAGGGGGTGGGTGGGTAAGAGGAGGGAGGGAGGGAGGGAAGAAAAGCTGGGGGAAAAAAGCAAACAAACCTTGGGGAAAGTTAAGCTTTTTTTCCAATAAATCAGTTGTCAGGGGTTGGGGTTGCTAAGCTACAGGAAGGTGGAACAGCCTGCGCTTGCTTGCTAAAAGGAGCTTTGGGGGAGGCCAGTGTAATCAGTCAAGTTTTCACTCCTCCAGGCCCAGATCCCAAAGCCTTACCCCAGGCAGGGTGATGGGGGTGGAGGGAGAGAAGTGCTGCTCTATCCGCAGGCCACGCCTACATGTTCAAGCAGCATCACTGGGAGGTTTAGGGACTGAGTCAGGATGGGGACCATAAGCCCAGGCAGCTGGTGCATTCATAGATGTGCAGGTGAGCTGGGTATGCTCTTGTCTATCATTTACCAAGGCAACACAAGAGGCAGCTGGGTATCTCCAGGCCAGGAGCACAGGATCCGTCTGCTATTTGGGGTAGCAAGTACCAACCACTCTTTGAGTAAGTGTTTAGGCCACAGGCTTTTTTGTTTTTGTTTTTTAGATCTCTACTATTCTGGATTTGCCTTGTGCAACAAAAGTAGTTTTTAAAAAAAATATTATATTGTGCTGGGTGTTGGTGACACACGCCTTTAATCCCAGCACTTGGGAGGCAGAGGCAGGTAGATCTCAGAGTTCGAGGACAATCTAGTCTACACAGCAAGTTGCAGGACAGCCAAAGCTACACAGAGAAACCCTGTCTTGAAAAACAAAACAAAAAAGTGTCCAGGAATGGCTACTCATTTTGTTTTTGAAGACCGTGAATGGATGGTTTTGCCGCAAACAATGTGAAGCCACATGGCCTTCAGCTCTCAAGTACAGGTTGGGGGCTCAGAACTGTCTGGGACCAGTGGCCTCCAGGTATACATGTCTCCAACTCTGTTCCCATGGGGACACACACACACACACACACACACACACACACACACACACACACACACAGGCTCTAGGTGTGCTGTATAATAAGTGAATGTGACAGAGAGAGACACAAGTCACCACATCAAACCTGCCTTCTACCCTCATATACACTCATCCCTACAAGCTTCACCAGGTCCTCCTGGGTCCAGGGCTCCTGGAGGAAGGAATGTGGGTTGCTGAAAGAGAGTCAAACGGCCTTCCAGGGTCAGCCTCTAAGAAGGATGGGAAAGAGATGAAGACACCAGCGGACAGGAAGCTAGGGTAGCAAGGATGGTAAGGTGTAGGTTTGAATGAGATGGTGCGGTGTAGTGGCACCAAAGAAAACTTCCACATCATAGGCAAGACTTGTTCTTAGTGTCTATCTATGAAAAATGATTGAAAGCAGGGACTTAAAGAGAGATATGTGCATGTGTATATCTATGTTCACAGAAACTTTATTCTCAGTAGCTTAAAAAAAATGGGATCAATCCAGCATCCATCAGTGGGTAAATGGATAAGCAGATAATGTATAAATGCACAATGGACTATTACTCAGCCTTAAAAAGGGAGAAAATTCTGACACACATAAAGACAGAGGTGAACATTGAAGACACTACATTAAGTGAAATAAGCATATCACCAAAGGACAAACACTGTGTGCATCCACTTATGTGAAATACTTAGAGTAGCCAAAAATCAATGGACATGAAGTAGAATGGTATTTGCCAGGGACTTCAGGAAGAACAGAGTGAAGACTTGCTGTTTAAAGGGGAGAATGTTTCCATTTTCCAAGATAAAAAGAGTTGGATGGTGGTGGTAGACACATAATAATATTGCATTTAATACCACTGACCTGTCTGCTAAACATGGCTACTATGGGATTGGGATATGGCTCCGCTAGTAGAGTGTCTGCCTAGTATTCATGAAGCATGGACTGAACCTACAGTACTACCTGAAGTAAGACATAGTGTTTCACACCTGTGATCCCAGCACTCAGGAGGTTGAAGCAGGAGCCTAATACCAGTCTGAGAGACATGAAACCTGTCTCAAAAGAGAAATGGGGGAAGGAGAGAGATGATGATGTTTAAGATGGCTTTATATTACATGTAATTTACAATAAAGATGCAAAGAGAAAAAGCTTTAACGTGGAGAGCAATGGAGTCACAAAAGCTACAGTGAACAATATCGATGCAGTAAGTCTCTTGACAAGGCTGGAGACAAAGGAGAGCTCTGGGTTGTGTGGATTGTGCACATTAGTGATTAACTCCAAGTTACCAATAATGCATCAGTGCCACATTAAGGGAAAGAATAAAGTGCCTCCTCTTGGAGTCATTTAACCAAAAGCCAGTCCAGATTTGAATTCTCTGCTTCATGTTCCCTGTGTTATCTGTCCTGTCTGTCTGTTGCAGGGGTCTATGTCTTCCTGAGGTGGTCTTGTGAATCTGTCTGCCCCTGTGTGTGACTGTCTTCTGTATGTTCTGTCAGTGTGTGTCTGCCTTGTGACTGTGTGTGCATGTCCCTCACGAAGGGCTTTGTTCTGTCTTTATTAAATAGCATAGAAAGCATGAGGGGGCTACTTTACAGAAATCATTGACAGAGTTTGACAAGGGACTAAGTCACTGGTCCCAAGTGATCCCAACTGACCCAGACAACAGACTTCACTATAGACATGGTTGTTTATCAACTCAGAACCACAAATGGATGTTTTCAACCTTCATGGTAGAATTTAGGAAGGTGCTTCCAGCTTCCGTGTTTGCCGCTTCCAGTAAACGATACACATGCATTGTCCTGGGCTGGCGGCATGGAAGAGTACACAACATAAGATCACAGCTAAGCTTTAGCTTGGGCGTGAAAGTTGATCACATAGGAAATACAGGGCAAGTAAGGTTGGTTGTTACAGTGTTCTCTGGAAGGCAGGTTAAACAAACACAGTAGGACAACAGCTTTAAGTTTCTAGTAAACTCGGGGTGTGTTACTAACTCTGGCTATGAGATCCAGCAAAATACCAGTCTCTTAGGACGTAAGTTATTTTGTTATATTTGCATCACCACAGATGGAGGAGGGGGAAATTAAGGCAGAGAGGACTGGGAAGAAAGCAGTGTCTATCCTCAATCTCTACTGGACCCCAGCACTGTGTAACCCACAAAAGGCAAAGAGTGGCCAGAGCTAACCTTCCTCAGACCTTATAGGTCTCCTCAAGCCCAGAGAGATTCCTGTCCCTCTCTTAGAGAATTTAACTGCCCAATAGGTATCTGTGGGGCCCCCTATTGCTTAACCTCACTGTGGGTCTGATTCCTCATCAATAAAACGAGGGGACTTTAACAGCTTTGCTGCAACAATTAAACAGATTAATAGCTGAGAAGTGCTTAGGACAGTGTCTAAATCACTCAGAAATGTTAACTGTGATGATTTCCATCAGTCATCGCCTGCTCATTATTTTATGCTCAAAGTGTGAAATAAAAGGAAGAATGAAGCCAAAGGAGGCCAAAGCCTTGCCTGAGGACACACAACAACATATGGGAGCCAAGATTCTGACTGATCTGCTCAGTCTAAAGCTTTGTGTGTCAAATTCGTCTCCCTTGGCTCCTGGCATATACTGTGGTGTGTGGGGAGGGGGGGATCTTAGAAACTTTGTGGGCAGGTAGCAAAATTCAAAATGTGATGCTGGGTTCCGTTCCTCACTGCCAGCTATGTAACCTAGGGCATGTCAGCTGTGTCTCTGAGCCTTACTGCCTCCCACCCCCTGTGAAATGGATAATATGTCTACCTTTAAGGGTGGTGTCTACCTTTAATGGTAGTGAAGTCTCCAGAAGGGAGATGCTAATTCTGTGTTTGGAGCAGATTAGATGGGGGCTGGGGATGTGACTTAGTGGAGTATTTACCTAGCATGTGTGAAAGTCTGGATTCAATCCCCAGTACAGAACAAAAACAAGTGTGATGTGATGGCACACACCTGTAATCCCAGCACTTTGGAAGCAGAGGGATCAAAAATCCAAGGTCATTCTTGGTTATCTATTGAGATTCAGACCTGGGCTGCATGAGATGGCCTTAGGGTATAGCTTAGTGGGAGAGTCCATGCTTAGCACTGAGACCTATGCTCAATCCCCAGAACCCAAAAAGGAAAAAAAAAAAAAAAAGTAGAATGTTCTAAACCTCCTTCCCAATGGAACTCTGGCTGCTTCCTCTTGGCTGCATCCCATGCCCTGGGGACTCACCTGTCTCCATCTGTTTCTAAAACAGCTTTCTGCCTCTTGCTCATTCCTTGCACTTGTTTCCAACCCTCTATGTAATCAGGCCCCATCTGCAGTTTAGTCCCCATCTATGCCTCCTGGGGAAGTACTAATTCATCATGAAGTCCAATTCAGAGCAAAAGGGTGGCTTTGGGCAGAGCCCATCTTCAACATCTCCATTTTTGTGTTCCAAGCAAATCATGGTGGCCTTCCCACCCACTTTGTATCCTCGAGACCTGATGCCCTTGGGTTTTCTTTTCTCTGGCCAATCACAAACCTAGAATTTCCTTCCCACTCAGGTACAAGCGATAATTTCTAATACCTCTCAACAGCATGGATGATGTGAGGGCTGGAATCTTCTGCTCAGCCACTAAAGACATCTATCTACCCCATTGCATATCAGAATCTCCAAAGGGACTTGTGTCTGAGACAGGCTTTTTTCTGGATAAGGCCTGTCGTGTGGGACATAGGCACCGTCGTATGCATCAGCCAGGCCCTGGCTCTGTCCCAGGATCATCTCTTTGCCTTTTGACCAATATAGTCATACTTGCCATACCAATGCCCCCTCTCATCTTTCTATCTCAAAGAGCTTTGGAAATGTTAAGCAATATAAGACATCACCTACAACAGCAGACTTTCGGGCCACTCCCTCTAGTTCCAATTGCAGCTTCTTTCCAACTTATCACCCTCCATTAAGAAGGAAAAAATTCCCGGTTTCTAAGGCACAAGTCAGCCCTTGTTCCAGCAGAGGTCATGTGCCCCAGGCTTGAAACAGTTTCAACAGCTTTCCCAGCTGACCTCAAATGACCATTTTGCTGATATCATCCCACCTGTATTAGGCATCCATGGTAGCATAAGTGTTCCAGTCCCATCTCCCAATCCTGAGGGCATGATCCTAGGCAAATTTGTGACCTTTCTGCCTCAGTTTTCCCATCTATAAAATGACATCGTAGTTCCCAACTCTGGGGATTGTTGCAAGCCTTAAA
Source organism: Cricetulus griseus (assembly GCF_003668045.3). NCBI lineage: Eukaryota > Metazoa > Chordata > Mammalia > Rodentia > Cricetidae > Cricetulus > Cricetulus griseus. The sequence continues at coordinate 12,065,508 of NC_048600.1, read as the reverse complement.
TGAAATAATATCTACCAAGTGCCTACTTTTGTACCTGGTACTAAGAGCTACTTGGTATGTGAGTCTCCTCCTGCTCTCTCCCCCCATTCCCACCAGCTTTCCACAAAGCTGTGTGGAGAAATAAGGAGAAAAGCCATTTGTTGGTAGCACCTGTTCCAAAACAAGATGTATCTGATCACTGATTGGCCCAGATCTACTCCTTTCTTATATTCTCTCTGGAATTCCCTTTAGCCCTTTTTGCCTATAGAAAAAGCCAAGACGGGGTAAAAATGGAAGATGACCTGAAGGACAAGTCATGGAGAGCAGGGCATGTTAGTCATGTGTTAGACACACCAAAATAAGCTGTGTTCAGCAGGGGTTGTTTACAGTCTACACATTGTAATTATTAACCATGACCGAGGCTACAATGAGTAAGAAAGACCCAGCAAATGACCCTCCTTTAGAGGTCTGTGACAGGTAGTGCATAGCTGGGTATTCATTCATCTCAAGGGCATAATAACAGACATCTTGTTCAACCCCTGTGGCCTGCTTTAACCTTCTTTGGGTAACACCGCTGTACTAGAGCCAGGCAAATGGGACAGTAACTGTGAATCCCTGATAGCCTTTGGATTCTGGATCTATGCTATGACAGCAAAAGCAGGGTAAAAACCCAATGAACCAATGGGAAACTACACTCAGAAGGCAAATGAAACAAGATGTGAGAAAACTGACTGGCAGGGAACACTGAAGCTGTAGCTCACTTCATAGAGTACTTGCCTAGCGTGTGAGAGGTCCTGGGTTCTGTTCCAACAATCCTAGCACTTGTGAAATGAAGACAAAAGATCAGACATTCAAGGACATCCTCAGTCACATATCCAGTTTGTGCCCTGTCTAGATTACACCTATCTCAAATAATAAAAATCATGCTAATAAGCAAAATGAAGAAGAAAAAGAAGAGGAGGAGGAGGAGGAAGAGGAAGAGGAGGAGGAGGAGGAGGAGAAAGGAAAAAGAAAGAAGGGAAAGCTGTGGGCGAGGTCCCTGACAGAGTTCTGGCTAAATGGAGCAGTGGGCACCAACTGATCCAGAAGTGCCAGCCTGAGCCAGGCATGTGGCAGGAGCCAAATGCCAGCCCTGAAATGGGGAGGGGAGCTGAGGGAAGACAAGCCTGGACAAGGAAATAGCTGAAGCTGAAACAAGTAGAGCAAGAATAGGATAAGGAACATTTAAAATAAAATAAAAAAAAGAATAGGCTAAGGTCTAAGAGCATGCATGACTCTGTTGTCACATCCAAGTGCCATGGGCAGAAGGACAGAGTCGCAGAAGACTGTGAGGACCATGGTCCCTCTGCCTTGTTCACTGCTGTGTCTTCAAGCCATGTTTGGCAGATGCACAATAAGGTCTTGTAATGTTTGCTGTCCTTACTACTGTCAAAGTTAGCAGACACCAGTGAGTGACTGAGGTGACTGAAGAGGTATGCTAGTTTTATGTAAATTTAACAAAAGCTATACTCTTCTGAGAAGGAGGAACCTCACTGGAGAAAATGCCTCTGTAAGATCAGGGTGCAGGCCATTTTCTTAATTAGTGGAGGAAGAAGGGCTCAGTCTGCCATGGGTGGAGCCATCCCTGGGCTGGTGGTCCTGGGTTCTATAAAGAAAGCAGGCTGAGCAAGCCATGGGGAGCAAGCCAGTAAGCAGCACTCTTCAGTGGCCTCTGTATCAGCTCCTGCCTCCAGGTGCCTGTCCTGCTTGAGTCTCTGTCCTGACTTCCTTCACTGATGAACAGTGATGAAGAAGCATAAGTTTCCTTCTTAAGTTGCCTTGGTCATGGTATTTCATTAGTGCAGCAATAGTGACCCTAAGAGGGAAGGCCAGTTGTGCACATAGTGAGTGAGTGCTCTGGTCGGTCTCAAAAGCCTGGCACTCAACACTTAAACATACCTCAGACCTGAGCTTCATTTTCCTTATAGCTTATTTGAGTCTCCTGTGGCTGTTGTAGCCAAGTACCACAAACATGGTGACTGATAGCAACAGAAACTTATTTACAGCTCCAGAGGCCTGAATTCCAAATCCATACATCAGAACCAAAGGCAAAGTGTAAACAAGGCTATACTTCCTCCAGAGTGCCAGGGAGTCTCCTTCCCTGCAGTGCCAGCCTCTAGTAGCTGTGTCCATTGACTTGTGACTATGTCACATGTTTTCTCTCTCTCTCTCTCTCTCTCTCTCTCTCTCTCTCTCTCTGTCTCTGTCCTCCTGGGCTGTTTTTCCTCGGTGTCCTCTCCTCTTCTCCCCATGTCTCTCTTCTGTGGGTCTCTTAATAGGATGTTTGGCATTGGATGTAAGATCTATTACAGATAACATAGAATGATCTCTACCATAGTTAGCTTTGACATCTCCATGCCAACACCTGACAGAAACAACTTAAAAGAATGGTTACTTTGCCCATGGTTTCAGAGAGTTAAATCGATCAAGGGGGAAAGTAAATGGCCAAATAAAGCTGTTCCTGTAGTTCCAGCCAGAAAGTAGACCAAAGGAGGAGCAGAAGCAGGATACAGCCAAAACCGACAACAAAAAAGTCACCTCAGTGGTCTACTTCCTCAGCTAGACCTTACCTTCTAAGTGTTAGAAATCTCCCCTCCAGCCTCACTTTCCCCCATTCCAAACCCCACCCAAATGTTCAGTTGGGAACCCGGTCTCACTCCTCAAGAACCCCCCCCCTCAAGACCACACTTGAGGGTTTTTAAGAGCAGCCCATAGATCTGTCATGTGCTCTCTCCTGCCTTCCCAAGAGTCACCTGGGAGTGCTTTGCTCTGCTTTGCTTTGTTCGGTTTATAAAATCTGGTCTTATTAAATTCAGTTTGATTTGGCTTATTGCATCGGTGGAGAAACCCAGTAACCCGAGACCCAATACTTACCACTGAGGTCTACAGAAATTCCCATAATAGCACTACCAGTTGAAGGATCAAGCAGTTCAAAACATGAACCTGTGGGATGTTTTAGTCTATAGCAATCTCACTTCTAGATCCCTAACCTGATTGTGTTTATGCACAGAGATGTTCTTTCCAAATCCACAGCTCCCAGGAGACGGGCTTCTGTTTGGAGAACTCCCATTCAACCCACTGCAGGACTCTGCTGTCCCATACTTCATTCCCATAGGGCTCTGAGTGGATGTTAAATATTATGAGCAAATATGTTGATTAATGATTTACTGTGTTGCTTCCCTGTCGTGGTAGAGTTCCCAGAGACTTGTTCAGGAGGGTCACTGTCTAGGAGCTACAATCCCAGGCCCATCCAGGTCCCTGGAGGAGATGGATTTTTATCAGCATCACTCTCACCTTCAGCACGGAGCTCTCATGGGATTCATGCCTATTCCCCATTCACCAGGACTCATAGGAGAGCTACAAGGGCTGTCTGATTTATCTCCTCATCTCTTATAGATAACTCTTACCTCTTTTTTACTTACTTTTCCCTCCTTAATGAGAATCAAGAACATAGTTCAATGGTTGCCTAGCATGCAAAAAGCCCTGAATCAATCCCCTGCATCAGAATAAACCAGCTGTGGTAGCATGGGTGTGTAATTTCAGCACTGGGAGGAAGAGGCAGGAGGATCAGAATTTCAGTGCCATTGTTGGCCAGTCTGGGCTATGTGAGACACTATATAAATCAATAAATAAAATGAACTCCTTAACGATAACCATCTATTGTACTTTATAATCAATAAGCAATATAATCTTATTTAACTCTGATAACTTTCCTATGAGGTAATATTGCTTTTGTACTTTGCAAAGAGAAATTGAAGTTAAAAGTCAAATAGCAGAGCTAAGACTTCAACCACACAGACTCCTCTTTGCCTCAAGCCCCATCCTGATAACCCTTCCTATGCAGCCCCAACAGAGACTTAAGTGACATTCCACTTGGACCAGGCTGTGGACAAGGTTGTATGCCAAGAGCCTGTGAAAGGTTAGGAACATGGGCTGCTAGTCTTGCTTCCTGGAAGTCAAACGTGATGGACTGCAATGGCCAGGTCAGGCTGTGATGGCAGAGTCAGGCCCACCGTGAGTGTACTCACGTACTCACGTACTCACAGAGACCCTTCTCTTTAGGTCTGAACTGCCCCAGGCTGACAAAGTTTAGAGACAAAGAAAGGAAAGCAGCAGAGCAGAATCCTCTGGCTGTTTTCCTGTGAGCTCAGGGGCCAACAAGAATGAGGAAGTAACATTCAGAGTTGGGGCAAGGAGCTTCACTTCTGCTAAGGTAGACGATTTCTGGTAAAGTAGACCTTCCTTCCCCACGTTCTCATGCAGCACTGTTGCCTCACCCCTTGATGGTCAGACTAACCACCTCACCTACCAGGAGGACAAGAAAACCGATGCTTATTTGAGCAGGTAGGTTCTCAGATTATTGCCCTTGCATTATTAATCCTCAACTTATCCTCTCGGGAAGATGCTCCTGCACTCCTTTTAAAGATAAGAAAACGGGGCCCAGAAGGCTGAAGTGGTTTACCAAGTGGCAATGGAGGGACAGTGTCTTATTTCACTGTGGTGCAACCTAGCCCAGGGTAGAAGGTTAGACAAGGGCCTGGGGGACCTGGGCCTCTCATGCATTCCACTTCTGCTGTGAGCCCTTCCAGTGTACTCAGGCTGGCCTCAGATTCTTTACTCATACATACATCCAAGTAACTAGTGCCGTATCGGTCATATAGTGGTGAGCATAGCTGCCTTCCAAGTAACTTAGTACCATTAACCTGCCCTACCAGAGACTGGTGATGGGCTCCGCTGTATATATCCCTACTGATATAGGCTGGCCAATTTGCCATTGCCCCAGGGACATGTGTCATCTCCTTCTCATCACACTTTTGTCCCATCCCATCACTTGGCAAAAGAAAATTGGAATTCTCTCCCAGGACAATGGCTGTCCCAGTCTTGGGCTGGGCATAGTAATGCACACAGGAGGCAGAGGCAGGCAAATATCTGTGAGTTTAAGGCCAGCCAGGGCTACGCAGTGAGACTCTACCTCAAAAAAGGAAAAAGGAGGATAAGAAGGAAAAATGGTATTAGGTCTTAATCCCATTAATGTTTCTGTAGACTTTGCCTTGTAAGAAAGGCATCTTTGCTGGACAATGGTGGCATACACCTTTAATCCCAGCACTCAGGAGGCAGAGGTAGGTGGATCTATGAGATGGAGGCTGGCCTGGTCTACAGAGTGAGTTCCAAGATAGCCAGGGCTTCAGAGAGAAACCCGGTCTCAAGGAAAAAGAAAAAAAAGGGGGAGGGAAACATCTTTGCAGAAATTATGAAGGATGGAGACATGGTAAGATTATCTTAAATAAACCCTAATTGTAACCATGAATATCTTCATCGGTTAGAAAATTAGGGAGATTTTACACACACACAGACAGAGTAGACCATGCAGAGCCTGGAGCAAAGGTTGGAATGATATACATAGCCAAACTGGAAAAGGCACTGAGAAAAATCTCTTCCTCCAGCCTCAGAGGGAACGTGGCCCTGGAGACACCTTGCTTTTGATGTGATGATAGGTTTTTAGACATTTGGCCCCCCACAACTTTCAGAGAATAAACTCTTGTTTTAAGCCACCAAGTCCATGGCAATTCACCACAGCAGCCACAGAAAACTCATACAGGCCCCACAGAGGCTCAACTTGCTTTCCTGCTTCCTATCTGCCATTCTAGTGTTACCCCTATCTACCTCCCTCCTCTGGTTTCATAGTCCCTTTCTTTAAGAGCTGGAACCAATAGCCAGCATTTATTGAGCACCCACTCCACACCAGGCACTGGGCCAGGGTCTCCACCTGGGCTGTGTCTCATTAGCCCACAATCACACAGCTAGAAAATATTAGAGCTGAAGTCTAAACACAGCTCCTGCTAACTTCAAAGCCTGTGGCTGCAACCCTGCCCAAGTAAGGGGCATTTTCTAGGTACCTGAACATTTGTTCCCGGCATGCCTTTCTCCAGAAACCTATTGGCATCTCATACAATAAGTGCATGTGCGTAACATGTCTGTGTGGTAGCATGTATGTGCTTGGAACATTATGTGCATTGCTTTATTTTTATCCTCAAAGCAAACCCGCTAGGTAGGAGCTATTTGTAAACAAGGAAACAACCTCTAATGGTAGAAGCAATACTCGGCCCTGGCCTCCAGAGGTCTGGGATCAGTGTCTTTTCCTCTCATCTCCCTAGTCTCTCATTCACACCACTGAGCTGGGCTATAATTTGACTTGGATTGTATTCAGACTTCTGAAAGGCCTCTCTGTTATCCAAAGTTTGGAGGACTTCCATCAAGTTCATGTGTGGAGCTTGTTAGCTTCCAGAGAGTTCAAAACACCCACAGTGCCACATATACACTCACAAACACCCTGTCTATGTTTTCAAAAAGTCTTTCTCCTCCTCATTAGAAACTTGAGACCATTACTCTACAAGATTAATATACTGTGAAATTTGCAAAATGTTTACAATCATGGGACATCTTGGTGATCATAATATAAAATTTAGAGAAAGAAAAATGTTAAAAGATTTTACCAACATACACATCAAAGTGTTTTATTTTAAAATGAATATTAATGGAATTGGGGGATAGGGTGGAGCCAGGGAGAGAAGAAAGAAAGAGAACCAGGGAAAGCAAGGTGATTTGTGTGTATAAACCCGTGATACTGAAATTGATTCTTTAAGTCTCTGTGCATGCTTTTATGTGAAACATGGAAAACCTTAATTGAAACAGCAATCCATGCAGCAGGCAATGAAGAACAAATTGCCTTTGGAAGCGAATCAGGACTCCCAGAGTTTCCTGGATCATCTGGCTGATTTTAGGCTCTGGAAGGAAAGTTCAATGAAAGAGAAAATGAGTTCCCATGACTGTTGAATGACAAACCAATAATAGTAAAAGGGTGTCACCCAGCCACAAGGACCCTGGACTCTAGTCCCAGGACAGATGCACATTTGCTGTGTGGTGCTGAACCAATGCTGATCTCTTCTGGGTTTCAGTTTCTCCCCTCTGCAGGTAATTTCTCTGGTACCCAAATTCCATGAGGATATTTGAAAATGAGAATAGACTGATGATATGGCTCAGCAGACAAAGGTACTTAGTACCAATCTTGATGCCCCCAGCTCAGTCACCAAGGCCCATGTGGAACAAGCAGAGAGCTGACTCCTCAAAAGGGTCCTCTGCTGGCCACTGGAATGCCATGGCGGGCGTGCGTACACACACACACACACACACACACACACACACACACAATAAACTTAATAAACATTTTGAGAAAAATATAAGCACTTTTTTAATTTTTAATTTTGTAAAAATTTAGTACTCACACGCGCGTATGCGGGGGTGCCCATGTGCCACAGCCCACATGTGACTCATGTGAGTCATGTAAAAGTCAGGGGATAACTGTGGGAAGTTGGTTCTCTTTCCATTGTTGTTCCAGAGATCAAACTCAGGTTGCCAGGCTTGTACCACAAGCACTTTGGCCAGCTGAGCCATCTCGCTGGCCCTCAACCATGCTTTTCATTTTCTATGTCTTTCCTCCCCCCAATTACCTAATCCACAAGAGAATGTGACAAGGAGAGCGAGCCACTTGCTGCCAAACACATATTGATCTGGAAGGTAAACTACACCATCACTTGGTCGCCTGAGAAACACCGTGTTCTCACACCCAAATCTCAACTTCAGTGGCACCATTCTCAAGATGCCAGCTGGAACAGCCCTGCCAGGGAAGAGGTTGAAGAGAGTGACCTCTGTCTGAATCTTTCACTGGGACACTCCCAGAGAGCCAGCCTGTCATTAAAGCCTGGAAAGTAAACAGAACTCTAAGCAAAAGCCCAGTTAGAGTCATCTAAAGTCATAAAGGGAAGGCTCTCAGGCTGTAATCACTAGTGCATGCATTCAAATGTGTAAGCTAACTGGGGACCACCAAGGCTTTGGCCTTTCAGCCCAGACTCCCGAGGCTCTGGGGAGGATTCAGAAGTATGTTTCACTGGTTGATCTGGGGGAGGAAAAAAAAAAACAGAATCAAGAGACCCTTTAGGGGACTACCAATAAGAGCCTCCCTGAAGCTATCAACACTATTTACACTTTGAGGAAATCTCACTAAGTTCAGACCCTAACATGCATGAGGCCCTTCAGTTAAGCACCATATAAACTGGATATGGTAGCTCATGCCCACAATCCCAGCATGTGGGAGGTGGAGGTAGGGGAATCAGTAGTTCAAGGTCATCCTCAGTCATGTAGACAATTTAGGCCAACCTAGGCTGTATGAGATCCTATTGGAAGGAAGGGAGGGAAGGAAGGGGGAAAGGAGGGAGGGAGGGAGGGAGGGAGGGAGGAAAGAAGGAAGGGGAAAGAAGGAAAGAAAAGGGAAAAAAAGGAGAGAGAGAGGTCCATAATTCAGCTTTGTCAATATGCATATCTAGCCTTCGGAGTCTCCCATGGGTGTATCGTTTCTGCCTTATCACTTTGTTCTTGCAAATCTATATGAAGCTTCACAATTATGAACTTGCATCTGTCTTGAATCCCTGTCTTCTTAGCAAAAATGTTTTAAAGCAGAAGCTCCAGCTATTGGATTTGCAAACCTAGGTGCCCCATGAAAAACTGAGCCAAGACAGCAGAATGGTGCACCTTTACCATGCTCAAGGTATCCCCAGAGCGCCTCTAAACAAGCCCTCCTCAGCTATTCCTGTGGTCCACAGAGCAATGATTCCTCCTCCAGGTCTGAGAAGACGGAACAACTGGACATGGTGGCCTGCTATCCCAGCACTTGGGAGACTGAGAGCAGGCAGGTAGATTTCTGTAAGTTTGAGGTCACCCTGGGCAACACAGTGAGATTCTGTCTCAAGACCCCTTCCTTTCCTGACTGCCCCCTCTCCCCAATGCACACAAACAGAACAGAAAACAACCAAACAGAATGGAAATGGAAGTGATATCAAATTCCCTCACAACCCAGACCAGTTGTAATCTTTGGATTTCCTGAAATATGATAATGAGGCCAACATTTATTGAGCACTTACTGTATATGAACACTAAGTAGTTTCTCATGTAACATAATATTCAGGACAACTCTAAAAACAGAGATAGCTACTTTTATCATTCCCATTTCATAGATTAAAAAAAAAAAAACAAAAAAGAAACCTAAAAGTACCCAGCTAAGAAATGGTAGACTCAAATCAGGTCTGGCTTTGTATCCTATATTTTATTATTTTTAATTTTATTTTTATTTATTTTGGCTTTCCTCAGGGCAGGGTTTCTGTGTATAGCCCTAGCTGTCCTGGAACTTGCTCCATAGACTAGGATAACATCAAACTCAGATACCACCTGCATCTGCCTCCCAAGTATTGGGATTAAAGACATGGGCCAACACTGCGCAGTAGATCATGTGTTTTAATGTATGGCTACCAACACTAATTTGCAAATTCCTTGAAAGCAGAGGTTCTGTCTTTTCTGTTCTTTGCACAGCCTGGAGGAAACTTGAGCAACAGTAAAAATTCTTAGCATCTCCCTGTCAACAAACCCATGATGGGACATCCTACCCAACATGTTCACACCCCAGGGGTTAGACTGACAGGCGAGGACCTGACTAGGAGAGTTTGGGGAGCTAGTCTTAGCTAGCCCGATTCAGGGGGGCAGTACAGGCACAGAAGCACCCATCAGACAATATTTCAAAGTTTCCAGAAAGCCCGAGGTAGACTCCTCTCCTCTGAAAATGCTCCAGGGAATAGTAAAGCATCTAGACAGTGTGGGCACAGGAGTGGCCATGGAATGAAACCTAATCTGATGTCCTTGTCATCGGTGGTCATGAAGAAGCCAGTACAGCTCTTTGGGACAAACACTCCTTTGATGTGCTGGCTGACATCCAGTTTAGAAGAGCTCAGGTGTACACGTGTTGCTGTACTTTGGGCAGTCTCCTTCCTCTCACAACAGTAGCTTGTGAAGGAATGTAGCCCTGTATGCCTAATGATTTGTGTCTCGATGTTTTATTCATAAGTCAACTGTTTGGAACTGAGGACAAGTTTCCCATAGGAAAACATGTTATTTATAGAGGTTGGCTGAAACTTCAAGGCCTCATTAGTGATATTTATTATTTATTTTAGTTCTGGTAATGAAACTTGGGGCCTTGATCATGCTAGACAAGCACTGTACTACTGGGATACCATCTTTATCTTTTTTTGTTTTATCTTGGGCCAACAAGATAGTTCAACAGGTAAAGGCATTTGCCACCAAGCCAGCAACCTGAGTTCAGTCCCTGAGATCCATGTTAGAAGAAGAAAACTGACCCCTGCAAGTTGTCCTCTGAAGGCTATACATGTGCTGGAACACACATGCACACACACACACACACACACACACACACACACACACACACACAGGCACATGCACACATGTGCCCACACACAATAAATGTTTAAAAATATATATATACAGTATCTTACATCCTGCCTCAAGTGCTGGGATGAGTTCGCTGAACTGGAACTGATCTGAAATACATCGTCCCTGAGGACTAGCTTTCATGATATCAGAAGGTTCCATGCAAGCTTGCAAATGAGGGAAGCAACCAACATACCTACCCAGATAAGATGCCTATAAAGCACAATGATGAGCAGCATGGCTTGATAACTCTAAGGGTGCAGTAATGTCATGAATGTCTTGGCAGTAACCAACAGCTCTCTAATTGGACTTAAGACAGGGTTAGCAAGAGGGAAACAGTGCCTGATACTGAAAACCTGCTCAGAGGTAGAGAAGCCATGGATCTTGAAGGAGAGCCTACAACCACCACAATTCCTAACTACAGACTAAAGATTTGTCCTTATACCTACAGATAAGTCTAGTCTTCACCCCTCATCACAGAACTTTCTCTCTGCCAAAGACGGAGACCATTACAGAAAACCACAATCAAAATGCAGAGCTGCGGGGCCCAGACCTAATGGATATGTCTATAAAACAACCACTAAATCTAAGGCTCAGAGAACATTGCAGAAGAGGGGGTGGAAAAATTGTAAGAGCCAGAAGATCAGGGAGTTTGCTGTGAGATTGGGTCTCCTAGTAATATAGGAAGCTACACCCATAAAGTTTCACCAACATGACCACCCAAACAGGAGCTGAACAAGGACAACAACAGACATGTTAAAGAACCACAGTCAGCCGGGCGGTGGTGGTGCACGCCTTTAGTCCCAGCACTCGGAAGGCAGAGGCAGGCAGATCTCTGTGAGTTCGAGATCAGCCTGGTCTACAAGAGCTAGTTCCAGGACAGACTCCAAAGCCACAGAGAAACCCTGTCTCAAAACAAAAACAAAAACAAAAACAAACAAAAGAACCACAGGCAACTAAGGAATGCTGAGAGCAGGAGAAATAGTCTTCCCCAAAGAAGAGCACATCAATTGATTATCCGAATAGCCTGAAAACATACATACAGATTGAGTAGGTCATATTTAGAACATACATGTGTTCGTGTGTGTGTGTGTGTGTGTGTGTGTGTGTGTGTATGTGCAACAACAATTAGTGGGGAAAAAAAAAGAGGCCATGAATTTGAAAGAGAGTGGAGAAGGGTATTAGGGGAGGTTTAGAGGAAGGAAATGGAAGATGAGATGATTCAATTACATTATAATCTCAAAAATCAAAGAAGTAATATATTTTTTAAATAGTCCCAAGTTTGATGTGATGTATCAACTAGAAATAATCTCATTCACATAGGAAGACACAACCCTAATGCTAATGCAGCATGTGGGGTCAGGCTCTCCTCTAGCCTGGAAAGCTGGGATTCCTGAGAACGAGAAATTTGGCAGCAAGCACAGCACCTGATAGCTCACTAACTAGAGTGGAGGAGACAAGAACTGGTGGGAGATCACAAAACCTTATGAAGGAGGTCATGCCTCCTGAAGCAGAGTTCATCAGTCCCTGTGAGTCTGTAGGCACTGCGTCTCACACACAAGGTATAAGTCACATTCCTCAAACCCTCAGGGAACTTGATTTCATTATGTGTTTGTGTATTGGTGTGTGTGTGTGTGTGTGTGTGTGTGTGTGTGTGTGTGTGTGTCTGTGTCTGTGTGTGTGTATGACTATTTTCTCTTAACACCAGGTGGGTCCCAGAGATCAAACTCAGGTCCATCAGAATTGGTAGTTAAGTGCCTTTACCTTCTGAGTCATCTTCTCAAACACCCTCAGGGCAATTTCAAAGTTCAAAAAGATTCCCACAGTACTTAAATTCCTGAAGCAAAGATATGAATTCTTACCTAGTGCCTAGTACCACACCATACCCTTTTCTTTTCCTTAGTAAGAAAAACACCTTATTTACAATAATAATAATAATAATAATAATAATAATAATAATAATAAATAAAAAGTACAAAGGTTGTTAGGTTTTATCTTTATTTTGGATTTTTAATGCAGATTTTAGGCTAAAAGCTTTCTCTGTGTTGATTTACTGTAGTCTCTAGATAATGCTATGTGTGTATTTAGGCTCACTTGGAACATGAGGAAAGTTACTGGGAGACAGGACTAAGAAATGTGTTCTAGATCAAACTGCCAGTACAGGGAATAGTTAGAATTCAAAACCTAGTCTGTTTGAAATCCAAGATTTCAAGTTATTAACTGTTATATTTTTTACTGGGGCAGGGGATCCAAAAAATGGAGGTCACAAAGAGACTAATTCTAAGAATAATAAAATTATATCTTGTTATGTACATAATTCTCTTAAAAAAATCATACAAGTAGGCCAGGCGGTGGTGATGCACCCCTTTAATCCCAGTATTCAGGAGGCAAAGGAAGACAGTGCTGAGTTCAAAGCCAGTGTCTACAGAGTGAGTTCCAGGACACCCAGGGCTACATGGGGGAACCCTGTCTCAAAAAAAAAAAATCATATAAGTGTATTCTGGATTACCAGACGGTACAATTATAACTGAATCTTGTCACAAAATTTAATGGCATCCCCTTTGAAGGAATTACAGAGAGCTTGCTACACAGCCCTGGTGAGGTGGGCACTTGCTAAGTAGTCCAGACTTGTCTTGAACTCACAGGAATCCTTCTCCCTCAGCTTCCCCCCACCCCAGTAATGGAATTATTATAAGCACTAACAATCATACCATTCCCAGTTCTTCTTTCCTTATTATTTATTTACCCCCACTGCCCCCAGTAATGGGGGTTGAACCCAGAGCCTCATGTGTGTGCTCTACCACGGAGCTATATTCCAAGGCTCTTCTTTTCCTGCCTTCTGTGTTTGTTCATAGTTGGTTTCTACATGGCAAACTAAGTTAAGGAAGGTTTGGCAGTAAACAGACAAGTCCTGGGAGAATGGCTTCCTCATGAAGTCCAGCCCCACAGCTCAGAAGAACCTCCCCCTGACTCCCCACCCCCAGCCTGGAGCAGAAACTACAGATTCCATTTTTCTGGATCCAGTTTCACCCAGTGTTGACTCAGCATTTAGAGAACCAGGGACTTGGCTAGCAAACTGCTGTTGCCGGCAGTGAGAATTGTTATAGAGTGTGTCATGCCCCCCACCCGGTGTTCTCCCCCCTTAGCTATTCTTTCCTGTCAATGAAGAGGATGACTATAAATGCCCTCAGGAATCTTTTCCTTTCCCCAGTTTAAAGAAACGTTAAGAACAAGACAAAAAGCTGCTGCAGTCAATCCTCCCCCATGAGCAGCACACCAGACCTGTAAAAGGAAACATGTTATCCACTGTGAGGAAAAAATGGGAGAGGTGTACTGGGAAAGCCCAGGGGTGGAGCACTTTGCCAGGCACAAAACCCTGGGTTCCATCTCCAATGAGAGAGAGAGAGAGAGAGAGAGAGAGAGAGAGAGAGAGAGAGAGAGAGAGAGAGGGAGGGAGGGAGGGAGGGAGGGAGGGAGGGAGGGAGGGAGGGAGGGAGGGAGGGAGGGAGGGAGGGAGGGAGGGAAGAGGGAGGGAGGGAGGGAAAGAGGGAGGGAGGGAAAGAGGGAGGGAGGGAAAGAGGGAGGGAGGGAAAGAGGGAGGGAGGGAAAGAGGGAGGGAGGGAAAGAGGGAGGGAGGGAGAGAAAGAGAGAGATTCACATGGCATACACGATATGCTTGTCTATAATCCCAGCACTGGGGAGGTGGAAAACAAAGAGAGTTCAAGGTTATGGTCCAGATAGATAGATATATTTATATCTATATATTTATATAGGTAGGTAGATCCTATAAAGGCCAGTATGGTCTACATGAAACTGTCTCAAAGAAAAGTTAGAAAGCCAGCTCTCTTTCTCTCCCCCACTCTAGCTATACATATATTGTTTGTTTTTGTTTTGTTTTGTTTGAGACAAAGTTTTTCTGTGTAGCCCTGGTTGTCTTGGAACTCACTATGTAGACCAGGCTGGCCTCAAACTCAGAGATCTGCCTGCCTCTGCCTCCTAAATGCTGGGATTAAAGGATGTGCCACCATCTCCCACCAAGCTATATATTTTATATAAGAGGCTTACAAACTTTTAAGGACTAGAATGTCAGGACATCGAAATATAAGTGGGGGGGGGGCGGAATTTGAGTTGGTAAATGCCCTTCTGAAAAGTTAGTATAGCTATTATTACTATCAATAGTGGGTTTAAGATAAAAAGTACGTAGCCAGATCTGATGGTACACACCTGTAGTCCTAGCATCTGGAGCCTGTGGCAAGATGACTGTAGATTACAGACCAGCATGGTCTATATCATGAAATCCCATCACAAAAGAAAAAGCTGAAGAGAGAAAACAAAAAGCATTATTAGGACAAGTCCATATATTTTGACAAAAGTCTCCATTCATCAAAGAGATACAAAAGTTTCAAACTATTTTTTCCAATATTGGGGACCAAATCTAGCAGCTAGCACATGCCAATACCACTGAATTACAGTCCCAGTCATACTCCAAACTCATAAGCATTTAACATTTTATAGTACATCCTCTAAGTTCGATGCACTTTTACTTATGATTTAAACTGGAAAGTGAATGAATAAAAGATTTGTTTGAGGCTTTTTCTTTTGGGTCGCTAAATACCTCTGAAATCATGACATAGAGACTTACTAGTTTTGAATGCTCGTCTTCAGCTTAGCTCTGTTCTGGCCAGCTCTCTTAAATTAACCTGTGTCTCTTTATCTGCCTCCTGCCTCTGGGTTTTTTACCTTTCTCTCTTTCTGTATATCTTGCTTTCATTGCTTCTCATGTCTGCTGGCTGGTGTCTCCCTTGTTCCTCCTCCTCTCTAGCTCGACCTGTTCTTTTTGAGCTTCGAGTCTTCCTCCTATTTATTCTCTGCCTGCTAGCCCCGTCTACCCTTTCTCTGCCTAGCTATTGACCGTTCAGTTTAGACCAAGCAGGTGCCTTAGGCAGGCAAGGTGAAACAGATTCAACACATCTTTACATAATTAAACAAATGCAGCATAAACAAAAGTAACACACCTTTACACAGTTAAAATAATAGTCTGCAGTATAAACAAATGTAACACATCTCTGCCCAGTTAAAATAATACTCTTCAACAAGGACTACTTAAGGAAGAGTGGGAGTGGTGCCCCACTCTTGTAATCCCAATACTCAGGAAACTGAGACTGGATGGCATGTGTTCAAGGCCAATTTAGGCTATAGAGTGATTCCTGGTCAGCCTGGGCTACATAGTGAGACCCTGTCTCAAAGTGTGTGTGTGTAGAGGGGGGAACAGAAACAAAAAACAAGGGAGCAATGGAGGAATGGAGGTGAATAAGAGAATGTACTGTTCTTGAAGAGGACCAAGTTCAAATCCCAGCACCCATGCCAGGTGGCTCACAAACCAGGAGGGAGGAAGAAGAAGACTCACTTAGGAGAAGTCATTTGAAATGGTCCTTAAAGGATTAGTGAGAAATGACTAGGTAGACAGGGGCAGAAGGGAGAGGAGCAAGGAAAAGTGCATGTCAGACTAGGCACATCACACACTGAAAGCCAGTGGTAAGAACACAAAGCCTCTACAGAGCCCTAGCCACGCTGAGAAAGAAAAATGGTAGCATTGATTTCACACCCACAAAGCCCTAGTAGCCACGATACTAACCTGTTCCAGAAGAGCTAGAGGAAGTTCCTCTAGTTATCACTAGAGAATACTAACCTCATTGGTGGCAGGCGAGGGTGGGGCAAGAATGGCAAAACGCTAGTACATAGTTCATTCTCCCCTGCAAATCCTGTATTACGGGTATGTTGTGCTCTGTCGTTTACTCTGGTGAGGTCATTTTAGTCTCAGGTGATTGCACATTCCGAACAACCACATGACTAATTCCTTTTGACTGTCAGCAGGGAAGTCTGCAAAGCAAGAGAAACCCAGCTCAGCCTCTTGGTGTTAGCAAGCTGCCTCCCTCCATTCCTTGTTCTTGTAATGACAGTCTCACTAGGTACATGCAATACACAGCAGAGAGGAAGGGAAAAGATGAAGTGTGGAAACTCTCCCCCGGTAGTGCTATGACCTAATGTGTTGGATTTCAGTTGGCAGAGGAAGCAGAAGATCCAGTTTGACAGAATAAATCATGAACAGTAACACAATGGGTTCTGAGCTGGACCATCCTTTGTATACTGTCAGTTTCTACCATGACAAGTCATTTGTTGAATTATGAGCAAAACACCTTCAGAGAGTAGTGGAGAAGTCTTAGGAGACAATGAACATTTTGGGAAGTACTGCTATTTTTTTTTAAAACCCTTTCAGACAAAATTGCAGGTCTTAAATTTTTTTTCCTAACCTAAACAATTGCCCAATTGTTCAATATGACGTAGGGTTGACACCCATCTAATCTGTTTTTATTTTGGCAACAAAAACTGAAAACTGAGAAGGGGAGGCAAGAAGAATAGAGTAGGAGTGTAGGGATTGTCCTTCAAAACAGCCTCTTTTAACTGGGCATGGGGGCAGAAGCAGAGGTGAGGGCAATGCCACAAGATCAAGGCCAGTCTGGTTTATATACTGAGTTCCTGGCCAGCCGGAGCTACATAGTGAGACACTGTCTCAAAAAGCAAAAACCTAAACAAAGTGCATTTTTTGGTTTTGTTTTTTTGTTTTTTGAGACAGGGTTTCTTCGTGTAGCCTGTAGGCTGTCCTGGAACTCACTCTGTAGACAAGGCTGACCTGGAACTCTCATCATCTGCCTATCTCAGCCTATCAAGTGTTGGGATTAAACCACCACCGCCCAGCCAAAGTCTATTTCTTCAGGCTAGGCCTGGTCTTTATTGGCTTTCTCTCCAGCTATCCAGTTTGAACTTTGCCCTGAAAGGAACATGGATCCCTCTTTTGTGTCCCCTTTTTCATTGTTCATTCTTTAGCTTCTTTCTTTTCGGGGTAGGGGTGGGAGAGGCAGCATTTGAGACAGGGTTTCTCCATGTAGCTCTGGCTATATGGATAAAAGACTACAAGGATAAAAGTTCCTCCTGGAGCTCACTCTGTAGACCGGGCTGGCTTCAGAGCTCCACCTGCCTCTGCCTCCTGAGTGCTGGGATTAAAGGCGTGCGTCACCACCGCCCACCGGTTTAGCTTCTTTCTTGCCTAACAGAATAGCAGAGATTATGCAACCCAGCATTTCACATAGAGCAGCTTTAGGGGAACAAAGCAACAAGGATTCAACAAGGGCCTGCCTTTTTCTAGATGCCGAGAATCCTCCAGCAAGCAGTCCCAGGCGTGCCTAAGAGCCATCAGAGAGGCTCATCCCAGCTGAGGTGTGAGTAATGGCAGGGAGGGAGCCCAGGCAAGAACAGTTGCTGGAGTATGGCAAGCAGAGGGGTACAGTCCAGCTTCCGGATTGTGGGCCGAACCTTCAGGAACTGGGAAGGCTAGGGCTGGATTTTGAGGAGAAATCCAGCAGTGTAAACAAGAAGAAATGGAAAGTGGGAAATACAAGAAAGAAGCTGGAGGTGAGAGACGTCTTGCACACAGCCTAAGAGGGCTTCCCTGGCGTGTAGAGAGGAGGCGAGAGGACAGCTGGGGTTCAGAACCTAAGTAAAATGACAGGCAGTCCTCTTAAGGGGTCCAAGAGGGAGAACTGGTGACATGGTGAACTGGAGAGGGAAGATCAAGTTCACAGAAAATCAGGGGCTGGAGCACCTGGCTATAGCACAGCAAGTGGCAGCCGATGCTAGGTGGGGGGAAATGAGCTAAATGCATTGTTTCCCCAGGCGGGCGGGTGGAGGTTGTTTCCACAGTTTGCATTCCCAACATCTAGCATTGGTTCCTTGAAGTAAACAGAAAAACTGCATATTCTGCCACACAGTAGGGAATGCCCATGATCCTAGTACCGAGGAGGTGGAAGCAGAGGATCTCTGTGAGTTCAATGCCAGCCTGGCCTACATAGTGAGTTCCAGGCCAGCCAGAGCTAGCTACATAGTGAGACTCTGTCTCAAAAAAAAAAAAAAAAAAAAAAAAAATCCCATCCTTTCCTTGAAGATGATTTGATTTCCTAGTAAAAACAAAGAAAGATGGTATCAGAAGGTTTCTTCACACTACTGGAAGTTACTTCAAACTACATTTGGCATCAATATTGGTCTCTACCCTGTGGACCCTTATCCACCTACAACTCTCCTGGAGATTTCTAAGCTGCTGAGGCCTGTGTACCATACTGCACACCCCTTCAAGGGACTCATAAAACCAAAAGGCAACATCGGAACAGGCTACCAGAATTTGTCTTTAAAAACACATAGGTTTGGGGCCAGTGAGATGACCTAGCAGGTCACAGCACTTGACATGACAATCTGAATTTGATCCCTAAACAGCTTGGTAGAAGATAACCAACTTCTGAAAGAAGTCCTATGACCTCCACATGTGCATTGTGACACATGAACACACACACACACACACACACACACACATCACATCACATACACACATCACATACACACACACATACACACACACATACACACACACACGCATATATCACATACACACACACACACACACACACACACACACAGAAGAATACATAAACATAATTTTTAACACATATAGGGTAGAATGTTCGCCTGGCATGCTGGAAGGCCTAGGTTCACTCTTCAGTGTCATATAAAAACAGACAAGGTGGTATATGCTTGTAATTTCGGTATCCTGGAGGTAGAGCCATGAACATCAGAAGTTCAAGATCATCCTTAGCATCACAGTGATGTGAAGCCAGCCTGGGCTGCTAGAGACTCCTCGAGAACTAGATTTAAAACTTTATCTAAGCCATAAAAGTAGAGGTGGGCTATTTGGAGATATAAAGGTGACGAATGAGGGGGGCAGATGGTGCTGGGGGAGAGTGTGATCACAGCACATTAAATGTGTGCATGAAAATGTCAGAATGAAACCCATTCGTGATGGTAGATTATGACTGCTCTGTTTCATTATTACTTGTTACTGTTAGTTTCTTAGTTTCCTTCTTAGAACTCAGGTCATTGGGCCTGATAATAAGTGCCTTTAGTGGCTAAGTCTTCTGGCTGACCCTAATTACTCTATTTTTAATCCATGAGTTCTGTCAATTGAGCACAAATTACAGTTTAAAATAACTGTTTTAAACCGGGTGGTGGTGGCGCATGCCTTTAGTACCAGCACTTGGGAGGCAGAGGCAGGTGGATCTCTGTGAGTTCCAGGTCAGCCTGTTCTATAGAGAGAGTTCCAGGACAGCCAAAGCTACACAGAGAAACCCTATCTTGAAAAAACAACAACAAAAACCAAAAAAAAAAAAAAACAAAAACAAAAAAACCAAACCCAAAACTTGTAACAACATAATTAATGATTTGCTAACAGGAAGTAAATAAGTGTGGTGGAATAAACAAATAAATGATGCGTTTTATTTGTTTTTTTATAATTTATTTATTTTTATTTTATGTGCATTGGTATTATGCCTGTTTATATGACTGTGTGAGGGTGTCAGATTCCCTGGAACTGGAGTTACAGACACTTATGAGCTCCATGTGAGTACTGGGAATTGAACCTGGGTCTTCTAGAAGAGCAACCAGGGCTCTTAACCACTGAGCCATCTCTCCAGACATTTTATCACTCACACAAATAACTCCAAGAAACTCTTCCTCTGTGACAGTGGGCTTGAATGAAAGGAGATCTCTTGGGGTGTCTGCACAGCGAGCAGCTCATGCTGACTCTAAACTTCAGAGATAGTTGCTTGGTTGAGGAAATACACAAGACAGCGCTTCTGAAGAACTGCCAGCTCCTTAGTGGAGGAGGGGGCTTGTACTGTGTCCCAGTCTGATTGCATAGTGGAATAAGTCCCGCACCAGCAGCTCTTGTAAATTTGTGAAAATGAATTTTATCTGTCCTTAAAAAATAATTTTTTTAATTCATCACACTTTCCTCCCTTACCCTTTAGTTTTTGATAAATGATAAAAATGAGCCAGTTATCAGAGATGAGAGAGTTCTTACTTCAAAAGGAAATAAATACACAAAACATGTCGCTGGTTCCTAGATGGAAACATATTTTAACAATTGTGAGATGAAAACTGCTGACGTATACACTGCAGGTATACACTTGGGGTGCAGACGTCAGGCTATAGTGGGTGACTGTAACTTTATTACCATGAAAAGATTTCAAATTGCATTCATGCTCTGTGTACACACGAAGAAAAGTGGGCAAAATTATGAAGATTGACATTTCCCAATGTCTGCTGTGTAAACTCCTGTCCGTGCCCTTCTGATGCCATGTCCCTAATTGTACACAGCGTAGTAATTCCTAGGAGTATAAAGTTGTCACCCGTCAATAAAGATCACAAAGTTGGTTTAAAAAAAAAATGTCTTTAACTCCTCTGAACATTTGGGTTAACTAAACCCAGTCATCTTTGCTGTTTTGCTCCCATTTATCATAGAAACACCACAGCTTTCTTTACCCATGCTTATGGATGCTGTCATTGATTGTCAAGGCTAACAAATATAGGGTGAGCTGGGTGGTGGTGGTGACTGCCTTTGATCCTAGCACTCCAGAGGCAGACACAGGCAGATGTCTCTGAGTTTGAGGCCAGACAGGTCTATGCAAAGCCAGTTCCAGGACATCCAACACTGTTACACAGAGAAACACTGTCTTGAAATACCAAAACACAGCACAACAAAACAAAAAAGAATATAGGGTATTTTGTTGAGCACTGGGTTTGAGTTCTAGCTCTTGAATGCATAAGTGTGTATATATAGCCCACATTGCATTCTTGCTCTGCTTGCTGTAGAATGCAGCCTTCCTTGCAGGGGAGTCCCATATTGAGAAGCCAACCAAAGGGATGTGTTGCATTTTAGTCAATGCCCAAAGATTACATTTCTCACCAAAACTAAAGCTAAAATTCTAGATTTTTCTTTACACTTCTTTGAGTACACTTAAAATGCAAAGTCGGGGCCTAGGGATATACCTCAGTCAGTAAAGTGCGTGTGGCTTCAGTGTGAGGACCTGAGTTTGATTTCCTAGAAGCCATATAAAAAAGCTAGGCATGGTTGTTCAAGCCTATAATCCCACTGCTGAGGAGGTTGAGACAAGGGGCTCACTGGCTAGGCCGGTCTAGCTGAACTGGTAACCTCCAGGTTCAGTAAGATACCATATCTCCAAAAATAGGGTAGAAAGCAATTGAAGAAGATATAAGATGCTGATCTCTGGCCTACACATGTGTATTTTCACTCCCACAGATATATACCCACATATGCATGTATGCACACACAATATATATATATATATAAATTTAAGATGCAAATTCCCCCTAAGAGGAAAGTCTCTATGGGTCTTCTTTGAGTGGCAGCGCAGAGCAGAGAGAAGAAAGGAGAGAGAAGCATTGGGAAGGGAAGGGCAAGCACATTCTGTGCCCAGGTTCTGCACACATTTCCACAGTAGAGTTTCCAGTACTCACACTTTCCAGTGGGTGCCAAGAAGGCCACTCACAGCCTTCCTTACCTGGGTCCACAGAGGACTTGACTACCTAGTAATGTCAATCCTCCTGGGATCCTCACCCTGACCATGAACCAGTTGAGACAGCCCCACCTCATCTGGGTAGATAAAACTCCAAAAGCACCCTCTCCTCCTCGAGGAGGCAGCTGCAGCCTAGGAACTGAGTTGAAGTCTCTAGTGGTCCCCTTAGCTCTGTACCCAGCACAGGACACAGCCTGCTCTGCCATACATGTGGCTCTGGCCTAATCTGTGGCCATCACACTAGGGCAGGGCAGGTCACCTAAGTTCTAGTGGTGGCACATCAGAGCAGAAAGTCCCATGCTTCATTCCACACACCCACTAGGGTCCTTTGAGTACCCTTGATCCCCAACCCGTTCCACATGTGGACCCCAGGAAGCCCCTTCTGCACTGGTGTAGTGAAGGGAAGAGTTTGGGTTTTCATTTTAGGAAAAGGGACTATACAAATTGAAAACAACTTGTTTTAAACTCCTAATCTCGACTGGCCATCTCTTGGTCTCTGAACGTGATGGTGGGGGGACGTCAGGATGGAAGGCATGGGGGTGTGGTGAACTCTTTAAAGACTTCCCCAGTCACTGCCTCTTGTCCGCTGCCTTTATGAGTCGACATACCTCTCCTTGACACCCCCACCAGGCAACTGAACTTTACAGGGTTATGTGGAACTCTCCAGGGTCTTGGGTTGAAATCTTCTTGGGGTATCTTAAAATGGGGCTTTTATTAAACATGATCAAACAGATATAAAATATAAGTGAGGTGTTTTAACATCCATATTTGAAAATTATGCTAGCTACATACTCTACTGTAATCTACAGCCTGAGAAACAACCATAACATTCCGTTGAGTTTCATCACTAAATTTAGAAGCAAATGTTTTCAGAATATGAAATTAAATCATAAAGGTCAGAGGACAATGAATCATGTGTCCTGTGTGGTTAATTATACTGGTTCTTAAAAAAAAAAAAAAAAAAAAAACTATCCTTGCCTCAATATAGAAAATTGTGTGTAGTTATTTCACTTTGAAATGTCACAGGGTTGCCTGATTTCAAAAAGAAAAGAAAAGTACCAAAAAGCACAAGAATATTTATACAATACTGAAAGAAAACATCTCTTAAGAGAATATAACATTTAATTCTTTGTGGCTTCTCTTATCCTGTGGCTGGTTTATAAATAGCACAACTCTCTGGGCTATGGAAACTAAAGGTTCATGACTTTTTTTTTTTTTTTTTGTCTTTTCAGAGAAAAGAGCCAAATGATTTAGATACAGCAAAGAGATGTTTCAACAGCTATTGGAGCTGATGAACCACAATAATCATACAGTAGATAGAATTACATTCCATCTTTTCCTAGGATGAGATCACCCATCATACTTATAACTTCAAGCAAGATGCTGTTTTTTATCTCCCCATGATAGTTCAGACTACACAAGCAAAATATTTCTGAAATATTCAAGTGAAAAGTCCTTTGTCTACCTAATTTTTACTTCTGCTGTAATTAAATTGGGGGGTTTAACTGGGAATGAGTTCATCCTAAAACGCTCTTCAAACAAAAAATGAACAACCAGACAAACAAAAAAAGCATTGTTGCTGATGGCAATAATGGAAACAATATCCAGTGAGTGTCTAGCAAATACTGACCTGTGACTGGTGGATGGATGAGGGGGAGGTTCACAAAAAAGAAAGAAAGAAGAAAAGGAAGGAAGGAAGGAAGGAAGGAAGGAAGGAAGGAAGGAAGGAAGGAAAGGTCAAGCTTGCCTTTGCTTTTTACATGATTTTGTCCACCATGTCCTGGAAGAGCTGAGAAGGATTTTTCACTCTACAAGTGTATTTCCCACTACCCTGGAATTTAGAATCATGTTTCTACTCAATATAGCAACAGCATTGAACATTTACTAATAATCAGACACTGTATTAGATGTTAGGAAATAGAGCTAACAAAAATGATCTTTAACAGACCATAGAAGTGTGTGTTTATAATTCTAGCACTTGGGAGACCAAGGCAGAAAAATCATGAGTTCAAGGTCAGTCAGGACTACATAGTGAGACTGTATGAGGAAGAGACAGCAGGAGGTGAGAATAGAGAAGGAAAGCCAAATGTACCAGAAGAAGATCCTTATCATCACAGCATTTGATGGGTTGTGGAGTCAAGAGGACCAGGAGTTCATAATTTTTAGCTACATAATGAGTAGCTACCTGAGATCCTGAGACAGATAGACAGAGTGTGGAAGGAGAGGGAGGAGATTGATATTGATTTCTTGGTAGTCAAGGAGTCTATTCAGCTGAGGGATGGTGGTGAATGCCTTTTATTCCAGAACTCACAGAGACAGGAGGATCTCTATGAGTTGGAGGCCAGCCTGGTCTATAGAGTGAATTCCAGGCCAGGCCAGCCAGAGCAATACAGTAAGAACCTGTGTCAAAAAACAGTAAACAAAAAGTCCACATTTGCATTTTATTACTAGGGAAGGAAGGGTAATGGGTTTGCATTCAATCTATCCTCATTAGGTAGAGGATGGCTTTATCAATCTGGCCAAATAATAAAATAACCAAAATAGGTGTTTATAGTAGTACTCTCCTGTGTGTCATCAAATGGCTTCACTGAAGCATTGGTTCTAAACTTTCAACACTTTACTTTGCACCACATATAGCATTAATCTACACAACACCAGCACATACTGCCTGAATTAGTTCAGGTTCAAGACTATTGTGATTTAGTATTATAGTGATTTTGCCAAACAGGCTATGGAGAGATGGCTTAATATAGAAAACAAAAACAGTTTTTTCCTACCATCACTCTTCAGCATTTTAAGTATTGAATTAGTATATCTTGGATTATATTATCATATAATGATTGATTTTTAAAATTTCTATTTAGGCTGCTAACTTTGTGTTTTACTTTTTAAAAAATCACTAAATTAGTTTTGGCTTGATATTAGGATAAAATTTCCAACAATTTCCAAAGTGACCTAAAAAGATATTTGTAGCATTCTGTGTTATGTACTAAGCAACACTCTCACCTTTGGCTATTATAAAACCAAAATATCAGTCAACTCTGAGAAACATTTCAGCCAAGATTTAATTATCAGGCTGGAGAGATAACTCCAGAGGTTAATAGCACAGGCTGCTCTTCCAGAGGTCCCAGGTTCAATTCCCAGCACCCAGATGGCAGCTCACAACAGTCTATAACTCCGGTTTCAGGGAATCTGACACTTTCTATACTAATGCAAATAAAGTTAAATAAATAATTAAAAGAAAAGATTTAATTATCTGTGTAAATATAAACAAGAAGGACCAGCAAGATGGCTCATGGGCAAGGGCACATACCCAACCAACTGAGTTCAATCCCCAGGACTCACATGGTAGAAAGAGAGAACTGACTCCTACATTTCATGTCCAACCTTCACAGTGCACTGTGGCACATATGTGATGTGGCTCCCCCCAAAAATAAATAATTTCTTTGAGACAAGGTTTCTTTGTGTAGCCCTGGATATCATGAAATTCACTCTGTAGACCCAGCTGGGCTTGAACTCACAGAGAGCCACCTGCCTCTGTCTCCTGAATGCTGGGATTAAAGGTATGTGCCACCACCTCCTGGCAGATATTTTTTTAAAACAACAAAAAACAAGAAAAGTATGCAAATTTGTATGCAAAATAGCATGCAAATTTGCTTTAATCCGCAATAAATGGTAAAATTATAAGTAAACCAAAGAATTGTTTTGAAACAAATTTGTTTGCAATCTGTTATCAGTAATTGCTTAATTGCATAGCTATTTTATATACCTATGTGGTAGTTAGTTTTTATCAACTTGATAAAAACTAGAGTGACTTGGGAAGAGAGAACTTCATTTGAGGAACTGCCTCCATTACATGGGCCTCTGGGTGTCAGTATTCAGGCATCTGTACTGGCCTGTCCTTGGGGTTCTGACAAGATAGCCCTCAGCTGCAGTCACTAAGAGCACCACTTGTGCACATTCACTATGTTTCCTTTTAAAAGGGCCCTGTCCACCTCCCATCCTCCTTTCTCTCCCTCTCCCTTTCCTCCTCCCTCTCCCTCTCTCTCTTCCTCTACCCTCCCGCTCCCCCTCCCCCTTTCCCCTCTACCCTGTCCCCTCTCTCTTCTCTTTCCTCTCTCCCACTGCTCCTGTCCCTGGAGGCTGCTCTCCTCCACTCCCCTTTCCCCTATAAAAAAAACCCTCCTCTTGAATTCTGTCACATGGTATCTTTTTCCTGCTGCTTTAAAAAAAAAAATTACAACACTGGGTATGTCTGTAAGACATTTTTCGACATTTTTCTTGATTATTGATTGGTATGGGAGGACCCAGCCCACTGTGGCTAGTGCCAGTCTTGGGTGAGTGGTTTTGGATTGTAGAAGAAATCAGGCTGAACAAACCATGGAGAGCAAGCCAGTAAACAGCACTCCTACATGGTATTTGCTTCAGTTCCTGCCTCCAGGTTCCTGCCTTGATCTCCTGCCTTGGCTTCCCTCTGTGATAGACTGTAACCTATAAGCCAAACATGTTTTTTGCCTGTTCCGAGTTGGTTTTGGTCAGTGTTTTATCACAGCAACAGAAACTGAATTTGGATAGCCTATATGCTATGATAAAGCTGGAGAGGAATCTTGACGGATTCCATGGCAGGCAAGGGTGACTGGGGTGGAAGGACAAACATGACAGGCAGACAGCTTGAGTAAGAAGTTTTATCAGAAAGGGAAAGGGGGAGGGGACAAAGAGAAAAGAGGTAAAGAGACACAGAGACAGAGAGAGAGGACAGAAGAGAAGAGGGAGACAGGAAAATTCCTGTCTGCCCCAGGGGAACAGCAAGAAAGAGAGTGGGTAAGAGAGAGGGGAAAGAGCCTAAGTGGGCAAGGGTCTTTCTTTTAAAGGGGTCCTCTGTACCTGCGTGAAGACTAGTAGTCATGGAACTCTGGGCTGACCAGGGTACTGCCTGAGTGCATTCTGCCAGGTGACAGGGGCAGGCCAGCATAATGTCTGAATCATATATATATATATATATATATATATATATATATATATATATATTTCAAATTCATGAGTGGAAAAAGTTGAAGAAGCCCTGCTCTGGCCAGTGGTTTATAGGGCAGCTTTTTGCCGGTGAATGACCCTGAGCCCAGCCTGTGAATCAGCCAAGCTCAGGGTTACTGATTCAGGAACCATTTCCTTGTCTAGAGCTCTCTTGTTTTCCACTTCTAACTCAGTGGAAACACCCTCCAGAGCCATTCTCTCCTGCTTGTGTAAGTTTTGTTTTGTTTGAAGAGGTTTCAAGAAGACTCCAAATCAAATGACATGAGCTGTAGATGGGTGAGTTGCAACTTCAGACAGGGAGAGCTAAAGGCTTTCTCAGCCTCACAGCACTCTCTACCCTCCCTGTCCCCATCCCTGTCCACTGCACATAGGACAAGCACTGCCACAGCAAGTGAAAAGAGGAGGTTAGAAGCTGGAGACAACATGTGGTTCTGTCACCAGCTGCCCTGCTCGGTCAGTTTTGTTCACCTTCAGATCAATGCCATCTATCTGTTACCTACACACACCGTCCACCCTCCCCCATGAAGGAAATGATGCAAACCATTTGTTGCTTTGTCTGGAAGATCCGGTTTCCCTGCATGCATACACTGGGGTGCAGATCAGGTTATTATACAAACTGCTGGGCATCTGCCTTTGTGAGAAGGAATGCAGAATGTTGTTCTTGCAGAGCCAGGCTGTTACATGCCACAGAGAAGTGTGTTGCTGGAGCTGTCTCAAGGACACCAATAGCCAGAGCTAAAGCCATTCCAATCCAGGGGCATTTTCTTGTGAGCCTAGTTTTTCCATGTATTCAGTGAGACAGCAGCTCCTGTCTGGTGCCTCAAACCTGTATGTCTCCTTGGCTGGCCCCCACCCACCCTGCCAGTGTCCAACACTCGAATGCCCAGCTTCTTCGGCACTTCCCACCCAGTTTGCTTCTCACTGCAAGACCATCTGTCCTCACAGACAAGCAAAGGTACTTAGCATGAGACTAGATGAGAGTAGGCAGCTTATGAATCCACTATCTGTTAAGGAGTAAACAAGTTCAAAGCTTAATGGAAAAGTCTCCCCCCCCCCCTTTCATCTCAGGATGGAATGGCCAGCTCAGGACAGCAGGGCTTGTCAAACTATAGCCATCAATCCAAACCCCAAACAGAAGCCTGTTTTTGTGCTAAGAGCAAATACATACATATACACATACATACATACGTGTAAACATACATATATCAATTGTATGTGTATTGGTGTTTTGCCATGGGTGTCAGGTCCCCTGGAACTAGAATTACTGTCTGCCATGTGGGTGCTGGGAATTGTACCCAGGTCCTCTGGAAGAGTAGTCAATGCTCTTAACCACTGAGCCATCTCTCTAGGCCCTACTTTTATATTTTTAAGGAGCTATAACAAGCAATAATAATAAACAGGTGCTGGGGAATGAATTCCATACTTACAAGGTCCAGTGTTGGATCCCAGAACCACAATGAATGAATTAGTGAGAAGATGACAACAACAAAAATCCAACAGAGACTACATGTAAGCCTGTAAAGCCTACTATGTATTTTGTTTGTTTGTTTGTTTGTTTTGCTTTTTTTTTTTGAGACAGGGTTTCTTTGGGTCCTGTCCGGCAACTCACTCTGTAGACCAGGCTGGCCTCAAACTCATAGAGATCTGCCTGCCTCTGCTTCCTGAGTGCTGGGATTAAAGATGTATGCCATCACTGTCCAGCTCACCTACTATGTATATTATTATCTGTCCCTTTACAGCAAAAGCTGACTTGACAACTACAGTACTCACATCTCCTCTACCAGGTCATCATGAGCTCTTTTTGAAGGTGAGTTCAGCTAAAACTCCTGACCTCTCATTTTCCCCCAACTCAATATCAAGCAGATTCTGTGATGGTTTATTCACTCTCAAGAAGGGACTGAGATTCCTCCAGTCCCTAGTGGAGGTATCTCCAGAGTCTACTTGTTATACAGTGTGTAAATTCTAGTCTACCCTTTGACATGTGATATGGGCCCTCTGCAAGGCACAAGTCCCTGGAACTTTACAACCAGGGGTAGACACATGCAAACCCAGTTCAAAGAGACTGTTACATATCTGGAACTCGAGCCCATTCCATTGTAACAGAAAATACAACCAGCTACCAGGCTCTCAAGTCAGTGTTTGAGGGCATTGCTTCTTGTAGTCAGTCTGAATCTCAGGTATATACGTACCCATGCTGAGTCCCTATGCTGTGCGAAGAGCATGAAGTCTGAGTGAGAGAAAGCAGGTATATTATTCTTCAAAGAACGTTAACAGATCTGATTGTTCAAGCTCTTGGGCCAAGGTGCCAGCCTTCCTAACAGTTCTAAGCAAACCGTCCACCAACTCCAAGCTTCTCAGGTTGAGGTCTCCCAGGCTTTGGACTGACAACAGTCTTCTTCATGCAGTTGGCCACCTTTCCAGCAGTTACTTAGAACATTCTAGAGCTTACGACCTGTATTACCCCCAGGCATGCTCAGTGTTCAGTGACCTCCTTGGTGATTCATCTCAAGTTATTCCCTTAGTTGGTTTATCCTAGTGCCCAGCCCCCCTCCCTTCACTGATTTAACTCTCAGAAGGTAATCTTGTTTCCTATTTCCAGGCTTTTTGGAAGATATCTTATTGTTATCCCATCTTCTGCCAACAAGGTTTTGTTTGTTTGTTTGTTTGTTTGTTTGTTTTTAATCTCATTTGAAAAAGAAAAATCTTCAGCCGGGCGTTGGTGGCACACACCTTTAATCCCAGCATTCCGGAGGCAGAGGCAGGCAGATCTCTGTGAGTTCAAGACCAGCCTGGTCTACAAGAGCTAGTTCCAGGACAGCCTCCAAAGCCACAGGGAAACCCTGTCTCGAAAACAAAACAAAACAAAACAAAACAAAAAGAAATTTAACTGTTTTTACTCTACTTTTAAACTTGGCTACTTGAGTTCAAGCACTTAAATTCTTTTTGCCTGATTTCACACAACAATAAATTATGAAACTGGGTGAATGATCACACACACCTGGTGAAGGTCCTCTGCCTAACTCGTCTGCTTTTGACTCATCACGTCTATAAAAGCTCTGATGATAATCCAAAGAAGGTTGAAAAAAATATTCTACCATTAAGCAAGAGATAACTTTGCATCTAACATCTCAAGTCAGAAATATCGCCCCATGATCTTTTTTTCTCTTTTCCTCTCTGTCTCCCTCTCTCCTTCCCATACACGCATAGAGCATCTTCCCTGTGATAGGCATAATTTGGGGGAGTCTGAACAGGGAAATATGATATAATAAAAGATTTCTGGTTGGCCAGGCATTGGTGGCACACACCTTTAATCCACTTGGGAGGCAGAGGCAGGCAGATCTCTGAGTCTGAGGCCAGTCTGCTCTACAAAGTGAGTTCCAGGACAGCCAGGGTTATACAGAGAAACACTGTCTCAAAAATTAATAAATAAATATATGAATAAATAAATAAATGTAAGAGATTTCTGCTCTGTTAGGGTTTTATTCTAGTTTGGAAAGAAAGGCTTTTAATGAAAATAATCTGGAGATACAGTTCTTTGGTAAAGACCTTATGTAACAGATGGGGGGGCTGGCTTTAATTCCCACACCTCCTAAACCAGGTTTGGTGGTTTGAACCCAGCTATGATCCCAGCACTTGAGAGGTAAAGGCAGATCATTCTCAACTACATATGTAGTTTCAGGCAGCCTGGACTATATGAAACACTGACTCAAATAAATTTTAAAAATTTCTCAATAAATAAAGCAGGAGTTGGTAAGTGCTATGCAGAGTATACGGTTAAATGATGTGCTGAGAGTGGTGAGATGAGGTCATCAGTGACAGCCTCTCTGAAGGGTAGCATTTTAGATGAAACTTGAATGACAGGAGCCAATCCAAAAAAGAAAAAAGAAAAAAAAAAAGATAGAGAACAGGACAGGGACAGCAAAGGTCAGGGACAAAGGCAGACAGAGGGGCAGGGAAGGGCAGGGAGAATGAGAACAATAAGAACACCTCCCATTATGTGAAATGAGTGAGTGCCAAATACCCCCATGATTTCCTCAGTTAGAGACCATGGCCATTGCAATTGCTTTATGCCACTTTGTTTTATTTGCCCTGTTTTTAAAAGGTGTGATAAGGAAGGAGGGTGTACCATATGGACTGGCTCAGCCTTCATGACATTGGTCCTGGCTAAGTTCATTGTGTATCTTTTCCAAATTTACTAGGCTATGACTCAAGCCAACCATGACAAATGGCATTCGAAAAAGCAAAAGGGCAAGGATATTTAAACTGTATTGCCAGGAGCCTCAGTGTCTCAGAGGTCACAGGTTTTGGTTGAAAAGCAAAAGGTAGAAAGGCAGAACCCAGGGTAGTGACTCCATCTGAACTGTTTGATTAAGCTAAATAAGCTTTTCCCTGTGTAAGAATGGAAATGTAGGGATTCTGGATTTCTATGTTTCTTTCATTCTTGGGTGTTTACAAATTAATTAATAGAAAGATAAACCAAGCCTTAAAATATGTGTTGGATCCAGGCATTTTGCTCAACACTTAAAAGGCTGAGGCTAGAGCATTGTTGTCATGAGTTCAAGGCCATGGCTACAAGACTTTGAGAAAGAAAAAGAAAAAAAAGCAAATGGAAAGGGGTGGAGAAAGAAAGGGGGGAGCTAAAAGCAGGTAGCTCAGGCTGTAAAATCTTTGCTATGCTAATATGAGAACTTGAATGAAATTCATAACATCCATATAAGAAGCAAGGCATGGTGGTACACACTTGTCATTCCAACCTGGAGAGTCAGAGATGACTTCTGGGACTGACTGGCCAGCCAGTCTAGCCAAATCAGTGAGTTCTAGGTCTCAGTGAGAAACCCTGTCTCAAAATACAAGGTGGGCCAGGCAGGGGTGGCACATGCCTTTAATCCCAGAACTCAGGAGGCAGAGGCAGGTGGATTTCTGAGTCTGAGGTCAGTCTGGTCTACAGAGCGACTTCCAGGAGGAACTTTTATCCTTGTAGTCTTTTATCCATATAGCCAGGGCTACATGGAGAAACCCTGTCTCAAATGCTGCCTCTCCCACCCCCACCCCGAAAAGAAAGAAGCTAAAGAATGAACGATGAAAAAGGGGACACAAAAGAGGGATCCACGTTCCTTTCAGGGCAAAGTTCAAACTGGATAGCTGGAGAGAAAGCAAGGGGCCAGGGCCCAGTAAAGACCAGGCCAAGCCTGAAGAAATGGACTTTGGCTGGGCGGTGGTGGTTTAATCCCAACACTTGATAGGCTGAGGTAGGCAGATCTCTGAGAGTTCTAGGCCAGCCTCGTCTACAGAGTGAGTTCCGGGACAGCCAGGGCTATAGAGAAATAAAAAGAACAAAAAAGGTGGATGGCTCCTAAGGAACAGCACCCAAGGTTAGCCTCTGATTCCCACACATACATGCACATACAATGCACATGTACCCTCTCACACACATATGCCCATGCACATTCTTTCTTTAAAGTATGTTGGTCTGAGGTCAAGGGTTTATAACTCCATTACTCTCGGCTCATTTAAGATAGAGCTGGCTCTGAAGAAGTGATTAGCATTAATTAGGATTATACTGGGATGACTAATAAGTATCTTTTATTCATTATTCGTATCTATTGGTCAGCATAGGCTCTTCCTGGTAGGATTTGTGGGTGTGAGGAGGTACTGGGAATTGAATCCAGGACTTAGAAGAACATGGTAGCTAAGCACTCTACCTCAGAGCTACACCTCAGTCCTTAATTTTACTCACTCCTTGCTTTTATTTTTATTTCTAGACAGAATCACCAAGTGGACTGACCTGAAACTCAACAATCTTCTTGCATCAGCCTCCAGAAGAACTGGGATTATAGGCAGGTACTCCTTCACTAAACTGGGACAATGTATTTAGGAAACCAATCAAGGCCAGTAAGGTGGCATATCCCGGTATTCTTAATACATCAGAGACTAATGAAGAAGGGTAGCCTGTTTTAGGCTGGCCTGGGCTACATAGCCAGTACCAGCTCAAAAAAAAAAAAATGGCAGGTGAGGGACAGAGGAACTGAATTCATATGAAGAAGCTGAATTTTTTTTTATGCACAGACTTTTTATTTTTTGAGTCTTAGCTGAGCATTGGCATTTCTTATTTTTTGAATTTTTTAAATCATTTTTTTATTTGAATTAGAAACAAGATTGTTTTACATGATAATCCCAGTTCCCTTCTCCCTCCCATCCTCCCCTACCACCCCCCCCCCAACTAAAACCCTACCTATCACATATCCTTTCAGGAAGCTGAAATTTTAAATATGAAAGCTGAACAAATTAAAGCTAGCATTACAGAGCTATTTTCCTTAGCAATGGAAGGCTGATGTATCCTTTGGTCAGCATAAAGACTGTTGCCAGACATTTCCTGGGGAGAAGTAAAGAAACAGTTATTCCCCCTCAAATAGAGAGGGCACCAGCAGACCAAAAACAAGATTCCATCCAAATACAGATTGATGAACCAATGAATTTATCAGAGTTACTTCATAGGCTCACAGGTTACTTAAAGGTAACTACACTTCAGGAAGCCTCTCAAGCAACTTACAATCAGTTACACCACTGAAAAGACCTCCTTAGTGACAAAAGGGGAGCTGCACTACTGAAGGGTCCAACCTGCAGCAGCTTCGACCTAAATAACCTAGGGAGAGAAAGACCCTGGTGAAGAACTCAAGGAGACTTCCAAGGCTGGATCTCATGAGGGTCCCAAGCCAGTGATCACAGACTGTCTGACTCAAGAAGGCAATAGCCATGTCCAACAGAGAGGAACCAATCATATGACAGAGAAGAATAGTTCCAACTGGGCAAATGACATTCTATTCAGCTTGGCAGGGAAGGCCAATGCTGGAGAAACCATGGCAAAGTGTTATTCTCAGCCTTCCTGCTAAGCCTGCACCATTTCCCAAAGGATAGTCTACCTAGAGGTCATTCATCATTGATTTGCCTGAAGTATTATTTTTAAGCCAGGCATGGTGACTCAAACCTATAATCCTAGCACTGGAGAGGCCAATGCAATAGGACTGCCAAGAGTTGTAGGCTAACCTGGGCTATATATATAGCAAGCCCAAGCCTTAGTGTGAGACCTTGCACCAAAAACAAACCACACATAAATGTATACACATTCTTTTTCTCCATCCTATTTTGAAATCAGAACCTCTACCTTTGGATTGGGAATATAAATTTCTGCCTGTTTTCTGGAGGACTATAATGCACATTTATGTCCTGAAAACCATGGTTAGCTGCCAAGCTGTATACCCCTGAATCAGTTGCTAAACTTCTCTCAGCCTCAGTTTGCCTATAAAATGGAAACATGGTAGGTTCTTTCCTCTAGAATTATTGTGGGATCAAATGATATGTGAACTTTCATCCTACTTCTGAGCAGAAAGTTCGTGTGTGTGTGTGTGTGTGTGTGTGTGTGTGTGTGTGTGTGTGTGTGTGTGTGTGTGTGTTTATGCCTGTGGAGACCAGAGGTCAACCTCAAGTCTTGTTCCTCAGGCTTTGTCAACTTTGTTTTGGTTTTTTGTTGTCATTGTTGTGTTGTTATTGGTTTTATCTTAGCTGATTTGTTTTGTTTCTCTTCTTTTCTTTTCTTTTTTTTTTTTTTTTTTTTGAGACAGTCTCACTATATAGTTCTGTCTGTCCTGGAACTAGCTCTTGTAGACCAGACTGGCCTTGAACTCACAGAGATCTGCCTGCTTCTGCTTCCTGAGTGCTGGGACTAAAGGCATGCACCTTGTTTTTTGTAAGGGTTTCTCACTGGCCAGGAACTCATCAGGTGGGTGAGGCTACCTAGCCATTGAGGCCCAAGGATACTTCCATCCATGTGTCCCCAGAGGTGGGATTGCAAAAGCACAGGCTGCCATGTAGCTTCTCTCTGTGGGTTCTGAAGAGAGAACTCAGGTTCTCACACTTGCAAGGCAAACACTTCACTGATTGAACTATCTTCCCAAGCCCAAGATGAAAGTTCTTTATTGACCTGGACAACATACCAACTGGTTTAGAATAATCCTCCAAATGTTGTCATTTTGTCTCCTCCATCCCACCCCCCAGACCACTGTACCACTAAGCTGAATCTCCAACCCCTCCTACAAATGTTTTAATTACATATCACCTTATATTCACGATGTCCTTCAAAAGTGACCAGAATTTAAAACTGGAGTCCTCTCTTTGGACAAGGGGCAGCAATTGTAAGTCAGAAGGAACTATGGAGGAGCTATGCTAGCACAGAGCGAGTGGGGAGCCACACATCACTTTCTGGCCATGCAGACTCTGAAGGGAGAACTTAGAGCAGAGCCCTTCTACTTCTCTTCATCTGATACTTCAAAGCCATTTCTGAACAGTCATTAAGCCTCAAAGCATCGCTGTGACACGGATAATTACCCTGGCCAAAGAAAGAAGAAGATAAGTAGAGCAAATTCCTAGACTAGGCTGAGTCAGCAAGAAAACCACCAGGGAAACGTCTGTCCTCGAAACGAAAATATTTCTGCACCTGTTTTCCCCAAATGGCAGCATAACATTTAAAATTGAGTTGTTGAGGGGATGAGGAGATGGCTCAGTTAATAAAGTGTCTTGCAAGCACAAGGATGTGGGTTCAATCCCATCAACCCAGAACCCAGTCTCTAGATAGAATCCATGCATAAAAGGTGGCTGGGCACACAATTGTAATCCAAGCACTGAGGAAACGAAGGCAGGTAGATTACTGGAGCTCCATGCCCCAACAGAGTAGCTTCCTTGGAGAACCACAGTAAAAGACCCTGGAGAGAAAGGAAGGAAGGGAGGGAGGGAGGGAGGGAGGAAAGGAGGGAGGGAGGGAGAAAGGAAGGAAGGAAGGAAGGAAGGAAGGAAGGAAGGAAGGAAGGAAGGAAGGAAGGAATGAGGGGGCTGGTAAGATGGCACATTGGCTAAAGAAAGGCACTTGCCCCCAAACCCGAAGACCTGAGTTAAACCCTGGAACTCACATAATGGAAGGAGGGGAAAAAAACAACTCTCAAAGTTATTATTTGACCCCCCCCAAACCATGTGCCATGGCACTTACACACACACACACACACACACACACACACACACACACACACACACACAAATAACATAGTAAAACATTAAGGTGGACAGTGGTTGAGGAACAAATCCAAGGCTGGCCTTTGGCCTTTATAGGTGTGCTCAAAACACACATACTTAAACAAACATAAAGAAACAAAACAAAAATTGACTTGTTGAAAACTTGGTCCATTCTTTACAGAAACAAAATCCGGCTAGTCTAACCAGAGGAGGAGAAAAGGAAAGTATGGCTGGTATATTGGGGACTTGCCAGGGTTCAGCTACTCTGAGATCCTTTATGTCCTTCTCTCCCCTTCCCACCTCCCAGTAACTGAGCTCAGATAATCAGCTGCTGGCCAGGATAGAATGGCCTGGGTTCCTGAAGGCTGGCCTGGCTTGGCTTAAAGAGCGCTGCTGAGCACCATCCCCACCACACAGTAAGCCTGTGCTCAGCTCAACCCCATTCTTCTCCAGTTCACTTTCTGCTAAACACAGCTCAGCTCCCAGCTGGAAGGCCTTAGAACTATTTTTAGCTGGGTTCAGAGATCAGGGCAATAAACGGGATAGGTACCTGTGATTTAGCTCTAGTTAAACACACACACACACACACACACACACACACACACACACACACACACACACACACGAGCCTTTTTATTGTTTTATTCCTTTCATTACAATTGATAGTGCTTTCATTTCAGTTCTTGGTTTTTTTTTTTTTTTTTAATTATAGCTCAGGGGGAAAATCACATATAGAAAATATAGAAAAAAGAAGAAAACTGAACTGCTCTGTAATATTGTTTATTGAGGTATTGAACATGTAGCTCACTATTCATAATGTACTTTTATATAAGCTCATAAGTATATCCTTGCTTAATTACCACTCATATCAACATAAAGCACCCCGGCATTACACCAAGCTCTCACTTGCCCCTTCTTATGCAATGTGCCCCACAGGTAAATCCTTGTTTGACTTTTAACACTTTTCTCTAGTTTTATGAGTTTTGTTTCATTTAAGGACCATTGGTCTGTTTTGGTGTGTTGAGACAAGGTCTCTTGTGGGCCATTCTAACCATAAACTCCAATGTAGCTGAGGGTAACCTTGAACTTTTGATCCTCCTGCCTGTGCCTCCCAAATGCTGAGATTATAAGTGTGCACCACCATACCTAGCTTTCTTTGACCTGTTTTTAAACTTCATACAAATGAAACCATGCAACTTATCATTTTTACATCTGTCTGACATTCATCTGTACATGCAGTGCATCTCATATCTGTAGCCGAGGCGGTTTGGTTTTCCTGTGTAGAAGTCTACCTACGAACTTGCTGTGCTTTTGTTTGTTGGCTCTTGCTAATTTCCAGTTTGTGGGTTATTACAAGTAAACTTAAAAGTGAACATTTTAGGGCATGACTTTTAGTGATCATATGCACTCATTTCTTTTAATACATTCTAGGACTAGAATTGCTAAGCCACAGGATAGGTTCAAATCTGGCTTTCAAAGTCATGCCAATATTCTGAAGTAGCCATAGCATTTTATATTCTCACTGTCAATGTGCCGAGTTCTAGAGGGCCTGTGTCTTCATGAACACTTGATAGCATCTGTCTTTTAATAGTAGCCATATTGTGTTTTTCAGTACATTCCCTAATGTGTGTTGTGTACCCTCTTAGATACTTGATGAATATTTCGAATCTTCTATGAAATCTCTATCCTTCTTTTAAGACACATATATGTCTTCTCCAGGGAGGAGCTCTCCATATGGTTATCCAACACCAGTGGACAAACGAGAAATCATATACGTACAAGTAACATTACAAAGATTGAGTAGGTTATATATTTGTATAATAATATAATTTATAATATATATATGCACACAACTAAAGAAAAAGAGGACATAATTTAAGACAGAGTAAGGTAGGGTACACAGAATGGATTGAAGGGAAATACCAGGCGGTGGTGGCGCACGCCTTTAATCCCAGCACTCGGGAGGCAGAGGCAGGCGGATCTCTGTGAGTTTGAGGCCAGCCTGGTCTCCAGAGCGAGTGCCAGGATAGGCTCCAAAGCTACACAGAGAAACCCTGTCTCGAAAAACAAAAACAAAAATAAATAAATAAATAAATAAATGAAATAAAAATAAGAAAAAATATATATAGAAATACAAAATCTCCAAGACAGAATTATTGATTTAACAGACTCTCTAGGACTGGGGACACAGCTCAGTAGTAGAGTATTGCTTAGCATGTATGAGGCCTTAGGTTTGATTTCCTGAGCCACAAATGATTATTCAGTTTTTCCTCCATTGTGTATGTGTGATTCTGTCTCTAGACTCTGAACTCTCTCCCACCAATTTGTCTATTCCCATGCCAATACCACACTGTCTTCATCTTGTATCAACTCTTTTCATCTGAGAGTATAGCCTGCCTGCTTTGATCTTTCTCTTCCAGATTGTCCTGTATATTTTAGCTCATTTGCATTTTCACATCAGTTTGTCAGTTTTGACCACCTTTCAAACAACAACAAAAAGGTAGCAGAAATTTCACTAGCTGTGTATTGAATCTCGGCTGGAGAGGTGGCTTGCTGGCTAAAAGCACACACTATTCTTGTCAAGGACCCAAGTTTGGTTCCCAGCAGCTATATTAGGCAACTCACAGCTATCAGTCACTCTAGCTCTAGGGCATCTGACAATTTCTTCTGGACTGCTAAGGAACCTGCCACTCACACATATACATGGAGACACATACACATACATATAATTAAAATACAATAAACCCTCCAAAAGTAATTAAACTTTAAAATATATTTAGAAGAAGTATATTCAATCTGCAGGTGAATTTTGAGAAGATGGATTTTTCTTTTATTTCCTTTTGTTTTGTTTTTAAAAGAGCATCTCAAATAGCCCAGGATGACTCCCAATTTACTATGTAGGAGAGAATGATCTTCATTATTCTCCTACCTCCACCTCCCAGCTGCTGTGTTAGAACTCCTTATATAGACCAGGCTGGCCTCGAACTCACAGAGATCCACCTGCCACTGCCTCCAAGTGCTAGAATTCAAGGCGAGCACCACCACACCCATCTGTAGATGGGCTTCTTGATACTGTGTTTTCCAATTCTTGTACTGAATATGATGCATAACCTCATTTTGTTGGGTGTTCTTTAAACATAGTCCACTTTCTCACTTCATACTGTTAATGTATGCATAACCATGATGTTAGTCTCCTAAAACATGACATTTAATGAAATCATGGCATCTGCTATTTGGAAATACCATAAATTAACTTCATTCCTAAGCATTGGGCATTTATTTCTAATATTTTGTTCTTATGACAAATTTGGAGATAGTCAACATTACAAATTGTCTTGGAGCAAGACCACTACTGTGTAGGATGTGTCTGTGAACATGTGTGTGTGCACATATGTATAGTGCTAGAGCTAGAATCCAGGGCCTAGCACATGCTAAGCTAGTACTGTATGACTGAGCCACAGGCCCAACCATAAAAGAGACTTTAAAATTGTGCATGTGTACTTGTGTGTGATATTTGTATGTGTTCATGCAAGCTCTTGCATGTGTTGCATGTAGTACACAGGCTCACGAGTGCACGTGAGTGTGAAGGCCGAAGGCGGACTTGAGCTATCTTCTTCAGGGGCTCTCCACTGTATTTCTGAGACAGGCTCTCTCACTGAATATAAAGCTCATCCATTTGGTTAGGTTGGCCAGAAATGAGCTGAAGGGTTCCATCCAACTCTGGCCCCTTAGCCCAGCACTGGAGTTACGGATACACACTGCTGTGCCTAAGTTTTCATGTAGGTGATGGAGAACCAAATTCGAGACCTTATGCTTGTGAAGCTGACACTTTGCAGCTGAGCTATGTCACCAACCCCCACAAGAAGAGACCTCTGAGGAGAAAAGACAAGACCTGTCACCCACCTAGTCCCACGTTTCTATACACCCACCCATATACCCCACAGAGAGAGAAAGAGAGAAACAATTCTTGGTCTGCAAAATATGTTAAGCTATATTAAGCATGTGAGGTTTTTTTTCTCATTTTCTGACTAAACATATTATGCATTTTTTGTGACTCAGGCAAATTCTATATAGAAAATTCAAGATTCCTAAAGGCAAAAGGCTAAAAAATATTCTACTCAATCCAGGCACAGGAAAAATTTTATTTTTAACTACTATTAAAAATGGTGATTTTGTGGTATTTTCTCAGACTCTTAATTTTCTCATCTATACGTAGAATAAAGAACCAGATATGGTGGTGCACACCTGTGATCCCACCACTCTGGAGGCAGAGACAGGAGACTTGCCAGTAGCAGACTAGCCTAGGCTATATTTTGAGTTCAAGGCCAACCTGATCTGCATAGTGAATCCCTGTATCAAAACAAAACAAAAAACAAGGGCTAGAGATGAAGCTCCATGGTAAAAAGCATGCCTGGGATTCTGGGTTCAATCCCCAACACCGCAAAAGGTAACCAAGTAAATGAGGGGCCTGACATTAAAATCCCTCCAACTTCTAACATTGCACTATATAAGGAAAACACAGAATGAAGGAAACTACATATGTGAAACATAAACAATAGGAGCTGCCCATCTGTGAGGTGAACAATGGCTGTCAGCTAGACAGAGCCTATGGTCACCCAGGAGATGGGCCTCTGGCATTCCTAAGAGGGTGTTATCTAGATTAAAGTAATTGAGGTAAGAGGACCCATTGTAAATGGCCTACTGTTCCCTGGATTCCCCCTCATTGATAAAAGGGAGACAGGAAGTTGAGCAACAGCATTCATTTCTCTCTGCATCCTGACTGCAGATGTGATGTGAACAGTGTACTCAAGTTACTGACATCATGACTTCTCTATCATGGAACTGAGAGCAAAAATCAACCTTCCTTTTTTAATTGCTTTTACTAGACATTCTGTTGCAGCAATAACAAAAGTAGCACACCGTCCAAAATATGAAAACTGGTACAATATAGATTTAAACAATATCCAGTTATCTTTCTTATATAATCAGAAGTGAACAAGAATTTTATAAATTACAAATACAGTAAAGCTCATTAAAATAGAAAATTATCACACCATCAGCCTGTCACTACATACTTGTTAAACTAGCAAAAATAAATAGAAATGATTAAAATGTCAATAATGGCTAGATGGTAGAGAAATACACCATTTCATGGTTGTGAAGTATTTGGCTACACAAAACACCATTTTAAAAGTAGTTTCCTAGAGGTGAGCATGGGAGTTGTCACTGGGTGAAGTTTCCTGGGGAGCAATCTATGAATATGTCCAAAGGAGCTATGAAATTACTTCTGTTGTTAAATAAGGATTCCTAGTTAAGTATGCCAGCTCATGCCTATAATCCCAACATCCGAGAGATGGGAGCTGGAGGATCGAGTTCCAGGTCAGTCTGGCCTAATAAGACCCCATCTGAACAATGCAAACACACACAATAGTGGTTATTCTAAAGAAACAATGTAGAGCTGGGCAGTAGTGGCTCATGGCTTTAATCCCAGCACTTGGGAGGAAGAGGCAGGCAGATCTCTGTGAGTTTCAGAGCAGCCTGTTCTACAGCCAAGGCTACACAGAGAAATCCTGTCTCAAACAAAACAAAACAAAACAAAAAAGAAATAAAATGAATGAAAAGAAAGAGTTTACAGAATTTGGGCAGGTTTCTAGTTTGACCAGATGTTGAAATAAAAGAATAAAGTAACAGCTAAATAGGAAAATAAAGTCTTCAATAGAAAATCCATCTATGCCTTCATTCAATAAACATTCAAGTGCCTACTATCAGAAGGAAATGATTTTTATTTGTTTGTTTAAGATAGAGGCCCACTGTGTAGCCCAGGTTAGCCTCAAACTCACAATTCTCCTACCTCAGCTTCCCCAGAGCTAGGATTGTATGCATATACCAGCATGCCTGTCTAAGGGAAGGGACTTTTTTAAAAAGAGAAAAGGAGAGAGAGAGAGAGAGAGAGAGAGGGAGAGAGAGAGGCACACACACTAGAGAGAGCATGCTAGCATGAGAGAGCACTAAAGCTCTCATCTCATTCTTCCTTAAATTTGGACTCAGGGAGATAACATAAAATTTATAGACAGTAGCTCCTGTAGGTCTTAATATGTCCAGGTTATGATTTAAGTGTTTTCCTGGAAGGAATTCACTCTCAATACATAGCCTATATAACCCTGAGAGGTGGGCATTATGATACTTATCCATGAAATATGTGAAATAACCTGCTCAAACTGAGCATTCCAGCACAGAGAAACATCATAGGTTGTTTAACGCCTCATCACCTGGCCCTGTTGTTAAGGAACAGTGCTGGGATTTGGCTGCAGGTCACTTGGCTCCAGAGCTTGTGCCCTGAACTTCCAAACCAGCTGTCTTGTTCACTTTTTACAGGGATCATAGGAAAAGAAGTTACAGTAGGTGCAAAGTACCTTGGGAGCATGAAGCATAAAACTGTGGGTGTGGCAGGGGCAGAGAACAGAGGGCAGGGCCAGATCAGGGAGAACAAAGATGCAGGAAAGGCAAAAGACACACCTTGGATTGGATCATACACCCAGATAGGTATTTAGATGTCATGCTGAGGACAAAGTGCAATGGCTGAAGGATGTAAGCTAGTAAATGGTGCAATTGTGCTATTCTGGTGAAGAGGGAGTTGGAGGATGTAGGAGGAAAAGCAGGCTGGGACAGTGTTAGTGCTAAAGAAGATGAATTGATGCTCTCTCTTCCTCTCTTGCCAGCACAAAAGCCCTGATGAGGGAAAGGACCTGGGTTTGAATCTATCTGCAGCACAGAAGAGATACACAACAACACATTAAATGAATGAAGCACAGATCATTTCTTGTGCCAAATAGAATCAGGTTTCCACTCTCTTGCCTCACATTCCAGGTCTTTCAGGACTGCCTTCTTAATTATCCCACCGTACATAACACAGTGGGTTCTGGAGGTTCCAGCCCCCCCTGGGCCAATGAAGAATCCTCCTGTCCCCATCTCCTTACCAGAATAAGTCTCTTTAACAAGTCCTGCTGTGTTTCCTTTTGTTTGGTTTTTGAGATCTGCATCAGGGAAAAGTAGGGGAGGGAGTAGATAGTGCTGTGAGGGGATTTCCAGGGGCAATATTTCAAAATATAACGTTGATTATTCTGGAAAAAGTTCTCATTTTGCAATCTGGCTTTGAACCCACCTCAAAGGCCTGCTGTCCTTGAACTCAAGAACCACCTGGTCTCTTCCTTTCTTCCCAAATTTGCCTCCCAAATGCTGGAATTATAGATGTGGACCTCCATAGCTGGTTCCCCAAACAACAAACATTCCAGCCATTTTAACTGCAAGTCACTGATATAAATTGCCTAATGCTTCAAAACCCAGATCATATCTTTTTTTTCAGCATCGGTGCTCTGAAGACTTGCATGATCTCTCTGGAATTCTAAAAATAGTCATGTTGAACTTGCATAAGATAAAGGTTTCTTTCTTTCTTTCTCTCTTTCTTTCTCTCTCTCTCTCTCTCTCTCTCTCTCTCTCTCTCTCTCTCTCTCTTTCTGTCTGTCTGTCTCTCTCTCTCCAAGACAGGGTTTCTCTGTGTAACAGCCCTGGCTGTCCTGGAACTCACTCTGTAGAAAAAGCTGGCCTCCAACTCACAGAAATCTGCCTGCTTCTGCCTCCTAAGTGCTAGGATTAAAAGTGTGCTTTAATACACCAGGCTAAGATGAAAGGTCTCTTCCTTTCTTCCTTCCTTCCCTCCCTCCTTCCCTCCCTTATTTGTTTGTTTGTTTTGAGACAGAGTCTCACTATGCAGCCCTGGCTGCCCTGGAACTCACTGAGATTTTAGGCATGCACCACCATGCTCTGCAAGATAAAGGTTTCTTGTACAGGAATGTTGATAAGTGATCTGACCAGCGAGCTATAGGAAAGGGCAGCCAACTCCCTGCCCTTCCCCTAGTAGGGGTTAAGAATCACTTCTCATAGTTCACTTCCTAGAAGACTCTCCACCACTGCCTGAATTACCTGTATTCCTTCCTGCTGTGAGCTTCAGTCTACCAACACAGCTGGCTGCACCCACTGCCCCAGGCCCTACACCTCTTCCCTCTCCCTTAGCTGCTACCTAACTAGCCCTAGGCAGTTAGAAGCAAGTTAAAGCGTCTTAGCCTTCCTTCCCACAGTTAGAAATGAGTTTAACAATGCTTACTGTAAACTTTCTCAGGATGTGTCTGGATGGGTTGAGTGCTTGCCCCTCAGTTCCCAGCACTCCATAAAACTGGGTGTGGTGGTACACACCTGCAATCCTAGTAATCCAAAAGTAGAAGCAAGAGGCTAGAAGTTCAGCATCATCCTTGGCTGTATAGCAAGTTTAAGGACAACTTGAACTACATGAGGCCTTGTTTAAAAAATAAAACAGCTGGACAATGGTGGCACACGCCTTTAACCCCAGCACTCGGGAGGCGGAGGCAGGCAGATCTCTGTGAGTTCAGGGGCAACCTGGTCTACAGAGCGAGTTCCAGGACAGGCTCCAAAGCTACACAGAGAAACCCTGTCTCAAAAAAACCAAAATAAATAAATAAATAAATAAATAAATAAGAATTAAGAATAAAACAACAGCACGTAGCATTTCCAGTCATAGTCCTCTCTGACAAAAAAGCAATGTGGCACTGGGACACAGAGCATCGCTATTGTGACTGACCTTGGCACTAGAGTTCAGAGTTGCTCATCACATTCTCTAGGTGGTTTGTGTAAGCTTGCAGTGGAAGAGCAACCTCATGTGAGCAAGTGAGATGCCATCCTCTGGGTTTCC
Organism: Cricetulus griseus; assembly: GCF_003668045.3. NCBI lineage: Eukaryota > Metazoa > Chordata > Mammalia > Rodentia > Cricetidae > Cricetulus > Cricetulus griseus. Next base: position 12,020,826 of record NC_048600.1, on the reverse strand, counting down.
AGTGCTGTTAAACACATGGGGACACAATGGGAGTGTGGTGCCTGCTGTTCTGGTTGCCCTGGAAAATAAAATAAAGAATGAATATGAGCAGGGGATGCAAGGTGCTAAGATGTCAGAGTAGGAGGGGAGAGGTAGAAAGGAGGAATTTCTTGCATAGTATGGAATCTCCCAAGTAAAAATCTGGGAGTGATGGAGAGGAGTAGAAAGAGCATGAGCCAGATGTGGGTTCCTGCTTCATGATTATGTCAACAAGATTAACCTTTATAGATCTCAACTTCTAGTTAAAAGTAGTTGTGTCTTTTTTTTTTTTTAAAGTTTCTAGCACAGTCTGTTCACTTCCTGTTTTCCTTTTGTCCTTCCATCCCTATTCTTTGGGTAAGAAGCCATCTTTGTAGCAACCAAACCCCCAGACACCCTGGCTATGCTGAGCCCATCCTGGGTATAGGCTCAGAGTTATCAGAGCGTCCCTGCCTTTCCAGTCTACGAAGCCAAGCTTTGACCCAGGACCATCTGAGAATTAGAAGAGAATTTCCTTCATGCTTATTACTCAGGGCAGTAGAAACCCCAGTGTAGGTAGATTTTTTTTGGGGGGGGGGTTCAGGACTGCTAGCTCCCCAAATAACCACATAGAGACTTAAAACTAATTATAAATTCTCATCCAATAGCATAGGCTTGTTACTAACTCATTACCCCATATTTTTTTATCTATGCTCTACCACATAGCAGTACCTTTTTTCAGCATGGCATGTTCATCTCCTTCCTCTACATCTGGCTGGTGACTCTACCCTTCTTCATCCCTATGCTCTCTTTTTGTCTGAAAGTCCCACCTACCCTCTGCCATTTAGCTCTTAATTAAATCAATGAAAGCAACATATATTCACAGTGTACAAAAAGATTGTTCCACGGCACCCCTGAGATGTGTTTTCTGCCATGCCAAATTAGAATCCTTGGGGAATGTTTTCCATTGATGTTTCAAAAACCAGTGGTTGAAGTCCACACTGCTATAGACCTTTTCCTACAGTTGCATAAGGATCAGATAGGTTTTGCAGACTGATCTGGAAATTCACCATTTGTAACATGGTCTCTGTGGGAAAATATAGTCTATGTTCCAGAACAACTGACCTTTTGGAGTTGAGCCAGTTCCTAAATTGGGGACAGTTTGTACACTGTTATATCATATGTGTGGGCTTCCTCCATGTGTCTTAGAATCAAAGACTTGTCAGGGTAGAAGATACTAAGAAGAGTATTTTAGTAATGGCAATTTTTTTGTAGCTAATAACACCCAGAGTCAGAAGATGGATTGGGCTAAGGCTATTCAGCTACTCTGGTCTTCTATCTATACTCTGATTCCTTTCCTGCAACTCAACTTATCCTGTGGTCCTTTTCCCACATGGTTGATGACTTTCCCAAAGTACTTTAGTGCAAAATCAAACACAGTTTCTTAACTGGTCTGTTATACATTTCACTTTAGAAGTCTGTTCATAAAAAAAGAAGGAGAAGGAGAAGAAGAAGAAGAAGAAGAAGAAGAAGAAGAAGAAGAAGAAGAAGAAGAAGAAGAAGAAGAAGAAGAAGAAGAAGAAGAAGAGGGGCTGGAGAGATGGCTCAGAGGTTAAGAGCACTGACTGCTCTTCCAGAGGTCCTGAGTTCAATTCCCAGCAACCACATGGTGGCTCACAACCATCCGTAATGAGATCTGGTGCCCTCTTCTGATGTGCAGATATATATGGAAGCAGAATGTTGTATACACAATAGATAAATAAAATATTTTAAAAAAAGAAGTATGTTCATTGTAAGATGTCTGTAAATATGCCTGGGGGGTGGTGGTGGTGCACAACTTTAATCCCAGCACTTGGAAGGCAGAGGTGAGTGGATCTCTGTGAGTTCAAGGCCAATCTGGTCTACAAAGTGAGTTTCAGGACAGCTAGGACTGTTACACAGAGAAACCCTGATTCGAATGATAATAATAATTAATAATAATAATAAAGAACTTATGTGTTGAGAGTGAAATAGCTCACTTAGTAAAGCTGCTTACTGTTCCAATCCCTGGAACCCATGAAAAGGTAAAAAGAACCAAGTTGTTCTTTACATGTACATGTACGTGCACACACAGACTCTCATACACCACAATCATACAACTTTTTAAAAAAGAACATATGTAATGAACTGGACAAAACTTAAATTAAGGTGTAAATAACAATTCAGAAATACTGTATTTAATCAATATTTCCTACCTAAAAGGATCTATTGGTGATAATTCTAACTGCAGTGAATATTTGTCACAGTCACAGATACATTGGTTTTAGTTTTAGGAAATATATATTGTTAATTTTAATGTATTCATACAGAAGATCTACTGATTTTGTAACATTTTAGAAAATTCATCTTGGGTTAGGGATATAGCTCAATGGGAGAGCACTTGCTTAATGTGTGTGAGGTTCTATGTTCAGTCCCCATTGCCAAAAGGAGAAAAAGAGTGGCCACAAAAGAGTGGGGAAGAAGGAAGGAAAGACGAGAGAAAGAGATCAGAGATTTGTTTTATTTACCAGAGCCAACTGAAAGAAATTTATGAAACCATTCAGGTAAACATTCAACTGAAAAGGTGAGTAGGACAGTTTTAGTTTTGAGACCAACTTGTATTAGCAACAAAACATTTCAAGTGTTTCTTTGAAACAAACTTTCACTTAGTATATTTTTCCTCACCAACAAGAAGCTGTTAGTGAACTCTTGGTGTCCTGTTTGAAGGAGCAAGCTGTGAGAACACTGAAAGAAACAGTTTTACTTATGTAGATGACAGAGTTTGTTGTAACAAACTAAGGCTTACCTAAATACATACTGCCCCTGTAATCTCTTTCCAAGATAAAAGGAATAGCCACAGACCCAACTCTTCAACCATTAAATAGTTATCATTGATGGTGACTGTTCTCTGATGTTAATTGCCCTCTAGTTAGCAGTTCTCTATGGCTAGTTAACCCCTTCAGTCAGTAGGGATTTGTTTTGTATTCAGTTTATCTTGAAGCATTCAGATTAAAGATAAAATACTCTAGGGCTGGGGAGATGGCTCAGTGGTTAAGAGGACTGCCTGTTCTTCCAAAGGTCATGAGTTCAATTCCCAGCAACCAACATGGTGTCTCATAACCATCTGTAGTAAGATCTGGTACCCTCTTCTGACATTCAGGCAGAATTACATAATAAATAAATCTTTTTAAAAAAGATAAAATGCTCCACTGAATATCAACTCCCCCACAGTGTGTGCGTCTGTGCGCGCGCGCGCGCGCGCGCGCGCGTGTGTGTGTGTGTGTGTGTGTGTGTGTGTGTGTGTGTGTGTGTGTGTGTGAGTCCCTGTTAGGGGCCAGGATAAAGGAGAAGTCTTTGCCCAAGGTCAGGGAAGAGGCATTTGATTATATTTGCTTCAATTATTTTGGACTAAGGGGGGATAGTGAGTGTATAATAAAACTACATAGTATGTATAAATATAAAAAATGGGGAGTGTCTAAAATGACTGAGGACAAGTCTTATGCCTAGTTTCCTTTTCTTTCAATTTTTGTGGGTTTTTTTGTTTGTTTGTTTGGTTGGTTGGTTGGTTGGTTTTGTTTTTCGAGACAGGGTTTCTCTGTATAACTTTGCAGCTTGTCCTGGGACTTGCTTTGTAGACCGGGCTGGCCTCTAACTCACAAAGATCCACCTACCTCTGCCTCCCAAGTAGTGGGATTAAAGGTGTGCACCACCACTGACCGGCTGTTTATTTGTTTTTTTGAGACAGGGTCTCATAGAGTTCTGGCTGTCTTGGAACTCACTATGTCGATCCCCATGCCTTCCCAGTGCTAGGATTAAAGGCATGAGTCACACACCACACCTGGCTTTAGTTACTTTTGTATTGCTGTGATAAGACACCAGGACCAAGGCTACTTACAAAAGAAAGACTTTAATTTGGGCTCACAGTTTTAGAGGGTTAGAGTCCATGATAGTGGAGAACATGACAGCAGGTAGGCATGACACTGAAGCAGTAACTGAGAGCTCACATCTTAAGACAACCAGGAGGCAGAGCAGAGAGAGACTTGGAATGACAAATGGCATGAGCCTTCTGAAACCTCAAAGCCCACCCCCAGTGACATATCTCCGTCAATGAGGCAACACCATCTAATCTTCCCCAAACAGTTTCACCAACTGAGAACCAATTATTCAAACACATGAGCCTACAGAAGCCATTCTCATCCAAACCACCATAACTTCTTGAGAAACTGATAGCTTTGCCATGCTGATTATTTTCTCATATGTTCATTGAAATAAAATCTAAACTAAATCTTAAGAAAAAAAAGCTTGGCTTTTGGCCATGTATGCTGGGATCTGTATTGAGAAGGGTAACTTCCTACCAATGCAGTCTGATATTTCAGTTTTCTTAAATTGAGCTGACTACAAAACTTTTTTGACATTTTTTAAATATGCCTTCCAGGTACACCTACTAAAAACCAAACTCAGGTATTCAAGACCTATTGAAGACTTGAGAGAAATACTATTGATGGAAAGACAGCCCAGGGTATTGCTTTATTCACTTCAAACCCATCCTGGGCCAGGGTGGTAACACATAATCTGTTTAGCAGGAGGACAATCAGCAGTTCACAGTCAGCCCTGACTGTGTGAGATCCTGTAAGAAAGTGAATAAATAAATATTGGACCAAGCCAAGGCAGCAAAGCTCTGTACACATGACTCTCATGTTTTGCTACCTATATTTGCTTACTCTCATAATACATTAGCTATTGGCCAGTATTGAGAGGTGTGCAAGAAAAGCATCTGTGTAAGTTTCTGTGACAAAAGCAACAAGAGGGAGGAAAGGCTTGTTTTGATTCACAGTTTAAGATATAGTCCATTGTGGTGGGGAAGGTGTGGAGGTAAGGGTACAAGGAGACTGGTCACATTACATCCACTGTCAGGGAGCAGAATGAATTGAATATTGGTACTCAGCTGGCTTCCCCCTTCCCTTTTTACTATGTCAGGGGCCCTAGGTGATAGGATGGAGCTGTCTACAAGCAGGGTGAGTCCCTTCTCAGACAAATCTCTCTGGAAACACCTACGAAGACATGCCTAGAGATGTGTGTCCCAAGTGATTCTAAATTCAGTCAAGTTGACAAAGAAAAGTAATCATCAACACATGCCATCTTGGTTATACTTAATATGTGGAATATATAATATATATGTGAGCATAAATAAACAAGTAAATACATACATAAGTATATATAAACAAATATGTAAGGTTACATATATAAGCAAATATAAAAGTTTACATAAACAAGTAAATATATAAGTATATATAAACACACACATATATACATACATATATATATACATATATACACATACACACACACATATATATACACATATATATATGTGTATATACATATATATAAACAAGGCTACTGTTTATTGTGTTCTAAAGTGTCTGGTTTTTTTAGGACAGCCCATAGGGACATTGCTCTAGTCTCAATAAAATGATGGTTTGGTTTCTCTGCATATTACGTTTCCTTTACTTAATGGACACTTGAATGTCCTGGCATTACTAGTTAGTAAAACTATGATCACAATTTTATTAAGATCCCAAACTATGATGACCCAAACCCTGGCACTATATGTGTTTTCCTTCAAAGACATTTCTGGAATTACTCAAAGATATTAGTGTAAGTTGCCCAGATATCTCTCTGAGCTGATGGCATACTAGTAAATGTTCAACAACCATGACTCAGAAATAAGACAGCAAAATGGCTATTTATTTTAGGCTGGTAACTTTTGCTCTATGTGTAAAATCCATATATGAGTGAGTGCATACCATGTTTGTCTTTTTTGTGACTGGGTTACCTCACTCAGAATGGTTTCTTCTAGTTCCATCCATTTACCTTCGAATTTCAAGATTCCATTATTTTTTTCTGCTGAGTAGTACTCCATTGTGTAAATGTACCACATTTTCTGTATCCATTCTTCAATTGAGGGGCATCTAGGTTGCTTCCAGGTTCTGGCTATTACAAATAATGCTGCTATGAACATAGTTGAACAGATGTCCTTGTTGTATGAATGTGCTTCTTTTGGGTATATGCCTAAGAGTGGAATTGCTGGATCTTGTGGTAGACTGATTCCCATTTTCCTGAGGAATCTCCATACTGATTTCCAAAGTGGTTGTACAAGTTTGCACTCCCACCAGCAGTGGAGGAGTGTTCCCCTTTCTCCACATTCTCTCCAGCATAAGTTATCTTTGGTGGTTTTGATTTTAGCCATTCTGACAGGAGTAAGATGGTATCTCTGAGTTGTTTTGATTTGCATTTCCCTGATGGCTAAGGATGTTGAACACTTTCTTGAGTGTCTTTCAGCCATTTTTAGATTCCTCTGTGAGAATTCTCTATTTAGTTCTGTACCCTACTTTTTAATTGGATTATTTGGTGTTTTGAAAAATTGGTGTCTTGAGTTCTTTGTAAATTTCAAGTTAGGTAACAAGGAAGGGGAAAGGGACAAGATCTCCTGAGCAAATTGGGAGCATGGGGGGGGGGAGGGGAGAGGGAGCTAGAAGAATGAGAAGGGGAGAAGAGGAGGGGTGAGGAGGACATAAAGGAGCAGGAAGTTTGTGTAGGGGGAAGAATAGAAGAGAGCAAAATAAGAGATACCATCAGAGAGGGAGCCAGTATAGGTTTAAAGAGAAATCAGGCACTAGGGAAATGTCTAGAGATCTACAAGGATGATACCAACTAACCATCTAAGCAACAGTGGAGAGGCTACCTTAAAGGCCCTCCCCTGATAATGATATTGATGACTAACTTATATGCCATCCTAGAGCCCTCATCCAGCAGGTGATGGAAGTAGAAGCAGATACCCACAGCTAAACACTGAACTGAACTGGAATCCAGTTGCAGAGAAGGAGGAATAATGAGCAAAGTGGACAAGACCAGGCTGGTGAAACCCACAGAGGCAGCTGACCTGAACAAGGAGGAAGTCTTGGCCCCCAGACTGATCACTGGGAAACCAGCATGGAACTGATCCAGACCCCATGAATGTGAGTGTCAGTGAAGAGGCCTTGGAAATCTATGGGGCCTCTTGTACTTATCCCTAGCATAGGAATGGACTTTAGGAGCCCATTTCACATAGAGGGATACTCCCTCAGCCTAGACACACAGGGGTGGGCCTGGGCCCTATCCCAAGGGCTATGACAGACTCTGAAGACCCCCATGGAAGGCCTCACTCTCCCTGGGGAGCAGAAATGGTATTGGATAGGTAGGGTGTTAGTGGGGGGCAGGGGAGGAGGGGAGGGAGAGGGAACAGGGATTGACATGTAAAACAATCTTGTTTCTAATTTAAATAAAAAATGGAGGAAAAAAAGAAAATGGCTATTTATTTTTCACATTTCTTTCAGTAAACATAGTTTATTCTTTATTTGCCTACTTTCTGTGGCAAATCTGACCTGAACTGATGAAAAGTTAATACCTTGACTTTAAAATCTGAAGAATTCTGAATTCTTACTTTTTTTCTTGTTGTTTTTGTTGTTGTTGTTGTTTGTTTGAGACAGACTTCCTTTATAAAATCCTACTGTCCTAGAATTCAGTAGACCAAAGACTGGCTTCAACTCAGAGATCTGCCTGCCTCTGTCTCCCAAATGCTGGGATTAAAGGCTTGAGTCACCACTACTGGGCTCCTTATATTTATTTTGGAGGGACATTCCACAGAAAAGTTTTATGGTCCACTAGTGATAAAAGCTCTCTCAGCACTGTGTGATAACACACATTTAATCCTAGTACTAGGGAGGAAGAGGCAGACAGATCTCTAAATTTGAGGACATCCTGGTCTACATAGTGAGTTCCAAGCCAGCAAGGGCTGCATAGTGAGACCTGTCTCAAGACCAAAAGTGCCAAAAAATGACACACCTACACACACACACACACACACACACACACACACACACACACACACACACAAAATCCCAACATTTTTTACTATGACCCATTATTTCTTACTGGGAAAATCTGATAGGAGTGGAAACCCTGAAGCTCTTTCCTGTGTTTGATTGATTGCCTGCCCCCCCTTTTTTTTCTCCTTTTGCCCTTTCTTCCCCCCTTCCCTCTCCTCACCATGTTCAGTGTCATGTCAACTCTGGACTCTCCAGGAAGTCTCTGCTTCTGACTATGCTCTCCTTTTATCTACAACAATCCTTCTTCATCACACCTGAAGCAGTCATGTTGTTTCCTTTTTAATTTTTTTTTTCATTTAGAACTGAAGTTACAAGTGGTTGTGAGTCACTATGTAGGAGCTAAGAACTGACCCCAAGTCCTTTGCAAAAGCAGCCAGTGCTCTTAACCTCTGAACCATCTCACCAGCCCCTGTATTTGTTTTTAATTTACCCCAATGGCAAGCATTTATTTAAGTTACTTTAAATCCCTTCTTCTGGAATAAAGTTGGGTATAAATAAAGTGGACTTGAATAAAATACAGTGAAAATGAGCCATCTCTCTACCTCTAAAAATCCCCAAAGCAAACTGCTAGTTTTTACAGATTACTTCAGACTTTATATAATCTACACTAGCCTGTATATTTCCAGGCTAAATTCTAAAATACAGAAATAACTAAGGAGGAATTTAGGAAATTCTAGCATTCATCTTGACAATGTAAAGCACTTGATTAGATAATGTTTTTCCAAAACCACACACACACACACACACACACACACACACACACACACACACACACACACACACACACACCTTAGTTTCTACTCTCCAAGTTTGTGTCAAGCATATCCACATTTGAGAAAGAATACTGCAACTTAGTATCTATCGCTAGATTCCTGGGTTTGAATCCCAGTTCTGATGTTTGTTTGGAGTGAGGCAACTAACTCATTTAGTGTCTCAGTCTTACCCACAAGTAGAGGTAATAATGGTACCTGCCGCCTAGGGCTTGCTGTAAGAATGAAATGAGATGATGTTGCATGACATCTAGATTAGCGCCAGGACATACAATCTCAGTGTAAGCTATTAGTAAGTGAGCAAGGAAAGTACAGGCAGCCTTGCGCTGCCAGCATCATGAAGTCTGAGTTGGGGGTGGGGTGAGGGTGGGGTGAGGAAGAAGCACCGGTTTGGGAATAGGTAAAAGTTTTGACTTGACTTCCTCAAATCCTTACCTAAATCTTTTCCTTGGCTACTCTTCCCTACTGTCCTTTGGTGGCAATTTTAGGTGTTGGAAGGAAAGGCAAGCAACGAATCTTTCCATTTCCCCGAGTTTCTATTTCTCCCTGTATTGTATAAACAAGATACTTGGTGGGTGATGCAGACATGAAGATAAATGAGTTGTGGTTGGTTGGTTTCTTGAGACAGGAACTACTGTAGTATAAGCTGCCCCGTCCTGTTACATAGTTGATGATGACCTTGAGTTTCGGAATCTCCCAAGTGTAGGGATTACAGGCATCTCATGCCTACAAATGTGATTTTATCCTCTAGGAACCAAGTACAGCAGAAAAAAAAAAAGTTCAACTATCACAAGATAAGAAGATTAAGGCATATAATAGAGCAATATACAAAAAGCACTTATGGAAAAGTGCTATCTAGAGTGTTTGGAGATAGATACAAGATACGATAAAAGGGCTACAGAGGCAGAAACCAGAGCGTGTATTATCTTATTACTGCTGAATGGGGCCCACTTTGATGCTTGTTTCACCCAGGGCCACCTGGAGAATCAGCCACACTGGTAAAACGATAAAGAACACTTTATTTGCTATATCAGTATTTTTTAGCAGAGTCGTCTCGTTCTGCTTCCAACAAACCTGGGTTTCCAAGATGGGCAACCGCAGCGCACACACGGTTCCAGATTAGCGGAAACATGAGGAATTGTTTGCAAGGGCAGTGAATGAAGCCAAGAAAAGAAAAGCAAGGCGGGAGGGACGCAATCGCTAACTCTGCAGAGAAGAGGAAGGTCATTCGTGCCTACGCGGGCTCCGCGTTCGCTCTGCGCAGCAAGGCTGGCTCCTCCCTGCGCCTGAGCAGTCGTGACGGCTCGGCCAGCGGACCTGGGGCGGGAGGGAGCCGCACCTGCGCGTTGGCTGCGGCGGAGGCGAGGGCGGGGACGGGGCCGCGGGAGGGGGACGTGGCGCGCGTGCGCACGGCTCTGGCGGCTCGGCGGGGCGGCGGGCCAGGGCGGAGGGAAGGGAGTGACGCTGAGGGCGGGGCTGCCCGCGGCGCTGGCGAGCATTGCGGAGCTGGGCGGTGCCGAGCAGGAGGAGCCGCCGGAGGAGGAGGCGGAGGCGGAGGCGGAGGCGGTGGCGGCTGCTGGGGTCTGATGCGCTCGGTTCGTGGGGCCCGGCTTGTTTATTTAATTATTTCTAGTGGGCTTCTCCCGGCGTGTGCGCGCGCTCTCGCTGCTCGGCGGGGAGGGGTGGGGGGAGGGCCCGCGCCCGGGGGGAGTTGGAGCCGGCCGGGGTCGAGACGCCGCGTGACTCGTAGGTGAGAGCGCCGAGCCGCCGCCGCCGCCGCCGCCGCCGCGAAGCCCTTGTTCCCGCTGCGGGGAGGAGAGTCTGGTGCCGACAAGATGGCGGACGGGGAGCTGAACGTGGACAGCCTCATCACCCGCCTGCTGGAGGGTGAGTGCGAGTGCGGCGCCGGGCCGCGGGCCCCTCCCGCTCGAGCCCAGCCCGGGCTGGGGGCCCCAGGAGGCCCGGAGCGGAGCGCGGGGTGACGGGCGAGCCAGCGGAGAGGCGGCGCCGCGGCCCGGGGCTCGTCGGCGGGTACAGCCTTCCCGGAGGCCTCTGTGCTGCCTCCCTCCGCTAGCCCTTCCAAAGAAGCGGCGGCGATGCCTGCCGCTGCGTGTTGTGTGTCCGTGGAATGTGTGTTTCTTCTCCGCTCTTTGTGCGCTGCCCTTGGCTGCCTCCGATTGTCGTTCCGGTAGTGAATTTTACGGAAAAAAAAAAAAAAAGAGAGAGAGAGAGAAGCCCTTCCCAAGTGAGGCTCTCGGGTCGTTTGCATTTTTTTACTGGATGCTCTAGAAGGGCTTAAGGAGAGGACAGGATGCATAGTTCACTATTTATTATCTGGCGTACAAAAATAGTGAAAAATCTTGGATCGGGTTGGAGATGTCCGTTAGAAATACGAAACGTCTGGATACCTGGGGCTGAAGGGATTGATGTGGGGGGCTTAAAATCATAACATGTTTGAGCCGAGTTTAAATTCTGCACAAACTTAGTAAATGCCTGTTGTAACAGCCTCTCTCGGGCTTAGTCTTCGCAGCACTTAAGTTCCGGGTTCTCATGCTTTTTATAGTTAGTTTGGTGTTGGTGGGAACATAAGGAGGAAAGAGAAGACTAGATGGAGAGACCGGTAATTAAATGTATTGATCCGTTGCGGGACACTGTTCAAAGTTAAAGCGGGTCTTGGTCAAAATAATCCTTTTACTCAAAAATTCGCTTCGCTACTAATTGTTTGGGGAATGTGTAAAAAAGAATTGTCTTTTTGGATGATTAAGAGCCCTCTTTATTGGACACCTAATGAATGCGTGTATGCTGCTTTTGTTTACTACAGCGAAGCAGTTTGTACTTATGTTTGGAAATTTACCAAAGAGGATTGTATGGAGAGGGGTGACTTTTTTTCAACTGAAGTACACCGTATCTATCCCTTGCAAAGATCTCTGTATATTTGCTCCAGATATTAAAGCCTTCCTGAAGGCTGAGAAGGAAGTTTTTTTTTTTTTTTTTTTTTTTTGTACCGGGAATTCTTATTTACCTTTTCCTTTAGTATCATGTTATTCCTGGGAGGCCCCCTGGTGCTTGCTGTGTTCACTACTCGGGACTTTGTGGTCTTTAACTGGTGGGAACATCTTTATGTGTCTGTGAGAAACTTGTTTAGAAAAAGAATTGTGCTTATAGGAGAAGGTGAATTTAAGCCTACCGCTGTTTTCATATACTTAAATTAAGTTTTAAATTTGATTGTATCTTAGTTTATTCATATTTAATTTTTTATAAATACATTATAGCAGAGTCATGTATTTTAAACTGATCTAGAACCCTTTCAATTAAATGTACCTTTATATGATTACAGATACTTAAACTTTAGTAGAGAAAAGGGGGAGAGCAGCCTAATACTTGGTTCTAGCTTCAGTCACCCCCACTCCCAGCCCCCTCCTTTTTGGGTAAGAATTTCTTGTCAAGATACATTGTTCTATTCTTCTAATATAGCAAGTGTCTATTGACTCCTCCGTGCCAGGCACCAGGAATCCAAAGATAAGACACAATCTCCACTCAAGGCACTCAGTATAAACAAGTGACTTAAGCATTTTCTAGCCTTCTTGCTCTTCCGTTGTTGAACATACGATTTACTAGTGGTTTGTCTGGTGGTTTTTGTTGTTGTTTTACATTTTTGTTCCTGTATGCAATTGAAGTTTGTTTACCTTGACATCTCCCTGTTACTCTGAAATATTACCCGTCCCTCCCTTCCTCCCCAAATCTAGACCTGTTCAAATAACTGTCAAAAACTTGGATTTTCTAGTGAGTAATTTTAGTCTTAATTTTTTTTTTGTCTATTTTGGTTTTCAGAGGTGTTATGTGCTAATTTAACTCATCAAGTTGCTCCTGTGCAAAGTTGCCTAGCAGAGTAAATGTGGTTATATATATTTTTGTGTGTCCTAAATGAAAGCAAACATTAAAATTGGACCAGTAGAAGATACATAATTATAGGTAGAATAAATTTCAAAAGACTTGTATCATAGCAAGGTTAGTGGTCATATTGAAAAATATGAAGAGAACATGTGTTCTGTGAGATATATTTATGAATTCAATATATTCAACCAACCATTCCAGTGTATATACACTTAAAAACATCCTGTTGTACCTAAGAATATGCAGTGTAATCTGTCAAGTAAAGTTTGCTTTTGTCTGGGCTTTTGCCCAAGACATGGCTGGCATATGTCTTGAATCCCAGCACTCAGTAGGCAAAAGCAGGCAGATCTTTCTGAGTTTGAGACCAGCCCGGTCTACATAGCAAATTCTAGGCCACTAAGTCAAAACAAAACAAAACTGTTGTTTTGTAAAACTTTTTGTATTAAGGGAAAAAAAATTAACCAGGATCTAGACCCATTTTAAAGTGTTTACTCTATGTCACAGTATATTCCTTTAAAAAACATATAGAAACTATATCTGATTGCCAGCTAGGCATATATATGCTTTTAGTAAGTACATATTATGAGTTTATTGGTTATGATGTCACAGAACCTGAAGAACATTTAAATAAATTAGGCTATTATTTAATACGAAACAAAAATACTGGTGCATTATTTGGACAGTGCATGCTTCTCCATTATTTTATTTTGGTTTAAGTTTTACTTCCAACTAAAAAGACCTACTGTTTTGTCACCTGTAGTGACCATATAGAATATTCACAATATTCTTGTGGTTTATCATGATTGATTATTTAAATTAAAACTAGTTTGTATAGGTAAGCTAGAAAACTCAGTAGATAGAGTAGTTGTTCTCTAGGTATTTGAGGTGGAAGTGGGAATCCTCTAGGGGCTTTATGTCACATTATGAATGCTATTTATTTTGGAAGAAGTTAAAGGGGATAAGCAGAACTATGATGCTTTTGGGAGGAAAATCAAATGGCACCCTTGAAGGCCAGAAGATGGCCTGGAACTGGAATTACAGATGGTTGTGAGCCACCTTGTGGGTGCTGGGACTCAAACATGAGTTTTGTGCTCTTAACTGTTAAACCGTCTCTCCAGCCCAAACCTTCCTTTTTAATGCAGCTTTATGAGATTCAATTCACATACCACAGGGCTTGCCTAATGCTGTTGTGTTAGTGATTTTTAGTGTGCCCACTGAGTTTTGCAGCCATCACCACAGTCAGTTTTAGAGGGTCTTCACACATATCCCAAAAAAAGTCCTGTTCCCTTTTTCCTTCATCTGTCTCCATGGATTTGCCTTTTTGTGTACACTTTATGTAAACAAACGTGTATATGATGTGTGCTTTGTTTGTTTGTTTGTTTGTTTTGTTTTGTTTTTCGAGACAGGGTTTCTCTGTGTAGCTTTGTAGACCAGGCTGGCCTTGAACTCACAGAGATCCCTCTGCCTATGCCTCCCTAGTGCTGGGATTAAAGGCGTGCTCCACCACTGCCTGGCCCTGATGTGGTCTTTTGTGTCTAGTTTCTTCTTTTAAAACTTTTTTTGAGGCAGGTTGTCACTGTGTAGCTGGCCTCAAACTCAGATGATGCTGGGATTAAAGCCTCCTGGGCCTCTCTTAATTTTTAAGTTTCGTTATTGTAAAATAAATTAGTACTTCATTCCTTTTATGGCTGAATATATTATTGTGTCTATGTACCAATTTACAAAAATACTCACTGGTTGATGGCTTTTTTCACTTGTTTTCTGTTTGACCATTGTGGGAAATACTGCTGACAACTTCGGTGTTTCAGGTTTTTGCATGGACTTAGACTTTCAGTTCCCTAGGGTGTATTGCTAGGAATGGAATTGCCCTGGCACGGTGGTTTATTGTTTTGAAAAATTTGCAGAATGTTTGTTTCCTGGTTAAATTGCTTTAATTCAAGCCCAGCAGTTTAAATGACAGGTTAAAGTGCTAGTAGCTCCCACCACCTCTGGATCCATAGGGGACATCATGTGTGTGTGGTTATGAGACAGGGTCCATTAAAAACAAGAGCAGGCTGGAAAGTAGAGAAGCTCCTCACTGGAGGTAGATTGCCTTCGCTGTATTATTCTGGAAGTCATAGATCACCTCCACCTCCTTGTTAATTAGTTTCAGCAAGTAAAGGAAGCTAATTTGAGAAAAACAGCCCATACATATTTTTAAATTTGCTACTTAAATCTAGTCCTGGAAGTTTTCTATAGTTTCCAAATTCAAGATAAGAATTTACTGAGATTGAGAAACTTATCTGTATTTGTATCCGAGAAGAAAATGGTAAATTACATCTAGCAAGATTTTTCTTTTTCTAAACAGCGCTCCCCCCAAGTACTAGGGACTGAACCAAAGACCTTATGCTTACATGCTAGGCAAATGTGCTACCAGTGAGGTACTTCTTCAGCTCTTTTAATTTCTGTTTTAACAATTCTTGCTAAGAAAGTAGCCATTTTGGCCTTGAGCTTGCCCTGTATCCCAAACTGTCCTTGACCTTTGAATCTTCTGACTTAGTTTCCCAAGTAGCTAGGACTACAAGTGTGTGTGTGCCACCATACTCTTTATTATTTAACAGAGTGTTCATTCTCATTGGCCACAATGGCAAACTCATACCATTAAATAGAAACGTCACGGTATTTTTATTCAACTAAACTCCCATTGAGTATTTCTGAAACTAAGGTTTCAGAATTAATTTCAGTGTCAGCAGGCAAGAAATTGTTTAGTGGGATGTTTGGACTCGAGTATCCTGGGATTTAGTTTTGATCAGGTACAAATTATAACCTCTGACATCCACTTATTTTCTCTAGATAAAAGGATCCATAAAGGTAGGAAAGAGAAGTCCTATTTGTGACTTGGTGATAGACATTGGTCATTTGGAAAATGATTCAGCTGAATTATATAGTTGATTAAATGTAAACAGATCCAATAATTTTATTTGTAAACCATGGAGATCTCATCAGAAGAGACCTTAAGACTGGATGAGCTATTAGAATAGATACAAAGTTTCCAGTGTTTAAGTTTTTACATTGAAATCTTGGATTTCATCATTGGCTACAAAGTAGTATTTTCTTTGAAATGACAGGTGTTTGTTTGTTTTTGAGAGTATGTTAATTATGTAAGTCTAGTAGCAATAGTTTGTCAGTCATGTGCTTTCTCCTTGGAAACAGTTACTGTGTTGTGGTCTGGTATGCAGCAGACTTTATGCTTGGATGATAGTTTGCATTTTCTCATAGGTGATTAAAGATGTAATTGCAGGAGCTGGGATTACTTGATCATTCTTACCACTTTTATCACAGTATTTTACTGAATTGCATGGCAGGGAACACCCAAGATTCTTAGTAGATTGGTAGCTCTGATCTGGTGTGTGTCAAAGTGCTAAGCATATTGCTTTTGTCCTCAATATAGATGTCAGCATAATACAGGAGTTCATACTTTGAACTGGGCTCTTTATTCCTGAGCTATTTCATACCAGCTGTTTGCCAGTATACGGTGGACAGGTCCGTTTGAGGATTCATGAAAACCACTGTGAAGTTTTACTTTTGTTTTTGTTGCTAATAGACAAACTTTTGTGCTCAATATGGCATAAATGGAAGTGAAAAATATCAGTAGTTAGTGAAGATTACTGAGATATCACGAGGCATACATGTAAAGGTAATAGAATTGGTTCTTTTTGCTTTCTTGTTCTCCTTTCTGTTTTAGAGAAGGGAATCCTAAGAGTAACTTGGAGAAACTACAGGTAATGATTAGAGGAAGATAAACTTTAGGGTGCATACAAAATTCACAAAGACACATCTGACATCTGTTTAGTTTAAAAGACAAACCTGTATTGGAAAATTTTCAAACAAATGAAAGTATAAATACAGAGGTGAGTATAGTTTGATGTTTTGGGTTGGTTTTTTTTGATATTGTTGTTGTTTTTTGTAATTACTGGAATGAAATTCTTTTGGAAAGAATTCAACATTTTACTTAAGATTCAAAATGTTGATCACCAAATTTGATTTTAAGTGCTTAAAATATGTTTGGGGTTTTTTGTTTGTTTTGGTTTTTGATTTTGTGTAACAGTCTTGGCTGTCCTGGAACTCTCTTTGTAGACCAGGCTGGCCTCCAACTCACTGAGATCCACCAACCTATGCCTTCTAAGTGCTGGGATTAAAGGTGTGTACCACCAAGTTTTTTTGAGACAGGGTTTATCTTTAGTTTTGGAGCCTGTCCTGGAACTTGCTCTGTAGACCAGGCTGTCCTCACAGAGAGCTGCCTGCCTCCTCCTCCTCCTCAGTAAAGGAGTAAAAGTACCTGCCACTACCACCCAACTAAGCAATGTGGTTTTAGTTGAGCATATTCATTTCTTAGAACATATTTTTACATGTTGCTTTGTTTGTTTGTTTGTTTGTTTGTTTGTTTGCTTGAGACAGGATTTCTCTTGTGTAACAGCTCTGGCTGTCCCATAACTCACTTTGTAGACCAGGCTGGCCCTAAACTCAAAGAGACTTGGCCTGCCTCTGTCTCCCAAAGTCATGTACCACCACGCCCAGCCTTGAGTGGTTTTTCTTACTCTTGGCTAGTTAGCATTTGCTACTAACATACTATGCTGTTGGAGGACCTAGGGTTCAAACTGACTCAAAGTTTGCTTGTATGATAGCCAGTGTGGAAATACAGGCAAGAATGTTTTCAAAGAAGCTGAGAATAAAACAATTCAATATAACCTATAGCAGAATCTGCTAAAAGTTACAACTGATGGTGGTAAAAAAAAAAATACACATAAAATAGGGAGGAAAAACGGCCTTAGCTGAACAATTTTATAAAGCTTTTGAAATTGTAAGATGTCTTTAAAGTCTATGATACAGATTTTCTGCAGAAAAAAAAATACCTTAATCTATCATGTTATCAAACCAGGAGAATCAATAACCATCTTCATTTGCTCTCATGAACTCAACCATTTTTAGTTCTGTGATTATGTCAGTAATAAATTGTAACTTTGATTTTATTTAATGATTAAATTTTTTTGAATGAAAATTATCATTTAAAAATTTTAAATTATGTGTCTGTGTGTATCTATGAGCACGAGTGCAGGTACCATGGGGACCAGATGTATGGGACCCTTAGCACTGCAGCTACGGGAAGCTGGGTGCTAGGAACCAAACAAATGTACAAGAACACACATACTCATAACTGCTGAGCTCTTCAACCCATGAAAATTATTCCTTAATCATTATTACTGAGTACAAAATAGTTTTAGACAGGGTCTTGACATGAAGTCCATGCTCACTTCAAATTCAAGATCCCCCTGACTCAGACTACAGAGTGCTACAGCTACGAGTGTGCATGTGACCTCACTACTCAGCACTCACTGCTACTTAATAAGTTCAGTTTAAAGTTGTAAGAACTCCCACCACACACAGTTTGAAACATAGTGTAAGTCACTTTGACTATAGTGTTTTCATTTCCCGTGCTATCAAAGGTTAAAATAAGTGAGATTTTTATCCTCATAAACCTACAGCAAGTTATTTCCCCATTGGCCATAGCTTCCTTCAGACCTTAAGTGCTAAAGCAATTTCCACATCAAAACCCATTTACTGTGCAGCTAAGAGCTTCCACCTACCTCTATATTTGGAAATAATCAATATGTAACATAATAACTAAAATGTTAAAAGATAAATTACAAAAGAATTGTAAATCTGGTGGTGGCACATGATTTTGATATAGCTAGCACTCACAACTTTAATCCCAGCACTCCAGCACTCCTGGGACAGAGGGAGGTGGATCTCTTTTGAGTTCAAGTTCCAGGATAGCTGAGGGCTGTTACACAGAAAAACCCTGTCTCCAAAAGCAAAAAACAACCTATCAAAATCATTCCTCTCTCATTTTTCAAGTTGTTGATGCCATCCCCAGTGTCCTTAATCAGACTGTCTTTAAAATTATTGTTTAAAGATTATTCCAACCAAATATAATTGACTTACCATTGGTAAAGTGGCTTGCCTCACTTAGCAGACAGTTGAGCCACTTGAAATTTTCTTCACTTGTAGATTCTGAGTTTGAGGCCAGCCAGGGCTACATAATGTGACACTGACTCAAAAAACAAAATCAGACAAACAAATAGGAAAAATGCTGCTAGAGGCTACTAGAGTGTAGTCCGAGTTCAAATTGCTCTTAATAATAACTTCCCTTAGACTGCATCTCCAGACTGCACTACTCTACACCAAACCTCAGACTGCACTGAGCTCCTGTCTCCTCTTGCCTTGTATTCCTCTCTTGTGCTGGGATTAAAGGCATGTAATCCCAAGTGCTGAGATCACCTTTGTGTGAGCTCTGTTTGGCCTTAACAGATCCATCTGTACCACTACTGCCTGGCCTCTATGGCTAACTAGTGTGGCTAGCTTTATTTGTTAGATCATAAACAAATATCACCACACCAGAGCTTAAAAGTCATTCCTATCAAGTAACTGAAATAAGGATTACCTAAACTACAAAAGCCCAAACCAAACCAAATGACTTTTTTAAAACGGCAAAAGAATGCTTATCCTGAATTCCAAATCTACCCTTCACCAGGAAAGGCAAAAATAAAGACTCTTCAGAGTTGAGAAAATTTAGCTGGCTCAGTGGTTAATAGCAGGACTGCTCTTCAGAGCTTCAGTTCCCCAGCACCCATGTGGCAGTTTGCAACCACCTAAGACTCGAGTCCCAGAATCCAACATGCTCTTCTTGCTTCTGCGGGAGAATTTCACCAATGTGGTACATCATGTGACCGCTAAGTGAAAACACACACACACACACACAGACACACACATACACGTGAAAACTAAGCTAGGCATGATGGCAGACACCTATCCTCTCTTCATGTGAAAAGTGAAGCTGGAAGGAAGATCAATTGAGGATCTTCTTGGCCACATATAAGTGTAAGGCCAACCTGAGTTACAGGAGAACTTGTCTCAAAAACAAATAGTAAATGAAAGAAAGCTAATAGAGGTGCAAATAGAATGTGTTGGTTACCTCCCCCCTCCCCAAAGAAATGCAAAAACAGAAAAGTAGGGACATAAAAAAAAACAAAAAACAAAAAACAGGTGGATCAAACTGAAAACAAATAGCAGAGTGATAAAGATCTCACCTGGTTTTGTCAGGAACCATAGTAAATGTAAAAGAAACAAACATTGAAATGAAGACAATCCCAGCACTTGGGAAGCTGGAGAACCACCAGAGTTGAAGGCCATCCTACATAGTAAGTGAGCCCTATCTCAACAAGTTAGGATGGGTGGGAAAAACTTGGGAGTTTACACACTGTATATAAAGAACATATTTTGAATTTAAAAACACAGGTAAGGGTCTGGAGAGATGGCTCAGCATTTAAAACACTGGCTGCGCCTCCAGAGGACCTAGGTTCAGTTCCCAGCGCCATGAAATGGATAATAATCATCTGTAACTCTAGTCCCAGGGGATCCAACTTTTGCCCTCTATATGAAAGTGGTACACAGACATGCATGCGGGCAAAACACCCATACACAAAAAAACAGGTAAATACAAAAATGGGGAAGCCCTGTGTCTTGTACACATTAACCAAGTAAAGCCTGGGTTGACTATGCTGGGTGAAGCTGTCAGCTTCAGGGTCACCAGAGATAATGAAGGATATTGGTGCTTTCATGATAAATTCGACAGAGATAAATATTTAGTCTCAAAAAATGTTCAAAACAATGGAAAGTCACTAGACCTAAAAAGACCTAGAGAAAACCTTATCCCCATAGTGTATTACTATAGCTTCAGTAACTGGTAGAACAAACAGAAAACATACAAATGGTGGGAAGTTAAAGACCAAAGACACCACACTAATTGGCCTGAGGAGATAACTCCGTCAGTAAGCTTTTGTGCAGATCTGAGTTAGATACACAGAAAGTATAAGAAGCAAGACAGATGTGGTGGTGTGGGCCTGTAATCCCAGCACTGGGGATGCAGAGATAGGCATGAGGACTCACCAGTCATATTAGTTTAGGCTACTTGGCAAGTTCCAGGCCAGAGGAAAGTGGACACCACCTGGAGAATGCCACCCAGAGTTATCCTCTGCCATCCACACACACAAATGAGCCACGTCAGGCAATGGAATAAGCATTTTATTACAGCAGAAGGAAACAGCAGAAAGCAAGTATATAGCCTCTTGATGAAAAGATTTGCATCTGGAAAGACTAATGAAGTTTTAAGAATAGTATCAGTAAAGCTAAAGGGAATGGCAGTATTAAGGGTACTAGTAAAGAGCTGAGTAAACACGTGATTTGTAATTGTGCTAGAGGAAAACAAATGCTTTAGAAGACATGATTGGAATAGCTGATTATTGTCTGTTTAAATGTTTGTATCCATGTTTAATCCTAAGTCTGGAGATGTGTACTGTGACCCTGAAAGGGGAAGTGTTAAACTATTGTTATGTTAAAGGGTGAAGGAACTTGATGCCTGCCATCTATGTAAATAGTTCAGTTGAAGGACAGTAAGATAAAAGTAATTTTATGCTAACAGATGTAACAGTTTAGATGAAAAAGTTAGCTCAACTGACAGAAAAGTAGAAAATGTTATTCATACTGAAACACCTCAGAAAATTGTAGGCTCAGATTGTTTTAGTAGTGGTCTAAAGTACATAGACATTAACACCTATTTATAACCTTAGAGATATATAAAAAAGATAGGGGCTGGAGAGATGCTTGAGCAGTTATGAGCACTCACTCCCCTTGCATACGACCCAGGTTCTGTTCCCGTCACCCAGCACAATGGCTCACAACTACCTGTAACTCCAGTTCCAAGGAACCTAACCCTCTTCCAGTCTCAGCTGGACCCTTACACATATGTGGTGCATTCATGCAAGCTAATACACACATACATGAATAAAAATACTCTTTTAAAAATAAAAGAGAGCACTTCCCAACTTGTCTTATGAAGCTTGCACAGCACTTAATACCAAAACCTGACAACAAGAAGCTGCATATGAATACAGACCCCAGGATCTTGAAAAATAATGTGTTGTTGTGACACACATCCATTAATGTGTGTTAATAATTATGATCTTAAAAACTCAGCAAAATATTTGCAGGTTGAATCTTGCCTGTCATGAACTGATGGGCTTGTTTTAGGAGTTCAAGTTTACTCTAATACTCAGAGCTTCAGTTAAAATAAATCACATTAACATTATAGAAGGGAAAAGTTAGTGGCTATCTTGATAAAAAGATTTGGTGGAAGTTCCCCTCACCCCCACTAGCAGAAATTCTCAGTAAAATGGAAGCAAGCCTTTTCTGAAGAAAGATAAGGTATGGAGGTGTTGAGTGCCATTTCCTCCAAACAAGTTCAGGAACACCATGGGAGAGAAACAACATCAGCTCTACTCCTCCTGAAAGCTCTAGCCAAGTCAGCAAGGAAGGAAGAGGAAATAAACAGGGATTATGTCTAAGTCATTGTTTTATTGCTGTGAAGAGACATCATGACCAGATCAATTCTTTTTGATTTTTAGAGAAAGAGTTACTCTGTGTAATAGTTCTAGCTGTCCAGGAACTCTGTAGATCAGACTGGCCTCAAACTCATAAATATCCCCCTGCTTCTGCCTCCCAAATGCTGGGGTTAAAGGTGTGGGCCACCACCGCTCCAGCCCCAAGGCACTCTTCTAAAAGAAAGCATTTAATTGGGGGATTGCTTACAGTTTTAGAGGGTTAGTTTATTATCATCACAGTGGGAAGCAGACAAGCATGGCCCTGGAGCAGTAGCTGAGAACTTTTGCACCCTGATCCTCAGGGCAGAGAGAGACTGGGCCTGGTTTTTGCTTTTGGAATCCCCAGTGACATATCTAATCCTTCTAAAGTTTATCAACTGGAGACTGTTTGCAAATATGAGTCAGTGGGGGCTGTTCTCATTCAAACCATCACATTCCACTCCCTGACTCCCATAAGCTTATAGTGGTCTCATAATGCAAACTGCGTTTAAAGGCTTTCACAGTCTCAATCTGAGACCCAAGACAATCTCTTAACTGTAACCCATTGTAAAATCAAAAGGCAACTTACATTCTTCTGACATCAATGATGCAGAATATATATATATTACTGTTCCTACAAGAAGGAAAGGGAGCATAGTGGTGAAATACTGGACCAAAGCAAGATCAAAAATCAGCTGAACAAACTCCAAACTCTTGCACCTGCATCTGACGTCAAAGCACTCTTCAGATCTCAACTTCTTTCAACTTTATTGACTGCAGTACACTTCTAGTTCCACTCCCTGTTAGCAGATCTCCTTGGCAGGTAGTCCAGGACTCTGACCTCTCCAGCATCTTGGGGTCTCACACAATCCAGGTGTCATCTTAACAGCTTCGTGCAGTGGCCTCTGTGGGCCACCATGTAGGGATTCCCCTGCTAACTACCTAGTTCAGTGTCTGTCCTTAACCACTGAGGAAGGTTCCATAACCTCTTTCCCGTATGCTTCTTCACTAAAATCAGAATCGTGTGGCTGAACCTTCCAAGTTCTTCTGCTTGCTTGTTCTGGCCCCCTCTAGGATTTGTATTTGCATATGTTCTGACTTGTTGATGGTTTCTAGACTGAAAAAAGTCTCAGGCTTCTCCCTTTCATAGGTTGCAGGGTTAGCTGTGTGGGGCCTTACCTAAAGTGTACCACTCCCCTTTATTTCATTTTAGCATCAGACTTCTCTTTAACATTTTCATTTTGAGTTCAAGACTTGGCTCCAATATTACATGTCACAGCGCTCCTTTCTCCTTCAAACTGTACGTTTTTTATTTCTCTTTGTCCAGCTTTCCTTTTCATTGTAGTTCTGCATGAGGGTGACCACTAGTAACTATGAGACACAGTTCATACTAGACATATCTTTTTTTTTTTTTTTTTGGTTTTTCTTTTTAGATTTTATTTATTTATTTATTATGTATATAGTGTTCTATCTGCATGTACACCTGCATGCCAGAAGGGAGCACCAGATCTCATTATAGATGGTTGTGAGCCACCATGTGGTTGCTGGGAATTGAACTCAAGACCTCTGGAAGAGCAGTCAATGCCCCTAACCTCTGAGTTAGGGGCATCTCTCCAGCCCTAGACATGTCTATGAAGTCTCTTCTTCAGGTGTCATTAATCCAAAACATCAATTAGCCTTAGGCAGATTTTTAGGGCAAGGGCAAGAAAACAGCCAAATTCTTTGCCAAGTTTCATAAGAATGGCCTCTAGGAAAAGTTTTCCCCTCTGAAAATTCTTGAGCTGGGCCTGCATAGTTCACTTTGGCCTTAAGCACTAAAATCTTCCAAGGCTCCTACTAGGATGGACTTTTAAGCCTCACCTACAGCATCAACTGCTTCCTAATCCAAGTCCTCCAAAGTCCACTTTAGACCAGCAAGCATCACTGTCAGGCTGTCACAGCAATACCCCACTCCTGGTACCAACTTCTGTCTTATTTATTCTTCTGTTTCTATAAAGAGACATTATGACCAAAGCAACTTTTATAAAAGGAAGCATTTAATTGGGGGCTTGTTTACAGTTTCCAAGAGTCAGTTGATTATCATCATAGTGGGAAGCATGGTGCAGGAGCAGTAGCTGAGAGCTTTACATCCTGATCTGGGGGGGGGGTGGCAGGAGACACAGGATGACAGAGAGAGGAGAGAGACAGAGACTGAATGAGCAACTGAGCTTGGGATTTTGGAACCTAGGAGCACATCCCCAGCAACACAGCTACTTCAACAAGGACATACCTCCTCGTCCTTTCCAAACAGTTTATCAACTGTGGACTAATAAGCATGCAAAAAAAATATGAGTCTATGGTGACCATTCTCAATTCAACCCGCCATGGATTATAAAAGAAATAAAGCTGTGTTTTTGTAACTGATGTGATTGTTTTTAAAAATCTAAAGAAACTAAGCTTTTATAATAGTACACAAAGATACAAAACTTATTCCTACGTATATTCTGAGAGAGAGCGCACAGTGGGAAAATGGAAGACATTTATACTATTCCTCCCAAAATCAGTTTGATGAAAAAATACATAAGACTGCCACAGTATGAAGGAAAAATAAGACATTGCTGAGGAAAATGACCAGAGCTAGTAAGATGTCTCAGCAAGTAAAGGTACACACCAGAAATGAAACAAAAGGGTAAATGGTGGATAAAAGGAGAGGAAAGGTCATGGGTTGGAATACTTAAAATTAAGACATTAATTCAGCCAGACCCCTCAGTTTATTTCCCATAAACCCCATAAATCTTACAAATCTGAAGTCCCATAGACACAAGCCACCTTTAAAACGTTGGAAAACACAAAAGTACCTATCCTATGTTACATTAAGAATTTTGTTGTTGTTTTGGGGGTTTGTTTTGAGACAGGGTTTCTCTGTGTAGCCCTGTAGACCAGACTGGCCTCAAACTCAGATCCCCCTGCCTCTGCCTCCCGGGTGCTGGGATTAAAGGCATGCGCTACCACCGCCGGCTTTACATTAAGAATTTCAAAGATCAGAGTTGAAATGTTTGTAATCCCATACATTTAGACTTTACAGAAAAAAAAGTTGTGAGAGTGTAGTTTTCTACCAAGCTGCCACTGCTATTTAGTGGAGGTAGGAGTCATCTATAACAAGTGCTACTAAATCAGTTGTCTTTGTACCTGGATAAAAATGAACTCTTGGCTGGAGAGATGGCTCACTATTCAAGAGCTCTTGCTGCTTGATCTTCCAAATAATAGCTCACAACTGTAATTTCATTTTCAGTGACAGTGTACTCTCTTGTGTCTTCCATCTACACACATGTGGTACACAGATAAAAATGCAGGCAAAACACCTTAATTAACCTCGACTTTTACCTCAAACAGTATACCTACCTAATTCAAGATGAATTATACAATTAAATGAGCTGTAACCAAACATCAAAGCGAACAAAGGTCCTTAGAAAGAGTAGTGATTTCTTGGTAAGATGCAAAAAGTACCAAGAAGTAAAAGACAAGGCTAACTTAATTGAAATTGTTTTAAATTTATATTCATTAAAGGACTTCTTTTCATTGAAACAGCATTAAGAGATGGATGGGAAAAGATCAATCATCAGGTTTTAAAGAATAACCAAAAAAAAAAAAAAAAGAATAAGCAAGCAGACTTAATCTGCCTCAAAACAATATCCAAATGGCCCATTAATTATAGGGAAAGGTACTCAACAACTTTAGTCATCAGGGAAATGCACATTAAGAATTCAGTGAATGCTACTATAGATACAGCAAAAGCCTTAAAATCTGAAATACAGGTAATGGCCAGTGTTGGCAAAGACAACAATAATGATGGTCTTATTATAAATTGATACAATCACTATGTAATACTGTGCTGTCTTCTCTCAAATAAAACTCAGTTTTCTCTGCGATTTTTTTTAAAGATTTTATTTATTTATTTATTTATTATGCGACATTCTGCTTCCATGTATATCTGCACACCGGAAGAGGGCACCAGATCTCATAAGGGGTGGTTATGAGCCACCATGTGGTTGCTGGGAATTGAACTCAGGACCTCTGGAAGACCAGTCAGTGCTCTTAACCTCTGAGCCATCTCTCCAGCCCTATGACTTTGTTTTATTCAGTGTTACAGACATACTCAAGAGAAATGTGCTTGAAAGTATTGATGACATTGATGGTGGCATTCAGTGGAACTATGTGGTAGAGTCATTCAGTGGAACACTTTAGATGAGTAGATCTAAAAAAACAGATTAGGAACCAGAGTCTTTTTCTGTTTTCTGAAAGTCAGAATCAGGTCACATTACTCTATAGTGAAGGGATTGTGATCTGGGACATTGTTAGGGCATGAAAGAATGTTTGTGGTTGCAGGAAGCATCACGTCTTGAGCTGAGAAGTGGCTTATGGGTATATGATAACTAAACATTGATGAGTTATACTTTTTAGCTTAGTTATTGTATATAATACCTTAGAATATTTTTTGTTTAGCGGTAACATAGTAGATGTTCGCTATATTGGGATCTTACTTTGTTTGACTTTATTTCAGACTGGAAGTTTTTACCAGGGAATTTTATATTACAAAGTGGAAAGAATACTGGTTGTTTAGCGACTGCTTCTGAACTGTTCCTGAGTGCTGTGATCTTAAGTTGTTTAATCTCATATTGTACAATGAAGATAACTTGGAGTCTCTGGGCTACCAAAGGACTAAAGGAAAGACGATAGTATTCTGAGCCTGATGAAGTCTGCCAACTTAACTGTGCCTTCACAATGTGGTGTGACCTTATACCTGGAAACCTGGCAATACTATGGAATAGTCTAGTTACTCCTTGTAAAGGAACAGCTGATTTCTTGACTGTAATGCCACCTACCCCACCCAGGATGACTGAGAAATGGGAAGTGCTGGTAGAGCTAGGAGTTTTCAGCACATAGTTCTGCAGTGAAAGGATTGGGTTGCTCTGAGGACTGCCCTAGTTTTCTAACATTTGACCATTTAAGTTTTGAGAGCTCTAGGTAAAGCCTTTGGAACATTGAGTTTTGATAGTAGCATTTCATCAGCTCCTAAGATAGGATTTCGTCTGAAATGCACCTTTATGTTCTACTAGGTAGGGAGAAAAACCTGTTAACCCTAAGAAGTTGTTGGTCAGAAAGTAACTTCAGTAATTATCACTGCAACATGGTTTTGTTTGATATAATTTTTAGTTTTGCAGATTAACAAAGTTAAAGTATTTTAAACTTTGTAAATATGTTAGTCAAAGTCACATAATTACTTGGGAATTCGAAATTCAACCTACAGTTGGGGAAATGGCATGCCCAAATGTGAATGAAGACTGGAGTTCAGATCCTTGGCACCAATTGTAAAAGCCAAGTGTGGCCACCTGGGCAGAGGGCTCGATGGCTACTAGCCCAGCTCGTGTTCAGTAAGAAGTCCTGGGAATGAAACCGTGCTAGAGCAGAACACCTAGTGTCCTTTTCTGGCCTCTGCATGACTCACAGAGGAGCACACATACAAAATTAAACACATAATTTACTAATAACAGAGAAAGAAAATACCCACCATAAAGTGACACAGTGACATGACCCACGCTCATCTAACATACTGTAATTGCTGTTAAGTTTCAACTCGTTTTGAAACTTGGTGCTTTATTGCTTATAAATTATCATAAATTGTAAACCTCATTGATGTTACTGGGGGGTTGTTGTTTAGGCTGACTTTGAATTTAGGGTCTTTTCACCTCTGGCACATGCCGTTGTGCCAATTTTTAATGTTTTTGTGACAACCAGAAATGTTTTCATTGACTTTGTTGCTGTTATTTAACAACAGTGGACTTTCAAGTATTTGCTGAATTGATAACTTCTGAACAGTCATGTTTAGCTCTGCATTTACTCATCCAGAGACCTTTTCCCCTCTTAAACAAAAAGTCTTCCAATTTACAACAGATGCCAAACTAAGCATAGTAGTCCATGCCTTTAATCCCAGCACTTGGGAGGCAGAGGCAGGTGACTATCTGTGATTTCAATTCAGCCAGAGCTACACAGTGAGACAATGAGAAAAATAAATACAAGCAAACAAAACCCTAATGTCAAAGCCAGGTGTGGTGGTGGATGCTTGTAATCCCTGCTCTTGGGAAGTAGAACCAAGAAAATCAGGAATTCAAGGCCGGACTACATGAGATCCTTCCTATTTTAAACAGGCAAACAACAAACCAATGCCAAGATTAATAAAAATTTGTTGCTGCATTAAAGTTTTCCAGAATGTTATTTCAAGGGTAGGTTTTTTTTTTTTTTTTTTTTTGTGTGTGTGTGTGTGTGTGTGTGTGTGTGTGTGTGTGTGTGTGTGTGTGTGTGTGTGTACTACATTGGATCAAGTGCAGGTAGTACATACATGTATGATGTGTAGAGGCCAGAGGCCAGAGCACAGCTTTGGGTATCATTCTTCAGTTACTGTCCACTTTATTTATTTATTTATTTTTCTTTTGAGACAGTCTCTTGTTGGCCCAGAATTCATCCTTGAAATTCAAAGTAACAACCAGCTAGACTGCTTTTCTTATACAAACCTAACACAGCTTTACATAAGTACCCCAAGTACTGGTTTGGGTTTTTCTAAGCAGGTTAGGCTGACTGGCTAGGGAGCACCAGGGAGCTACCTCCCGTTTCTGCTTCCCCAGTGCTGGGATTGCGTCACCCTGCTTTTTATTTAACATGGGTTCTGGGAATTGAAATTAGATCCTTATGCTTTTAAGGTAATCTTATTAACTGGTAGATTTACCAAAGCATGTTTATACATTGTGTGCTTTTACCTCTTCCTTGGTATTTTGGTGTTAATGTGATCTTAGAATGTGCAATTTTAATATATGAGTCACTGAATTTTTAAGCCTGTGTCAATCTGACGAAAGAATTATAGCAATTGTTAGGGGGAAATGTGTGTTTAATTTGTTGATGGGAACTAGCAGGGATAAACAATATTGGCATGTTTTGATGTTTATTCTAATCAGCAGCTAGAAGTGCAGTTTGGTAAACCTTGGTGCAGCTGGTACTTCAAGGCACTGTTGGAAGTGGAATCACCTCATCTTCCTTTCTTCATGGTTGCTGGTTCTTAGTGATGCCCTTCTGCTTCTTGCTTAGTGAAAGACTTGATTTAATGAGAGTAGGCCAGGCCTTTCGGTGCTAGCCTTGCAATTGTTTAAGTATGCTACTGGCCACTGGAGAACTGCATTTAATTGGTCCAGATTTGGGGAGTATCCTCAGAAACCAGCAACATTGGAAATTAATGCCACAGTTGATGACATAAACTCACTGTTAGCCATACAACCCAGTTCCATGTGTGACTTTTCTAGTCTTTAAAATATGAGTGTATCTCTTTGGAAAGCATTTTTATGGATAATTCTAGAAAAGTGATAGGTTTCCTCATTGTTTTATCAGTACGAGGATGTCGCCCTGGAAAGATTGTACAGATGACTGAAGCGGAAGTTCGAGGACTATGTATCAAGTCTCGGGAAATCTTCCTCAGCCAGCCCATCCTTTTGGAATTGGAAGCTCCACTGAAGATTTGTGGTATGTAAATGGGCAAATTTCAAAATGAGGTTTCTTTTTTCTAGACCAGACTGGCTTCGAACTCATAGAGGTCTGCCTGCCTCTGCCTCCAGAGAGAGCGCTGGGAGTAAAGGTGTGCGCACCACACCTGGCAAGAAATGAGTTTTCTGAAGCACATTTTCTCCTGTATTAATATTGAGGGTGATTTAGAGAAAACTTTCACATTTGAATTAAAACACTTAATAGGTTTTACTAAGGGTTGGAATTTATAATAATGACAGACAGGTTAGACGCAACAGAAACATTTAGTTACTTTACAGAAGGTGAAAAGGCTGCTGTCTATAGTATGTTAAGAAAAATGGGCAGATCTTAGAAAATAGCTAAAATCAGTGAAACACATCCATAACTCATCAGATTACAAACAAAAATGACAGATATGGAAACTTAGTGCTTTTAGGATGTGGGGAAATGGGCATTCAAAATCTCTGCTGAGTAAAAGAGTTATAGAATCTTGAGTGCCAGTATGGCAGTGTCCGTGGCCTTGTAGCTTGTATTAATTCTTGAGATACTAGTTTATAATCTGTATGTGGTTTTGTTTGTTTTTTTTTAAGACAGGGTTTCTCTTCGTAGCTTTGTAGACCAGGCTGGCCTCAAACTCTCAGAAATCTGCCTGCCTCTATCTCCCGGTGCTGGGATTAAAGGCCTGTTATATATTCTTTTAAGTCTTATATTGGTTTTAGCCCAAGACAAAAATTTAGGACTTTAAGATTGAATAATCTAGTTATAACAAGGAAAATTATTGCATAGAAAGTAGCATTTTTCTGGATTTCACACAAAACAGGAAGTGGTATAAATACAGCATGCTGGCTTTTCATTTGATAATGCAGGTATTCTTTGTAATGGTTGTGGTTTTCTTTTTGTTGTTGTTGTTGTTTTTTTAAGATTTTATTTATTTATTATATATACAGTCTTCTGCCTGCATGCCAGCAGAGGGCACCAGATCTCATTCAAGGTGGTTGTGAGCCACCATGTGGTTTCTGGGAATTGAACTCAGGACCTCTGGAAGAAGAGTCAGTGCTCTTAACCGCTAAGCCATCTCTCCAGCCCTGGTTATGTGTTTTTAAAAACACTTTTATATACTTAAGACAGCTTCAGTAGTTTGCCATATGCAAAAATGCCCTTCATTATGCTTGTTTCTTTTAAAAAGTTTTTTAATTTTCAATTTTAAACCAACTTTTTCTTACTCCAGATTTTTTTTTCCCATTCTGCTTGTTTCTGAGTAATCTACCTTGAAGCCATGTAACTTGAAAGTGTTCAGTGTGCTTTTTTAAACTACTCAGATACTCACTAATGGGGCAATACTTTCCTTTTCCCAGGCTGCCACTTCTATCTCAGGGTTCCACTGAGTTCATTATCAGCCTGTTAGAAGAAGGAGCTGGCGCTCGGGCACCTGGTTTAGAGGAGGACCTCATCCCTTTTTAGGGGTTGCTGGTCCTTTTTGTTGGGAACAAGGGTGGGCAGACACTGAGTGAGTGCCATTAGCACTCAGAGATCTGTGATGTCCCAAGCTTGAGTTGCAGGATTAAGTAGGGGTTGGGGTATCTCCTAGCCTCAGCAGCCTGAAGGCCTCAGGGTTAAGACTCCCAGCATAGTGCCAAAGAAGCAGCTCTGGGCAATGGCTCCTAATTGGTCCCTGGGTTTGGGGAAAGTCACCAGGGACTGCAGAGCGGTGGTCATTATGTATGGTTGAGTTGGGAGTAGTGGGCGACCGTGTTCTCCTTGGACTGGAACTGCTTGTGGAAGGGTTCCCTGGCATCCAGGCCTTGAGTCACCCCAGTGTTGGCTCACTTGTCCCAACTTGGAGGACCTTGATTCAGGGCCTATTGCAGAATCATTATGGTTAGGTTCTGGGCCCTACAGATTCAGTGTACTTAAGTACTTTGTATTCTTTTTCTCTGTGCGGTTTTATTAAATCTGTGTGTGGTGCTTTGTACAGTGTCCATCTTTACATCAAAAGCAGTTGTTTAAAACTTTTCTGGAAATGTTCATTCTCTTAAAATTTATAAATTTTAAGTTATTTAGTTATTTGTAGATGTTCTAAAAATTACAGATTCTCCTGGATTTATGGTGGGGTTATAGCCCAGTAAACATTAAGTTGATAATAATATAAGGCCAAAATATGTTTGAAGCACTGATGCCGAACACTGTGGTTTGATACATTACACTGTAAATCATCAGTCCTTTATTGTCATGATCAGTGTGGCTGCTGGATAGTTACAGCTTGCTGCTGCCACCTAGCATCTCCCGAGTGTTGTGCCACGTTTCACTAGCTTGGAAAAAGCTCAGAGTTCAAACTACAGTCTACTGACTACACAGTGCTTTTGCACCACCATGAAATCAGAACCTTCTAAGTTAAAACATTTTAAGTCAGTGATTGTCTATATTTCATACAATTACCCCTTCGAATGTTATTTAATATTAGCAATAGCTTGAAGGTAATAGAAGTTCTTTGTATTTTAGTTCTTGATATTTGGTATAACAATATGATTTAAGTTAGCTACTAGCTAATGAGAGTAACTGTGTCAGTTACTATTTTATAAGAAGTTGCCTGAAATTTTTGTGATGTATGACAATATTAGTTTTTCATCTCAGTTTCTATAGGGTAGGAATTCAGACTCAACTTTGCTAGCTCTTCAGATTCTGAGTCTCTCATGACACTCCACTCAGCAAGTGGTCTGGGTCTTAGACATCTACAGGCTGAGCTGTGAAAATGTTCAGTTCTGTGTAGGCTACTGGACTTCAGGCCTTTATTCCAACCAAATGAGCTGCTGGCCAAAGTCTCCTCCATTCTTTGTAAGACAGCAGCTTTATCAGCAAGCATGGGAGAGAAGGTGTGAGGTTGCAAGCATGACAAAAGTCACAGTGATTTGTAAATGAGACTTAGAAGTGACTGGCCTTACTGTTTGTTAGCAATAAGTCTAGATAGTGACCTATGCTTTAAGGGGAAGGAAGTATACAAAGTTCCTAACTGTCATAGAAGCTTCATAAAACTAATCCATTTGTCTTACCTGACTTTTTTTTTTTTTTAGGAGATATTCATGGACAGTATACAGATTTACTGAGATTATTTGAATATGGAGGTTTTCCACCAGAAGCCAACTATCTTTTCTTAGGCGATTATGTGGACAGAGGAAAGCAGTCTTTGGAAACCATTTGTTTGCTGTTGGCTTATAAGATCAAATACCCAGAAAACTTCTTTCTCCTAAGAGGAAACCATGAGTGTGCCAGCATCAATCGAATTTATGGATTCTACGATGAGTGTAAGTGGGATTTAAAACTTAGGAGAGTGCTAAGATTCCACATACTTTTACAGTTCAAATGAATTTCTTCAATTCAGGGGAGCTGTGATGTTTTAATTTGGTCTTAGATAGAGGCCTAGAAAGAAAAATGTAAAGCTAGGAAATACCTTCAATTGTTTTCTTGGCATCTCCTTGGTCATGTTTCAGATTGGCTGCAGCTTAGTTGGCTGAAGGAGGTCCTTTTAATTAGTTTACCCAGTAAGATACCTGAGTGAAACAAGCACAGGTCACTATAGACAGTGGCATTAATTCATGTGTATGTACAAGAATGTGCACAGGCACACTTCATGCATGGTATCATGACATGCATTTGGAGGTCAGAGGATGGCTTGCAGTTGGTTCTTTGTACCTCAAGGTCTTAGCAGTTAGGAGCCCTGGATGACCTTCCGGAGGACTCCGGTTGGTTTCCCAGAACCCCCATCAGGAGACTTACAAACACAGCCTTTAACTCCGGTTTTAGGGAATCTCATTCTCTCTGTGGTCTTGGCAGTCACTTCATACATGTAGTCATACACAGAAGCAAGCAAGCACACATATATAACATAAATAAAAATAAATAAAAGTCAAATTTTAATTTGTTTATAGACCTAGAGAGCTAGGGTTATCGTTGTTATTGTGCTCTTGTTTTTTAATCAGTAGGAAATCTGACCTGCTGTGTGTAGTGGTCTTTCCAGTGTTGTTAGCCTACATTTAGCTTTGATTTTTCAGTTTAATTATATTGAATATGGGAGTAAAAGCATTTGGTCATTTATAGTTTTCTAATTAAGTATATTTTTGACTGCTAAATTATCCATTTGAATCTACTTTTTTTTTTTTCCTTTCTTAAATATGGTAGAGTCATCATCAAATTCATAGCTCCTTGATTCCTGTAATATAACAAATCTCTATAAATGTGTTATATATGCCAGTCACTTCTGACACTGAAATGTGGTGATACTCAGGGCAAGTTACTCTTGTGTGTGTGTGTTGTGTTTTGAAACAGGTTTCTCTATTGTTTTGGCGGCTGTCCTGGAACTAGCTCTGTAGACCAGGCTGGCCTCGAACTCACAGAGATCCACCTGCCTCTACCTCCCAAGTGCTGAGATTAAAGGCGTGTGCCACCAACACCCGGCCCATAAGTTACTCTTCAATAAACAAAAACATGGAATTTATAATTGTGATGATTCCAAATTTGATTTTTATATTTTTGTGATCTGAATGAAGCTAGACTTGTACAAGTAAGCTGAAATGCACGGGAGCTGAAGAGATGACTCAGTGGTTCAGAGCACTGGCTGTTCTTCCAGAAGACCCGGTTCAATTCCCAGCACCCACATGGCAACTCACAACTGTTTGTAACTCCTGTTCCAGGGGATCAAGCACCCTCACTTAGACATGCATGTGGACAAAACACCATTGTACATAAAATACAAATAAATACATTCTTAAAAAAAAAAAAAAAAAAAAAACTACAGAGAGGCTGGAGAGATAGTTTAGTGGTTAATAGCACTTGTTGCTCTTTCCAAACTGAACTATACCCAGGTTCAGTTCCCAGAACCCATAACTATCTGTAATTCCACACATAGTATATAGTACATGCAGAGAAAAGAAAGGAAGGAAGGAAGGAAGGAAGGAAGGAAGGAAGGAAGGAAGGAAGGAAATCAAATTCTACCCATCTTTCTAAGCTACAACAGAAACTGTGGTATATTGGCATGTTCTTAGAAAATAAAGTGAGATATAAATGTCCTTTAGGGTAGAAATGACACCAGATGGAAAAGTGTGTGGGAAAACAGCTTGTAAACTATAAGTTACACTTGTTCATTAAAAAGTAGGCTTGGATATAAAAACAGGAAATTAATAGCTGTGACTTTCATCCCTTCTCTGGCTTGGTAGTTGCACTAATGCCAAATCAAGAAAATCGGGTAACACTTAGTTGAAGCTGTCTTTGTTGTCGCTGGGCTATGGGAAAATTATAGCCTTGCATCTTTTCACTGGTTATAGTGCCAAGTTGTAATTTGCTCTAAAGTGGCTACCACTTAGGTACTTGGAAATGTTCCTTTCCTGGCAGTAGGTTTATACCTCGTTACTGAATGTGTTAGGTTAACATGGACCAGCCCCAGAGGTACCACTTTCACTTTTGTCTACTTACTTGGCTAGGTGAATATATGGAATGGGGAGAGATTTAATTAAGTATATTGATAAACCTGCATGCTGGACAAGTACTGAAACGTGAGCTACATCTTCAGCACATGAGACTGAACATAGCAACCATCATATTCTGTCTTTAAGATACCTAGTGAGAACAGTTATTGATTCTTTAATTCTCTGTGCTTTTTATTTTCATAGGCAAACGAAGATTTAATATTAAATTGTGGAAGACATTCACTGATTGTTTTAACTGTCTGCCTATAGCTGCCATCGTGGATGAGAAAATCTTCTGTTGTCATGGAGGTAGAGTAATAAATTTGCCATTTAGAAGAGACCTACAATAATTAAAATGCTGTGGGAAATATGAGTGTGGCAGGAGGTGCACAGCAGCTAAAAGCCAGCCTGACCTAGCAGATTCCAGGCCAGGCAGGGTCAGGGCTACAATGGAAGACTCACAAAAACAAAATCATGCTCTGAATAAACAAACTTCTTTAAGCACGCCTAAGACCTCCTTCGGTAATTAGAAATTTGTGGTAATATGTTAATAATGGAAATTTAACACTGGTCCTTATAAAGAATTTCTCATATAAAAGTATTGGCCTAGCCAGGCATTGGTAGCACACGCCTTTAATCTCAGCACTCAGGAGGCAGAGGCAGGCAGATCTCTGTGAGTTCAAGGCCAGCCTGGTCTCCAGAGCAAGTGCCAGGATAAGCTCAAAAGCTACACAGAGAAACCCTGTCTTGAAAAACAACAACAACAACAAAAAAGTATTGGCCTAAGAGTGGTCTGTACACACCTGTAATCTCAGTATCCAGAGGCTGAGGCAGAAGGGTCTGAAGGCCATCCTGGGCCATATATGCTATCTGGAAAAAAAGAAAGATAAGTAGATGGTTTTTAAAAGTATTTTCACTTTGCCTCAGTTTAGACCTGGTTGGCTGGTTGTATAGTTTTGGTTTTTTGGTTTTTTGGTTTTGTTTTGTGTGTGGTGCTGGGGATCTAGCCCATGCCTCAATTTTTAATAAAAATTATCTGTCTATATTAAATACCTTTTGTCAAACTGTAACACAACATAATATTCGTGTGACTTCTAAATTTTGTGCAATATGTCAGCATAAGTACATGTTAGGAAATGAGGACATGATAATAATAAAGATTAGAATTCATATCAAAGTTTTCAGCTCTCCAGCCTCAGCACCCAGCTTTACCTCAGTGCTTTTGGGTATCTCTCACAAAGAAGCTGTGTTCCTGATTTGTGTTCTGAGGATTGTAAATCACCTTGACAAATGGCTGGGGACTTTGTGAAGAGCCCCAGTGTGTAATCACAAATAATTACACTGCAGATGATGCTTTTGTAAGTTCATATACATCAGAACTCACCTGAGAATATGCAGTAAAGTTTCCTATAATATTATGTACACACATACCAAAAAAGATTTTCAAGAGTTAGGGAAGGTATTTGGTAAAATGCTTACCTTGAAAGCCTGATGACCTAAATTCAATCCTTAGAGCCCATGTGAAATAGCCAACCTAGTTTAACCAATGAACTTTGGGCTTGTGAAATACCTTCCTTAGAGCAAGCTAGAGGCAAGACATGCTCAGAGGCAGTTGTATCTATGTGAGTTCAAAGCCATCCTGATCTATGTACCAAGTTCCATGTCAGCCAGCGCTTCACAGTGAGAATCTTTCTCAAAACAAACACAGAGATAACAAACATGCAGATTGCTCCTGAGGCAACATCCAAGGTTGACATCTGGCTTCTACACATAAAAATGTGGCCGGGCATTGGTGGTGCACGCCGTTAATCCCAGCACTCAGGAGGCAAAGGCAGGCAGATCTCTGTGAGTTCCAGGCCAGCCTGGTCTCCAGAGCGAGTGCCAGGATAGGCTCCAAAGCTACACAGAGAAACCCTGTCTCAAAAAACTAAAAACAAACAAACAAATAAATAAATAAAAGTGCACGCACACACATTTGTAGAACAATTTAATAACAATAATGGATTTTCATATAGGGAAGAAGTCTAATGAAATAATGTGAAAATTTGGTTGCTCAGTATCACCCATGGCAGTATCTTGTGAGTAGCTCTACACTGGAAAATGCTGAAAAGATGGGTAGTTAAGCCTGAGATAGTGCGTGGTTTATTCTGCCAATGTCACTGTATTAGTTGAAATGTTGTTTTCCATAGACTAAACACTTAAGGAATTGTAGTTCTTGGGCATTAGTATAGCTGAGATAGGAACATAGCAGTTTGGAATGTGTATTTAGGTTCATTCCTTATGATGATAATTTAATTACTTACGAGAGAAAGATTACAGAGTATTTTCTTATGCTTTTTCTTGTTTATCCTCCTGATTAATAGTTTACTACACATTTTTGCAGATAATGAGCATGTTGATAGGAAATGGGAGAAGTTCTCAGGGGACCAAGAGAGGTGTTTTAACTTGAACGTAAATATGCTTTAAGATTTGGTGGCCATGAAGATACAAAAGTAGTAGGAAGGGAGGAAGGGTTGCAACTGAATGTGTACTTTTGAAGGGTAAGGGCATTTGGAAAGAAAATAGTGGAGTTCCTCCATGAATCTCTTAAGGTGTAACAATTTATTTTCTTGGTAGAAGGATAGAAAAGACAACACTATTACAATGTTCTCCTAGATTATCAGGTTTTTCTCTTTTTATTTATAGGACTGTCACCAGATCTACAGTCTATGGAACAGATTCGGAGAATTATGAGACCCACTGATGTCCCTGATACAGGTAAGTATATACAGAGGTTTATAGTTAATTGCTTTATGTAAAATGTTGACATGCTTGAACCTAATTATATTTAGTGGAAGTCATTCAGAAACTTTAGTATCATCCCTCACCAGTTAACATTTGATACTAAGTTTTGGTTTGGGGGATATTTTAATGGAAAGTTTCTGAGATTTTGAAAATGTTTATTTCAGTGTTTGATGTTCAAAGAGTTCAGCCTTCAGAAATAGAATAATATAGTCCTTACATCTTTTCCTAGGTTTAAACAGACATTTCTCAAATTAAGGATCTAATTTGATTTTGTTCTTCACCATATTGTTTTATTACTGTAGAAATTAGAAAAGCAGGATAGAAAGTGGGAAAACAAAGAATCTAAAGTGATCAGGATAATTCTGAAGGAAAAAACTACAGGGAAAGACTAGCCCTGCCTGCCAGATATAAAATCTTAACTTAAAAGTGTTTATGTTTTCATGGCTTAATGATAAATAATGCAAGAGGCTGGTGCTTAGTAGTGTAATTGTAAGAAATGGATAAGCTGACATTCAGGGAATGATAGTGAGAAACTAAACAGAGACTTCCAGATATTATACTTGAGTGTGCCACACACTATTCGTGTATGCAGAAATCATCAGAAAGTGCTGCCTTGGGAGTCCAGGAGAGGCTATATTTATATGGTTGCTTTAACAAAGAATGGTTTAAAATGTAACAAGGCAGGAGAAATATATATGTGCTTTATTCTGTACTTTCTTCTATTTCATTGATTTGTTTTTTCTGTTTTCTAAAGGTTTGCTTTGTGATTTACTGTGGTCTGACCCAGATAAGGATGTACAAGGCTGGGGAGAAAATGATCGTGGTGTTTCTTTTACTTTTGGAGCTGATGTAGTCAGTAAATTTCTGAATCGTCATGATTTAGACTTGATTTGTCGAGCTCATCAGGTATGTAGTGTTAAGACTCTTGAACATTTTGTTGTTAGTTTCACACACTTTCACTCATAGTCAGACAGAGCACGCACACACACACACACACACACACACACACAGACACACAGACACACACACACACACAGACACACACACACACACAGACACACACACACACACACACACACACACACACACACACACACACACACACACACACACACGAACGACAGTGCAAAACTGTCTGAAACTCTAGTTCTAGAGAATCAGACGGCTTCTTCTGGCCTTCAATAGCACCAGGCATGCAAATGGTGGACAAACATACATGTAGGCAAAACACCCATACACATAAAAATAGAGTAATTAA
Source organism: Cricetulus griseus (assembly GCF_003668045.3). NCBI lineage: Eukaryota > Metazoa > Chordata > Mammalia > Rodentia > Cricetidae > Cricetulus > Cricetulus griseus. Next base: position 11,981,721 of record NC_048600.1, on the reverse strand, counting down.
TTGAAAATTTAAAAGATAATGTGGTTTATATAGGGAAAAGAATGGATGAGGAGGCCAGCACATAGTCTGTTCCTCAAATGTGTGGGTATTGTTTTTTGACAAAAGCAAACTGCTATGAAAAAATTTTTGAGGCAGTTGTGGGATGTGATTACCAACTGTTTAATAGTACATTGTTAATTATTTTAGCTGTGATCAAATCATTATTGATACTGTAAAAAGAGTATTCACTGTTCTCAGTAATGCATACTCAGTGCTCATGATCTGTAAAACATAATTGGTTTGTAATACATTGACTGGAAGACACTCTGAAAGTTATCTTTTGTCCCTCTTAATTTTGCTTTTTAAAGTGTGTATTATTTTTCTGTGTGAGAATGTTTTGCCTGCATGTATGTGCTTGCACCACAAGCATGCCTAATGCCTAACAGAGGTCAGAAGAGTGTCAGATTCTCTGGAACTAGCAATGTGGATGTTTATGAGCTAACTGTTGATGTTTGGAACTGAACTCAGGTCCTCTGGAAGAGCAACATGTGCTCTTTAACCGATAAGCATTGCCTCAGCCCCTTCAGCCTCCTTTTTTGTTGCTGGTTGGTTTTGTGGGTTTAAAAAAGAAAGGTAGGGTGTGTGTGTGTGTGTGTGTGTGTGTAGATTCATTTTGTTTTGTTTTCTTACTATATTTTTGAGTAAAGCCAGGGTCTTGGCACTTGAGAGGATTTGGCCTTTGCTTCATTAATCAGTTAAAAATTACCTACTAGTGAGTGTTTTTATTTTTTATTTCCTTCGACAGGTGGTAGAAGATGGATATGAATTTTTTGCTAAACGACAATTGGTAACCTTATTTTCTGCCCCGAATTACTGTGGCGAGTTTGACAATGCTGGCGGTATGATGAGTGTGGATGAGACTTTGATGTGTTCATTTCAGGTAAGACATGAAATATAAGTGTCTGTCTGTCTTTTTTGAGACAGGATCTCCTTGTATAGCTCAGGCAGACCCTGACCTTGCAGTCTTCCTGCCTCTCCTTCCTGAATATCAAGATAGTAAGCTAGGCTGGGCAGTGGTGGCACATGCCTTTAATCCCAGCACTCAGGAGGCAGAGGCAGGTGGATCTCTGTGAGTTTGAGACCAGCCTGGTCTACAAGAGCTAGTTCCAGGACAGCCTCTAAAGCCACAGTGAAACCCTGTCTTAAAAAAGAAAAGAAAGGGAAAGCTTAGGCTACACCATTCTTGGTCCATATGTTTAAGTTGTTAATTCTTCTGTGATGTACTGGATCGTGTGTAACTACTAAAAGAATGAGTGGCAAGCTGGGAAGATGACTGAGTAAATTGCCTGCTGTATAAGCATCACCTTAGTTTGGACTCCACTTCATGTACAACAGTGGCATGTGCCTGTAATTTTAGGCTAAGGTGGTAGAAACAGGGGGTACCAGGACAGGAGTTTGCTGGACAGCACAGTAGCCAGTTAATGAATTTCAGGTGCATTGATCACCCTTTATCAAAAAAAAAAGAAAAGAGAGAGAGAGAGAGATGAGGAAGATACCTAACATTTGTTGACCTTTCTCGTATGTATGTATGTATGTATGTATGTATGTATGTATGTATGTATGTATGTATGCATTCTCCCACACTGTGAAGAATGAATGCAGTGGATACATTAGGGTTTGGGGGGATGTTTGTTTGCTTGCTTGTTTTTTGTTTTTTTTTTGGGGGGGTCAAGATTGGTGCATGAGATAGGTATTGGGGAAGAGAGAATTATAAATTTAGACAAAAATAAAATATTTACCTAAGAAGGAAAATTTCCAATAAAAATATGCACGTTTAAAAGGCTCTTGCTTTCTCGTGCTTCTTGTACAAACTTGTTACTCACTGGCTGAAAAGCTTACTGCTACAAAGGTGATTTCATGATCTTGACATGTACATTACCAACATCTGAGGATGCATAAATTCTTTGTATAGAATGGCATTATGTTCAGATATAGACCATATATATCCTTCCTTCTGTATGGTTAGCTTCTGAATTGTTTACAATGCCTAATATAGTGTTTAGAGAAGGACCAAAAATGTCCATACATGTTCAGGCCAGAAACCTCTTTTTCCGAATATTTTCACTCTAATATTAGTGTGGTTCTTGGATTGAACTGATTGAAACCCACTGGTGTGTAGAACTGACTCTGTTTCTAAGTGTAGCAAGGCTTCTCTATCTTGGCATTTCAATTGCTGTGAAGAGACACCATGACCACAGCAACTCTTACAAATGAAAACATTTAATTGGGGTTACTCGCTTACAGTTTCAAGAGGTTCAGTCTGTTATCAACATGGTGAGGAAGCATGGTGGTGGAGTAATAGTTGTGAGTCCTACATCTTGCAGGCAACAGGAAATCAACAGACACGCTGGATCCTGAGCATCGGAAACCTCAAAGCCCACCCCTACAGTGACACACTTCTCCAACAAGGCCATACCCACTCCAATAAAACCACATCTCCTAATAGTGTCACTCCCTATCAGATTAGGGAGGCTGATTACATTCACTCTACCATAGCTTCCGTAGCTGTTAGTCTTTGTTGTATTAAACCATATCTGTCAACTACAACTGAAAGCTAAATGGTTGGTGTCTTCACTACATTTTAAGGGTTCTAACCAGGTCTTGTCCTTCAGAAGTTGCCATAGAGGAGGAGTTGGATTAATGTATTTCTTTTACTGGGATACTCTAGTGTACAGAGTAGTTTTAAGAAACACTATATAAATCTTTTCCACATTTGGCCTTGTAAAATGATGGCATTTATTTATTTTTTTTTATTTCTAACAAGTAACACTCTGTTTATGCTATGTCCCTATAATGAGTATAAGAAAAGTAACAGGCGTTTATGCAGGGCATGGTTGCATACACCTTTCATCCTAGTACTCAGGAAACAGAGACAGGCTAGGCTACATAGCAAGTGTGAGACCAGCCAGGGTGACGTAGTGAGACCCTGTCCTAAGAAACAAAATGCTTGCAAGGACATGGAACACTTTGAAACTTAATACATTAACAACAGAAATGCAGGTTGCTACAGCTGCCCTAGGAACACAGTTTCGTAATTCTTTAAAAGTTAGACAAAGTGTTACCAGATGATTGAGAAAAATCAGGTCCACACAAAATCTTGTAACATTATTCATAATAGCTAAAAGTGGAAACAACCCCAGAGCCCAGCTGAAGACCATTCTTAATAATGGTCATAATAACATAAATTAAATGTGCTATCTGTCCATATAATAGAATATAATTTAGCAATTGTAAAAAGGGCTAAAGGTGGAGCTGGAGAGATGGCTCAGAGGTTAAGAGCACTGACTGCTCTTCCAGAGGTCCTGAGTTCAATTCCCAGCAACCACATGGTGGCTCACAACTATCCGTTATGAGACCTGGTGCCCTCTTCTGGTGTGCAGATATACATGGAAGCAGAATGTTGTATACATAATAAATAAAATCTTTTTAAAAAGTTGTTTAAAAAAAAGGGGGGCGGCTAAAGGTACTAATACGTAGTACAACATGGAAGAACTTTGAAATCCATAATGGAGAAGCCATTCACAAAAGACCATATGTTATTTGATGCCATTTATATGAAATAACCTAGAATACGCCAGTCTATAAAGACTTAATGTAGGCAAGTGATTGCTAATGCTTATGGGAAGATAGAGAACCAGAATGCAAAGTGACTTAAGAACAAAGTTTCTTTTAGGATTGGACAAAAACTACTAAAATCAGATAGTTGTAGTAAATATACAGCATACTAAATAAATAAGATTACTAAAAACTTGTACACTGTAAGCAGTTAAACTTTATGATATGGAAAATAATCATGTTTTTGTTTAGTTTTGGGTTTTCAAGACAGGGTTTCTCTCTATAGCCCTGGCTGTTTTGGAACTCTCTTTGTAGACCAGGCTGGCCTCAAACTCACTAAGATCCACCTGTGTCTGCCTCCCAAGTACTGGGATTAAAAGTGTGCGCCACCACCGGGCTTCATAAAAAAAATTTAAAGTAAGATCTACCTGTAACGGGGAAAATAAAGTCAAAGTTCTGTGTGGTGGCTTATGCCTGTAATCTCAGCACTCAAAATGCTAGGGCAGAAGGCTTGCCATGAATATGAGGCTAATCTGCCTACACCAACAACTACACCACTCCTCAGGGTGCGTGTTCAGAAGTAAGTCGAGAACCTGGAGTTTTTGACTCAGACTCAGTGTTTTTTCCTCTCTAATGAGATGAACTAATGAAGAAAATTTTAACTTAGTTACTGAGACTGTGCATCCAAGCCATTGTTATTAGAATACAAAGGAAATGATAACTAGTAAGTGCCCTCCTTGGAGAAGGGTGGTGCTGGAGGCAGGACCCAGGCTCTTTTTCATGCTGAGCACACACTGAGTTGCTCTGACAAACTTACCCAGTCCTAAAATCTAAGAAATGTTTGTGCAATGTTGCTGAGCTTCTGTTTTCATTGGACTTTAACAATTGATGCCATTTATTGAAAGAATAATGTTGTTAATAAATTATTTATTTTAAGATATTGAAACCATCTGAAAAGAAAGCTAAGTACCAGTATGGTGGACTGAATTCTGGACGTCCTGTCACTCCACCTCGAACAGCTAATCCACCGAAGAAAAGGTGAAGAAAGGAATTCTGTAAAGAAAGCATCAGATCTGTTAAGGACATACTTCATAATATAAAGTGTGCACTGTAAAACCATCCAGCCATTCGACACCCTTTATGAGGTCACACCTTTAACTTAAGGAGACGGGTAAAGGAGCTTAAATTTTTTTCTAATAGAAAGATGTGCTACACTGTATTGTAATAAGTATACTCTGTTATAATATTCAACAAAGTTAAATCCAAATTCAAAAGTATCCATTGAAGTTATATCTTCTGGTATCACACTTTTTAAAGATGACAAGCATCCCAGTTAAACTAGCTGTGGTAGTTACCCGATGAAAGCATGACGTTCCATCTGTGTAATGTGGTTTTAGTGTTGCTTGGTTGTTTAATTATTTTGGGCTTGTTTTGTTTTGTTTGTTTTTGCTAGAATAATGGCAACTACTTTTCCTGTTTTTCCCTAAACATTTTAAAAAGTGAAATATGGGAAGAGCTTTAAAGACATTCACCAACTATTAGTTTTCTTCACTTAGCTACTTATGTAACTGTTTGATCTTACTAAGAAAACTTATGCCTCAAAATAACAAAAAGGAATTTTAAGGGTTGATGGGTTTTAAAAATATACAAACTATCTGATCCAATGATTTTAATCAAACAGTTTGACTGGGCAACCTTTGCAGCTGATAATGAATATTTCGCTTTTTACAAAATTGCCACTGATTTGGATTTGTGCACTCTAATTTTTAATTTATTGATGCTCTATTGTGCAGTAGCATTTTGTTTAAGATAAGGCTCATATAGTATTACCCAAAACTAGTTGGTAATGTGATTATGTGGTACCTTGGCTTTAGGTTTTAATTCGCACGAAACACCTTTTGGCATGCTTAACTTTCTGGTAATTACCCTCACCTGCATTGGTTTTGTTTTTTGGGGTTTTTGTTGTTGTTTGTTTGTTTTTAGATCCACAGAACATGAGAATCCTTTTTTTGACAAGCCTTGGAAAGCTGGCGCTCTTCTTTCCCTCTCCATGTGAAGGATGTATTTAAATGAATGCTGGTCAGTGGGACATTTGTCAGCTCTGAGTATCGGGTGCTTCACTGTCTAATAATTGCCATGTGAATGTTGTTTTTGACTGTAAGGCTTTGTCACTAAAGATTTTACTCTGCGTTTTCATAATCAAAGGTCATAATATGTATAGACATGCTTTGTAGTGAAGTATAGTAGCAATAATTTCTGTACATGATCAAGAGTTTATTGCAGCATTTCTTTTCCTGTTCTCTTTTTTTTTTAAGGGTTAGCATTAACAAATGTCAAGGAGTAGCAAGGTCAACACAGATTTTAGAAGGAAGACTTAACAACAGGCACAGATCTGTGGTTCTTTGGATGTGACACTATTGGATGTGATTCTAAAGTCTTTATTGAACATGTCAAATTTGTAAGCTTCATAGGGATGGACATAATATTTATAATGCCCTTCTTATGTGTTACCATAGATGTGAAACCTTATATTGTCTTTGAAAATGTTAAACTGAGAACTCTGTTAACATTTTATGGATTGGCACATTGTATTACTGCAAGAAACATTTGATTTTCAGCACAGTGCAAAAGTTCTTTAAAACGCATTCATCTTTTTTTTTTTCTAATTTTGTTTTAAAGCACATTTTAAATGTAGTTTTCTCATTTAGTAAAAGTTGTCTAATTGATACAAAGCCTGAGTGATCATTCTGTGTTGTTTTACAATGAGACATGTACTGACATAGTTGTAGCCATGTTTCATTAGATGACACACACATTTATCTAATGTGATTTGTTAACTTTGCTGGGGTATAAATCAAATAGTTGCTAATAGGAATTTAGTTGTTATCTCTTAGTTGTCTATATTTAAAGGTAGCTCAAGAAAGTAAGCCTTAATCTCAATATTAGTTAATTTGTATCTTATAGACCAGATTTTTATAAATATTCATTCAGATTAAAACTAAGGAAAAGTAAGCAAATTAGTATTGGTTATTAAAGGATAGACATTATACTATGTAGAAAAATTATTTCAGATCTCTTAAAAACTACTCTACAGCTTCTCATAGATAAGCACTCAGTACATTATGTGCTCCTAACAATAATACAGTAATCACAGCTGAACATATGCAGCTATCACAGATTATTATGCTAGTTTGCTGGCAAAATCTCAAAGACAAAAAATAGAATACAGGCTGCCTTAAGTCCCAAGATTTGTGATGCAGACATGAAGATCTATGAAGTCAGGTCTACATATTAAGATCTTTCTGAGAAAAAAAAAAAATTTTTTTTTACAGTGTCCAGTCACTAGATGAAAAGTTACAGCTGGGCAGTGGTGGCACACGCCTTTAATCCCAGCACTCGAGAGACTGAGGCAGTCAGGACAGCCTCCAAAGCCACAGAAAAACCCTGTCTCGAAAAACAAACAAAAACAAAACAAAACAAAGGGCTAGAGAGATGGCTCAGAGGTTAAGAGTACCGACTGCTCTTCCAGATGTCCTGACTTCAATTCCAGCAACCACATGGTGGCTCACAACCATCCGTTATGAGATCTGGTGCCCTTTTCTGGTGTGCAGATATACATAGAAGCAGAATGTTGTATACATAATAAATAAATAAAATCTAAAAAAAAAGAAAAGTTACAAGCAGTTGCAGAGGACCTGGGTTCAATTCTCAGTACTCACAGGTTGTTCATAGTTGTCTGTAGTGCCTGGCCAAGGGGATCTGCTACCATATGCCCTCGCTGGGCACCAGGCACAGGTGGGTACATAGACAGACATGCAGGCAGAACCCCTATACACATAAAAAGAAAATGTTTAAATGATTTATTTTATTATTTCCTGGAATGATGCTTGGCATGTCAGACAGATGCAAATATGTGGCATTTAGTAAATTACAGATTCCAAAAATGACTGCTCGCATTACTGTTGGCACTTTGACCCTATGAAGAAATTTATAACATGGTTCCAATCTCCTTTCATTCTTTTGTCTCAAAACAAAAATACTGGAGTTGTCTTGGGAGGTTTTGAGTCTGCAATGCCAAAGTGAATGGTTCCTTGTGAAAACTGTGGTCCTAATAGTTAAATATAAGGAAAAAAAATTGGTTTGTGGAAGGAAGCTGACACATGCTTAACCTTTTAGAAATGAGGTTTATCATCAGTAGGCAGAGACAGGTAGACCTCTGAGTTTGAGTGAGTTCTAGGACAGCCAGGACTACACAGAGAAACCCTATTTTGAAAATGGAAGGGGAAAAAAAACAACAACAGGGAGGTTTATTGGGAGAAAGGGCCTCGAGGTCATGATCTTCCTTAAGGAGGGAGAGAGAGCCTTAGAAGAAAGGTTATAGTGTATTAAAAACTACATACTGGGCCTTAAACGGAGAGAAACTTCCCTTTAAAACCTTCAGGATGAGAAGAGAGGGAGAAAGGAAGCCAGCATGAGAAGGGTTGAAGGGAAGGCCAAAGAAGTATCTTTAGAGAACCACCCCACCCCCAAAGAAAAGGGTTACCTTCTTTACATTATTTCACACCAGGTGATTTAGATCAACATAGCATGTGACAAAGGGCACAGAAAGCCAAGTACTGGTTAGACCATAACTTAGTTACTACCACACAACTTATCTCCCTGGGAAAGAGCCACAGAGGGGGACTTTGGCTGTGGTTGTGCGTGCTCACTATCTTAAAAGAGCAGATTTGTGTACCAGTACTTATATTGTATAGGTGGGTAAGTATATGAAGTCCGTTACTTGAAGGAAGATTCTGTAGCTAGTTCATCTCAGGCACATTGGGAAAATTACATATTCAAATGCAAACATTCCCAGTTACTTTCTTGCCTCGATTTCTGGAGTCTCCATTCTTTCATTATCTTGAAGTCTTCTTATAGTGAGCCACTTCATATATTTTAAGGAAAATGGTGTAAAATGTTGTATTTTTGTACATTCATTTAATCAATATGAACATTTTAGACAAGCAATCAAGACTTGAAAGCAGAAAGGTTGTTGTCTCATTTGCAAGAATTGTGTTATGTGTTCAAGAAAATTTGGAGAAGTCAGGTGTGGTGGCACACACCTTTAATCCCAGTGCTTGAGAGGCAGAGGCAGGTGGATCTCTGAGCTTGAAGCCAGCTTGGTCTACAAAGTGAGTTCTAGGATATCCTGAGCTGTTACACAGAGAAACCCTGTCTTAAAACAAAACCAAAGAAGATACAAAGAAAGTCCAACAAGAAATATTTTCAGTAAGGAGAAAAGTGGTACTATGAAAGAAACTACAGAAATGCAGGTGTTTTGTTCTTTTTTTTTGCTTTGGGTTAAATGACCAGTTAGTCCAGGCTGAATGCTTGGTTTCAATACAAAATTGCCAAAAAAAAATTGGCAAAGCTTGTGTCTCCCAGTAAGTGGAGAGGTATGTCTTTTGTGAACATGGTTGCTATCTGTGACAACTGAGGGTGCCAAAAGGAAAAAAAAATGAATGAAAAGGGAATGGGCACAAAGTTACCTACTCATCTGTTAGGTACTGCAATGGGAAAAGGATGAGCCACAGAATCTAAACAGTATTGGATATAAATTTGGAATATGGAGCTGGAGAGATGGCTCAGTGGGTTAAGAGCACTTCTGGCCTCTAAAGGTACTGTACTCGGGCGCACACACACACATACATATTTTATAAATAAATCTTTAAAATGGAAGTGTTTGGTGGGTGATGCCTACTTACATTCATGTCACATTGATTTAACCTACACAGTTAACATACGTTCTTTATACATATTCTCTTCTAAAATACTATTTTCTTTATGCAAAATTGTATATGAACACAAAAGTTTTATTTTAAAACCTGGTTAACAAAATTACCTAAGTGAGAACTGTCAAAAATGCTGCAAGAATTCAAGAGTTGCATAGCAATCTCCAAACAGCTATTTCTACTTTGTCATTGAGCTCTCTAGAGACAAATGTGAGATCCAAGAGTCAGAAGAGGCTCCGTAAGCCCTGGACCATGCTTGACACTCAAGACACACAACACCCCTGTGGCACTGTTGCAATTCCCTGCTTGTAGCAAACACTCAGACTCACTTATTTAAGCAGGGTCTGGAAACATGGGCATTAGTAGAAATCTAAATGGTGAAGAGAGCACATTATATGCTAAGTTTAAAAAAAAAAAAAAAACTAGGTGGGTGGTGGTGTCAAATGCCTTTAATCTCAGTACTCAGGAGGCAGAGGTAGATGTACCTCTGTGAGTTCCAGGACAGCCAGGACTGTTACACTGAGAGAAAGGGCTGTAGAGAGATGGTCCAGCAGTTAAGAGCACTGGCTGCTTTTCCAGAAGACCTGGGTTCAATTCCCAGCACTCACATGGCAACTCATAGTTTCAGGTGATATGATACCTTCATACTTACACGCATGGAGGCAAAACACAAAGCACATGAAATGAAAATATTTTTTTAAAAAAGAAGCCAGCGTCAGATAGTCAGATATTAGGGAAAAGCTGAAAGATCAGAGAAGCAAAGCAGCCAGTCAGCTCTTACCTCTCAGACCAAATGGATGATCCTGTCTCCATGAATGCTCATACTGACTGCCTAGACTGCCAGGAACTCCTGTCCCCTCCCACCCACCTTATATTCCTCTCTCCACCCAGCCATATTATGCCTTCCTGTCTCCACTTCTTTAGTGTTGGGATTAAAGGCGTGTCACTCCAAGTGCTGGGATCACCTTTATGTGAGCTCTGTTTCTCTTCTAGACTGGATAAATTTCATTTAGCCAGGGTAGCCTTGAACAGATCTGTCTGCTTCTGTCTCCCGAGTGCTGGAATTAAAGTGTGTGCCACCACTGCCTGCCTCTATGGCTAACTAGTGTGACTAGCTTTGCACTCTGATCTTCGGGTAAGCCTTATTTGTTAGATCACATACAAATATCACCACAGTCTACAGAATAAGTTCAGGGACACCCGGGATACACAGAGAAACTCTGTCTCCAAAACAACCCCCCCCCAAAAGAAAGCAACTGGAAATGTTTCAGATGTGTTCAAGGAAACAATAAAATTTGGTCTGACAAAAGATTGTGATCGTGAATGCATTTTTTTAAAGTACAGTGGACAGACTGGTTCTATTTTAGACAGTGCAAGAAATGGACAGATTTTAGGCAATCTTAATTTTCTAGAAAGTGAATAGCAAAGACATAGTTCAAAGATTGGAAAACAGGATGGATAAGAAGAGGGAAAGGGCTTAATATTCAAGAGACTTCCTTTTCTTGCATGTGTGTGTGTGTGTGTGTGTGTGTGTGTGTGTGTGTGTGTGTGTGTCACACTGGTGTGCCAGGTGCCCACAGTCCAGAAGAGGGTGCTGGATTCCCTGGGACTGGAATTAGAGTTGTGAACTGCCATGTCAGAACTGGGAATTGAATCTGGATCCTCTGGAAGAGCAGCCATTTGCCTTTAATCATCTCTCCAGCTCTCAGAGACTTGCTTTAAATACTGAGTCAAATCCAGGTCTCAGATACAAGAGAGACAAGAAGGAAACAAAGAATGCTTTCTCAGAACCTGCTCACCATACGAGGTTTGTCCCAGGATGACACAGGCATCTCACATTTCCTTCAACATATTGAGGTCACATCATCTGCCTGCATTTATACTCCTGACTTAAAAAAAAAAAAAATGCTGAATTGAAAGCAGAACTCAGACCAGCTCACTCAGGTTACACACAAAAATAATTTAATAAGTAAAAACAAGAATGAAGGAGTGGGTACATTCACGAAGGCCTCCCTGGTTGCTACCTTTTAAGCCAAAATATTAGCATAAATACTTCAATACCTTTGACCTTAATACAAAAATAAAATATAAATTTAATAGGAACACTGTCAGACATGGTGGCACACTTGAGAGGTGAAGTTAGTTCAGAGTTATCCTCTGCTGCATATGGGTTGAGTGGAGGTTGGCCTTGACTATACAAAACCCTGTCTCTCACATACAAGGGCTCATTGTGTTCTATGTTCTAGTTATTTCTCTTGTCTGTCCACAACTATTTTACAACATACTGCTAAAAGTTCATGTGCTGAAAATTCACTGCTCAGTAAATCACATTTTATAGTAATGACTGGGAAATTAGTGAGTATAAGAATCCCTGACACGAGGGTGTGCCACATCCTCCTCACAGGGCCTCTGTGCAAAACTCTGTATTCAGGGGCCAGCCCACAGGTACCCTCTATCATACAGGTGGGGAGACTATAAAGGCTCCTTGTCAAGGGATCTGGAATTGCTGAAGCTTGATGCTCTAGACCACTTAGATTTGTGCTAATGCACAGTACATAGTTGGTATTTCACTTGTTCTAGAAGTACAAAAAGAACAATACTTGAAAATTTTTATCTAAATAAAAGATACTTCATAGCCTAAAAAAAAAAAAAAAAAAAAAGAATCCCTGACACTTAAGAGCAAGGAAAGGATTTTCAGGAAAAGCCAGAGGAATGAAGCCTAGAACAACCACTTCCCTAAACATTTTCTTGACACACTTATGCACCCAAGGGCCCTGGATAAAAAAATAAATAAAATGAAAAGCCAGGCGGTGGTGACGCACATCTTTAATTCCAGCGCTCTGGAGGCAGAGGCAGGCGGAACTCTCAAGTTCGAGGCCAGCCTGGGCTACAAAGCGAGTTCCAGGGAGAAACCCTGTTTGGTTTTTTTTGGGGGGGTGGGGGACCTCAGGCCTCCTCCCCCAGGAAAACTTAGTTCTCAGAGTGCCCCTTAACTTGTAGGTGAGTTAAAGTGTAAGCTGCTGTCTGTGTTCAGGTTGCTGACTGAGAAACTAGTTGCTGGGAAGTACCGCAAACAGGCATTTAAGATACTCTTAAATGCTGTAACTACCAGAAAACCGTAAAAGCGGTGTCAACCATCCGAATAATTTAAACATGATCCTTTCTGGAAATATGCAGGCAGTAAGACATGAAAGACTAACAGCATGGAAAAACGGATGCAGTGTGTCAACAGCAAAAAAAAAAAAAAAAAAAAAAAAAAAAAAAGATTTTTCATCAGAGGGTTGGGGCTGGCAAGGCCTCTCAAAACGGCACAGGATGAAGAAGAGGATTTAGTTGTGAGCAGGAGAACACGACCCTCTCTCTCCTCACTAAAAGCCGCATTATTCACACCCTTTGAGCCGGCTTGGGCGGGCTCTTCCTCCTTTTCTACACTTGTGCACACCCGCTTCTGGGTCAGCAGCGTTCTCTCAGAAGCTCCGTGGTGCGAGGCGCGTGAGGAGACGCAAGGGGGCGGGGGCGGGGGAGACGGCGGCAGCCCCGGGCCTGCAGGACAGCACCGTCTCTTCGTCCCGTCCGGGGCTTCTCAACGGTTCCACACAGACACGTTCGCGGGAAAGCGCGATCCCACCGGGGAGGTCCGTAGAGTTAGAGCCGAATAACGGCAGAAGACCAAGGGTCAGCGCGGGGGCGGGGCTACAGCGCCAGCCCCGCCCCCCGGCTGTTCCCGCGCTCTGATTGGCTCCGGCAGCCGCGCGCTCCGGGCGGGCAGCTGGCGGCTGAAAAGCGGGTGTTGCTGGCTGCGAGGGACCAGCGCGCAACCGCCTGAGGCAGCTGCCTGAAGCGGAGGCTGAGGGCCGCTTGCCCCTCGCCAGGCTGCGCAGGTACCTTCGCCCTCTCGGGGCTGGCGGGCCTGGTGACGAGTCCCGAGTGTCGGCCGCGCCTGTGCCCTCCTCACGCTCCCGCAGTCCTGCGTGAGGAGGCGAGGGCGCCTCGGCCCCTCAGCCCTCAGCGCCGCATCCCCGCGGTCTCGCGGCCTCGAGCGTCCAGCCAGCTCCAAGGGCCGGGACGCGGGTGGGCATCGCGGAGGCGGGGACGGGAGCTGGCGGCGCGGGGCGGGTGAGAGGAGGGAACCCCGGCGGGCTGAGGGTAGGGAGCCGCTGGAGGGACCGGGCCGCCCGGCAGGTAGCGCGGGCTGCACGGTGGGGGCTGAAGGAGATCCCGGGTCCCACGCCCCCACCCCGAGTCGCACCAGAGTATTAAATTCTGAGCTGCCGCGTCTCATCGCACACTTTTAGCCCGTTTCTCCAAATGTACGAAAAGTTCTCCCGCCTACCTGCCCCAGTCACTGTTCGGTTTTCATACAGAAAAACTATTTCTACTTTATGATTCTGTCGCCCGATGCCCTTTATACTACACCCGGAGAGAGCTTGCTTCAGATGCCTACAAAATTCAGGTGTATTTTTTAAAAAACAAACAAAACCCCAAACCTCACAAACCCAGACATCGTTTTTATGAATTTTGCTATCATTTTTCAAATGTTGGGTTGAATGCATGCAGCTGAATTTCAGGACTTTTCCCTTGAGTGGTGCAAACCAGTATCTACTTACCGCAGACAGGGAACCAATGACACAAAATTAGGGGTTCCACCCAACTCCAATTTGGTGAACCAATGAGTGTTTATTGGGGTTACTTACAAAAGCATGGATGAATGAATACAGGCTGCATTACTGAAGAGCCCACCCGGAGCATGGGTGATGGCTGGGAACCTGGGTTCTCTCAAGAACAGTTCTTGTTAGCTTTTAACTACTAAGCCATCTCTCCAGCCCCCTCTGCCTAGTTCTTTATAATCTAACCCTACACTGGTTAATACTGTAGCCACTAACCACATGTGACCATAAACACTTGAATTTGTCTCGGTGCAACAGAAAACTTTAATATTTACTTAATATAAATATGAAATGGAAGGAGTGTAAAATATTCTCATACACTACTTCATTTTTTATAGGACTACATCTTGAACTATTTAGTAACTAGTATAAAATTGAGATATGTGTAAAGTATCAAAACTGTACCAGACTTAAGAGATTTAGGATGTAAAATATTTTATTAATTTATATTTATTAGATGTTAAAATAACATGTTTGATCTTTTGCATTGGGTTTATTAAAATTAACTTTGTTTTCAGCACTGAGGATCGAGCCCCGTTCTTGTGCATGCTAGGCAAGTAGTCTCCTCTCCTCCTGAGCTATAGCCCAGCCCTCATGTTTTCTTCTTAAATATGACTTAAACAAATAGAAAACTATGTATGTGACTCTCAGGTTGGAAAGTATTGGTAGTACCCAGCTAGTCTGAGTGTAGCCTCACCTTCAGCAGGGAAGTTTCTGTGAGGAGGAAGGAGAATCTGTACATAACTCGTTGAATGCCAAGGGAAGTGTAGCTGCTTTGGTCACTATGAGTCATGGATTCAGAGATTCTCATTAGGATGCTGGAGCTGTTCCAGCCTGGTCTACCTGGTGATTTCCAGGCCCTCCCAAGACCCTTGTCTCAACAAAGATCCTGCAAAGCGCATGTGTCATTTATTTGTGTGAAATAATGGGTACATATCTTCACATATAAGTAAATATATGTGAAAATCTTACACTTCACGTGTCATTTATTTGCTGAAACTGTTCAGAAAATACAATAATGGCTTATTGACTATGGAAACTTTTGTGAACAAGGAAAACTTACCAGGAAGAAGGAACACCACAAAAAAGAAAATAAACATTTCATATTTGATTTTGAGTTCCAGAATAACCAAGGCAAAATGGAACAAAAGAGAATATATTATTACCCAGAGGAGGCATAGCATTTCTGACCACTTGTAAGAACAATTTCTAATATGACTTAGTGTACAAATAACGTTTTCATAGTAAGATCAACCTTTTCTGTGACTGCATCTGGTAGTATCCAGATAGTTTTTATATAGAAATGAATGAATGTGATCAATAATTTTGTATTTTTATTTTTATAGGAATCTTGGGAAGCCAAAATGCGGCATAATCAGATGTGTTGTGAGACACCACCTACTGTCACTGTTCATGTAAAATCAGGTTCAAATAGATCACATCAAACTAGAAAACCTATTAATCTGAAGCGTCCTATTCTTAAAGATAGTTGGCAAGCATCTGAAAAAAATGCACATAATAACAAATCTAAACGGCCCAAAGGACCCTGTCTAATTATACAGCGTCAGGAAATGACTGCTTTCTTTAAATTATTTGGTAGGTGTAAGACATTTTAATGGTATAAAGTACTTAAGAATCAGAATGTAAATCTCTTTTGTCAGTTGTTTTTGCAATAATGTAGTATTTATACCTGCCAAGAAAAGGAGCCTGCTTTTGCAGTCATAGTAGCAAGATAGACATTAGACTAAGAGATAGTGTAGATGTTTCCTGATACCATAGTCTAGTAGTTGTGGGTAACAGACCTCCTTGCTTATAGAGGAAGGCTATGTGCATGCAAGCAAACTTGGTAAGATCATCAAACGAAAAGTTGAAACTCTTCTCTGGTCATGAGAAAACACCTAATTCTATCATTTTAGGTAGCTTATGAAATAGAAACAGAATTAACAAATTAATTCTCAGAAAATCAAATTATTCTTAGAATTTTTCCAAATATTAATTCCATTCATGAAATTCATAACATGTAAAATGAATAAAAATAACTTTTTGTTATTAAAATGAAGAGGATTTTCCTAGATCATATTCTGATAGGTTTCAACATCTTTTGAGATTATCCATTTTAATGCTTTCAAATCAAAACAAGTTTTTTTTTAATTTACTTTTTGGATGTTGTTTTTTGTTGTATTTTGTTTTGAGACAGGGTCTTACCATGTAACCCTGGCTGCTGTGGAGTAGAACAGCCCAGTCTTGAACTCACAGAGATCTGCCTGCCTCTGCTTCCCAAGTGCAGGGATTAAAGGCATGTACCACCACTCTGGAGTAGATATTATTCTTCAAGATTTTGTTGACCTTTTTATCCTAATAATCAGTTTTCTCACAATGTTAATTATAAATCCAAGTAAAACTTGGAAGTTATTTATGTAGACATATTTATGTTTTATTTGAATAATAAGTAGACTAGAGAGGAAGTAGGGGAAAGGATCCAAAATGAAAACTACCCAATTGAATAATACCCAAATGAAAAAGGAGAAAGTGATAGAAAAAGTAATACACTTAGAACAGTATTAAGGTACTATTTTTAGAAGATGAATTACATCTTTAGAAGATGAAATGCATTGGATTCCATTTCTGCCTCTTAAAATTGACTCAGCAAGCTGGGTGGTGGTGGTGGCACACTCCTTTAATCCCAGCACTCAGGAGGCAGAGGCAGGCAGATCTCTGTGAGTTTGAGGCCAACCTGGTCTCCAGACTGAGTTCCAAGACAGACTCCAATGCTACAGAGAAACTCTGCCTGGGGTGGGGGGGCAAAAGAAAGAAGAGCTGAGCCAGGCGTTGGGTACATGCCTTTAATCCCAGCACTCAGAAGGCAGAGGCAGGTGCATCTCTGTGAGTTTGAGACCAGCCTGGTCTACAAGAGCTAGTTCCAGGACAGCCTCCAAAGCCACAGAAAAACCCTGTCTCGAAAAACCATAAAAAAAAAAAAAAGGAAGAGCTGGAGTTACCCAACAGGCTGTTGGATACTCAGAAAATGACTCATATTATTCACCTTTAAAGTTGATAAAAAAAAAATCAGATTGGAAATGGATAGCCCTTGCAATAATAAATATACTAAAAACTGGCAACCTTAGCAACCATTTTTGTTTAATCTCTAAATATCACTTTAAAATGTCACAAATACAGAAAGTATTTCTTCAGAAGGAAACTTTTTTTTTTTTTTTTTGGTTTTTCGAGACAGGGTTTCTCTGTGTAGCTCTGGTGACCACGCTGGCCTCGAACTCACAGAGATCCATTTGCCTCTGCCTCCCGAGTGCTAGGATTAAAGGCGTGCGCCACCAACGCCCGGCTAGAAGGAAACATTTTAAAGAAGATAAGTCATACTTACCTTTTGTTGTAGATGACGATTTAATTCAAGATTTCCTGTGGATGGACTGCTGCTGTAAAATTGCAGACAAGGTAAACTGGAAATAGTATAATCATAAACCATCATTGTTACGTTACTAGACCATTAAAATTTGTATGATACCCAATAAGAATTATAAGAATTTTCTCCTTCATTAGTTTAGAAAAACACCTAGCCTACGTTTTTCCTTTGGAGAAGAATTCCTTTGTCATATTTATTTAATATTTGTTTGTGTGTGTGTGTGTGTGTGTGTGTGTGTGTGTGTGTGTGTGTGTGTGTGTGTATATCACAACATGTATACCATAGCCAGTATGTGCAGGCCAGAAGACAATTTACAGAGTTGTTTCTCTCTTCCACCATGACAGCATGTGCCTTTACCCACTGAGCCATCTCACTGGCCCTCCAAAGCAGAATTCTTACACTTAATTTTTTACCAAATCTATTTGGAATCAAGAATACAGACTCAATACTTTGGTGGCAGGGGTAGGGGTAGGAGGTGGGGGTGGAGGGCAAGGATGCATTCTTACTCCAGCCCAGCCTGGCCTCAAACTCATAAATTCACAATCCCCTTACCTCAGCCTCCTAAGAGCTAGGAGTATAGACATATATCACTATGGTCAGCCAGGTTCAGTACATTTTGGGTGGAATTACTACCTTTAGTTGGTATGGAGAAAAAGTTCTTGAGACTCACTCCATTAAGGTGGTCTCCTATAAGTTTGAATATTTTATAAGTAATTCAGACCAGATAATTTAAATTATCTTTTATATCAATTTTATTACTATAACTCAACAGGCATTCAATTACTATATGTAATGTAATTTCTAATAGCATAAATAACCTCTTATTCCATGTTGGCTTCCTCACTGATGGATAACAACCATAGATTGGCACCTGTCACATACTTTGAGAAACTCTGGACAAATGAAAATTGAGGATTATTCTGTAGAACAAATGGCTTGTGGGTGGGGCTGGAAAAAAAATGGCTTAGCAGTTAAAGCACTCGGTGCTCTTCCAGAGGAATCAGGTCTGGTTCCTTCCACCCACATCTGGCTGCTTATAACTAGCTGTCACTCCAGCTCCTGGAGGGTGCATGAGTGCATACACACACATACACAGGCACCCAAAATATTTTTAAAATAAATAATTTTGAAAAGTTTTAAACTTCAATTTTGTGTGTCTGGGTGTTTGGCTTGAATGTATGTCTGTGCACCACTTGCATGCCTGGTGCCTTTGAAGATCAGAAAAGGATGTCAGATCCCCAAGACCTGGAGTTATAGACAGTTGTGAGCCCCCAGTGGGTGCTAAGAATCAAACTCCGGGTCCTCTGGAAGAATAGACAGTGCTGTTAATTAATAAAAACCAAAGCACACACAACTTAAACACAAAGACCTTCCATGTGGCTCTTAAAAGAACAGTCATCATTAATGTGTTCGCTCTTATTTTTTCTAACCCTTCTTCCCAGGAATGTAAATTATTTTGAGGTAAATCTGAGTCATGCTAACATTTTACCATAAACATTTGATAATATGAGGCTGGCAGGATACATATATACTACATCAGCTGCTAAAGGTGCCTGATGTTAAGCCTGATGACTGAGGTGATCTCCAGATTCACTTGGTGGAAGAGAGAATGGAATGGACTTTCATAATTTGTTCTCTGATCTCCACACCTGGCTGGTGGCCCAACACATGACACTCATAAATAAATATATAAAATAAGTATAAAAATAGAATATGTCTCCAAAAATGAAATCGTTAAAAACAGTCGCAGTCTCAGCTTTCAAATAAACAGTAATCAAAGGCCCAAATGCTGTTTATTTAGAGTTGTGTTAAACAGTACAGTTTAAGTGCTCTAATGCTAGTGGACAGCAGGGGGCAATGTTTGAAAAGTAACTCACCCAGAATACTTGACATATTTCTAGAATCCTTTACTTGGAAAGGAAAGGAACACTTGGAATCGTCTTCTTGTACAGTGCTTTTAGTAGATAATAAGTATGAGAGAGAAAAGATTCCTATTTTAGCTTGTTTCAAATTTGAACCGTTAGATCTTGGCATCTGTTCTAATAGGATAATTGTGTATCTTTGTAATAATACATTTAAAATGTGTTTTCTCAATGAAAACTAAGCCTTGCTATCCTAATTTCTGAAGTTATTTAGAAGTCATTTTTAAATATTATTTTTAAAAATAACTATTGGTGAATCTAGGTGAAAGATGTTTACTCATTGAACTATTTTAAGTTCAATGTTTTAAATTTAAGTTAGAAAAATGAAGTTTTAATTTTAGAATGCATCAGCTATAATAAAATTTAGAAACCCACCTAAATATAATAAATTATCAGTAACTCTCACACTATCCAAGTGGATTAATTACAGGAAACAAACTCAGGTGATTGTATAAAGGTTAATAATGCTGTAAGGTTTAAAGTCAACTATTTTATAGCAGTTGTATTACTGAAAGCAAACTATTAATATTAATTTCTAACTTTTCCTTATAGTATCTTTTGGCTATGACCTTTGTTTATTTCAAGAGAGCTAAATTTACTATAAATGAGCATACCAGGATAAATTTCTTTATTGCTCTGTAAGTATGCTTTCTACTAAATGAATTTTATTGGTATTTACAATATATGTGATTTGTAATTTAAAGCAGAACAGTATTTTTATGGATATTGTTAATAGGCCTTCTTGTGTGAAAATTACATATATTTTAATAGGATAGTTTTATGTTCTTTTCCCTGGTATTACATTATATGCCAGAGATTTATTGTTCAGTATCCCACTTCAGGTTGTATTATCTTTTACCTTTTTCACAATGCTCTCATATACATTTCCCTCTCCCACCCCCACTGGTTTGTTGCTGTTGTTGTTGTTTTGTTGTGGGTTTTGGTTTGTTTGGTTGGTTTTGGTTTTTTGAGACAGGGGTTCTTTGTGTAACAGCCTGGAACTTGCTTTGTAGACCAGGTTGGCCTCAAACTCACAGAGATACACCAGCCTCTGCCTCCCAAATGCTGGGATTAAAGGGTTTCACTACCCCTGCTCATCTCAAACACTAGTTTTTTGAGACAGGATCTCATTATGTAGCCCTGGCTGTCCTGGAACTCACTATATGTAGTCCAGGTTGGCTTTGAAAACACTGAGATCTACCCGCCTCTGTCTCCTGAATGCTGAGATTAAAGATGTGTGGCACCACACTCAGCTATTTGTATATTTTTTAAAGATTTATATATTTTTATTTATTATGTATACAACATTCTGTATCCATGTATATCTGCACACCAGAAGAGGGCACCAGATCTCATAACGGATGGTTGTGAGCCACCATGTGGTTGCTGGGAATTGAACTCAGGACCTCTGGAAGAGCAGTCAGTGCTCTGAACCTCTGAGCCATCTCTCCAGTCCCCCCCACCCACCCCATTTATATATTTTAAAAGACAGAGTATTACCTTTTAAACTGCCAGTTAGTATGTTAGTATGTGAAAAATGTTTTGGATATATTATTTTTGTTTGGGGTTTTTTTGTTTTGTTTTGGGGGGGTTGTTTTTGTTTTTGTTTTTGACTTTTTGAGACAGGATTTCTTTGTGCAGCAGCCCTTGCTGTACTGGAATTCACTCTGTAGACCAGGCTGGCCTTGAACTCACAGGGATCCACCTGCCTCTGTCTCCCAAGTGCTGGTAAAGGTGTGCACCAGGTTTGGATATATTATTTGTAGGTCTGTATTTAAAAGGTAGGAATTGGCCAGGTGGTGGTGGCCAACACTCAGGAGACAGAGGCAGACAGATCTCTGTGAGTTCGAGGCCAGCGTGGTCTACAGAGAGAGTTCCAGGCCAGGCTCCAAAGCAATACAGAGAAACCCTGTTTCAAAAAATAATAATAATAAATGGTAGGAATTATTCACATTTAATATTTTGTGTTCACTGATGGTCTCATCAAATACTGATGAATATTGTTTATTCTCCAGATTTTCTGTTGATATCACATTCATTAATGATAACTTTGTTTCTGTTGTTTTAATGATGTGGTTTTCCAATTTATAAGTCATAATTTAGTTTGGAAAAATATAAAACTCAGTGATGGAATACTTGCCTGGTATGCACAAAACTCTGGCATCAGTCCTCAGCACTGCTTTACAATAAAGGGGAAAGGTCAAATTTAAGAATACATTTTGGTTCCAGGCATCCAGGGCTGTTACACAGAGAGACTCTGCCTCAAAACAAACAAATAAAAAAGAATACATTTTGGAAATTGTGTTCGAGGTGTTTTCCTGGTATGAATGAAGCTCTGGCTTCAATTATTAGCAACCCTTCCCCCATCCAAAGAAAAACAAATAATATGTTTTTTTTCTACCCTGTACATGGATACAACAATGCAGCAAGAATTTATGTACATAATTTTAAGTGTTAAACTAGAACTGTATACAAAATCATTGCATTTCAATATTGGGAGCTGGAGAGATTGGTCAGGTGTTTAAGATAGCTGCTCTTCTGAAGGACTAGGATTTAGTTACCAGCACAACCATCTGTACCTCCAGTTCCAGGGAATCTAATGCCCTCTTCTGGCCTCTGGGCAGTAGGTACACACATGGCACACAGGCAGACAAAACACTCAAACACATTTAAAAAAAAAAAAAGAAAGAAAGAAATTGGAGTATCACCTGCTTTATGATATATAGTAGTGACCATGCTCTATCAGAGCTGTTTTTAATGATGTTGCTCAGAATGGCTTCCTTCCAGATGACGATTGAGAAGCTAATTAAAAAAAAAAAAAAAAAAAAAAAAAAAGGGTGCCAGGTACCACAAGAGTAACAGAACTGTGCTGTTTTCTGGGATTTTGGTTTTTTTACTTTTTTTTTTAATGGAGTGTGCTGGATGTCTCTACAATTTTGTTCAAATGACTGCAGAACCTGGAAAAGCTGTTGCTGCTATTAATGCATAACATACTGAAATTGGAGTATCATAATAGCTGTCAGTACTGAGGAATAAGTTTTTACTCAAAGTCTACTTAGAATCAGGGTTTTTAAAGAAATAAGGCCAGAGGAGCCTTAACTATGCATTAATTAGAGAGACATTTTTCCAGAACATAGGAAAAATGAGCTGAATTTAACATTTGGTGATGATTGCTAACCTAGAAGAATTTAGTAGTAATAGCCAATAGTGAGTATTATGTGTCAATCGCCAATATATATATATATATTTTTTTCTTAAGAAATGTGTTTCTTTTTGTTTGTTTGTTTTTGTTTTTGCAGACAAGATTTCCCTTGCTGTCCTAGAGTTCACTTTGTAGATCAGGCTGGCCTCTAAGTCACAGAGATCTGCCTGCCTCTGCCTCCTGAGTGCTGGAAGTAAATGAAATGCATTTCTTATCCTGATTTACAGACAAGGAAACAATTTAGAAATTAAAGCACTTTACAAGATCACAGAAGTTAGCAAGGAGGCCAGTATAGTAGTTCACATCTATACTCCCAACATTTAGGAAGCTAAGGCAAGAGGATCGTGAGGGCAGCCTGGGCTAAAACAGAAAAAAAAAAAAAATGGAGCAGAGTTGTTGAGGTTCAAATTCATGTAAGACATTTCCAAGAGTCAGATTCAGCCTTCACACTACTACTTGTTTCAGTATATTTTTCCATTCAGTATCATACATATTCTGTAGTTTTCTTCACCTGACAATTAAACCAAAAAGGGCTTTAGTGCCAATCCAGGTAGAAGCCTGAAATTGAATTTGTTTCACTTGTTTTGTGGCTATAGCCATTAAAGTACTATTTAGCGTCTACTGGGTAGTAATCTTTAAGTGCATTGCAGATTGTATTATATTTTAAGCAACGTGAATTATAATTTCCATTCTGTGTCTGATCATATGTTTTCTGTAGGCTAACTTGGTATTTCTTTTCATTAAACATTTCTTGTTAGCCACTGTTTTAAAGCTCACATTTTCTATGTAGTCATGTAATGTTTCCTTACAATATTCTTTTGGGGGGGGTGGGGTTTCAAGGCAGGGTTTCTCTGTGGCTTTGGAGGCTTTCCTGGAACTGAATTTAATTTTCTTTTCTTATATTTTAAAATCTTCTGAGACAAGGCGTTTGTAGTCTAGGCTGGCCCCAAACTCCCTGTGTGATCTTGAACTGATCCTCCTCCCCGCCTTTGCCTTTCAAATGCTGAGATTTCAGGTGCTGGGAACTGAAGCCAAGTCCTCTGTAAGAGCCTCTCCAGGTCCTAAACATTTGTTTTTATATTCTATCTTGATTTGGGATTTGCTTCTGTTCGTGGTGTCTTGTTTCCTTGTGTGTTTTGTAATGTTTTGTTGTTAACCTATCGAGTCTGCATTGCCTCTGATTGGAAATCTGCCCCATCCTTAACTTTATTCCTGTATTAATTTCTTGCCTCCTTTTTTCCCTCCCTCCCTCCCTCCATCCTTCTCTCCCTCTCTCCCTTCCTTCCTTCCTTCCTTCTCTGTCTCTGTCTGTCTCTCTCTTTTGGAACAGAGTTTCATACAGCCCAGGCTGGACTCAGAGTTACTATGTAGCTGAGGATAGCTTTGAATTCCTGATTCTTCTGTCTCAACCTTTCAAGTACTAGGATTACAGATATGTGCCAACACACTGGCCTAATGTGTCTTTTTTTGTCTGATTGCCTTTTAAGATTTTTTCATTGCTGTTGAACAACTTGGTTAGGGTGTACCAGGGTATAATTTTCATGTGAATTCTTGTTTTTTATTCACTGAACCTCTTCGTAGATTTGTAGGTTTTTTGTTTGATTTGGGGGTTTTGGTGGTGGTGGTGGTGGTTTGGGGGGTGGTGGTTGTTGTTTTTTTCTTTTTCAAGACAGGGTTTTTGTGTGTGTAACCCTGGCTATCCTGGAATTTGCTTTGTAGACTGGCCTTACACTTAGAGATCTCTGCCTATCTCTGCCTTCCAAGAGCTGGGATTAAAGGCATGCCATCATCACCTGGCTGTAGATTTATAAGTTTCGTCAAATTTTTTAAAGGGTCTCCTGTAGACCAGGTTGAACTCAAACTTTCTGTGTAGCTAAGGATGTCCTTGAGCTTTTAATCTTGCCTCTACCTCCCAATGGCTGTTATTATAGATGTATGCCAAATACCTACTTATGCAGTGCTGGGACCAAGCCTAGGGCCTCCTGCATGCTGTGTAAACATGGTAACAGCTATATTACATCCCTTGTCCCATTTTCTTGAAACTATGGAAAAATTCATCTATTTCATCAATATTCTTTGATTAACTGCCACTTTTCAGATTCCAAGTTTACTTTGAATTCACTTCCTGAAGTTTTCACACATTCAACTAATGTTCTATTTCTGATTTTTAATTTTTGTCTTTATATTCCAGTTTGGGTAGATTCTATTACTGTACTTTCAATTGACAAATCTCTTCTCCAGTACTTGATCTTCCATTAATCTAGTTCAGTGTTTTTCATCCTACACATTGTAGTTTTCATCTCTGGAAGCACGGTTTCAATGTATCTCCTTGTATCTGCTTTTTGAGCATATAGAATAGTTACAGCTGTTTTGATGTTTGGGGGTTCCTTTTTGGTTTTGTTTGGTTTTGGGTTTTTGGGGTTTTTTTTTTTTGGTTTTTTTTTTTTTTTTTTTTTTTTGTTTTGTTTTTCGAGACAGGGTTTCCTTGTGACTTTGGAGGCTGTCCTGGAACTAGCTCTTGTAGACCAAACTCACAGAGATCCGCCTGCCCCTGCCTCCCAAGTGCTGGGATTAAAGGTGTGCACCACTACTGCCCAGCTCATATATCAGTTTGGGGTTGGTTTTGATTGGTTAGTTATTATCTTTACCATGGTTTTTGTTTTTCTGCTTCGTTGTATGCCTGGTTCCCCCTCCCCTCAGGTATTTGACAAACTACTGGCTTCTAAATGTGTATGAAGGAGCTGTCTGAAGATAGCCCAAAGAAAGACAGAAAGAGTGGCTCACAGTCGTTCATTTAGAACAATAAACACACCTGTTCTCAGTCAGGCAAACAGCCACAGTCCCTGGAGTAGTAAGGAGGTACTCTAAAAGTCTTGTCTTGGGTTGGCTGATTAGCTCCAGACGGAACATGCCACAGATTCACGTAAGAAATCAGAAAAGCCTCAGACTGTTTCAAGGTAACTTACTGCATCCCAGAACAAAGGTCAACATTTATAGGAATAACAAGGCCCACCATTTTATTATGTATTTATTATGTGTTCCTTTATGTGTTGATAAGTCATTTGTATTTCTTTTCTTTTTTTTGTTATCTGTTGTTCTTGTCCTTACCCATTTCTTTCTTGGGTTGTTGATCCTCTTTGTTAGGTACCTGGCTAATACAGTTGAAGAAGATGAAGAAGAAGCCAAGTATGAAATTTTCCCATGGGCTTTAGGGAAAAACTGGAGAAAATTGTTTCCTAATTTCTTAAAGTTAAGGGACCAACTCTGGGACAGAATTGACTATAGGGCTATTGTGAGCAGGAGGTGCTGTGAAGAGGTAAGGATTTAAAACACTTTTTACTTAAAGTCTTTGTTTACCTAATTTTCCTTGGTTTATTTATTTTTGACTTGGTTTTGTTTTGCTTCCTTATTTGGCGATAGATTCCCAAAATTAGTCGAGCCTGGTTTAGAATTCAGTCTTATTTTGTCCTCTTCCGTTTTAGGATACAAGTATATTGTGCCACTATGTCCTGCCCACTTTGGTTTTAATGCTCTTTTTCTGTTTTTCTCTCTCTCTCTTTGTACATGTACAAAGATCATTAACCTCAGTCACTACATATTCTGTTTGTTTGAATTTTATCAGAATTATTAAAAATTGTAATTCTCATTTTTCAGAGCAGACTACTTCTGTAGTATTTTTATTGCAGTGTCTCCCTCCTGTCTGAAAGATCACCAGTATGCTAACAAAGGGTTTGTAGCCCTTAATCCTAGTTAGACATATTAAAGCATCTTATTTAATATTATCAAATTAGGAAACCAGAGCTGAATAATAATTTCCACTAAAGTATATGAATTTTCAAGTTTCTGAGGCCAACAACATGTATATAATTTAAATAAATTTAAATAAATTTAAAATACAAACCTCTTTTCACAAACAATACATTTTTTATTTAATTTTTTTTAAATTTCATTTGAGACAGGCTCTCTCTCTATAGCCCTAACTGTCCTAGAACTCTCTATGTAGACTAGGCTAGCTCATAGAAATCACTCTGCCTTTGTCTCCCAGGAGATGAAACTAAAGGTATATATCGCCACGCTCAGCACATTGTTTTTTGGGGGTTTTTTGTTTTGTTTTTTGGTTTGGTTTGGTTTTTGTTTTTTGTGGGTTTTTTGTTGTTGTTTGGTTGGGTTTTTTTGTTTGTTTGTTTTGCCGGGTTTTTTGTTGTTGTTGTTGTTGTTGTTGTTGTTTTAGTTGTAGTTTTTCTCTGTATTGCTTTGGAGCCTGTCCTGGAACTCACTCTGTAGACCAGGCTGGCTTCGAACTCCACATTGATTTCTTAATGTTATATTTTACTAAGATAAATCATTCTATTTATAAATAATGTATTTTGTTGATTTGATTTTGGTTTTGTTGAGACAAGGTTTCTCTGTGAAACAGTGATAACTGTCCTGGAACTCAATTTGTAGACCAGGCTGGGATTAAAGGCATACACTACCACTGCCCAGCCCTAGTACATATACTAGCATTTAGAAATAACGGAAGATAGAAAGTAACAGAAAGATTATATAGCTAGCTAAGACTCTACAAAGTTAAATTCAGTGAGAAAGATTGCATAAATGAGGCCTCTAAAATTAGTGGAACACTGTAATTTTTTCCAAGTACATACTACTCTGCTTCTATTCTGTTCTCTTCCATTCTCTTTGGAACTATTATATAAAGCCTTTCCTCTATTGTCAACAGAACTTTATCAAAGCCTCATAGCTTTATATTGCCAAAAGCATAGGTCAGTTTTTAGTTCTCAACTTAGCAGTAGTATTTGGCACACTTACTTTTCTGATACAGTATCTTCATGTGGTTTTCCAAATATTGTGGCTGATGGTTTTTCCTCTTATTTTTCCAGTTCCCTTTTATCTCTTCAGCGTATTAAGGTGCCCCAGAGCTCAGACCTGGGACCTATTAGTAAGTCATCTTGTTCATTCTTTTTTTTTTTTCCAGACAGGGTTTGGAGCCTGTCCTGGTGTAGACCAGGCTGGTCTCGAACTCACAGAGATCCCCCTACCTCTGCCTTCCGAGAGCTGGGATTAAAGGCGTGCGCCACCAATGCCTGGCTCAGTTGTTCATTCTTACGACATTAATTTAGAGGGACTGGAGAGATAGATAGCTAAGCAGTTAGAACCACTTCCTAGTCATCCAGAAGACCAGAGTTTAGTTCCTGGGACCCATATCTGGCAGCTCACAACCACCTGCAACTCTTAACTCCTAGAGATCTGACACACTCTTCTAGTGCCTATAGGACTGGGCATGTGCAGATTCACATAAAAATTAAAATAGTCCTAAAAGACTTTAACATAAAGATCTAAAGGTTATATGTAATGACTTCCCACTGTTCTGTTTTCTCTATGGCATCTAACTGCCATATAAACTTCTCAGTGGTAATTTAGAAAGTTCATCTGTATCTTATTTTGAGAATTAAGAAGCATATTATTCTTTCCATGTCTCAGATTAAGAGGTGTGGTTAAATTATGACTTGTCTTGCTGTTACTACTGTTAAAGAACATACACTCCCCTTTTGGTAATACTGAGTTTTGTAATTTGTCTCTCTCCTTCCATCTTTTCTTCCTCTTCCTTCCTTCCTTCCTCCCTCCCTCCCTCCCTCCCTCCCTTCCTTCCTTCCTTCCTTTCCTCTCCCCCCCCTCCTTCCTTGTTTTTTTGAGATAGGTTCTCTCTACATAGCCCTGGCTATCCTGGAACTTACTACTTAGACTAGTCTGGCCTTGACCTCACAGAGATCTGCCTGTCTTTGCCTCCTGACTGCTGGGATTAAAGGTGTACACTACCACCCAGCCCTTTTTCTTTTTTCTTTCTTTCTTTCTTTCTTTCTTTCTTTCTTTCTTTCCTTCCTTCCTTCCTTTTCTTCCTTCCTTCTTTTCTTTCTTCCTTTTTTTTTTTGAGACAGTGTTTCTCTGTATTGCTTTGGAGGCTGTCCTGGCACTTACTCTGTAGACCAGGTGGCCTGGAAGTTAGCTACAATACTGTAGCTAACTCACAGAGATCCACCTGCCTCTGCCTCCCAAGTGCTGGGATTAAAGGCGTGCACCACCAACGCCCGGCTCCCTTTTTCTTTTTAAGCCACATTTGCAAAGCTATTATCTATAGCCATATTAACTGCATTGCATTTTATAACCCTGTCTGCTTTTTCTCACTTTAGTTCAATCTCACCTTTGGGTCCAATCTAGTGAATTTTTTTTTATTTTTTAAATTTTTTAGACTTATTTTATGCATATGGGTATTTTATCTGCATGTGTGTTGTGTGCACCACATGTGTGCCTGGTGCCCATATCAGAAGAGAACATTAGTCTGGAACTGAGATACAGATAGTTGTGAGCTACCACATAAATGCTAGGAACCCAATCCAGGTCCTCTGCAGGAGCAACAAGTACTCTTAACAACTGAGCCATCTCTCCAGCACCTCCCCCCAATTTTGTGTTCAGCTCTCTTACATACTTGTTTGAAGAAAGGTGAACTATAATTATATGCAAATAAAAACACACTATATACATATACATACAAATACGTGTGTGTGTGTGTGTGTGTGTGTGTGTGTGTGTGTGTGTGTGTGTGTGTGTGTGTGTAAATGGCTTTTCTAGAAAGAATGAAGACTATTTCCTTACCAACTCTGATCTTGGCTTCTTTTTGGACATAGTTCCTTTGAAGTGAAATTAATTTACATTGATGATGGCTTAATTTCTAGACTGGTTCACAGATTATAGAGGGTGCCTATCCACTGAGAGAGACTCCATCCCAGTGTCTTTCATGCATCATAGAGGGTGACAGGTGATGGAAGGGGAAACTTTTGTTTATGATGCTTTATGTACTCTGGTGTAGTTGCTACAGTATTATAGCTAACTTCTGTTAGCTACTACTTGATTTCAGATTAGTAATTTAGGGAGCAATAGTATTGGGCATAGTAAAACAAGGATGGTATGCAAAAGACCCTCTATTGTAATGTACTGGAAAGAGCTAAACTTGTTATAGTTAGGAACTAGTTAGCAGTGCTCTGGAAGTGAAACCAATGTTAGAAACATTACAAAATTATAATTGTAATGACTTAGTAGTAAGTTGGCTATAGCATATGTGGAAAAGGAAGTTACTGGTTTCAGATCTATCTAATGGGAAGAATGTGGAGTTCTATAATGTAAAAAGAAAGGAGAGAGACTCAAACTGCTTTATTGGAAAGTTAAGGAATTTGGTATTTAAAACATAG
The DNA here is from genome assembly GCF_003668045.3 of Cricetulus griseus. Taxonomy (NCBI): domain Eukaryota; kingdom Metazoa; phylum Chordata; class Mammalia; order Rodentia; family Cricetidae; genus Cricetulus; species Cricetulus griseus. The sequence continues at coordinate 11,951,903 of NC_048600.1, read as the reverse complement.
GAAATTAGGGTGATAACTGAGTAATAGCTATAGAGAATCAGCATATAAATGATACTTAAAGCTTAGTAATACATTTTCATTGTAGAGGTCTTTTATTTCCTTGGTTAAGTTTATTTCAAGGTTTGGGTTTTTGGGGGTTTTTTCTTGCTCAGCATGTTCGTTATTGGTATATAGGAAGACTACTGGTTTTTGTACGTTTGTTTTATTAATATATACTGCCACTGATGAAAGTGTTGATCAGATCTAAGAGTTTTCTGGTGGAATCTTGGGATTGTGGGCTTTATGTATGAAATCACATTATCTAAAAATAAGGATACTTTGACTTCTTTTCATACTTTTATCTTTTTTTATTTTCCTTTCTTACTACTCTGTAGACCTCAAAAACACAAATACTACATATCTCTCTCTTTTGTGCACCTTAGATTTTTATAGAGTGAGAGGCAGAGGCAGGTGAAACTTTGAAGACAAGCCTGGTCTCCAGGCCAGGCAGGGCCACATAAAGAGACACTGTCTCAAATAATAATAATAATAAATAAATTTTAAAAAGTAAGTAAAAGCTGGGTAATAGCAAATGAAGGAACTGATAAAGCACAATTAGTAAGGCAGTATGCCAGTGCTGAAACACAAGCAATCCAACTGCAGGGCCAGAGCTTTTTACACTTACCGATAGCCCCTCTTGGGATCAAAACACTACCCAATATTCATTTTTACCAAAGGCACCAAAACAAAATATCCCTAATGATTTTTTAAAAGGAGGAAATTGTTTCTTGTTTCTAGTAGGTCAACTACTACCAATATTTCAGAGAAACCTCTTTCATGGAATCTGATTTAGCACTTGACGTATATAAAAGATACCCCCAGAGCCAGGCATTGGTGGCGCAAGCTTTTAATCCCAGCACTCGGGAGGCAGAGGCAGGTGGATCTCTGTGAGTTCGGAGACCAGCCTGGTCTACAAGAGCTAGTTCCAGGACAGCCTCCAAAGCCACAGAGAAACCGTGTCTCAGGAAAACCAAAAAAAAAAAAAAAAAAAAAATACTCCAGGACCTAGAAAGTTAGCTAATTTACTCACAGTCCTGAAGAACTAAGAACAAATTGAATCTTAAAGTATACTTAAGAGCTAGAAATGTGCAGCTCAATTGGTAGAGTGCCTATCTAGCATGCCAAGTGTCCTGGGTTTGATCCCTAGCACCATATAAACAGGGCATGATGGTATACACCTGTAAATCCAGCACTTAGGAGGTGAACAGGAAGACCAGAAATTCAAGGATAAGGTCATCCTTAGTCATATAGTGAGTTCAAAGTCATCCCGAGTTTTATGAATCATATTCTGCCTTCTCCCCATTTTCATGTGTGTATACATATATGTATATATCTTTATATATATTTATTAGTTTATAGATTTGTTATATTTCATCTATATATATGTATATAAATACACACATAAAATTTAAGAGACTTGCATGGAGATTTGTCATGTGGTTCAGTGGTACAGCACTTGCTTGGTACAGCACCACCATTCACTTGCTGAACAGACTAATCTAGTAGTATTTTATTTTCCTAACAAGAGTCCTTTCTCATCAAACAAAATTATACACCTTATACATACAACCCTAATACTGAGCTCCTCTGCTGCTGCCTTCCCTTGTCCTTCCTAGGCCCCCAATATAGCTCTGAAATTTTAGAAGTTTTAAAATATTTTAGAAAAATCACTAGTTTAGGTAACTAGTATGGCTTTGTCTGGCTGTCATTTTAGGATTATTGTAATTCTCACTTACTGTGGTTAATTGACAACTGAAGCTAAAAGTTTTGACTTAAAACTTGATGTTTTGAATTTCATGAAGTCAGCATGCTTGATGTCTTAAATGGCTATCACTTGCTAGCTACTAACTATGTAGTAAGGACTTTACATGTAATATTGAATCTCAAAACAATCTTTGGGGTAATTAGGACTCCCATTTTATCAGTGAAGTAACTGAACCTCAGAAGGGCTAAGTAACTTGCATATAATCAGCAAGTAGTAGAGCCAGGACAAGTGGGAAAATCTACAACTGAAGTCCATGCTTTATTTAACAAACCTTATGACAACACCTGATAGTGAGGTCGTAAGTGTTTTAGAAAATGCATCATTTCCTCACCACAATCTTCTAAAAATATACTCTTGTTATATCTGTGTAACAAATAAGGAAACCAAGGAACAAATAACTTACATGTTTTTGTTTTTTACCATATCCCTTGATATAACTGCAATTATTTAAAAATTAGTCTAGCAAACATGGGTAGGGGTCTAAATATTTTAACCTAACACTCAAAAAATAAGAATTATGTAATATTTTAGATGAATTATATTATCTTTTATAAACTTAGAAATATTCAGAATTTTAAAAATAAATACCCTGGCAGGGTATGGTAGCACACACCTTTCCCAGGCACTCAGGAGGCAAAGACTGGCAGATCTGTTAGTTTGAGAACAGTCAGGACTACACAGAGAGACCCTGCCTCAAAAAACTGACTGACTCAATAAGTAAATAGCAACTAAAAAAGTTTCTTCATTTTTATTATCTGCTTGAATTAATTTACTTTGTCAATTATGATGTTAAAGATCCAAGCAATAACTCTACTGAAATGCTGCTGTAGATATTTTAAACTTGTAACTTGAGTGTTTTTATTGTTTGTTTCTTGAGACAGTTTCTTTGTGTAGCCTTGACTGTCCTGGAACTTGCTCTGTAGACCAGGCTGGCCTCCAACTCACAAAGATCCACCTGCCTCTGCCTCCGGAGTGCTGGGATTAAAGGTGTGTGCCACCACCACCCAGCTCCACAACTGTCTTTTTCCCCTTTTGTTTTTTTTAATGTCAGATTTAGAAAAAGTTGTTTGTGAAGTACAATTTCTGTACTTTACTCAATTTTAAAATTTTATTAAATTGACAAAGTAACCATTTTGCTATAGGTTATGGCCATTGCACCAACCCATTACATCTGGCAACGAGAGCGCTCTGTGCATCACAGTGGAGCTGTTAGGAACTACAACAGAGATGAAGTTCATCTGCCCCGGGGTCCTAGTGCCACACCAGTAGATTGTTTACTGTGTGGTAAAAAAGGAAGATATGTGAGACTGGGACTGTCTTCATCATCATCTTCATCCAGTGACACAGTAGAGCTAATGGAAAAAAATTCTCAGGAATTTCACAATTCATTATCAATGGACATGATAGGTGAACCTTCTCAAGCTAATAGCTATTCACAAGGTATGATTTAACGGTAAAGTAGAATTAAACTAGTGCATAATTATCTATTCACACCTTTTAGGCAGGGATACATACGTTTCATAACTAAGTTAAATTAGTATTGAAAGTTTTCCCTCTTCGAGTTACCACTTTTTATTCTTTGTCTATAACTGTTTTGTGGTACCTTATAAACACTAAAAGTATTTTAAGATATCTTAAGCTGAAACTCAATACACTGTGAGCTCCAAGTAATAGGGCTTGAAGGGTTTCAATGAAATGTATGTTTTATTTAAAATGATTTCAAGAAGAAAATAAATTTACTTGTAATCACCATCCAACTATTGGTTTCTTCTATATACTTTTCTATTTCTAACAAAATTAGACCATATATTAGCCAGACTAGCTTTTTATTGTTTAATATAAATCATTTTCCCATGTCATCTAGTCTTATTGTGATATGCTATATCATAATTTATTTGCATATTTCAATTTTGTTGAGATATAAATGTTTACTTAGGACAATGATATGTTAACTAGAAAATAATTATATTGCCCAGAAATACAACTATATCATAACTATCAAATTATCTTTATATATTGCATTTCTCTGACATTTCTTTTCTAGATTTGAAACAGTACTAGAATAATACTCTGTAACAGAATACTGTTTACTTCTTACATATTTCTCTCACTTGAAAGATTTCTTGTAGTTCCTTTTAAATATCATGAAAAAAAACAAAAGGAAAACAGACACAATTTCAGAATTTTACTGATTTATTTTTACCATATTCCTATGAGGACAATAACTACTGATGCTTTACTAGAAAGGAAACTAAACTCTAGTCCTTTGAAAGTAGATAGAGGTTGAACCTTAGTTCCTGTTCCTTTCTTTGGACACAGTATTTACTTAACAAATTTTAGTGACAGTAGTTTCTTGCTTTTCAACATCTCTGAGTACACTCTTTGTGGTCATACTCATATTTGACAGTAAGTAGGGCTGATCATTAGCTCAACTATAAAGAATTGTCATTTATTATCTCTCTCCTATTTCCCAGGCTTCTTTTACTTTTACATTTTTTGATCCTCAGAATAGGTAAGGCTCATAGGATACTTGCAAGTCCCAGGCAATACAGAAAACCCCTTGCCTTCATAATGCACTTAATCTTCAATACCACTGAAGGTTAAGTATTGTTTTCTCCACTTGGCAAATAAGGAAACCAAGGCTTCTGTTAATTTGCCCAAGGATGATAGAGTAATATTTGAAAATCACAGTCTTGTGACTGGAACCTGAATTCCTATCTAGTATGCTCTATGGGCCGTTAATGAACTCCTGCTTTTAGCAGTGAAAATAAGCTGTAGCAGAAGCATTTAAGATTGCTACAGCAGAGGTACAAAAACCTTCTGAAATGCTTGTGTAATGTGTTGGGAGCAAATTTTAATAATTTGAACAGATATCTAGAAAAAGCAGAAGAGAAACTGCCATGTTTTCTTTAGACCAGTCCCTGTAGATCTCATTGGAGTATACTCTGTACTCCAGGTCTTGACATTCCAATAGGAAACTGGAATGCATGCAAGAAGTAAGGCATTTTGCCAGTCACTGTACTGAAAAGGCTGGGGGCAGGGGATGTGTCAATGGGTAAAGCCTGCTAACTGATGATCTGAGTTCAGTTCTCAGAGAAAGGGAGAGAGAGGTAATCAATGTAATTTTTAAAAATTTAAAGCAAGTTGTCTTTGAGACATTATAGACAAAAATAGAGTAGGGAGTGGTAGAAGGGATTGTTCTTTCACCTTGTTTATTGATGAAATCCCAATATAGGAATTATAGGATCTTTTGTTTGGTTTTGTATTTTGTTTCTGAGACAGAGTTTCTCTGGGTAACTCTGCTGTCCTAAAACTATTTTTGTAGTCCAGGCTGGCCTTGAACTGAATGCTGGGATTAAAGGTGTACACCACAGAGCCAGGCGGTGGTGGTGCATGCTTCTAATCCCAGCACTTGGGAGGCAAAGGCAGGTGGATCTCTGTGAGTTCAAGGCCAGCCTGGTCTGCAAAGCCACACAGAGATACCCTGTCTTGAGAAAAACAAAAACCAAAAAAACCAAAAAAGGTGTGCACTACCAACCAACATTATGCTGTGAATCTTAACCTTAACCTTAAGGTTAACTCTAAAAGCCTTTGATAATGTCAGAGGGCAAGTGATATAAAGAAAAAATATTGCTGGGTATGGTGCATCCATATTTGTAATCCCAGTACTTAGGAGGTTGAGGTAGGAGGATTTCAAGTTGGAAGCCACTTTGGGCTACAGTGATTTCCCATTAAAGAGGGGAGGTGGCCAGTTGGTGATGGTGCATGCCTTTAATACCAGCATTTGGGAAGTAGAGGCAGGAGGATGTCTGTGAGTTCGAGGCCAGCCTAGTATACACATTGAGTTCCAGGACAGCTAGGGCTACACAGAGAAACCTTGTCTTGAAAAACAAGAAGAAAAGGGGAGATGGTTAAAAGTACCTCTCACTCTTCCAGAGAACCCCAGTTTGATACCCAGCATCCACATGGTGGCTCACAACTGTCTGTAATACCAATCCCATGGTACCTGATGTCCTTTTTTCTGGCCTTTACTGATACCTCACCTGTGATACACAGACATACATGTAGGAAGGCACCACACACATGTGGTACACAGACTTACATGAAGGCAAAACACCTATACACATAAAACTTAATAATAACAATAAAAAACCACTACCTCCAGGTGTTGGTGGCACACACCTTTTAATCCTAGCACTCTGGAGACGGAGGCAGGTGGATCTCTGAGTTTGAGGCCAGCCTGGTCTACAGAGCAAGTTCCAGGACAGGCTCCAAAGCAATACAGAGAAACCCTGTCTCAAAAACAAACAAAAACAAAACAAAACAAAAAAAAAAAAAAAACCCACCACCACCAACAAAGACTCCAATTAGATAGATGGATGAATAGAAGTCCGAACTCATTTTCTGGGATTAACAGAGTGAACTAACTAGGGATGAAATTAACAATACAGTGTAGAGGGAGTCAATAGCATTACCTCCAGTAGGGTCAGTCTCTTCTGCCTTAGCAGCTGCTCATGCCTTATAGTGTGGCCTCTGCTAACAAAACATTTCCCCTGCAGTGTACATAAGGTTGGAGTCACTTGATGGTTTATAGTCATGAAAAACTCATTCCAGGCCAGGCAGTGGTTGATACACACCTTTAACTTGGGAGGCAGAGCCAGGTGAATTTGAGTTTAAGGCCAACCTGATCTACAGAGTAAGTTCCAGTACAGCTAAGGATACACAGAGAAACTCTGTCTTGAAAACCAAAGAGAAACATACAAGGAGTTGATATGGCTCCAGGTTTTTATGCTACAACTTATTGTAGATAGTGACCAGTGCACCTTTCAAACAAAGCAACTTTCTTCCACCCATCCTAACTTGTTGCCTTCCCCCCTCTCTCTCACTCTCCTCTTTTATGGTTTCATTGTATATCACTGGGTGGCCCAAACTCACTACATATACCAGACTGGCCTCAAATTCACAGAGATCCACCTGCCTCTGGGTTGCCTCTAAAGTTGCTTGATTTTTAAATAACATGTACCAAAAAGCTAATTTAACACAGAAATGCTTGAGACATTTAAAAACAAAATGTCAATTTGATAAGGTAGAGGGAAACACTGTCAAAACACTTTCAAGGGGATAGGTGAGGCACTCTTTAAAAATTCAGACATATTATCACTACCAATATTATACTAGTCCTTTATACTAATCACGTTTAAAAATCCAATTCAAGAAACTTCAAAATGATTTTTTAAATGGTTTTCTAATATTCATTTCACTGCTAAAAAAAAACAAACTCAGAAAAGTCACACTATTACCAGCTAAAGCAACAGAAATAATGGGGTTTAGCTTTATCTAAATATGCAAATTTTAAATTTTATCCTATGTGTATAAGCGTTTTGCTTGCATGTATATCTCCTTATCATGTGAGTGCAATGCCCCTGGAAGCTGGAAGAACACATAAAATCCCCTAGGACTGGACTTACATGTATTTGTAAGCCACTGTGTAGGTGCTGGGAATTGAACCCAGATCCTCTGGAAGAGTGGCCTAGTGTTTGTAACCACTGAGCCATCTCTACAGCCCCCACTTTCCTGTTTTTGCTTGTTTTGTTTTGGGTGTTGGTGTTTGAACCTAGGGCCTTATATATGCTATACTCATGTTCTTCCATTAGGTTATGCCTCCAAACCCTGTGCAGCGTATTTTGTAGCAAACTATCACTGTTACTCTTTATGCTGCTTTAAGCCCCAAAGCATCTAGGCTAGTCCAAGTGGACATGAATTATCTGGAAACCTGGTTTTAAAATAAAAACAAAGGGAAAAATCCACTAAGCCTTATCTTTGGCTTTGACAGGTACAGAATATTCTCTATGTTAGATAACCTATAACCAAATAATTTTCTTAAAAAGAAGTTCACTTTTAAACTTCATTTTTTGTTATATTGTCATTCACTGTTCTGGACACAGTCACCTATGTTTAAAATCTTTGCACTTAACAAAGATATAACAAAGGCTAAAGAAGTCGGGCATTGGTGGCACATGCCTTTAAACCCAGCACTTGGGAGGCAGAGGCAGGCGGTTCTCTGTGAGTTCAAGACCAGCCTGGTCTACAAGAGCTAGTTCCAGGACAGCCTCCAAAGCCACAGAGAAACCCTGTCTCGAAAAACGGAAAACAAAACAAAAAAAATAAAGGCTAAAGATACGGCTCAGTGGATGAACATATGTTTGGCATGCACTGAACACTGGGTTCAAGCCCAGCACCAAAAAATAAACAGAGTAGGGCACATGGATTAATAATGCGATCGGGACTATGCTATATGACCAACATTTAGGAGCACAAGATATACAGAATTATAAACCCAGAACTCTGGAAGCTGAAGGAGAATCACTAGGTTCTAAGCCAGCCAAAGCTGCAGAGAATCATGTCTTCAAGGAATAAATAATAGACTACAGATTTCTCTCTGTAGAATGAGAAAGTTGGTAAACGATTTTCAAAAACAAGTAATGTATGAACAGGACATTGACTGAGTCCTGTTTTCCCAGGGACTGGCAAACATTAAGGACAGAGTGGAACAGCAGACAGTAATTTGAAAATACAGTTTATCTTACATGGAATCACTAGCTGATCTGGATCTTTTTTCACTATATATTTTTTATAACTGTCCCCTTCAATTCCTAATCATGTATATAATACTATAACTAAGTCAATAGATGAAACAATGCATGATCCAGTGTACATTTAAGCCACCATCAAACTTGCTGACCATTCCTGGATAGGAAAAGTAGGGGAAGGCCTCTAGAAAGCAACTGGAAGACAATTCTGAACAAGATCTCTTAAGATTTGAGCATGATACATGAGGGTCAGACAGACACAAGCTATCATGAAGCCACACATGGTGGCACACACCAAAAACCTCAGCACTTGTGATGTGGAGAGGATTAGGAGTTCAAGGTCATTACTGGATATATAGACAGTTTGAGGACAGTCTGAGCTACATGAGACCCTGTCTCAGAAAATGAAAAAGAAAGTAAAGAGAAAGTTAACATTAGTTAGCATTTGTCTTAGCATGCATATAATCCTAGTACTTGGATGCTGAGGCATGAAGATCATGAGTTGAAGGCTAGTCTGAGCTACACAGGGAGTAAGATCCTGACAGAGAGCTGGGGATAGCATCTGGCTCATAACTAGATTGCAAACATAATGAGAGAGGAAGGTTGGAGGAAGGCCTTAAACTGGGACTTGATGAACTATTTGAAAACAAATGCTAATTTGTTTATCATTCAATTCAAAATTAAGATGGATATACAATGATATATATTGTTCAATTCATTATCCATTGGATACAATATGCTAAGCAGAAACTAAGTAGACTTAGTTGGAGATGAAATAGGTTAAATGTTGTCATTTAAAAAAGCAGCACACTGATGCTGGGCTGTGGTGGCACACGCCTTTAATCCCAGCACTTGTGAGGCAGAGGCAGGTGGATCTCTGTAAGTTGGAGGCCAACCTGGTCTACAAAGCTACACAGAGAAACCTTGTCTCAGAAAAAAAAGAAGAAAAAGAAAAAAGATGTACCAGGTTCAAGGTCTTGGTGTCAATACCCAGCCAAAAGCAACATTACATCTTTATTGTAATTTTTAAGATTATATCATCCTCATCAGTTCTTCCCTACTATTTACTACAGCCCTATTTTCCTTTTATGTTTGTGTGGCTTTTTGGAGGTTGCATTCTACCTGTGGAGGTAATCTCATTGTTTTTGCTGCTGCACCAAGCACTTCAGCCTAGCTTACCAGCCTGCAAGTTCACAGGTGAATCTCCTGTCTCCACCTCCCATGTTGCTATAGAAGTGTTGGGATTACATATGTCCACCATTGCATTCAGCTTTTCTTTTTCTTTTTTTTTTTCTTTTTTTCCTGAGACAGGGTTTCTCTGTGTAACAGTCCTAGTTGTCCTGGAACTCGCTCTGCAAACCAGGCTGGCCTGGAACTCAGAGATCCACCTGCCTTTGCCTCCCAAGTGCTGTTTGGCTCATTATTACTTTAAAGTTCCATATAAGCAATAAAAATATATACTAGGGCCTTTAACCCAGAACTTGGTAGGCAAAGGCAATTGAATCTCTGAGTTTGAGGCCAGCCTGGTCTACAGAGTGATTTCAGGACAGCCAGGGCTACACAGAGAATCCTTATCTTGAAAATCTAGAAAAAAGTAAATAAATAAAAATAATAAAATATGTGCTAGCTCAGGCAGTGGTGAATTCCTCTAAGTTCAGAACTTAGGAGGCTGAGGCAGAAATATCAGAAGTTCAAGGCTCGGCTGGGCTACATAATGAAATCCTATTTCAATCTTTTTGTTGTTATTCTATCGCCCCCCCCCTTTTTCTTTTGAGAAACAGTATTTTTTTAAAAATATTTATTATGTATACAGCGTTCTGCCCAGGCTAGAAGAGGGCACCAGGTTGTATTGCAGATGGTTGTGAGTCACCATGTGGTTGCTGGGAATTGAACTCAGGACCTCTGGAAGAGCAGCCAATGCTCTTAACCTCTGAGATATCTCTCCAGCCCCGAGATACAGCATCTTGTAGTTTGATCCTCCTGCCTCCTCCTCACAAATGATTAAAAGCATGATTACCACTCCCAGATTGAGACTCTGTCCCAAAATAAAAGTCTAAAAGTATTTTAAAATATATAAATTTTTGTCTTAAATACATACAATTTACCTTAAAATGCATATTTTATTTCAGTAGCCAATGACCATCAATCAAACAGAGAAAAGGAAACTAATTTTATGAAGAAAGACAAAGCTATGGAGTGGTTTACAGGAAGTGAAGAATGACATGACTCAACTAAAGCAACCTGGAATCATTAGCTACAAAATGTCAAACTAAATGCAAGACAATGTCAAAATGGGACAGTTACCCAGTTGTACAATGTTCTTTAGCTTTTGTTATTCTTCAAGCATATGTAAAAGTTATACAAATCATAGTAATAACTAAAAGTACCAATTTATGACAGTGATTGACAATATAAAGTTGTAATTTGATACTTCTTTGCCTTCAAATTGATTGCTGTCATCAGGGGTACTCAGTTCAGCTGTGGCTTGACCTTCCTCAACCTGACAAGAAAAACTAGTTTAAAAGAGAAAACAATTAAGGTCATAACAATGCATTAGTTAAAAGGAAGAAACATTTAATATGTTCTGAAAACATTACTAACATGGGTGACCAGTCTAGCACTATAGGGATATGGTCTGTACAGAAAACCAGAATGTGATTCTTCTGTAACAGAACAAAATGCATACTACACTGTATAAGTGTTTTATAATTTGTTCACAAAAAGTATTGAAATATTAAACACTGTTCTTTTCCTGTAAGCTCTTTTCTTTTTTTGCATATGTTTTAGAGCTATGTTGCTAGTCAGAATACAGAAACATTTGCCAGTGATCACATAGTAACCTTACAGATAAGCTTATACCCAAATGGATAAGCCTGTTTCATAAATCAATATATCTGGAACCCTTTCCACAGCCTAAATAATGTACACATACAAGGACCTAAACTTGCTTCCTGGAAGAACTCCAGAAGCACTTCAGGACTTACATTTTGTAATTAACAGAATAGAAAAACACTACATTGCAGTTGCTGTACCAAACAAAACAAAACAAACCCCAAAATCCCTGAAGAGTATCTGATAGTTATGTGAGTGTATGTATTATTGTGTAAATGTGCTGGTCAACATAAGAATCTACAATATTTACTATTAAAAACACAAGCATAAAATAAAACTGAAGCTCACCACAGTTCTCTTGAAACACTTCATTTCCAACTCCAATTTCCTTTTGAAAATGTAATTGTAAATCTGCGTTGATTTTGGTCTGACTTTTGGAGGCAGAATTCCACTTATCTGTTTTGTAAGGCACATGAGCCAATCTCACTTATCTGTTCACATGAGAGCAAGTTCACAGGTTCCAATCCCATCCAAAAGTTCCATAACCTGTGTGATGCTTTCAAAAAAGTGAAATAGTAGGGAAGAACTATTTCATTTTTTTTAAATTGTAGCTGAGGCTCAGCATTCCGTGTGTGGGGCTATACATATTTGTATATGTTCCTGGAGATTATACTCATTCAAGTGAAGGTCAGGGGTTGACACTGGGTATCTTCCTCTACTACCCTCCACCCATTTTTTAAGACAAGGTCTCTTCAATGAACCTAGAGCTCACGGCTTCTACTAGATTGGCTGGCCGTGGGCTCTCTGGAGATCATGTCTCCCCTGGCCCATGACCTCCTTTACTTACTCTAATCTTACCTGCTTTGGATAAAAATAAGCTCATTTCACCACAGCCTGAGTCTGTTTCCAAAACAGTGTCCCTGGGCTCATGTCCATCATCAGTAGATCATTTATAGCCTATGACAGAATACAGTGTGAATGGCTCATAAATACATATCAAGACCCATTCTTTTTTTTTTTTTTTTTTTTTTTCCTAGACAAGATTTCTCTGTGTAGCTTTGGAGCCTATCCTGGCACTCGCTCTGGAGACCAGGCTGGCCTCTAACTCAAAGAGATCTGCCTGCCTCTCACGCCCGGCAAGACCCGTTCTTACCTTACACTACTGTCAGGGAAAGAATCAGAAAGGAATCAAAAGTAGATAGGACTCTGGCCCTGCCCAAGAACTAACATTTTGCTTGATAAAATAAAAATTAAAAAATCAATTAGTGTCTTAGGGTTTCTATTGCTATGAAGAGACACCATGACCATGGCACTCTTATAAAGGAAAAACATTTAATTGGGATGGCTTACATTTTCAGAGATTCAGTCCATTATCATCATGATACAACATGGTGGCATGCAGGCAGACATGGTGTTGGAGCAGGAGTTAAGAGTCCTACATTTTGACATGTAGGCAACAGGAAATTGTCTGAAACACTGGGCAGTATCCTAAGCATAGAAGACCTCAAAGCCTACCCCTGCAGTGACACACTTTGTTCAACAATGGCACATCTACTTCAACAAATCGATACCTCCTACTATTGCCACTCTCTTTGGAGGCTACTTTCTTTCAAACCACAATTAGCAAATACAGCAGCACTTCAGAAGCAACTAGAAATTACAGATAAAGGCCACTGGACTCAGAGGTAGCAGAAAGCAGCAGAACACCCTAGCTTAAAGTCAAGAGCAGAGAATTATTATTTTTTTATTTATTTATTTGCTTAAAGACAAGAATGGAGAGTTAAAGAAAATAATCAGGGTAGAGACAGGTAACCCTAGCTGTCCTCGAACTCCACCACCTTCCAGCAGCAGACAGTAGGACAGCTTTAAGCATAGTACAAGGAGGATAAGCACTTTAGGACAGAAGAGAGAGACTTAAAAGTCAGCCTGATGCATTGAGCTAGGCCTGGTAAGAAGTTAGGGCATGTCACTGAGGCTACAGAAAGGGCTTTTTATGAAGATTGGTAAGGCAAAGGAATACGTGAGGCCAGAAAATCAGTTATGAAGTTATTAGGCTCCTTTTTCTTGAAATGCTGAAAAATTTTTAATGTAAGCAAAAAAAGGAACTTTATCAAGAAATTGAAGCCGGTGTTTATGATGTTTAATCCCAGCACTTGGGAGACATCTCTGAGTTTGAGGTCTACAGAGCGAGGACAGCCAGAGCTACACAGAGAAACCCTGTCTTGGGGGGAAAAAAGAGAGAGAAATGATTAACTTTTAATTTATAATTATTAGCGTTTGGAACCTTGCTATGTAGACCAGGCTGGCTCAAACTCACAGCGATTTTCCTGTCTCTGCCTGCTAGGTGCTAAAGGCATGCACCACCATGCCAGGCTAGTAGAACTCCATCCTCTAGGTAGATAAGACCTTTGTAGTATTGAAATCAATATATCTGTCATTACCCAATGACACCTCAAAAAATATCCCAAGGATGGGCCTATTAACAATCAATCTTTGAAGTGGGGTAGGGGTGAGTTTCACCCACAAGAACCCAACTTGCCCACATCCCAACTACGGTTTCACGTGGTTATTAGGGGTGGCATTGCATGTAAGAGGTGAAAGGTTTCCTGGGGCTGGAACTCCACTGATGTGGCTTTAGAAAGTAGTCGCCATGCTTGGATGGGGCTTTTCCAGGAAGACCATCTTTGACACCTAATCCTAATAATCTTATTGGCTCACCAAACTAGGCTTGGCAGGAATTGTTTCTTTGGTCTGTTGGTGTCCCATGTGGGGTGAATAGCCATTTACGTGCATCTGTGCATCTCCCAAGAAAAAGCACGGAACAGAATGCAGGATTTTTGATGCATTCTAGGCAAGTCCTCTACAGCTGAGTTACATCCCTAACCCTAATATAAATATGTATGATAAAATATACTTCCAGTAACATACCTTACTAAGTATTATTAAAATACCGCCACAGGTCCTGCATAACCGTGGACATGCCTGATAATACACCCCAAATATTAAATATACATATATATTATATATATAATATATATATATATATATATTATATATATATATTATAACAATAGTACTACAAAATTTACCCCTAGTCAACATTCTCTTAAGTACTGAACTCACTTAAGAGCTGTGGGGGCCAAACGAGTACATCTCTGTTTAAGCTAACGAGCCCACATCACTCTAATACAAAACTGAATAAATCTTCATTTTAGAGAAAGGAGTGGAGACTATCAAATTTAAACTCAGTTTCTAAAATTATCAACACCTGAACATATTTTAAAAACGCAACATATTGAGAAACTCCAACATTTGGTGACATGATGAGAACACTCATCTGACAGACTGGGTACTGCGCCGGTTCTTTGCCCTTCCTGGAACCCACACCCACCCATCGCAATAGCTCTGGGCACGCTATCGGAAGCCCTGTTTTCATGAACCGCCCCCAAAGCCGGCCTCTGCAGCAGAAAACTCTTACCAGAGGAGCCGGTCACCATCAGGCCGGGGAGCTTGCCCACGATCTCGCTGAACGGGATTGCCTCCAGTTATTATTAAAGCGTCCGACGCTGCACTGATGAAATCATTTCTTAAATTGCGTTTGTCTTTTCCCGTCTGAGCTAAAATAAGCTCCCCGGCCGGGAAGGGTCCCTCTCTAGAAGGGGAGCAAGAAGAGGGAACGTGAGGTTTCCCGGGCTCGGTGGCCACCGAGCCACCGCGGACAGGACAGCACGCGCTCCCCGCAGCCACAGCGCGACGGAGGGAGGGAGGGAGGGAGGAAGGGGTCGCAGCAGCTCTGCTCTCCACCCCAGCCCCTCCACAGCCTGAGGTTTTCCGCAGACTAGAGACGCCGAGTCCCGACGCTCCGGACACCCAGAGTGGGAGACGGGGACGACCCGCGCACGCCGTGCCGCGCATCTCCAGGATTCGCAGCACCGGAACCGAGCTCCCTCCTAAGACACTAACGCAGGGTCCAACAGGAATGAATCGACCGACTCCGAGCTTCGACCGACCCTGGAAACGCCCGCCGCAGCCTCAACAACGAAAAGCATCCGCGCAGGTGCTGTCGCACACGAGTGACGCAATCACAGCCCCCTGCCCGCCCGACGCCTCGTTTCGGGCCGCTTAGGCTGCGGACTCGCCAGCATTCACAGGCTTCGCAGGCCGAGTTGCGTCACTACTCCTGCGTCCAGCAGACCCGGTGGGCGGAGTCTGGGGCTCGTTGATCTGGGGGATGAGGGACGGTCGGGCAGCTCAAGTCCTCGTTTCTTCTCCAGTGTGGCGAGAGTACGGAGATTTCGGCTCAGCAACCTCCGCCAGCTGGCTCGGGGACAGGAGGACCAGGAAAGACGAAATGTAGAGATTGTGAAACCTGGAAAGTCTTCTACCAGGTTTAATTCGCGGGAACGTCACCTATCACCCCCAAGAGACGAAAGTAAACTAGCCCTGCGATTCGTTGGTCAGACGTCGCAGATCTCACTGCTTGGTGACCCGCACACCTTGCTGATAACTCGCAAGTCCTTTTCGAATGGGTAGGGACTGCCTGTCCGTCTTCAGCCCGAGAGCTAGAGTGTCCACAAATGCGGAGGAAGACAGTAGTGGTCAGCGGGGGTATAGCTCAGTGGTAGAGCATTTGACTGCAGATCAAGAGGTCCCTGGTTCAAATCCAGGTGCCCCCTTCTCTTTAGGACTTTTTGTTTTTTGTTTTTGAAACCAACTGAAGCCAGATATGGTGGCACGCCTTTAATCCCACCACTCAGGAGGCAGAGACAGATGGATCTTTTGAGTTCGAGGCCAGCCTGGTCTATGTAGCGAAGTGTAGGACTGCCAAAGACCAGAGCGACAAACTAAGTAAAAAGGGACCCCATTCGTTTATGTTCTTATACAACAGAATTCTTTAAAAAAAAAAAAAAACACACAATTGTTTTAGCCGACCCTCCCCCAAACTAAATAGATGCTTCTTTTTTTTTATTTGAATTACAAACAAGATTGAATTACATGACAATCTCAGTTCTCTTCTCCCTCCCGTCCTCCCTTACCACCCCCCCAACTAAAAGCCTACCTATCACATATCCTTTCTTCTAATCTACACCTGACTCAACCTTTCTGCTCCCTCATGACCTCTGCATCCTTCCTCTTCTTCCCTTCTCATTCTCGTAGCTCCCTCCCCCTTCTTCCCATACTCTCAATTTGCTCAGGGGATTGTGACCCTTTCCCCTTCTCCAGGGCACAAAGTTTGTCTCTTTTAGGGTCCTCCTTGTTTACTAGTTTCTCTGGCAATGTGGATTGTAGGCTGGTAATCCCTTACTTTATGTCAAAAATCCACATATGAGTGAGTACTATCATGTTTGTCTTTCTGTGATTGGGTTACCTCGCTCAGAATGGTTTCTTCGAGTTCCATCCTAAATAGATGCTTCTTAAAACTGAAGTTAGTTTGCACCCAAAGTTAAATATCATTGGCCTGTCTGTTTAATCACTAGGCACATGTTTATTGAGATCAGGCAGAACCATGCTGGTATACTGAAAATTCAAGAGGAAGATTAAGTGGCTTCAGCAAGGTCTCTGACAAGATAGTTGAAAAATAGAATGTGAAATTTCCAACTACGTCAACCAAATTCAATAGCCTTTGTTGATTGTACCAGACACATTTTCTGAAGACTAACCAAGGACTGAGGCAATAGCTCAGTATGTAAAATGCTTGCTGTAAGAACAGGGGTCTCTGAGTTTGATTTCCAGAATCCACATTTAAAAGACAGGTGGGCATCGAGTTGGTTCAGTACATAAATGTGCCCACCCCAGAGACTGATGACTACATTTCAATCCCAGGAACCCATATGATGAAAGAACAGGCCGGGCAGTGCTGGCCCATGTCTTTAACCCCAGCACTGGAGAGGCAGAGACAGGCAGATCTTTGTGAGTTCCAGATCAGCTAGGTCTACAGAACTAGTTCCAGGACAGCCAGGGCTACATAGAGAAACCTTGTCTGAAAAGAAAGAAAAGGGAGAGAGAGAGAGAGAGAGAGAGAGAGAGAGAGAGAGAGAGAGAGAGAGAGAGAGAGAGAGAAAGAAATTAAGAGAGAAGGAAAGAAAGAAAAAGAGAGAACAGGTTTTTCCTGGGTTATCCTCTGATATATTGTAGCAAGTGTTCCTCTCCCCCAGATATTTTTCTTTAAAGCAGGGCATGATGGGTATGTAATTCTGATCAAGAGAAGCTGAGACAGGCAGATCCCCCCAGCACTCACTGGCCAGGCAGCCTAGCTCACCCGGCAAGTTCCAGGCCAGTGGACAGGAGATGTCTCAGGCACCAGACATGCACTTGGTACACAGACATATATGCAAGCATTCACCCATACACACAAAAATAAAAATAAAAAGTCTTTTAAATATGAAAAATAAACCCCATTCATAATCTGGGAGTGGGCCGGGCATTGGTTGCGCATGCCTTTAATCCTAGCACTCGGGAAGCTGAGGCAGGCGGATCTCTGTGAGTCCTATGTCAGCCTGGTCTCCAGAGCGAGTGCCAGGATAGGCTCCAAAGCTACACAGAGAAACCCTGTCTCGAAAAAACAAAACAAAACAAAACAAAACAAAAAAACAAAAAAAGAAAGGAAATAATAAATACATAATCTGGGAATGTAGCTGCTCAATAGTTGATTGCAGGCCTTGAGTTCAAGCCTCACCACCACTGGGGAAAGTTTTATTCATATTTCTTAAATTTACCTCATTTTGTGTCTCAAAACTGAAGATAGCATCCTTTAAATTTCTGTAATAATTTTCTTATGTTACTGTTTTTTTAAAAAAGATTAGCTAGATGATACTGGCCCATGCCTTTGATTCCAGCACTTGGAAGGCAGAGGAAGGCACATCTCTGAGTTCCAGGCCAATCTGGTTTACAGAGTAGTTTAAAGACAGCCGGGTGTACACAGATAAGCTCTGTCTTGAAAAACAAACAAACAAACAACAAAAACAAAGATAGAGAGACTGAGACTTATGTATATGAATATTTTGCCTTGTATGCCTCATGTGTTCCTGGTGTATTCAGAGGCCCGAAAATGGCATCAGATCCCCTGAAACTAGAATTACAGACAGTTGTGAGCCACCACCATATAGATGCTAGAACTGAACTGGGGTTCTCTATAAGAGCAGCAAGTGCTTCGAAACTCTGAGTCATCCCTCTATCTCTTGCTTACATTTCTTTTGTGTTTATCATATTCAGGTTTGAGGATAGAACCATCCAGTAAACATTGATGGGTTGCATAACTTCTAATTTTGTTATTTGTCCTTACAAGTAAAAATTTAAAAAGAAGAACCACATAAGACGCTCTATGAGAAGACACAGGGTCCTTTGAAATGTCTTCCATGAGTTTCCTCAGAGAGCACTTCCTTGATGTCCCTCCATTCCAGACTACTTTCTGTTCAACTTGGGCTTTTCCTCATCTCTGCAGGTAAGATTGTTTGGCTACAGCGTCCTCTCTCCTAGGCTTCAGTCTGCTTTTGAATTCCAAGACCAGACTCTATTGTATTACTGAGGTCCTGTCATGAGTCCTGAAGGAATGGATGAGGGAAAGTTACAAAACAGAGTCATAGTATTTCTTTCCTCTGGGTGACTTGCCTGCAAAATATGTTTACTTGTGATGCATCATGAAATAGGAAAACAAACCAATAGAGACAGAGAATAAGAGCTCTCCAAAGTCACTTTACTGGGTGTAACATTTCCTCTGCTCATAGATTAGAGGAGAGGATCCCAAAATTTATGCTCTCACATTCCTTAAATGGACAGATCTGTGTAAATATCATTAGCTTTTTAGAAAGTATTTCCTATTTTCTTTCTTCAAATTTCTGAAATCCATTATCATCCCAACTAGGAAGAGAAGTAGCTTTCACTTTACCTGTGCTGTAGGAGGATGTGGAGAACAGTGAGCTTCAGAAAGACTCAGATTCGATGTCATTTGTGGAGAGCATGCCATGTGCTGGGGACATTACTCTGCATGACTCTGTTCTTTGGACAAGTTCTAACAGCATAGGATCTGCATAGCTGGACTCAGGGATGTATAAGTCCCTTAAAGGCTGTCATGCAGCTTCTTTTTTGTTTTTGTTTTTTTGTTTGTTTTCGAGACAGGGTTTCTCTGTAGCTTTGGAGGCTGTCCTGGAACTAGCTTTTGTAGACCAGGCTGATCTTGAACTCACAGAGATCCTCCTGTCTCTGCCTCCCAAGTATCATGAAGCTTTTTATCTCAATCCTTATTTTTAATTTTCTCAAAAACATTCTATAAGAAAATGAATTCTGGGAGGTTTTCTTTTTTCTTTTTGTTTGGTTTTTCGAGTCAGGGTTTCTCTGTAAGTGTTTTGGAGCCTGTCCTGGAACTCACTCGGTAGACCAGGCTGGCCTCGAACTCACAGAGATCCGCCTGCCTCTGCCTCCCAAGTGCTGGGGTTAAAAGCATGCGACACCAACGCCTGGCTCTGAGAGGTTTTCTTGAATAATAAAATCCTGTTGTTTACATTTAAGTTTTCTAAAGTTATTATATTACTCAATAATATTCTTTAATTGGTAGTTAAGGATTTTTCAATAATATGAATCATTTATTATTGACTTCCCATGGTAGAGTTGAGATTTAGCTTTCTCACCCATTTTTGCTTCTAACCCTCAACTATGCATGTATTTTCCCAGCACGATCTTATCACAGTTTTGGATACATTGATATTCAATGGTCAGGTAATTGAACTCTCACTCTTGATAGCTAGATTCCCTGGGTTCAAATTCTATTTTTCCTTAGGGTTATGACATACTTTAATTATCTTTTAGCTTTCACTTTCTGATAAGAAAGATTCCATCTGATTCCTGGTAATTTTTCTGTTCTCTATCTCTGAATCTCCTCATGAATTATTTACATTGATGTATTTTAAGTGTGATTTCATCTACTGTATTCATCATTTGTGGGGCTTTTTTAAATTTTAGTGTTTCTATGTGCATACGTGTTTTGTCTATGCATCACTTGCATGCCTGGTGCCCATGGAAGCTGGAAGAGGACATCTGATCCCCTGGAGATGGAATTACAGATACCTGTGGGCCACCATGTGGGTGTTAGAAATTGCACCTGGATACTCCAGAAGAGTTGTTGAGTCACTTCTCTAGTCCTTATTTTCTTTTATTCAGTTTTTCTCCCCTTGCCTCTCTAACACCATTCGACTCAGTTTTTACACAATAGACCGTTTTAGATGTCACACAGGTGAAACCTTGCAGTGCTTGTCCTGTGATTGACATCCACACTTGACATAAGGCCTCCAGGTCCATCCATGTGTGGCAGACAGTATGACACTTTTTGCTAAAGGTTAAACATCACTCTCAATGTATATACACAGTTCCTGTATTCCCTCATTCCTCATTTAGATTTAGATTATTTCTGTATTTTGCCTACAGTGGATAATTTTCAGAGAACACAGGACTGCTGACAATCTCTTTGAGAGCCTGAATTCACTTCTTTCTTATATCTGCCCAGATGGGATCCATAGATCATATGATAGTTCTATTTTTAACTTTTTTGTTTTGAGGAACCTCTATACTGTTTTTCTTCTTCTTTCCACACTGTTTTCCACAAAGGTTGTATAAATTCACATTATTAGCAGCAGTGTGCAAGGCTTCCTTATTCTACATGTCCTTGCCAATATGTGTTTCATATTTTTCCAATTAATAACCACCCAAGCTGGGCGTTGGTGGTGCACGCCTTTAATCCCGGCACTCGGAAGGCAGAGGCAGGCGGATCTCTGTGAGTTTGAGACCAGACTGGTCTCCAGAGCAAGTGCCAGGATAGGCTCCAAAGCTACACAGAGAAACCCTGTCTCGGAAAAAAACAAAACAAAACAAAACAAAACCAAAAAAATAACCACCCAAGCCGACGTAGGTGACACAGTGGTTTTAATTTTCATTCCCCTGATAATTAGTGATGTTGAAGATTTCATGTGCTTGGTGACCATGTGTTTTGGAAAAAATGTTGATTCAAAACATTTTAAGATGAGATGGACTTTGTTTCTCAAGTACTTCCAGTTTAGAATTTCATGTTCTTTGCTTCTGGAAAAAAATCTTTTCTTAAAAGTTGTTTAAAGGCCTGGAGAGATGGCTCAGAGGTTAAGAGCACTGACTGTTCTTCTAGAGGTCCTGAGTTCAATTCCCAGCAACCACATGGTGGCTCACAACCATCCGTTATGATATCTGGTGCCCTCTTTTGGTGTGCAGATATACACAGAAGCAGAATGTTGTATACATAATAAATAAGATCTTTTTTTTTTTAAGTTGTTTAAACTGGCTGGGCATTGGTGGCACATACCTTTAATCCCAGCACTCAGGAGGCAGAGGCAGGCAGATCTCTGTAAGTTAGAGGCCAGCCTGGTCTCCAGGTGGGGACTGATTTAAGTGTGTTGACTTTGAGAAATCCCTCAGAAATCTTTGTTTCTTAGAGCTGCTGCCACAGACTACCATAGACATGGCAGTGTTTTTTTAAATTTTTTTATTATGTGTACAGTGTCCTGCCTGCATGCCAGAAGAGGGCACCAGGCCTCATTATAGATGGTTGTGAGCCACCATGTGGTTGCTGGGAATTGAACTCAGGACCTCTGCTAGAGCAAGCAGTGCTCTTAACCTCTGAGCCATCTCTCCAGCCCCAAACATGGCAGTGTTAACAACAGACATGTGTTTGCTCACAGCCTGGACACCAGGAGTCCAAGGCTTTGATATGACCAGGCTCTCTCCAAAGGCTCTAGGGCAGAACTTTAGTATAAAATATTATTTGCAGTTCCAAGGATTGAAGCAGGGTCTTGGTAATGCTAGGCTTGCTGTATACTGAGCTTTATCCCCATCCCTGCGGGAGAGAATTCTTCATTATCGTTTTGTGAAACAAGGTTTCTGTGTGTAACAGCCCTGGCTGTCTTGGAACTGGCTTTGTAGACCAGGCTGGCCTCGAACTCACAGAAATCCACCAGCCTCTATGTCCTCAGTGCTGGGATAAAAGGCATGCGCCGCCACAGCCCAGTGAGTATGCAAGTTTTGTTTTTTTTCTTTTTTGTTGTTTTTTGTTTTTCGAGACAGGGTTTCTCTGTGGCTTTGGAGGTTGTCCTGGAACTAGCTCTTGTAGACCAGGCTGGTTTCAAACTCACAGAGATCCTTCTGCGTCTGCCCCGAGTGCTGAGATGAAAGACGTGTGCCACCACCACCTGGTGAAATATTGTCTTCTCAAGTGATGTTAGTAACTGTGAACTTAAACAAAGTAGAAGCCAGAGCATGACTTTTCTCTAGTTCCTTTCAGGTGTTTGTGGGTGGAGAGTTAGACTTTGCCAGGTTGCAGTTCTGCCAAAGATGTATGTTGAGAAAGAGAGGGAATTAAAGGTTACAAAGATAGATTTAAGTAAAGAATAAAGAACAGTGGTCTGAGAGGTCCGTGCAGGGTAGGAGCCAGGAAGGGGAATGGGTCTAAGGGTTAATAAGCTTGGGGATGGAGGGCCATCTGGGTGATCCCTGCAACTCCCTCATCAGGTAAGGCAAGAAGAAATACAGCTATTCTCTTTTCCCAGCCACATACCCCAGTTTTCCTATCTGAGAAATGGATAATACTGATAGTTTCTACCTTACCTCACAAACACCGACAATAGTGCTTGCCAGAACTGTCTTAGGCTTTTCTTCATGCTGAGCCTACATGCTGTATTGTAACAAATGTCTTTGGGTCTTGCAAAGTTCACTGGTTCTCAGGCATTTTCTTACATCCTCTGACATGGCTTTATAATGCCTTGCTTCTGAAATTGCTGTTTTTAGTGAATCTTACTCTTTTGGCTTTTATCCCATTTCACTGCTACCTCTTCTCAATTTCCTTTGGAGGATCCATATTCTCTTATTGACTGCTTATCTTGGCGCCTTCTCTTATTTAGCCACGTTCTTTTTTTTGGGGGGGGGGTACTTTCAAAACAGGCCTTTCCCGTGTACCCTGGCTGTCCTGGAGCTGTCTTTGTAGACCAGGGTGTTCTCAAACTCCGACTGCCCCTGCATCTCTAGCGCTGGGATTAAAGACGTGTGCCACCACGCACCACTTGTTTGTTTGGTGACATTCAACTCTACCTCTCTTTGTTCCCAATAGCATCTGTATGTTAACATAGCCAAAATAGACATCTTTCTTCTCCAAGCCCCAACAGTGACTTGTATAGTACTATGATTGGATAATTATGCACATGGCTACATCCTTGGAGAGACTAACGGAAGATGGAAACAGTTGTGACCGTCTTGGAGATGTAAGTAAATATTTCATTTAAACATTTCGTCTAGTCATTTCACGGGACATATTTTTAAAATATACTGGCTTGTCCTGCAGTATACAATCACTTCCCCACTCCTGCTTCCTTCTCAGAGCAAGTTAAGAGAGGCCCCACCGAGCCACCGTCCACAGGGTGGGCCCCGCTCAAGGCTCTTCTGCGTCACGATCAGCCACTCCCTGGGCTCCCAGCGTTCCCTCCGCCCCACTTCCTTTCTTCAGGCCCCGCCCCCCTCCGGTGCGCTTGCGCATGGGCGAACACGTGGCTGCCGCGGAGCCAGAGCAGCAATGGCGGCCGGTGGCGGCGGAGGCTGCGACCCCTTGGCCCCGGCGGGGGTCCCCTGCGCCTTCTCGCCGGACGGCCAGGCCTACTTCGCCTTAGCCTCTAGTGACGGTCACTTGCGGGTGTGGGAGACAGCCAACAACCGGCTGCACCAGGAGTACGTGCCTTCCGCGCACCTCAGCGGTACCTGCACCTGCCTGGCCTGGGCGCCAGCGCGGCTGCAGGCCAAGGTAGAGCGAGCGGGGCGGCGGCGGGGAGGGCGCCCTCCTGCCCGCGCTCGTCGTCCCGGGCTGCGTGGCGCGTGGAGCCTGGTCGCGCGTGGCCCGGGGCGCTCGGGGCGAGGAAGCGCGGAGCGGGACGGCGGCGCCCCTCCGCTCCCTGCGGCCGAGAGTGCGGCCTGTCTGGAGGGGGCGACGGAGGGTGCGGCCGGGTCCCGCGGTCTCCATGAGGTCTGTGCCCGGCTTTCGCTAGGCCGCCATGTTCACCGAAGCCGGGGGGGGGGCGGCTTCACACTCCCAGGCCTGGTCCCTCATCGTGTCCTCATCAGAGCTGCTCTCTGAGTACCTTGGAACAGTCCCGCTCTTCCGCATCCCAAACCCGGGGTATTGGTTTTGCTTTGGGCAGTTGGAATGCGCAAGTCTTGTTTTCCTTCCGGGATGGGAGCCCCTTTACTCGGATGAGTGTTCAACACGTGTTCTCTTCTGCCTGTAGGTTTTGGGATCCTCACGCCCGCACACTCTTTAGTTTCCTAGATTCCTTTCATTCTAAGCTGTTTAACTTATGCTCAGTTCTGCCTTTCTAATTTTCCCCTCACCCTGAGGTTTGCATAGGATGCAGAGGCAAAGTGAAGTAATGAAGTAGTAGATCCGCTTGATTTAATGCGTATGATGCACGCCCCAGTGATTTTTCCCGTAATTGGGAAACTGCCGAGTTAGGGAATCCTTTTAGCTGTCAGGTAAATGCTGTTCACTGTTGAGTCACTCGGTTACATCTCTAAACCAAACCCGCACGTGGTAGTTGCAACTAGGCAGTGGGTAGGCAGAAGGAATCACTTCTGTGTGATCTGGAACTGCAAAGTATCCAGAAGTATGTGACGCTTTGCTGTCACTGCTGTAAAAGTTACAAAATTAGTGTTTGGGATAGCTTACTTCGGATCACCAAAGAAATGTTTACCCTTAAATGTTTGGGTTGAAAGTTGTTAGGCTTGCATCTAACTTGCTGTACTTTGGGTGAGTATGTTTAGCCATTTAGCAGATTTTATGCTACATTTTCAGTTTCCGTTGGTGACAAAGAGCACTTATCAGACCCTATAAATCAAAACATAATCATAGACTTGTGAAAAAGCTATATAACTGTCATTATTGGAATTGGAGTATATTTTTCCTTTTTGAAGTTTTCTTTGCACTTTTAACAATGCTGTAAAAGAGGTGAGAGTACTAACACTCAGAAATACAGACAGAACAGTGGGTAGGTAAGTGCATGTACACAGGCTGTAAAGCTTGAGTCCAGCCTCTGTAATAATTGTGCCTTTTGTTCCTACATCAGTCATACCTACTTCATAGAGTAGTTATGAAAGATAGTATATTTAATAATGCAAAATCTCTTAGTATCCGGTGTTTTAAGGGCAATGCTAATTATCATTGGTATTAATATCTTACATTTGTATAGCTAGTCCTACGTGGTACATAAAAGTAAGCAATTTCAATAAAGCTCAAAAGGAACTAGACCTGGAACTCAGGTCTTGAAAACCCAGTAACTATCTGCTACAGATAGTTAATGCTAGATTGGCTGAAACTTCATTCACTTGGCTTTCCTTGACTTCCAATCCTTATGCCCCAGAACAAAACCCAAGTTTCAAAAATTGTGGTTTGGACTTTTTATATATCCATCCACTATAATATGGTAGGAATGAAAGTTTTTTAAACAAGCCCAACTTTAATTTTTTTTTTTCAACAAAGCTCCTCAAATTAAAGCAACTTTATATGACAGATAGGACATCTTAGTTGAATCCTGGTTAAGAAGCCAGTGTGGTGTGCTGGAGATTCGTGATTCAAAGTGCAGAAGAATGTGTGATTAGCATACCCAGAATCCTGTGTTCAGTCCCCAGTAATCCCTGCCCCTAAATGTTTATAAAGCCAGTTCCAGGACAGCCAGG
Organism: Cricetulus griseus; assembly: GCF_003668045.3. Taxonomy (NCBI): domain Eukaryota; kingdom Metazoa; phylum Chordata; class Mammalia; order Rodentia; family Cricetidae; genus Cricetulus; species Cricetulus griseus. The sequence continues at coordinate 11,925,950 of NC_048600.1, read as the reverse complement.
GCTACACAGAGAAACCCCGTCCCAGGAAAAAAACAAACAAAACTTTCCAAGTACATGAGAAGCCCTGGGTTTAATCTTAGGCATCAGCCGGACAGTGGTGATACATGCCTTTAATCCCGGTACTCAGGAGGCAGAGGCAGGTGAATCCCTGTGAGATCAAGACGAGTCTGGTCTACAAGAGCTAGTTCCAGGACAGCCTCCAAAGCCACAGAGAAAGCCTGTCTCGAAAAACAAACAAAAAATCTCAGGCTCCAAAAAATAAAGCAGAAAAGCTGGTAACACTTGATTGACAGTCAGGCCTCAGAAAGCTAAATGGCTTTAACCAAAGCCTTGATCACTAATAAGCAGTGTACTAGGATCCTGTACTCTTGACTCCTAGTCCAGTGCCCTTACACTATTAACCTTGGGCTTTAGTAAAGGAATTGAGAGCAAGGATGACTGCAGAGATAATCAGTTCCTATCTTGGGTATGTTATCTGCTGACTGACTACTGCATCAGTTTTACTTGGAAAATTAGAGTGGCAGTTTTCTTGTATTTGTACATATTTCAAACAGGTCTGGCTTTGTGATGGGATGCGGGTTTATGGTAGGATATGGATCAAAGTTTGTGGCAGCTGCTCAGCCTCTTGCTTTCGGCTCCCTGAATTGTGTGCCCTGCTATTTTAAGTAATAAGATGGAGATGTAGAAAATATATTATCATGAATCCCATGTTCCCAGCATTTTGGTAAAGGTCTAGCATGGAACTTACTCTCCAATGTGGAAGTAGAGATAATACCACCATACTTCCAGAGCCCTTAGCATTAAATGAGGCCACGTATATGATTGTTGTAAGACCTGGTCCATAGACAGTACTCATTATATGAATCAGTAAATGTTCTGTCTGAACTCACACAGTGCTGTATCCTCCAATGTAAATAAGTTCATAAGAGTTTCCTGCACTTGGTTTAGTAGTCAGCAGTTTGCCACAAGGACAATGTATGGTGATACTCCTATAAGCAGAGAACGATAAATTCATGCTTCATTTGTTTCTTGGGTAGTGGGTTATAGTAATGGTTCATAAATGTTTGAAGAAGCTAGATTACTTTACCCTGTTTCCAGAATGATCATAAGGACTTTAAGTTTATGGCATGACAGTTTTAGCATTTCTCTGGTTTAGATTTGTGATCAGAAGCTGTCATGCTAGGAGCCACACAATCAAGCCACCTAGGAATTGATCTTTATTGCTTCCCCACCCCTTTCCAAGACATGTCTTTCTTCTTCCTCTGGTTGTGGAACCCTGGCAGTCAGGCATGCCATTCTCATGTTGGCTACTACGGTAAATTCTGCTTGGTGTAAACATGACTGAAGGACATGGCACTGCAGGCACTAGGTGGGAATGGAACTGAGACACTGGTGATTTAGCACAATTCTGCTGTGTTCCTGTCAAGAGGCCTCAAGTATTTAAGTGTCAAAAGAAGGTAAAGGTTGCAGAGTAGATCCTAGTCGCAGAAACAGAAGAACATTGTTTTGATGTATTTGTGACTATGTATATGCTTTTTAAAATTCTTATCTATGAAATACATGTCAGAGTTAGTGTCATTAAAACAGGCCAAGAAATGGATTTAAGCTACTTACTAAAAACTGAACATAAATTTTCAGTGTCTAGAGGTCATTTTTTAAGACTGAGTTTGATCCATTAGTGGATAGAATGGACAGGTAAGGAAATGGTAAGACTAAGTCTCTGTGTATGTACCCAAACTCTGATTCTGTAGTCTCAGTTTGAAAAGCCATTGCTTAATTGCTGACTAGAATCAGTCAGAGCTCTGGCAGTT